>NC_051312.1:35971103-36615467 GCF_015220235.1 Choloepus didactylus | reverse complement strand
ATGGATTTTTTAAGCATAAAATCCAAGAACACCTTAAACCCAAGGACACAAATAGGTTGCAAGTGGAAAAAGATATTCCACACAAACAGTAACCAAAAAAGAGCTGGGGTAGCTCTACTAGTATCAGTCAAAATAGACTTTAAATATGAAACTGTTATAAGAGACAAGGAAGGATATTACATATTAATAAAAGGAACAGTCCACCACGGTGGCCCAAAACATGTGAGGCAAACCATGACAAAACTGAAGGAAGAAATAGACATCTCTACAATAATAATTGAAGACTTCAATACACCACTCTCATCAATAGATAGAATATCTGGGCAGAGGATCAATAAGGAAACAGAACTTGAATAGTATGATAAACAAACTAGACCTAAAGATATATACAGAACATTGCATCCGAAAACATGCATTCTTTTCAAGTGCTCATGGCTCATTCTCCAGAATAGACCATATGCTGGGTCACAAAACAAATCTCAATAAATTCAAAAAGAAGGAAATTACACAAAGCAGTCTCTCGGTCCATAATTGAATGAAGCTGGAAATCAATAACAGACAGAGAACCAGAAAATCCAGAAATATATGGAGGATAAAAAACACACTCTTAAACAATCAGTAAGTCAAAGAAGAAATTCCAAGAGAAATCAGTAAATATCTGAAGACAAATGAAATGAGAACACAGCATATCAAAATATATAGGATGCAGCTAAGACAGTGCTGTGAGGGAAATTTACAGCCCAAAACACCTACATTTAAAAAGAAGAAAGAGCTAGAATCTAACTGCTCACCTGGAGGAACTAGAAAAAGAGCAGGAAACTAATCCCAAATCAAGCAGAAGGAAAGAAATAATGAAGACTAGAGCAAAAATAAATGAAATTGAGAATAAAAAAAAAAAAAAAAAACAGAATCAATAAAACCAAAACTTGTTTCTGTGTGAAGAGCAGTAAAATTGAAGAACCCTTAGCTAGATTGACAAAAATAAAATCAGAAATGAGAGGGTGGATATTACTACTGTTCCCACAGAAATAAAAAGGATCATAAAAGAATACTGTGAACAACTGTATGCCAACAAATTAGACAACTTAAATGAAATGAACAAATTCCTAGAAACACGTGAACAAACTACACTGACTCCAGAATAAATAAAAGTCTTCAACAGACCAATTACAAGTAAAGAGATTGAATCAGCTATCAAAAACTTCCCAAGAAAGAAAAACCCAAGACCAGATGGCTTCACAGGGGAATTCTACAAATCATTCCAAGAGTTAATGCCAATCTTGCTTAAACTCTTCTCAAAAAGTGAAAAGGAGGAAACACTACCTCACTCATTCTAGGATATTTACCCTAATACCAAAGCCAGTTAGTGATACTATAAGAAAAGAAAATTACAGACAAATTTCTTTAATGACTGTAGATGCACATATCATCAACTAAGTACTTGCAAAACAAATCCAGCAGCACATTAAAAGATTATACACCATGACCAAGTTGGTTCTATCCCAGGTACACAAGGGCAGTTCAACACAAGAAAATCAATTAATGTAGTACAACACATTAACAAATCAAAGGGGTAAAAACACATGATCATCTTGATTGATGCAGAAAAGGCATTTGATGAAATCCAGCATCCTTTCTTGATAAAAACACTTTGCAAGATAGGGATAGAAGGAAACTTCCTCAACATGATCTACAGCATATATGTACTCTAAGGTGAAAGACTGAAAGCATTCCTCTAAAGATCTGGAACAAGACAAGAATGCTCACTCTCACCACTGTTATTCAACATTGTGCTAGGAGTTCCAGCTAAAGCAGTTAGGCAAGAAAAAAGAAACAAAAGGCACCCAAATTGGAAAGGAAGAAGAAAAACTTCCACTGTTTGTAGATGACAATCCTATATATAGAAAGTCCCAAAAAATCAACAACAAAGCTACTAGAGCTAATAAATGAATTCACAAAGGGTTGGGGTACAAAGTCAACACGCAAAAATCAGTAGTGTTTCTGTACACTAGTAATGAGTCATCTGAGTAGGAAATCAAGAGAAGTAAGGTATGGGAAATCAAAACCACATTGAGATATCATTTCACACCTACTAGAATGGCCACTATTTGAAAAACGGAAAACTACAAGCATTGGAGAGGATGTGGAAAAACAGGAATACTCATTCATGCTAGTGGGAATATAAAATGGTGCAGCTAATGTGGAACACAGGCAGTTCCTCAGGAAGATAAGTGTAGACTTGCCATTTGATCCCTCAATCCTGCTACTAGGTATATACCCAGAAGAACTGAAAGGAGGGATGCAAACAGACATTTGCACACAGATGTTCATAATGGCATTATTTACAATTGCCAAAAATGGAAGCAACCTGAGTGTCCATCAATAGATGAATGGATAAACAAAATGTAGTATACACATATGATGGAATATTATTCAGATTTAAGAAAGAATGAAGTCCTGATGTGTACACTAACATGGATGAACCTTGAGGATATTATGTTGAGTGAAATAAGCCAGACACAAAAGGACAAAGATTGTATGATCTCACTAATATGGTCTAATTAAAATAAGTAAACTCACAGAGTTAAAATCTAGATTATGGATTACCAGTAGATAAAATGAGGGTAGAGAATGGGGAGCTGATGCCTAATTTCTGCAGAATTTTTAATTAGGTTGATTGTAAATATTTAGAGATGGATAGAGGTGATTGTAGCACATTATTGTGAGTGTAATTAACAGCACTGAATTACGCATGTGAATGTGGTTGAAAGGGGAAGTTTAGGGTCATTTATGTCACTAGAAGGAAAGATAGAGGATAAAACATGGGACTGTATAACATAGTGAACCTTGTTGTGTACAATTACTATGGTTAATAGTACAATTATAGGAGTATTCTTTCATGAACTGGAACAGAAAATGTACGTCAACATTACAAAACCCTAAGGTGTTAACAATAGGGTGGTATATGGGAAAAATACACCAAATACAAACTATGGATTATAGTTAACAGTAATATTTTAATATTCTTTCATTGGTTATAACAAAGGTCCACATAATTGTGAAGTGTCAATTATAGGAGTGTACAAAAAGTATGGCATTTTTCTTTTTGGAGTAATGAAAATTTTCTAAAATTGATTGTGACAATGAATACACAACTCTGTGAATGTACTACGAGTCATGGATTGTACACTTTGGTTGGTGTTCTGGTTTGCTAATGCTGCTAGTATGCAAAATACCAGGAATGGACTGGCTATTAGAAGAGGGTCTTACTTGGTTACAAATTTTGAGTTCTAAGGCCATAAAAGTGTCCAAACTAAGGCATCAACAAGAGGATACCTTTACTGAAGAATGGCCAATGGGGTCTGAAACACCTCTGTCAGCAGGGAAGGCATCTGCTGTTCCTTTTCTCCCAGAAAGCATTTCAAAATTACCTTCCCCAAAATGTCTATGGGGCAAATTCTGGGCTTCATCTCAGCTTAGCATCTCTAAACATCCTTCTGTCCTCATCTTTGACCATCTCTAAGTGTCAGCAAGCATTTGAGTGTGTGTCAGCTCTTAGTTTCTCTCTTAAATACTTCAGTGATCTAATCAAGACCCACCCTGCATGGGCAGGGCCACACCTCCATGGAAATAATCTAATCAAAAGTATCACCCACAGTTAGGTGAGTCACATCTCCATGGAATCACTCATTCAAAAGTTTCCACCCTAATCAAAAGACTAATAAATCTGCCCCCACAAGATTGCATTAAAGAACATGTCTTTTTGGTAGATATAATATATCCAAACCAGAACATTCCACCCCCTGGACCCCCAAAAAAGACATGTGCTTTCCAAATGCAAAAAATGCATTCATTCCATCACAATAAAAGATAAGTACAAAAGTTCTAACATTCTCCTCTGGCTGTGGACCTGTGAAACTCAGAACAAGTTATCTGCTGCCACTATAAAAAGGAGGGACAGTCATAGGATAAATGTTTCCATTGCCATAGGAAGAAATTGGAAGGAAAACAGGGGTCAAAGATCTAAAACAGTTCCTAAAACCTGCAGGGCAAACTTCATTAGATTTCAAAGTCTGAGAATCATCTATTGAAGGAGGTTTTATCCTCGGGCTTGAGAGAGCAAGCCCAAAGGTTTATGTGGCAGCCCTTTTCACTCCAAATACTGGGGTGATTGCTCCAACATATCCATACATTGGGAGACCATCTTCTTCTAGACCCTACCCTCTTCAAACATTGTGGTGACACCCAGACTCTGCATATCTGGGGAAAATGCACTCCATGGTCAGAGCAGTGGGGTGGTGGCCAGGCTCTCCCCAATCCCCAGGGAATGTGCTCCACCCTCTCTGAGGCCTGGGGTGGCAGCACTCTTCCTGAGCATGGAGGCAGAAGGCATGCCCTCTGCCGCCAGGGCAGACTCACCCTTTCCACATGCATGGGTTGCTCTGTTCTCCTTGACCAAGATTTCTTAGCTTCAGACTTTGGCAGTCCATGGTTATGCCTTTGAAGTCATCTTTCCTTCAATTTGTCCCTTTTCTGTCCCTTTTAGTCCAGGCTGACAGTGGTTCCTTCTTCATAGATGTCACAAAAAAATTGTTGGCTTGGCATGCAGCATACAGGGGTCAAAATCATCAGACGACAGGACTTTCCACAAATTCTTTCTGGATAGTTCCACCTCTAATCCTGGCTTGTACTGAAACGGCTGGCTGGTTTCAGGTTTCGTCAAATCCTCACATGGGGCTATAGCCTCTGGGGTTTTGCTTTCTGGAAGCCCACAATTTTCCAGACCATCAATTTCTAGTTTCTATGTACCCAAGAATTCAGTTCTCAGCTTATCTCTTTCCTCTCACATTTTACTATAAGCCGCAAGGAGAAGACAGGCTGCATTTTCCATAGTTACCTTGGAGATCCAGCTCGTTGCTTTCAAATTCTGCCTTGCATCTAACACCAGGACTCAATTTTGCCAAATTCTATGCCACTTTAAAACAAAGATTGCCTTTCTTCCAGTTGGCAATGACATGTTCATCATTTCGGATTGAGGCCTCATCAGAAATATCTTTAGAGTCCATATTTCTTCCAATAGTCTCTTCAAAGCAATCTAGGCTTTTTCTGTCAAGCTCCTCACAATTCTTACAGAATCTTCCCCTTAACCATCTAAAAAGCCTTTCCAACATGTTCGGTACTTGCAAACACAGCAGCACCCCACTTCTCTGGTACCAAAATCTGTGCTGGTTTGCTAATGCTGACATTATGCAAAATCCAGAAGTGGATCGGCTTTTTTTTTTTTCTTTTTTTTTTTTTAGTTTTCTTTGAATTTAGCTCTTTATTCCTTTTTAATTTCTGCATTTAGAGCTATTAATTTCCCTCTCATTACTGCCTTTGCTGCATCCCATAAGTTTTGATATGCTGTGTTCTCATTTTCATTTTTTTTAAATCTTCATTTCATTGAGATATATTCACATACCAGGCATACAAAACAAATTGTACATTTGATTGTTCACAGTACCATTACATAGTTGTACATTCATCACCTAAATCAATCCCTGACACCTTCATTACCACACACACAAAAATAATAAGAATAATAATTAAAGTGAAAAAGAACAATTGAAGTAAAAAAGAACACTGGGTACCTTTGTTTGTTTGTTTGTTTGTTTCCTTCCCCTATTTTTCTACTCATCCATCCATAAACTAGACAAAGTGGAGTGTGGTCCTTATGGCTTTCCCAATCCCATTGTCACCCCTCATAAGCTACATTTTTATACAATTGTCTTCAAGATTCATGGGTTCTGGGTTGTAGTTTGATAGTTTCAGGTATCTAACACCACTACCCCAATTCTTTAGAACCTAAAAAGGGTTGTCTAAATTGTGCGTAAGAGTGCCCACCAGAGTGACCTCTTGGCTCCTTTTGGAATCTCTCTGCCACTGAAGCTTATTTCATTTCCTTTCACATCCCCCTTTTGGTCAAGAAGATGTTCTCCATCCCACAATGCCAGGTCTACATTCCTCCCCAGGAGTCATATTCCACGTTTCCAGGGAGATTCACTCCCCTGAGTGTCTGATCCCACGTAGGGGGGAGAGCAGTGATTTCACCTTTCAAGTTGGCCTAGCTAGAGAGAGAGGGGGGTTGGCTTTTATAAAGGGAATTTATTTGGTTACAAATTTTGAGTTTTAAGGCCATAAAAGTGTCCAAACTAAGGCATCAACAAGAGGATGTCTTTACTGAAGAATGGCCAGTGGTGTCCAGAACACTTCACCTCTGTCAGCTAGGAAGGCACTTGGTTGGCATCTGCTGTTCCTTTGCTCCCAGACTGCATTTCAAAATGGCATTCTCCAAAAATGTCCCTGGGTCTCTCTTAGCTTCTCCGGGGCAAACTCTGGGCTTCATTTCTTAGCTTAGCATCTCCAAACATCCTTCTGTCCTCATCTCCAACCATCTCTACGTGTCAGCAAGCATCTTGGTCTGTGTCAGCTCTTAGCTTCTCTCTTAAATACTCCAGCAAACTAATCAAGACCCACACTGAATGGGCGGAGCCACACCCCCTTGGAAAAAATCTAATCAAAAGTATTACCCACAGTTGGGTGAGTCGCATCTCCATGAAAACACTCAATCAAAAGTTTCCACCCTAATCAAAAGACTAATAAATCTGCCCCCAGAAGATTACATTAAAGAATATGGTTTTGGGGGGGACATATATATCCAAACTGGAAGAGAGCGATTGTAGGGTATATGAATGTATCTCAATAAAACTGCTTTAAAAGAAAAAAAGAAAGAAACTGCTCACAAAAGGCAGTTCAAATTCAGGGTTAAGGACATAGACCTTAGAGTCTGAAAGCCTGGGTTTGAGTCATGAAATAACCATTAAGTAGCTGGATTAACTATCAATTAGCTGGTGACCTTGGCAAAGAGACTCACTTCTGTAAGCTGCAGTTTCTTCATAACACGGTACCTATTTCATAGGATTATTGAACAGATTAAATGTGCTAATCCAAGTAAATTTCTCAGCATAGTTCTTGGCATATAGTAAGTGCCCAATATATAAACTATTATTATCAGCAATGATGAGCATCAGCTCTTCCCTGGGGCACTCTTCTAGCAAGAGCACTAAACACCTTGAGGGCAGGAACTATGTCACGGGTTTTCTCTTGGAGAAGGGGTGAGTGTATTTTGCATGTAGTAGGTTGGGAAGCAAATATTTATGACCAGGAGGGCGAATTGGGGTACATCATATTATTTGTTCAAAATATTCACTGCTGATGTCACTCTAGTGCAGTAGTTCTCAATTTTGGCTGCATATTGGAACTGCACGGGGAACTTTAAAAAATACTGATGTCGGCATCCCCAACCCAGATATCTTGCTTTAATTGATTTGAGATGCAGCCCGAACCCTGAAATTTTAAAAGTTCCCTCAGGCAATTCCAAGATGCAGCAAAGTTTGTGAAAAATGCTCCATTAGGTAGATGGGGAAGGTAGAGAAGGAGGAAGGTCAGTGTGGTATAGGAGAGCTAAGTTCTAATTTTTATAGTAGGAATTCCTATTATCACATATCAAAACTTAAAGATATTATCTGACCTTGAAAAAAACTCACTGCTCTTTCTACTAGGCCCACCCCTACAGATCCCCACTCTGATGCTGCTTCCTGTGGGAAGAGTTTATATTCCACCCCTTTGACCAATGGAATAGAGTCAAAGAGGATTATTTCATGTCTGAGAAGAATTTTAAGAACCATTGTGGGATCCACCATCACTCTTTCACTCTCATGAGAAAGTATCACCCAGATAAGATTTGCCTCTGCAGCCAGGACCATAGAATGAAGAAGACAAAGCCATAACAAAACCAGCCACTGACATAATTGTTATAAAACAAGGAGATTTTTTAATTATTTGTTACTGCAGCATGACCTAGACAAAGCTAACCAATATGGAAATTCTTATTTTTTTAAAATTCTAGCATGTAACAGAGTAGCTAGTTCAAAAAATACTTTTTGAATTAAGCGCCAGCCTCCAGGTGGCTGCCTTTATGTAACCTTACTGACAGCTTCTATAATTTAATAATTCAGACCAGGCAATGAAGTAAGACTCTTGTGACTATTTGGTTTTTTTCTTGATTTTTCCTGATAATTAGTCCAAGTTAATGGTGGGAGAGTTATGTTTCTTTGCTTGCTTATAAAATGGTTCTATCTCCATCCTAATTTCCTTCTTGCAGGGAATGATTCTAGGAGACAGCTCCTTGGTTGGGTATGCAAGAGAACAGTTCATTCAAAAGGAATTGGTAAGGAAAACTTTGCCTCTTAGATCCCAGAGCTGAAAGAATGTCAGTTAAAGGTAAGCAATCACCACCTAACTTACCCCCAAAGAAGGGCTGTCTGCAGTAGGAAAAAGTGAGCCCAAAGCAAAGAATAAGGAAGAATCAAGGAGTAGAGGGAAGGATAGAGAAGGTAAGAGAGAGTAAGACCAAAGAGGTTGACAGGGAGAGGATAAGAAGGAAAGGGTGAGAGAAGGCAGGGGGAGAGGAAACAGGGACTAGAAATTTCATTTGAATCCTCAGATCCAGTGTCTGACTTGCCACTGACTTCCCAGGTATATGAGTCTAATAAAGCCTCTTTTGGCTAAATCTGATGTGGGTTGGGTTTCTGTACCAAGCTACCAAACTATCCCAACTAAACAATATTATCCCAAGTAATATGACTGTCACAAGACTCAGGGAATGAGACATTTCATTTATTCATCCACTCAGCAGGTATCGAGCTTGTTAGGCAGTATTCTATCCACTTTCACATTCATTATATTATAGGAGGACAGTAATAACCAAGGACAATTAAAAATTTATCATGATAAATCTATCTGCCAAATAGTACAGATAGCTATGCTTGCTGATCAGTTGTCTCATCCTGAAAATCATGAGTCACAAACTAATTGTCTGTTGTGTTTGATTTGCACAGTTTGGGTGTGGTTTTTCTTTTCCACTAAGTAGCACATTCTTAAAATCCTGAAATTTCACATAAAAATCCAGAGATCTGGCTTCTGTTTAAAAATAGGATCTAGAAATACTAGGACCCATTCCTACATGTCAACAATTAGCTGGAACTTATTTGTAGTGGCTCTTTCTGGATGAGACATTTGCTGCCACCTTCCCACAGTTCCTTCCCCTCCCTATTATATGACCCAAGCTTCACTAATTATCATTGCCTGACTGGCCAGGTCTCTCTAGGAGTCAAATTTGCTACCCTGTGTAGTAGCCAGCCTCCAAGATGGCCCCCAACAACCCCCACCTGCTGGTATTCAGTTCTCTATGTAGACCCCTCCCACAAAGAGCCAGGTTTGGCCTGTGTGACTAATAGAATACAGTAGAAGTGGTGGTATGTCACTTCTGAGATTAGGTTCTAAAAGACCCCTGTAGTGGTTTGGAACATGTATGTAAGAAACACATATTCTTAAACTTAATCCATTCCTATGGGTGCGAACCCATTGTAAATAGGACCTTTCATTGAGACTATATCAGTTAAGGTGTGGCACACCTCAATCAAGAAGGGTATTAATCCTATTACTGGAGTCCTTTATAAGCAGAATGAAATTAAGACAGAGAGAGAAAGTCACAGAGGGAGCAGCCGAAGCTGAACATCAGCGGAACTTGGAAGAGAAGGGTGATACCAGGAGATCCCACCTCGTGCCTTACCATGTGACAAGCTAAGGACCAAGGATCACCAGCAGCCAGCCCAAGAATGCCACATTCTTCGGGAAGAAAGCATCACGTTGATGATGCCTTAATTTGGACTCTCTCTTAGCCTCAAAACCATGAGCTAATAAATTCCCATGGTTTAACCCAACCCATTTCATGGTATTTGCTTGAGCAGCCCAGGAAACTAAAACAACCCCATACTTCTATCTCCCTCTACCTTCTCTCAGACCTATCATTCTGGGGGAAGCCATGTATTGTGAGCTCCTCTACTGAGAACTTGAGCTTCCTACTAGCAATCACATGAGAGAACTTGGCAACAGATTCTCCTGCCCCAGTCAAATCTTCAGAGGCTGCTGCTGAACCAAGGCCTGGATTTGAGGGCCAGTGTTATGGGTTGAGTTGTATCCCCCACAAAAGATATGTTCAAGTCCTAATCCCCAATCCTGTGAATGTGACCTTATTTTGGAAATAGGGTTATTCCAGATGGAATTAGTTAAGATGACGCCAAACTGGATAAGGGTGGGCTCTAATCTGTAATGACTAGCATCCTTAGAAGAAGAAAATTAGGAGTCAGACAGATACAGGAGGGGAGGATGCCATGTGAAAAGACAGAGTGAGAAGACAGCCATGTGACAACAGAGGCAGAGCTTGAGTTATGCTCTATGTTATGCTATACTCAGGAGGAATTATGCTATAACCCAAGGAACACTAACGATTGTCAGACACTGCCAGAAGCCAGGAGAGAGGCATGGAATGTATTCTTCCTACAGACGGGGCATGGCCCTTCCAACTCCTTGATTTCAGACTTCTGGCTTCCACATAGCTCGTGGGATGTGACAGCAGCCCTAGGAGACCTAGACAGGAAGATAGGACAAGAAGAGGGAGTTAGGAAGCTTATTTGTCTGCACACCTTAATCTTGTCCACTGGTAAAGTTTTCATCAACTCCAAGTCTTTCAGTTTGCACAAGGCTATATGTTGAACCCACTCAGACCCTAACACCTACCACCCGCAGGATAAAGCCCAAAATCCTTATCCTTAATGTGCTTTATGTGTCACATGATCTGGCCCCCAATTCGTCACCCACCATCCTTCTCTGGCCCTTTCCAGAGCCCTGTGCTATAATTCCCCAAAGGCACCATGTTGTTTCACACCCCTCTGCCTTTGCCCGTGTTGGTGAGATGCCTCCTCCCCTGCCACCCTCATCTGCTGGCAGCCTCCGCCTCATCCTAAAGACTCAGTGCAAACATCACCTCCTCGATGACCTCCTTCTTAACTAAGTGCTTCTGTCAGCCTTTTGCAAAAAAACATTTATTGGGCTCTTTCTATATTCTAGGCTCTCCACTAAGAATAGTACATGAATAACTTTTTCAAGTCTACACAACAAATGTGATATAGGTACTGATATTAATGTTAGTTCCATTTTATAGATGAGGAAAGAGCCTTAAATAAAGTCAAGGTCCCACAGCTAATAGTTAGTAGATTACTGAATGGCCTGGGCTCTTCCTCCCAAGTACTACCCCTATATTTAAACATGCCTTAATTAATATGGATATGGCACCCTGCTGCAAAGATGTTTTTGTATATATGTCTTTCCCAATAGACTCTAAGTGACCTCAGTATCCCCATGTGTTGAATGTTGAATGTTGAAGAAAATGTGCCAAGCTTTATAGGGTAAGCAAGGATTCCAAATGCTGCTCTGGGCACTGACTGCTTTAAAATCATCTGACCCTGTACACAATTATGGATTTGGGGCATTCCATAGTCAGAATCTCCAGGAATATGGCACAATGATATTTATTTTTAATAAGCTCTCTTAGAAAATGGTGATCTGCAGCTAGGTTTTAGAACCATTGCTGAGTAACAATACTAATAGTAGTAATAACTTTTTTGTTCTTAATAATGACACCTACATTTATTTAGCCCTTACTGCATGCTGGGCACTGTTCTAAACCATTTATCTGCATTAACTCATTTAATCTTCACAATAACCCTATGAATTTTTCTACTATTATATTCATTTTACAGATTAAGAAGCTGAAATACAAAAAGATCAAGTAACCTGCCCCAATCACAGAGTGAGTAGTTGAACTAGGATTTGGACCCAGACAGTCTTGCTCAGAGTCCAAACGCTTAACCCCAGTCTACTGTCTCCATTTACATGGAAGAGAAGTGAATGGAGGAAGTGGAACCAAATGGGGATCCATTTCCTTAGCCTGAGGCCTTAAGGAGCTCCCCATTATGTGCTCCCCCTTACCCTCGCCCACTTACAGAAGTATCTTAATACACTCGATTAAAAGTTAGGAGAAACTTCCCCATGAAGAGTATAACCATATGAGAGACATTTTTCCAAACATGACAAAGGAAAGCTAAGCTGAGTCTGGGGCTGTTAAATACCCAAAGTAGACAGAAACTGCATAAGCAGGCCTTGTGTTACCCCTGTCCCAGTTGAGCCATACTTGGCACTTTCCGGCCACAAAGCTAATTTTGCGTTTGCTGAAACTGATGCACAGGTGGACTTCCAGCTGTGCCAGGCTCCTCAAGGACAGCATATGGGATAGTGATGCAGGAGTGATGCAAAGTCTTACTCAGAAAACAAACAAGAGTTTCAAAGGCCAGGTCACCATGGCCATGATAGTTTCTGCCCACCAAACCTGCCCAGTGCTCAGGCAATCCCAGGGCCTGTGCTTGCTCATTCCCAAGAAAATGTCACGAACTTGAGGGAACTCTGGAGCTCCATACTGCCCAGGGCATTTTGGAGGACAAGGAAAAAGGCAGCCTCCATATATAAGCAGTCTTCAAAATAGTCCTGTTTCAAATTTCCTTGGCTGCTTAAAGCAATACCATGAAATGGTCCATCTTGAGCAACAGGAATTTACTCATGGTTAGAGTCCAGGAAAATGTTCAAATCAAGGCATTATCAAGGCAATGCTTTCTTCCTGAAGACCAGCTGCTGGCAATCGTTGGCTCCTCTGCACATGGCAAGGCACATGGTGGCATCTACGTCTCTCTCCCTTCTCCTCCCCACTGCCATGGAAAACAAAAGACACTCCTATCATGGGAAATTCCAAAGATTTAGAGTTTATCTCCCAGAAACTGGGAACAAAGACCAGCTACGTTCTTTGTTATGACCCGCCAATAGCAAGTCAATCTCCAGACATGTAATGGAGGCCACCCTAGATAATCCAGTTGCCAGGAACCCTCCAGCTCACCATGAGAGAGCTGAGCAGAGATCAGCTGATATGCCCACTAGAAAAACCTTGCAGCCAACACATGAAATCATGAGCTGAATAAAATGGATATCATTTTGAGCCTCTACATTTTGGAATGGTTTACCACCCAGCAAATGCTAACTGATTCAAGAAGGTAAATTGTTCACAGGAAGGGCTTTGGAATCAAACATGCCAGGATTCAGATCCCAGGTGTTCCTTTTTCTGGATGTGTGGCTCTCAACAAATAATTTAACTTCTCTAGCTCTCAGTTTCTTCTGTAAAATCAGAGTAATAAACATAGCTATCTCTTCAATTTTTCTGAAGAGTAAATGAGATATGCATGAACCACACTGCATTTGCTATGTGGTAGTTATATTTTATTATTAGCATTATCATTATTAATATTATTTATGATTATCACTGGAATATTTGTTTATTTGAACAGAGCTATGTGCTAGAACAGAGCTATTGAGCTTGTCAGGTTCCAGAGATAAACAAATGAAGAGAACAAGGTATTCACCTGAGCAAAGAATAGGCACATATCCTATAGATGTGAATTGCATTGTGTAGCCAATAACAGTTGTCTGAGGACTTCCATGTTTGCACAGGGTTTCTCGTCCCCAAAGTGTAGAACTAAGGTACTCTCCTGTTCTCAGGATTTAGGGAGAGAGGTTAGGGGGAGGGCAAGAAGCCCCAGCAATCAAAAGGAAATAGGGCATTCCATTACCACAGAAAAGGGTCAGGGATTCCTAGAGCTAGAGGGAGTGGGAGTGAGGGTGGCTTTCAGTAGAGAGACCTGCCCAAGAGGAAGCTTCACTGGGCTCCAGGCTCCTTAGAGAATAGAATCAAAGACCAATTACCAGGAGAAGTCTGACAAAGTAAGAACAACACAAATCCTGGGATCAGAAAGTTCAAATCCCTCTATGAGTCTCAGTTTGCTCATCTGCAAATTGGGACGATAGTATCAATATGACTCTTATGGTGGTTCATGTGGTCGTCCTGACAATTTGACAAAGTTCTGATGCAAAATTCCTGCGTAGTACCTAGCACAGAGTAGGCGATCAACCAATATTAGTTTCATTCCCCACTTTCTCCACGTTCATAAAGCCACCCTTGTTGTTCATCTCCTGCTGTAACTCGCATCCTACAACCTGGGGAAGAAGCAATATCTGAAGGCCAGCACACTGGTTACAGACACTGTATCTGGCTTTGTGACCTTGTGCCAGTCACTCAGTCCCTCTGTTCATCAGTTTCTCACTGGTGAAATGAGAATAAGACTTTCTACCCCTGATGTGGTTCTCAAGGATGATGGAATAATTTATGCAATTTTAAAACCTAACACTGAGCTTGATAACACTGGGTAGAAAATAAATGAAATACAAAAAGAAAGTCAAATGACTGATACTCAAAGTCTCATGGCCCTAATGCATAGTCAGTGACATTTTCATCACTTCCAATTCCTTTTCCTCTCTCCCCTTTCTTTGTCCTAGACCCCCTCACAGAGAGATGCCTTCCTGAGCCTGACTTTGTTGCCTTGCCCATCTCTCCCCATCTCAAGCCTGGAGCTCCTCAACATGAATGGAAAGCCCAAACTGAGGGATGAATATGCAGCCAGGAAGCAGAGTCAGGACTCAGAGAGAACAATAATAATTTATTGAGCGATTACTCTATGCTAGGCACTATGTTATGTACCTTACATGCATTAGCTCATCTAATCCTAACAACTCAGTGAAGGAAATACTGTTTTATCTTGGAAAGATCCAACAATTTGCCAAGGTCACACAGTTAATAGTAAATAGTAGAGTTGGAATTTAAATCCAGGCTGGCTGACCCCAAAGCTCACTAATTTAATCTTCAGAGTACAGATTACATTCAAGATCACTGCCACTTGGTGGTTGAGACCACAGTTTCCAGAGTCATAAGCCCGATTTAAATCCCAACTCTGCCATTACAGAATGACTTTGGTAATAGCACTTAGCATGTGCTAACCCCATGAAGAAGGTGAAGTGCAACAGAGAGGTTAGGAATCTTGCTCAAGATTATACATCTAGTAAACAGCAAAGCCAAGGTTCAAACTCAGGCAATCTAGTTCCAGAACTTCCAACATTGACCACCATGCTATACAGCCTCCAGTATATGTGACAACTCCTACATCTGGCCTGGCTTCTTACTATGCCCTGGCCAGCTGCTGCTGCTTTCCAACTGCTCCAGCCATCTCCACCAAATTCTAAGAGATATTTATCAAGTGCTCCAAGAACTCTCCTCAACTCTGCTCTCCCACACTGGCCCAGTGTCAGCATCAGTTGGTCCTAAGAGCTCCTTCCGCTCAGCAAACCTCTTACTAGACTAGAGCAGAGATGCATGCAATAGAAGCCAGGCTCTCTATATGCAGACAGCCCTTGTCTTCCTAATTGATTCTCTTTGGGCCTCCTCTTTTGGCTTGAGGTGCTGCAGTGGGGAGAAATGCCCTCTGCTTCACAGATTCCCTTTTGTAGCAGATACTGCTGCCCCTGCACCTAGGTCCTTTGGGAGCCCATCTCCCAGCTTCTGCAACGCTTTGATGCTAATGCTAATCCCTGTGACCTTCAGAGGCTCGCCCTCAGGGCCAACAGCAAAGAGCAAGCCTGGTGCGGGATATAAATCCAGCTGCATTGCCTCAAAGAGGAACAAACACAGAGGCGTACTTTATGCTCCAGAACTCCAGAGGGATCAACCCAGATCAGGGACCTCTCCCAAAACAGCACCCTCATGTGGACCTTCCTCTTCCCTGCCCACCTTCTTCCACTCCCTTACTGGTTTCTCCTGGGAGCACTTTCTTAATTAATGACTTGAACTTGAACCTTTGGCTCAGGGTCTGCTCCTGGGAGAACCCAATCTAAGAGAGATTTTGTTTTGTTTTCTAGGCTTCTCTTAAATTGAACCTAATAAAGGTGATGGGAGTTTATGGCCATCTCTTAACAAATCTTGCATAGATGTGACTAGCAACTTTCCTTACAGAGTGTGTGAGCATTTATCAACCTCTGTCCTCAGCTTCAAGGCCTCAGCTAAAGCTCCAGAGAGAGAGAACAATTTCCATTTAATATCCTACTATGAGATTCCCATCCCCTCACTTCAGTGTTGTCCAGACTCTGTGATAAGAGCAAACCTCCTTCTTTTCCCCGTTGTATTCCTCTTTCTTTCTCCTCAGCTCTGACATATTCACTGGGGATCTCACACTCTGCTGACATGCTGATGAGCCTGGCTCCATTTGGAGAACTGACAAGCAAGAAAATGTTTATGAAACAAATATCAAGACTGTGTCACAGGAAGGCGTTTTCCTCCACAGGCTCCAGCCAGCCTCTCTCATGCTAACCTGATGCATGTCAGTTATCACCATTCCCCTCTTTGGGCTTTTATGGATGGAACTGTATCCCCCAAAGAGATATGTTCAAGTCCTAAGCCCCTGTCTCATGAATGTGATCCTATTTGGAAATAAGAGCTTTGAAGATGTTGTTAGTTAAGATGAACCAACTGGATTAGGGTGGGCCCTAATCCCATATGATTGGCATCCTTATAAGAAGGAGAGAATTGGACACTGAGGTAGTTTGAAGCTGTTATATACCCAGAAAAGACCATGTTCTTTTAATCCATTCCTGTAGGTGTAAACCTTTTATGGGTGTAACCTGCCTCCTTCAGGGTGGGTCTTGATCCTCTTGCTAGAGTCCTTTATAAGAGGATAAAACATATACAGAAGCTAAAAGAAAGAAACACCCAGAGAAGTCTAGAGGAAAAAGCCACAGATGGAGAAGCCAGCAGCTGAAGCAACAAAACCCAGGTGAGAAGGACCAGCAGACGCCGGCCATGTGCCTTCCCATGTGACAGAGGTGTCCTGGATGACAGCAGCCTGTCTTCAGAGACCAGGTACTGCACCATTGATGCCTTTAGTTGCACATTTTCATGGCCTAAGAACTGTAAATTGCAAGTTAATAAATCCCCATTGTAAAAGCCAACCTATTTCTGGTATATTGCATTCCACCAACTTTAGCAAACCGAAACCAACACAGACAGACAGAAAGATGGCCATGTGACAAGACAGACATTGAGTTTTGTCACATGCCAAAGAAGGCCATGGATTGCTAGCAAGCCACCACCAGAACTCTACAGACTTCAGAGGGGGCAGGGCCTGATGACACCTTGATTTGGACTTCTAGCCTCCAGAACTGTGAGACAATCAATTACTGTTGTTTAAGCCACCCAGTATGTAGTATTTTGTTATGGAAGCCCTAGGAAACCAAGACAGGGTCATTTGCCAGAGGCCAGTAAACTCCATCTTGAGGGAGATGAGTCATTTCCTGGGAGACAGGTAGTGCCTCCCAGCTTTCAAGTCATGGCACACACTGGGGTAAATGGATGAGGATGCTAAGAGCTGGAGGTGACCTCCCCAAGGGCTCCTGATGCCCCAGGACCACCCCAAAGAGGGAGAAAGCCAATATCTCGGTAGGCTATAATCCAATCACTATGCCCTGGCTAGGAAGGTCTGGCCTAGGGAATGAGGAAAGGTGAGAGAAGCATTTTGGGGATCCAAATATGCCCATGGCAATACTGTGTGAAGGTTCTGATGGGCCTAGAGAAAAATCAGTGGATGGTGCCATGTAGTGGGTAAGAGCACAAATTTAAAGCTACACTAAGACCAAAACTCCATCCTAAGCTTCATATTTACCTGTTATGTAACCTCATAAACTTTAGTTTCCTCATCTGTAAATGGAGCTCTTTCCTTAGAAGGTTGCTTTGAAGATAAATGAAATACTGTGCGTAAAACAACTTCCACTAACTGTGATGGTTTTGTTCTGTAAAATTTAACCAAGCTGGAACTATGTTTCCCAGAATTCCCTCTCCTATGGGGTCACAAGAGAATTTGTGTGAGATTTGGAAAGCAGAAGTGAAGCAGCAGCACCTGCGCTCTGAAAATCAGGGCAGGGAGCCAGGTGCTGTGAGGTCGCTGATCCGTTGGCACCCTGTGGTTGTTGGTTGGGTTGCTTTTCAGCTTCTTCATGACCCAGGCCCAAGGATGGGCCAGCCCCTTATTTGGTCACCCACATCACCAAGGGGGAGGAAGTGACACAGATTCCAGTTTGTCTCCCTCTCCCCTACTATACAAACAGTGTTTCTTCCCAACTGCCCACCCTGCTGACTTACAGTGCCTTCAGGCTCATCAACTATGGAGACATCTTCCTCCCCTAGACTGTTTCCATGGCTCCCACAAGTGTGTAAGGCCTAATCCCAGAAGTAAACCCTAACTGCACATCTCTCATAGGGCTTCTGCTTCCTGATCAAACCCTGTTACACTGTGCCTGGCACGTAGTAAGTGCCCACGAAAGGAAGTATTAGCATAATTTAGGTAGAGATAATTGTTGAGAGTGGTCTTCTGGTTCCCTTTCAAGCTCCACCTTAGACAAGTCCCTGAGTCTCTGTGAGACTCAGTTTTCTCAGCTGAGTTTTTCTCAGCTGTTAAAATGGTGATAATATGATCTATTTCATCAGACTGTGGAAATGGCTAAAATGAGATCAAGCAAGTGAGCACAGGATCCAACATTATAAGTAGTAGGGAGAAAACCTTTATTTCCCATTTTAATTCTTGGATTTAGTATTTGGAAATCTCTCAGCTATAGGTAAAAGCTTCAACCTTAAAGCTCTCTTTGTCAGTAATGAAATAATATTTTTGCCTCCTGCGCCAGTTTGTGTGTATTATGTCCCCCAGAAAAAGCCATATTCTTTGGTGCAATCTTGTGGGGGCAGACATATTAGTATTGATTAGACCGGAATCCTTTGATTGAGTGTTTCCATGGAGATGTGACTCAATCATCTGTGAGTGAAATGTTTGATTGGATAATTTCCATGGAGGTATTATCCCATTCATTCAGTGTGGGTGTTAATTGGATCACTGGAGTCTTATAAAGGAATTCACAGACAGAGGGACTCAGAACAACTGAGAGTGACACTTTGAAGATCAGCTGCAGCTAAGAGAGGACAAAACACCCCAAGAGCAACACTTTGGGGAATGCCTTCTTGAAACACAACCTGGAAGCAAGTGGCTACCAGCCACATGCCTTCCAAGCTAACAGAGGTTTTCCAGACACCAATGGCCATCCTCCAGTGAAGGCACCCAATCGTTGAAGAATTACCTTGGACACTTTATGGCCTTAAGACTATAACTTTGTAACCAAATAAACCCCCTTTATAAAAGTCAATCCATTTCTGGTATTTTGCATTCCGGCAGCATTAGCAAACCAGAACAGCTCCCATTTGATTTTTTTCCATTATGTTATTTATCAGTTGGTTTAGAACTGGGCCAGGAAAAAGGAATGATACTTACTAGACTCCTTCAAAGGACCCTCCCCCCCAACTGTTAGGACTCAATAACAGTGATAACCCTTTGTTTTGGTAAGAGTTCTGTATGGACACTTGCATGGACACTATCTCATATGTACTCCCCTAAAAAGTCTGTGACACACACAGTGTCAAATGGAGGGGCTCTAGAGTCATAACAGCAGAACTCAAAGGACCTAAGTTTCCATCATGGCTCTGCCAGCAAGCTTTGGTCTCCTCACTGCTCTGAGCCTTGCTATCCTCATCTACAAAGGAAGAGGGTTGAATCCCTAAGGTCCGTCAAACCCCAGCAGTTGATAATCCTATTTTTATTCTCATTTTGCTGTTGAGAATAAAAGGAAGGTAGAAGAGGATGAATGGCTTCATTCAGTGGTTTCCAAAGTGTAGTCCCTGTACCAGCAGCAGCTGCAGCACCACCTGAAATGTATTAGAAGTGCAAATTAGCAAGCCCCACTCCAGACCCACAAATCTGAAACTCTGGAGATAAGACCCAGAAATTCATGTTTTAACAAACCCTCTGAGTGATTCTGATGCTCACTCAAGTTTGAGATGCACTGACTTAATCAATATCACAGCAAAAAAAAAGAAGCTGGGCAAAGGACAGTGACTCCTTTATCATCATTCTATGGGTCTGAAAAGAAGGACCTGGTAAGAAACAAATGCATCTGAAGACAAGGCAAGCCAAAAAATACAGGCAAAATGGAAGAACTAACCCTGAGTAATATTCTAAAAATCTCAGCTTTCTACAGTTGGAAACCTTGATCCCTGTCCCTAAGCTGAAGCCAGGCTTTGTGTTCTCCAGCAGAATCATCAGGACTTTTTCCCTGGAGTCTGCCACTTAGATGGAACAACTGTCAGTTGGCAACCAAGGAGTCTGCTACTTGTAAACAGGCAAAACGTGGCAGAGAAAAAGGAGAGCATTAACTGTTCAAAAACAGCATCTGCTTTTTTCAGTTATTTCTTTTAACATATAGACATATGTATATGTTTGCATAAATGTGTAAACAAGGTAAATTCATGCATGTTCTAGGTATTTTTATTTCAGTCTTTTATTTTTTCCTCTTCCTTTTCTCTCTTGAGTCAAAACTCCTACGGATTTTCCTACTCTCATTCAGATAATGCATGTTAATAACCCACTGTGTGAGGTATATTTCTCTCCATCCTCAGGTAATCAAATACAAACCCACACACACTCTCTCCCACACACACTCTCCCACACACACATCTTGTTTTATTCATACCACATGGAAATTCTTCCACACCAAGTACAGCTCTCATCCATGCTTCTCAACAGCTAGGTAATATCCCATGATGTGGACATAAAATAATTTATATGACCATTCCCAAATAATGGACATTCATTTGGTTTGCAATTTTTTGCCACCTCATGTATTGTTGCAATAAATAACTTGTAGATACATGTTTTTAACATGGTGATTATATTTACACAAGATAAATTTCCAAGAGTGGAATATTGGGCTTAAAGTCTCTACGTATTTCTAATTTAATAATTGGTCTTCAACTTGGCCATAACAATACAAAGTATCCATTTTACCATGTTATTGATATTTAAAAATTTTTCTTGTCTGAACATGGGAAGTAATATCTCATTACTATTTTAAATTGCATTTTCCTGACTATTATTGAATTTGACCCTCTTTTCATGTGTTTGTTGGCTATTTGGACTTGCTATTCTGTGTACAGACTATTCATGCTCTTTTTTCCTTTTCTTCTTCTGGGTCTTTTGTCCCATTTTGTCCATTTTTTAAAGCTCTAGATATATTAGAATATTAATCCTCTGACTGCCATCAGCATTATTATTATTTTTTCAAAAGTAGTCATTTGTCTATTGACTTCCTTTATGCTATTCATTATAGCTATTTTTATATAGTCACAAAGCTTAAGATATCAAACACCTAAATTTCTTATAGAATTTTTATGTTGAGGGTTTATAAGTATTTTATAGGTTTTTCACTTTTGTGAATGGATTTTTTTCTTTATTTCCATTTTGAGGTGGTTATTGATAAATAGAGAATATTTACTGATATTTGTATATTTATTCAACTCTTTACCAAATTTCCTTGCCTATTCTGATAGTTTTTTTAATACAGTCTCTTGGGTTATCTAGGTACATAATCAGATAGTCAGAAAATGAGATAATATATTATCTCTTTTTTCAATATTTTTACAAGTTATTTAGTATTCTTTTCTTATTGCATTCACTTATTGTATTGCAATTATTCACATTCCAAGACAATATTGAATAATAATGAAGGGCATTACTATTCCTGATATTAATAGAAATTTTAAATGGCTGCTTATCAAATTCTTTTGAAGTAGCTAATAGAGGGATATAATATTTTCCTATAATTGGCTGCCAAATTTTCTGCAATTGAATCACCTTTGCAGTCCTGGAAGAAAATTGTCCTTGATAGTAGGATGCTTTGTTATAGATGCATCACTATTCTATTTGCTAATATTTTATTTAGAATTTTTGTATTTGTATTTAAAATAAAATTGATCTATAGTTTTCTTTTTTGAACTATTTTAATCAAGTTTTGATATTAAAATTCTACTGTAGCCCCAAAATTAATTGAAGTGCTTTGTGTTTCTTTCAATGACCTAGAATAATTTAAATAACTTAAAGTAGTCTTTAAAAATTTAAATAAGACTAATCAACGAAATCTACAGTTCTGGTGGCTTTTTCAGAAGCAGTTATTTTAGATCACTTCTCTTCTTGTCTACAGTAATTGTTCTATTCAGGTTTTCCACTTCTTTCAGTTTAAATATTTTGCTAGAAGATTATCTACTTCCTATAGATCAGAGGTCAACAGAATTTTTCTGTAAAGGGACAGATAATAAATATTTTCAGCTTTGTGGGCTGTAGTCTGTCATACTACTCAAGCCTACAGTTGTAGTGCAAAAGCAGTCATGCACAATGTGTAAACAAATGGGCATGTCTGTGTTTCAATAAAACTTTATTTATGGACACTGAATTTGAATTCTATATAATTTTCATGTCACAAAATATTATTATTACTTTTATTTTTTATAACTATTAAAAAATTATTTGCTCCTGAGCCATACAAATAGATGCAGCAGGCCAGATTAAGCCAGCAGGCTTTAGTTTGCCAGCCCCTGCCTAGATTTTCAAAATGTTTCCATACAGTTTTATAGTATATGTTCATAATTCTTAATCTTAAAATTTTAAAGATAATTACTATAATTATTTTTTTCTGGCTCTCTCTTTTTTCCATAATCAGACTTAACAAGGAATTTATATGGTTCTTTTCAAAGAACCAGCTTTCTAATTTATCCCTATCCTTTTTTTACTTTATATTTGATTGATCTCAACTTTTGTCTTTGATTATTCCCTTTTCTCAGGTTCCTTTTGGTTCATTTAATTGACCCCTTTCTCAGTTTTAAATGGGTATCATGCTTTTTCTTTACTAATGAAAGTAGTGAAGGCTAAAATGTTTTCTCTAAGTATAGCTTTCACACTGTCCCCTTAGGATTGAATATTAAGTGATCTCTCTCTCTTATGTTGCCTTCTAAATAGGTAACAGTTTCTCTTTTATTTTTGATCCAATGGTTATCTGAGACTATGCTTCTTCATATTCTAAGTAATTAAGAGGTTTTTGTGGTCTTTTTATTCTTTTTTAATGTATTGAATTACGATTAAAGAAGGTGGCTTGTAAAATCTCTACAGTTTTGATTTTTAAATGTTTACTTTGTGCCTGACTTTATGATTGATTTTTGTAAATATCCCACAAATATATATATATATATATGCATATAATTATGTGTATGTATAAATTGTATTAATCAATTTCTGTTTGCCTAGCATATCTGTGCAATTCTGAAAGAGAAGTGAAGTACTGAAGTCTGCTCTATCGGTAATTTTAGCAGATTTTCCTGACCTCTTAGCATTTCTTCTCTATATATTTACTGCCTCTGTTGTTTGGTTCACACAAAAGTTCTAAAATTTTACCTTTTCTTTATAAATCTCACCTTCTTTGATTCCATAATGCTACATTTACTCTGTTTAGTAAATCTGCAATTTTCTTTTGTCTCATATTAACATCCCCACTTCTGTTTCCCTGTGACTCTTTACCCATGCCTTTATGTTCTTTATTTCTTTCTTTACATTAGGTGCATATATAATTAGGTTAATGCTAATCCTTGGTTCAAAAGCCTTAGTTCACTTTCAGCCAAAATGAAACCCTAAAAATAAAAACTTGTAACTACCACATGCTCCTTTTCCATCCTGTCCTCTGCCTCCTTCACATGAGGAAACCACTACCTTGAACCTTATATTCACGAGTTCCTTGATTTTTTAATATACTATTCCATAGATATGAATTCTTTGGAATCCATTATTCTAAAATATTTATGGTTAAATATTATAATGTCTGAATTGTCTCCAACATAATCTAGGAATTGGAGGAGTAGCTGGAGATAAAGATAAAACAGAATTGAGTAGAGTTAACTTTTGATATGGGATAATGGATAAATGATGTTCATTATACTATTATTTCTGTTTTGCATATGCTTTACATTTTCTAGAATAAAAAGTTGTTTAAGGTTATCATTTAGTTTTAGTTGCTTATAAATGTATATGAAGGGTATTCCCTCCATGTCTTCTTCTGACCTCCTTTTTTCACATGTGGTTATACTGCTAATATTTATCCATAGCATTGGGTGTAGCAGCAGTTGGGCTCTCCTCTAATATTTCTTTGTGTGAATATACCACAGTTTGTTTATCTATTCTTGTATTACTGGGCTTTTATTTAAGTGTGTTTGTAAATAACATGTTGCTGTGGCTTATTTTTTAAACTTTTTATTTTGAAATAATTATAGATTCACAGGAAATTTCAAAGAAATATACAGGGAGGTCCCATGCACCCTTTGATAAGTCATCCCCAATGTTGACGCCTTGCATAATTATAATATAATGTAATATAATATAATATAATATAATATAATAATCAAGTAATTGACATTGGTGAAATCCACATAGCTATTCAGAATTCACTGATTATACATGCCCTTATTTGTGTGTATATGTGTGTGTGTGTGATAGTTCTATGCTTTGTCTACCACCACAATCAAGATACAGGACTGTACCATCACCACAAGGCTCTCTTTGTAGCCACAGCCACCATTTTTCCATGTCTAACCCCTAGCAACCACTAATCTGTTCTCCATTTCTATGATTTTTTTCAAGCACATTATATAAATGGAATAATACAGTATTTAACCTTTTGCAATTGGCCAAAGTTTACTTTTTAATGCAATCCAAGTATTTTTCTCTTAATAAGAGAATTTAGTCTGTTAACATTCATTGTAGTGACTAACTTTATTTTTTCATCTTATGTTTGTTTTATATTGTTGCTCTTTCTTTTTATATTTTTGCTGATTATATTACTCATTTCAGTTTCCTCCTTGTTAATATAGAATCATTAACTTTCCTTTCTCTGAACCCATAATTAGACTCATGTTTCTCTATTATTGTTTTTTCTAGGTGCTAAAACAAATATCCAGTGAGTTGTTATAACAAAAAGAATTTATTGGCTCATGGTTTCAGAAGCCAGAAGGCTTGCTTCCTCCTGGGGCCAGTACCTTCTGGCTGGCCAGCAATCTTTGGGGTTCCTTGGCTTTTCCATCACATGGCAATGCACATGGTGGCATCTTCTCCTTTCTCTTCTTGTTCTGTTGACTTTCAGCTTCTGACTGCTCCCCATGTCTTCTCTCTGTCTGCCTGAATTTCATTCTGCTTTTAAGGACTCTGTTAATCTGAATTAAAGCCCAACATGATTCTACTAAGCCAAACCTTAACTGAAGCAACATCTTCAAAAGATTCTATTTACAATGGGTCCACACCCACCAGAATGCATAACAAGGGTTGGGCCTTTTGTGAGGAATATGATTCAATCTACAACCACTATTATTGGAAAACAAGGGTATTATGTATCCACTAAAACATATTCTGCCCTTTATCCATCACCAGGGTGCTTTATTTATTCCCATATTCATCCACCTAAATAAGATATTTAGAATACTTTTACTTCCTTCTCCCTCTTTTTCATTCTTCCCTTGCCTGGCCCCTTAATATGAGACTATGTTAATGTGGAACACTATCTTCCCACCCATCTTCCACTCCTAAGATTTCCTAAAAAAAATTTATAATTTCCCTCAAAGTATGTTCCTTCAATTTCAAGGGTCCTTATTTAACATACATACATATATATATATATATATATATATATATATATATATATATATATATATATATATATATGTAGGGGTGTGTGTGTGTGTATATATATATATTCCCAGAAAGTCCACAATTATCTATTTACTCTCCACTGTTTCTTCTGCTTTTCTCCTTTCCCCATCTTAACGTTTTCTGTAGTGGTTTATTTGTGATTTCATTAGAATCCTTTCTTGTTACCTTCCTGAGGTAAGTACCTAAGTGATGCTCTGTGAGTTCTTACAGCTCCAAAAACAGATTTATTTTGGTCTGATAGAAGGATGATACCATGTATGGTTATAGGATTCTTAAATTAGTCCTTTTCTTTCAGTAGTTTCTAGATTATATCCCACTCTTTATACCTACCTGTGTAGCAGGTAGGAATCCAATGGCAGTATGATATTTTGTTTATTTGTTTTTGAAAATAGAGGTACACACCTTTCCATTCTTTCTTTCTGTGTTTCTTTTTTTCTGAATGTTTGAATGACTTTCTTTTTATCCTTAGAATTCAGGGACTTTTACCTGGATAAGCTTAGATATGTATTATTGAATCTTAGAAGGGGTCAGCAAACAACACTTTTCTTCCCCACACAAATTTGGAACCAACAGAGAAATAGATACAGGCATCAGACAGAAGAAGGTCAAAATCTCAGCTTTGTTATTGACTGAAGCAAGATTGGAAAGGTGGCTTATATGTGCAGCCAAATAGGCTTGCTAACACTGCACCTCAGATTAAATTAGCCTATCCAGTCACAGACAGAGCTAGACAGCGACAGGCCTGCACTCGAGGGTGAGCAGAATGCAGAGCAGAATATGAGTCCCTACAGACATGTTGGTTTGAAGATTGGAAGAGATTGCCAAGCATGCACAGTTTCATATTCCAATTTCACTAATCAGAAACCATTCATCCTTCCTGGAGAAGGGTAAGTAAGGGGTGGAATGAGCAAGGCAGGAGAAAGTCCAGGAGTGTGAAATACACACACACACACACACACACACACAAATTCTTTTCTGATCAATTCTTCTAGAACTTTGTAAGATTTTTCTGTTTGAAGACTCAGACCCTGCTCACCTCAGGGACATATTTCTTTTATCATTTGTTTGCTTCCTGTATTCCCTTCTCTTCCCAATCTAGAGCATCTTATACTCTTATGTTAGGTTTCATGACTATCCTCTCAACCTTTTGCTATGTTTTCCATTTCTTTCATTTCATCAGCACTTTGAGAGAAATTTCTTCTATTTGCTCCTTTAGGCCAGTAATTTCTGTCTTAATAGTTGTCTCTTTTTTTGCCTTAATTTATCAATGGATGTTGGAAGTAAATTTTTTTTAACTCCAGAAAATCTTTTGAAATTGCATTCAAATCTTATTAATTGTACTTGCTGTCTTTCTGTCCAAAGTGTCATCTGTCTCCTTAAGCAGCTCTATCTCATTGTGACTGCTATCTGTGGACTCTGATGTACCTGCTTACTCTGGTTTGGACAGTTATTTTTCTTAGTTGGCTCATTGAGACCAGGTGGTGTTGTGGGGATACTCTAACAGGTAGCAGTCCACGAGTGGAGGAAGGCAAAGCCATCCTATGCAGGAAGCCTCCCTGTTCCTCAAGGGCAAGAAAGCCTCAGCTCATTCCTTTGACTACTCCTTGGTGTCTCAGGTATCATGGAGATCTGGTACACACTCAAAAACTACCAAACTTCTTTCCAGAATCCACAAAATCTCTTTGAGCCAGTATCTTCCCAGCATCACCTGTTTTACAATCCCTGCCTTAGGGCTCTCTGTCACAGGGTCCAGATATTTGTCCTGCCCACAAAATAAAAAGCTCTGTATTAGTTCTCTCCAATGGGACTCCCAAAGAGCTCATGGCCTCATTTCTCAGTCCCCATCTAGTTGACTCAAAAGAGGAAAGAATACTTTGGAGATGATTGATAGTGGAAGGAACAGATCATTAGGTTCATGTTCCTCTCTTTCCAGACCCTCCTCCTAGAATCAGAATCTTAATCCTTCCCCACAAGTCCTACTGAGAAGGTCATAAGCTTTGAAATCAGAGACTTGTGTTCAAATATTCCCATTACAAGTACAACTTTGTACAAGTACACTCTGTAACCATCCCAAACCTCAATTCCTCATTTCTGAAACCAATTGTGAAGAATAAATTAAATAATATATTTAAAGCACTTTTCCCAGAGTGTAGCATGACAGATTTTGAAGAAATGTGGCCCCTGTGGCAGACTGAATAATGACCCCAACAATGACAAGTTCAAGTCCTAACCCCTGATCCTGTGGGTGTGAAGTCATTTATAATTAGGATCTTCAAAGATCCTATTAAGAAGAGGCCAAACTGAATCAGAGTGGGTGTTAATCTGGTATGACTAGTGTCCTTATAAGCAAGGGAAATTTGGGCATAGAAGTAGCAGCCACAGGAGGAGACAGAAAGCAGGAGGAGACAGAAAGAAGAGATGGCCATGTGACAGAGACAGAGAACAATGGCCAGCAAGCCACCACCAGAATGCTACAGACTGCAGAAAAGGCATGGCCTACCAACACCTTAATTTTGGACTTACAGTCTCCAAACTGTAATCCAATAAATTCCTG
This sequence comes from Choloepus didactylus, assembly GCF_015220235.1. Classification (NCBI taxonomy): domain Eukaryota; kingdom Metazoa; phylum Chordata; class Mammalia; order Pilosa; family Megalonychidae; genus Choloepus; species Choloepus didactylus. The sequence continues at coordinate 36,587,372 of NC_051312.1, read as the reverse complement.
TTGTTTAAGCCAATCAGTGTGTCATATTTGCTATAGCAGCCCTGGAAAACGAAGGCAGCCCCTTTCCTCTGTAATTTGATTTTCAAGAAGTGATTGTTGACCAGTTTGTTCCCCTCTTGGTTTGACATTTCAGCAACAACTGTTCTTCTCAGTCTCCATTCCTTATACTTGTTCTTACTCAATCCATCATCTTGAAGTATCTAGGTTAATGGTCAATGTTTCAGGCATCTTGCTGTCCTAATGCCTTCCTGGAGGTAGCAGCATGGCTTAAAAATTATGAAAACTATATATCACAGAGGGTGAGTCTGATTTTAAGGGAATCACCACGGACCTCAGGTGTAGTGTTAGAGACAAAACTGGATGAAAATGTTCAGAAATCAGTTCCAGCAACAAAGCTGAAGGCATTAAGAATATAATTATCCTTTCAAAGGTTATCATGTAATTGAATCTCTCATTTTGCTTGAATGTAGATTAATTCACTCCACTGAGATCTCCAAGAAAAAGCCATTCCCCAGAGCTCTGCATGAAAAACCAAAAGAATTTTTAATTGCCTCAAATTACATGAAGAGATTCTGCCTTATGTAAAGGGGGAGCTATATACGCAAACCTTTTTGGCATAATTAAAGTGAAGGACATCAAAGACCTGTTAATAAGGGCCCTGAAATCCTTGAAATGAGGATAAATGTCAGTGTCCACATTTTGAAATATTAATCTCTGTATATAAATGTAGAAAGAGTTCTCTCTCTCTCTCACCAACACCCTTCACAATGGCAATACTTCAGTTTGTCTCTGACAAATTCTGGGCAGACTGATCTCTAGGTTGTCCTGGACATCTCAAAATTCAGTGCTAGAATTCAGAGGTTAATTGACTTGCTTAAGATCTTGCAGTTAGTAAATCATGGAGACAAGGCTGAAAGGTTCACTAACTCCCAGCCGCTTTTCTATAAGAACAGAGAATAAGGGACAACCTAAGCCCTTCAGTGAAATATCAGAGACTAAAAAAAAAAAAAACAAACATGGAGCAGGACAAATCGGAAAAACCTTCTGCAGAATCCCTCAAAGTTCCAGCAACAGCCTAACTCAAAAAGTTAAGTCATTTTAATTCATACCTTCAGAAATTAACAACCAATAAAAACTGTTCATTGAACTCTTACTATGTGCAAGACACTGTGTTGATAACTATGACCAAATGGGAAAGAGTAGTCCTTTCCCTTAAAGAGTTTGCAGTCTTGAATAGGAAAAATAAAGTTCTTTATGGACTTATACAACAAGTATTGGCCTTGTAGGGCCTGAATAGTATGGGGGTTCCAAACAAATAAGCAATAAGAAAATGGAATAAGCAAATGGAAAAGGAAGATGGCAAATTAATTTAGCAAATGCTATTATTTACACAAACAAATACACTTCCCTCATTACCTCCACCCTATACAAACACACACACACACAAACACACACACACACACAGGGGGGAGAGAGAGAGAGTTTATTAGATATCTTGCTACTAAATCTAAATAGAAGGAGTAATTATGCAGGGAAGTCATTTCTGATGTCACCGATAACATCATCCTTGAGAGAGCAGCTGAAGGACCCTCTAGGCAGGGCAGCTCAGGATACAGAGCTTTAACCCCAACAAGACTTTTCCCCATGCTTTTGCTAAACTGGGTCACTTATGAATCTTAAAATGCTCTATGCATACCTAGAAAAGAAATACTGCACTGAAGAATAAAGATGTCTGTGCCAGTTTGGATGTATTATGTCCCCCAAAACACCATATTCTTTGATGCAATCTTATTGGGACAGACGTATTAGTGTTGATTAGGTTGGAATCCTTTGATTGAGTGTTTCCGTGGAGATGTGACTCAATCAACTGTGGGCAAGACCTTTGATTGGATAATTTCCATGGAGGTGTTACCCCACCTGTTCAGGGTGGATCTTAATTGAATCACTGGAGTCCTACAAAAGTGTTCACAGATGGAAGGAGGTGCTGCAGCCCAGAGAGACATTTTGAAGAATGCACAGGAGCTGAGAGTGGAGCTGGAACACAACCTGCGATCAGCAGACACCAGCCATGTGCCTCCCCAGCTAACAGAGGTTTTCCGGAGGCCATTGGCCTTCATTTGGACATTTTCATGGCCTTCAGACTGTAACTTTGTAACCAAATACACCCCCTTGATAAAAGCCAATCCATTTCTGGTATTTTCCATAATGGCAGCATTAACGAACTGGAACAATGACCAACACACATTGACAGAGAGGATGAGAGAATAAGGGAAAGTGTATTATAAATGTGAATATATAACTGTGTTGTAAGATAAAAAGTACTAAGACAGGTGAATTGTTAAACACAGTAGCACATCCGTACCACGAAATCCTACTCAGCAATAAAAATGGAAGGAACTATTGATACATGAAACAGAGCATATTACTTGAATCTCCAGAAACTATGCTGACTAAAAAAAGCCATTGCCAAAACACTGTATGATTTCGTTCATATAACCTTCTAGAAATGACAAAATTATAGAAATAGATAAAAGATTAGTGGTTGCCAAAGGATAAAGGAAGGGGTGGCAGGGAGAGGAAAGTAGGTGTGCCAATAAAATGGCATCTTGAGGGATCCTGGTGGTGATGGAAATGTTCTGTATCTTGACTACTAATGTCAATGTGCTGGTTGTGACATTTTACTATAGTTTTGTAAATCATTATCACTGGGGAAAACTAAGTAAAGGGTACAAGAGCTCTCTCTGTATTCTGTCTTACAACTGCATGTGAATCTACAATCATCTCAAAGTAAAAAGTTTAACTTAAAAACTAAGGAGGTAAATCCCAGAAAATAACTAACTGGTATAAACAAAAGTGGTTGACTCTTAAAAGTGTATGTCAAGCAGAGAAGGATGGGGAAAGGGATAGCTCATTTTCATTAAAAGTCTTATAGCACTATATGAATGTGTTGAATTGTATGAAAAATTTTAATTATAAAAGATGCTGAAAGATTTTATTGCAATTAAAGAAGCTAAAATGGAAGGTTCTTGTGAGGCCTTACATTTTTTAGTGCAAAAAAAAGTTAACATTTATTGGGCACTTGCTATTTGCAACCTATGGCTGAGCATTTTACATGCATATTCTCATCAATCCTCAGGAAATTCTGAGATAAGAGCTATCTTTCTGTCTATGTCAGTCATGGATAACTGAGGCTCAAAGAGTGTAAGGGATTTTTTTCAAGGTCCCTAGCTAGTAATAGCACAGGTCAGTCAGGGATTCTAACTTCAGAACCCACTTCTTAATGATTACATGATAATCCTTAGGAGGTAAACACCAGCTGCTAAAGACTCTTCATTCCCAGACCTACTCCTGGGTAAACAAAGGGGAAGAGCTGACATGGGAATCAGACAGAACTGGGTTATGGTTGTGTCACCTTGGATGAGTGACTTTACCAGTCTGAGCCCCTGCCTCCTCATCAAGTGTAGGAATAATAGTACTACCCACCTCAGAAGGTTGCTGGGAGGATTAAATAAAGTAATGTGTGTTGAGGACTCAGATCAGTACCTGAGAAACAGTCAGCTCCCAATAAGGGATAACTGCTACTATTGCTATGATTCTGATTATTATAATTTTTGACATTGTAATTGCTTACAACAGGTTTCAGGACAAGCTCTCTCTCCGAACCGTATTCAGAGGCTGTTGAACTTTCCTTTAAAAGGATTCTAAACTTCATATTTTTTTCTCAGATGAGTGAGCAGGAAGGGATGACTTTCAAAGTTGACAATAGAAAAGCACCAGGGTGGTGAGTGCTGAGTGTGGCAGACTGAGTTGTGTATCCCAGGGTGGGGGGGAGGGGGACACATTCTTAATCTTAATCTTAATCCCATTCCTGTGGGTGTGAACCCATCATAAAAAGCCCTTTGCGAACATTATTTTTAGTTAAAATGTGGCCAACTGAAGCAGGGTGGGTCTTAGTCCTATTACTGGAGGCCTCGTGAAGAGAAAGACAAAGAGCTGGAAACCAAGAGAAAGGAGCAGACATCACCATGTGATGGGGAAGCCAAGAAATCTAAGGATTGCCAGCCTGCCATAATGCTACCAACCTGGGAGGAAGCAAACCTTCTCGCCTCTGAAACCATGAGGCAATAATTGTCACAACAGACTGGAAAGTAAGACATTGAGCCTCTCTCTTTTGGAGCCCGAGAGACTCAGAGCGAAAGAAGCTGCCTGGCTGATCAACTACTCTTCCTTTCTTTATTTTGTTGTTTTGTTATTTTAAAATGAAACATATAAAATAAGCAGAAAAAGGCAGACTATTATAATAGTCGTGTTCCCACCTCCCAGATGTAATCGTATTCCTTCATAGCCTTTTGTTACGAAATAAAGCATTACAAAAAAAGCTGAAGGTGATCAGGAGGGGCAAGATGGCAGCATAGAGAGAAGTGGAAGCTAAGTAGTCCCCCTGGAACAACTACAAAAAAACAGAAACAACTAGTACATAATCCAGAATAACTGCGGGGGGACAAACGAGACCATCCACTCATCATACACCAACCTGAATTGGGAGGAATGCCCGAGAACACAGCATAAAATCTGTAAGTAAAACCTGCGGATCCAAGTCGGGAGACCCCCTCCCCCATAGCCTGAGCTGCAAAGCCTCGTGGTGCCAGAGAGAAGCTCTCTGCCAGCAAGCGAATATAGCTCAGCTGAGCTCCAACTGGGGTTTTAAGTAGCGAGTGTGAACTGCTCACTACAGGTATGCATCCCCAAAAAACAGACAGAGGCTTTGAGTGACGACTGACCTGGGAGAGCCGGAGGGTAGCCTTGGACTGGGTCTGAAGGGGACTATCTGTTTCTTTTTTGGCTCAGTGGAGAAAGCCCCAGTCATTTTCAGTTTCCAGGGCTGTGACTCGGGGAAGGGCGGAGACAGCACAAGCAGAGAGGGAGACCATTGAAATGCTAATGACCTCCACCTGAGGGGTCTGTCTTCTCTAGGAGGAAAGGGGTGGGGCCCTTTCCATTCAGTACCAGACCCCAGAGCCTGGGGGAACACGGCCATACCTCCTTACACCAGTCACGAATTATAGGCTAATAGGCATCACCTGCTGGGCAGAAAAGCACAGTAACCTGAGGCATCAAAGGGTGGAGCAATTTTCTAAGACACACCGCAGGGAAATCAGATACTGAATACTTCTTCTCTCTGGGACCTGATCCTGTTCTGGTCTGGGAAAACCTGGTTTGGATAACCAAGGAAACCATGCCTAGACAACAGAAAATTGCAACCTACACTAACAAAAACAAAGTTATGGCCCAGTCAAAGGAACAAACGTACACTTCAACTGAGATACAGGAATTTAAACAACTAATGCTAAATCAATTCAAAAAGTTTAGAGAAGATATTGCAAAAGAGATAGAGGCTGTAAAGGAAGCACTGGGCATGTATACTGCAGAAATCAAAAGTTCAAAAAAACAACTAGTAGAACCTATGGAAATGAAAGGCACGACACAAGAGATGAAAGACACAATGGAAACATACAACAGCAGATCTCAAGAGGCAGAAGAAAACATTCAGGAACTGGAGAACAAAACACCTGAAAGCCTACACACAAAGGAGCAGATGAAGAAAAGAATGAAAAAATATGAGCAACGTCTCTGGGAACTCAAGGATGAAACAAAGTACAATAATGTACGTATCATTGGTGTCCCAGAAGGAGAAGAGAAGGGAATGGGGGCAGAAGCAATAATAGAGGAAATAATTAATGAAAATTTCCCATCTCTTATGAAAGACATAAAATTACAGATCCAAGAAGCGCAGCGTACTCCAAACAGAAGAGATATGAATAGGCGTACGCCAAGACACTTAATAATCAGATTATCAAATGTCAAAGACAAAGAGAGAATCCTGAAAGCAGCAAGAGAAAAGCGATCCATTACATACAAAGGAAGCTTCATAAGACTATGTGCGGATCTCTCAGCAGAAACCATGGAGGCAAGAAGGAAGTGGTGTGATATATTTAAGATACTGAAAGAGAAAAACCACCAACCAAGAATTCTGTATCCAGCAAAGCTGTCCTTCAAATATGAGGGAGAGCTCAAAATATTTTCTGACAAACAGACAATGAGAGACTTTGTGAACAAGACACCTGTACTACAGGGAATACTAAAGGGAGCACTACAGGGTGATAGAAGACAGAAGTGTGTGGTTTGGAACACAATTTGGGGAGACGGTAGCACAACAATGTAAGTACACTGAACAAAGGTAAAGGTAACTATGAATACGGTTGAGAGAGGAAGGTGGGGAGCATGTGAGACACCACAAGAAAGGAGGAAAGATAAAGACTGGGACTGTGTAACTTGGTGAAATCTAGAGTATTCAACAATTGTGATAAAATGTACAAATATGTTCTTTTACGAGGGAGAACAAGCAAATGTCAACCTTGCAAGGTGTTAAAAATGGGGAGGCATTGGGGGAGGGATGCAATCAGCATAAACTAGAGACTGTAACTAATAGAATCATTGTACTATGCTTCCTTTGGTGTAACAAAGGTGGTGTGCCAGGGTGAATGCAGATGGGAGGGGGGGTGGGGGAGGCATGTTGGACGCTTGGCATTGGTGGTATTGTCTGATTCTTTATTCTACTTTGATTTAAGGTTATTTTTCCTTTTGGTTCTTCCTAGCTGTCTTTTTTTTTTCCTCTTTCTTTTTCCTCTCTACCTTCTTTGACTCTCCCTCCTGCCTTGTGGAAGAAATGTACAAGCTCTTATATAGACAATGGTGAAGGTGGTGAACACATAAATGTATGACCATGCAGAAAACTCAATTATTTACTTGGAATGGAATGTATGGTGAGTGAACAAAACCATATTAAAAAAAATGGGTTGATGACAAAACCTCGAGGACAATATACTGAGTGAAATAAGCCAGACACATTAGGACAATTATTGCAGGGTCTCACTGATAGGAACTAATTATAATATGTAAACTCATAGACATGAAATGTAAGGTACCAAGATATAAGATGAGGCTTAAGAATGGGGAGTGGTTGCTTAGTATGAGCAGAATGTTCAATTAGGATGAACTTAAATGTTTGGAAATGAACAGGGGTGTTGGTAGCAAGATGTGAGAATAACTAACAGCACCGAATGGTATGTGAATGAGGTGGAAAGGGGAAGCTCAGAGTCATATATGTCACCAGAAGGAAAGTTGGAGGTCAAAAGATGGGAATGTATAAAACTGAATCCTATGGTGGGCAATGTCCATGATCAACTGTACAAATACTAGAAATCACTTCCATGAACCAGAACAAATGTATGACAATACAATTAGAAGTTAATAATAGAGGGGCATATAGGGAAGAACTATATACCTATTACAAACTATATACTACAGTTAGTAGTATTTCAACATTTTTTCATAAACAGTAACAAATGTACTATACCAATACTATGAGTCAACAATTGAGGGGGGTTGGTTAGGGATAGGGGAGGATTAGAGTTTCCTTTTCTGTGTTTTTTTTTTTTTTCATCTTTCACTTTATTTCTTGTCTGGAGTAATGAAAAGTTTCTAAAAACTGAACAAAAATTAAGTGTGACGGATGCACAGTTGTATGAGTGTACCCAGGGGCAAGTGATTGTACACTTTGGATCTTTGGATAATTGTATGGTATCTGAACAATCGCAATAAAAATGAAAAAAAAAAAAAAACAGCTGAAGGCACCTCCCATCCCGATCCATCTCATCCTTCTGCCCCTCTCCCACCTCCCCCCACCCAAGTGCTAACTTTTCAGGGCCTCTTTGAATGGCAGCTCACGCCCTAGTCTTGAGAGCAGGCACCACATATAAGTCCATCAATCAAGAAGTTTTCTTTATTTAGCATCTGCCCAGTCCAATGTTAAGTACAGAAGAAGGGCCCAGCATTATCCTACTGGTAAGAGCTTACAAAAAGGTGGGATGACAGACCTTGAGGTAGATATATGCCATGATTTCTTTTTTGCAGACCCTCTAGCCACATGATTTGAATAGGGCTAACTCGACCCTCTGTCTGCAGGACCTGGCAAATGTAGTTACTGAATCCCTCAGGCTAAAACCATTGGCTCAATAGTAGACATGTGATCCAAATTGAGATAATTACAGCCACCCCCAGAATGTTTGCTGGAGCTAGCAGGAAAGAGGTGCTGCTTAATTGTCCAAGAATCAAGCCAGCTCAGAGAATAAGCATTGCTGAGTGACACTATTGAGCCCCTGGATGAAATGATGCCTGGTGCTTGGTGTATCACTGGTCTTCCCAGTTAAAGGAACAACAAATTCCTATTTTGTGTGTGCTCAAATTTGTTGACTTGAATTTCTGTCCTGAATAATACAAAACAAATCAATTAATGAACAAAGATAGGACATAATGGCAAACATTCATGTATTACTTACTACACACCTTGCATTCTTCTAGGTACTTTTCTTGTATAAATCCATTTAATCCTCACAACAACCCTCTAAGGTAGGTTCTGTTCTGAGCCCCAGTTAATAGATGAGGAAACTGGCACAGAGAAATTATGGAACTCACCCAAGATTCTGAAGTACTAGATGGTGGACCTGGGATTCAAATCTAGGAAATCTGACTGAGAGTCTAAACTGTTAACCACTACTGCATAATTCAGAAAGTGAACTGTTATAGAAATTCACAACAAAAGAGAAAATGTGAGCCATAGTTATCAAGGAAACTACATTTCATAAAGGGCATTGTGTCTTTAACGGAGCCTTAGGATGAGATGCATAAACAGTAGATAAAGAAAGGAAAGGAGAATTCAAGGAAGGGAGAAGACTTAGTCAAAGGCAAGAAATGAACACAATAGCACTGTTTTGTTTTGTTTAGTTTTGTTTTGTTTTGAGGGGAATGAGCAAAGATCTTATATTGATTCTTTTTTAATCTAGGTTAACAGGAAAACACTATGTAAGATTTTATGTGTGCCATGATATTTTAATTCTATAATTACTACTTCAGTAACACTAACTGAAAAAGAATGAATTTAGCCATAGACCTAAGATTTGATTTTGGGCAGTTAACAAGGAAAGTCAAGTAACTTCTCTACTAATCCCCCAGTCCCTAACAACCTTGGAGCCTCAAGGGGCAGGTCTTGGGATCTGGCTACTGGTTAAGAGCTTTAGAATCAGAGGAGTTGAATTCAAAACCTAACTGTACTCCTAGGGATAAACCTGGAACCGGCATCATGGGTTTGAGAAAGACTTCTGGACCAAAAGGGGGAAGAGAAATGAAATAAAATTAAGTTTCAGTAGCTGAGAGATTTCAAATGGAGTTGAGAGGTCATTCTGGAGGGTATTCTTACGTGTTATATAGATATCCCTTTTTAGTTTTTAGTGTATTGGAATAGCTAGAAGGAAATACCTGAAACTGTTGAACTGCAACCCAGTAGCCTTGATTTTTGAAGACAATTGTATAACTAGTAGCTTACATGGTGTGACTGTGCGATTAGACAGATAAGCAGAAAAATGGGAACAAAAAGTAAATGAATAATAGGGGGTGGGGGATGGGATGCTTTGGATGTTCTTCTTTTATTTTATTTTTATATATATATATAAGTAATGAGAATGTTCAAAAATTGATTTTGGGACAGGGGGCATAGAGAGGAGTGGAATTTAGTTAGCCCCCTGGAGCAAATAATGAACAACCAGGAACAACTAGTAAATAATTTGGAATAACTTCTGGGAGACAACTGTGACTGTCTACACATCATCCACAAACCTGGATTGGGAAGAATGCCTGAGATCATAGCATAAAATCTGTAAGTAAAAGCTGCAGAACTGCTCCGGGAGCCCCCTCCCCCCACAGCAGGCTGACCGCAATACCTCGCTGTGGTAGAAAGCAGCACTCTCTGAACAAGTGAATGTAGCTCAGCCCAGCTACAACAGGGGTCTTAATTAACAAATGTGGACTGCTGAATACAAGCTACAAAAATAACAAACATACAGAAGCTTTTAGTGACGACTGACCTTAAAGAACCAGAGGACTCATCTGTCCCAAGAGGGAGAGACCAGAAGACCGGGTGTTACCTGTGGCCAACAGTGAAACTGGGGAGCCATGGACTGGCCCTGTACTGGGGGCTTTCTTTCCCTTTTTCTCTCTCTTAACCTGAGGGGCTCAGTGGAGAGAGCCTCAGCCATTTTCAGTTTGCAGCATTTTGACCCAGACAGGGGTGGAAATAGCAGAGGAAGAGAGACAAAGGGACTATTCAAATGCAGTGAAAACTCCCTAGGGGTTGTATCTTCCCAAAGAGGAAGGAGGTGGGGCCCAGCTCTACTACCAGTTTTCCCTTCAGAACCAGACCCCAGAGCCTGGGGGAAAACAGCCAAAAAGAAAACTAAAGGGGCCAAACCCCCTTACAACAGTCGAGATTGACAGATTAAGAGGCGCCACCTGCTGGACAAGTTAGGAAAAGCACCATGGCTAGAGACCACACGGGAAAGTCTGTCAATCTCTAAGACACACCTTTCTACCACAGGGATACCTGAAACTGAATATAACCCCATTCTGGGATCTGAACCTGTTCTGGTCTGGGAAAATCTGATTGGGGTAACCAAGGAAACCAGATTGCTAGACAACAGAAAACTGCAATCTACGCTAGGAAAAACAAAGATATGGCCCAGTCAAAGGAACAAACTTATATCTCAATCAAGATACAGTTGAGGAGAGATCTAAGATAGTGGCATAGAAAGGAGTGGAAGCCAAGTAGTCCCCTTGGAACAACTAAAAAAGAAACCAGAAACAACTAGTAAATAAGCTGGAATAGCTAAGGGGAGACAAATGTGACTGTCCACTCATCATACACCAACCTAAATTGGGAGAAATGCCTGAGATCACAGCATAAAATCTGTAAGTAAAAACTGTGGATCCGGACCTCTGGAAGATGGTGGTTAGGAGAGACGGGGCAAAAAACACCTCCATGAAAAATACTAGATAAAAGCCAGAAAGTGACCCAGAATACCAGTTCCAGCGAGGTACCATCTGGACAAGGTCTGCTAATCCACAGGGACCGTGCACTTGGTGAAACCAGGAGTCTACATTCTGAAATGAATGAGTAAGCACTGCAGTGTGGGGGAACCATGGGTTGGCATTTGGAATCAGACTAGTTCTTTTTTAAAAAACCCAAAAGCAGCTGCGGATATAGCAGCAAGAACTGCACAGGGAAGCCCAGCAGGAATGGCGTCTCCACTACCTGTGAGTACGTCTCAGTGTATGGCGTGGATGATAGTCTTTCACACACCCGCTGCTAATTGTCTCAGAGTGAGGCAGGCAGAGTTTAGCCAAAAGGGGGAAAAAACCACACCCCTTGCAGCCATCTTCCCAGCAGGCTGGGAACACTCTTGCCCGGCACTGGCACCACAGCCCAGAGCTGCACTAAAAAAAACCCAGGGCAATGGGAAGTGTTTCCAGCATCATACATGTCACAATATCAGGCATGGACAATAGCCTTTCACGCACCCGCAGCTAATTGTCCCAGAGCTAAGAAGGCAGAGCGGTGCAAAAAGGGGGAAATTAACATGCCCCATTCAGCCTTCTTTATAGCAGGCTGGGAATGCCCCTGCATGGCCGTCCAGCCTAGAGCTTCCCTTGGGGGTCGGCGCACACTTGTGACGTAGCACAGCCTTCCCTCAGCAGAGGCCCTAGAAGGGCACAGCTTGGAAGAGGGACCCACTCAGAAATCCCAGGGACCATATGCCAATACCAAGAACTTGTGAGTCAGCAGCAGAGACAATCTGTGGTGAGACCAAACTGAAGGTTTAGACTCTTGGAACAGCCTTAAATCTCCAGGAACACCTGGGTGATTTGATTGTTAAAGCTGCCCTCACTCCCTAACTGCTCAGACACTCACCCCACATTCAGGGCATACAGCACCAACTACAAATGTAAAACTGGTGCACAAATTGGATCCCACAAGAATCAGACCCCCACACACCACAAAGACAAAGTTGGGGAGAACTGGCTTGAGGGGAATAGGTGGCTTGCAGACACCACCTGCTGGTTGGTTAAAGTGTACACCACCAATCTGTAGATCTGGCAAATTAGAAGTATTTGAATTAGCATACATATCCTAAAAGAATCTTATCAAGTTAAGCAAATGCCAAGAGGCCAAAAACAACAGAAAATTTTAAAGCATATGAAAACACCAGATGATATGGATAACCCAACCCAAACACCCAAATCAAAAGATCAGAGGAGATGAAGTACTTTGAGCAATTAATCAAAGAACTAAAGACAAACAATGAGACCATAACACAGGATATAAAGGACATGAAGAAGAGCATGGCACACGAGTTAAAAGACACAAAGAATAGCCTATAAGGGTATAAAGAAGAAATTGCAAGAGTAAATTAAAAAAAAAGATGATCTTATGGAAATAAAAGAAACTGTCAACCAAATTAAAAAGATTCTGGATACTCACAGTACAAGACTAGAAGAAGCTGAACAACAACTCAGCAGCCTGGAGTATGACAAAAAGGAAAATGAAAGAACAAAAGAAAGAATGTAGAAAAAATTGAAATGGATCTCAGGGATATGATAGATAAAATAAAATGTCCAAATATAAGACCCATTGGTGTCCCAGAAGGGGAAGAGAAGGGTAAAGGTCTAGGAAGAGTTTTCAAAGAAATTGTTGGGGAAAATTTCCCAAACCTTCTACACAATATAAATACACAAAGCATTAATGCCCAGTGAACTCCAAATAGAATAAATCCAAATAAACCCACTCCGAGACATATTCTGATCACACTGTCAAATCCTGAAGAGAAGGAGCAAGTTCTGAAAGCAGCAAGAGAAAAGCAATTCACCACATGCAAAGGAAAAAACATAAGACTAAGTAGTGACTACTCCGCAGCCACCATGGAGGAGAGAAAGCAGTGGCACAACATATTTAAAATTCTGAGAGAGAAAAGTTGCCAACCAAGAATACCTTATCCAGCAAATCTCTCCTTCAAATTTGAGGGAGGGCTTAAATTTTTTACAGACAAACAAATGCTGAGAGATTTTGCTAATAAAGGACCTACCCTACTTGAGATACTACAGGGAGCCCTACCAACAGAGAAACAAAGAAAGGAAAGAGAGATATGGAGAAAGGCTCCATAATATTAGATGAAGATGCATTTTTTAAGCCATATAGTGACCATTGAATATAAGTTTGGCTTTATTGTCATCACAGTCATCATAAGACACAACCCTATATTAAATTATTTTTAATTTCATATTTCAGAGTGGAATAAACAGACATTGCAGAATGGTGACATTATGAAGGAGAAAACATAGTTGCTATCACATCCTATTCTGTGCTACCATTTCTTTCACTCTATTTCAAATGGATAACTTAGGTTTATGGTATGGCATTCTTTCTGAAACACTAGAAGTCAGAAGATGAAGATATTTGCCTCACTTTTCTGACTTGCTGATTGTAAATGTGGTCATCTCACTTAACTTGTAAGATGACTTTTAGTTTCCTAACTGGTAAAACAGGAATTAGACTAAGAATAATAAAAACTATTAAATTTAAGTTTGAAAATATAGACTTCTTTTGAAAATCCAAAGAAATACTCTTATACTTTTTGAGACCATTGAAAAATGTGTATTCTTAATTATGTTTTATTGGTTGGTGTAGATTAGATGTCATTGTCTGGAGATAGGCATGAGCTATATGGAGCAAAGGCATTTAGGGAGCAGTGTTGGTGAAAATGTCTATTTATATATGAAGAGACATCTGTTATTGTAGTCATTGAACCACTAAATTTAAGTGGCAATTATTAACTTCTATTTCATTACACTGAAACAAAAAAGCATTAATTGTGGACCCAAGATTTGCTATTTATTGCATAGTTAATGGAAAATACTGAACCATTTTAGCTTCTGAGTTCAGATAGAGGGTTTGGCAGGGTTTGGCAAAAAAAAAAAAAAAAAAAAAAAAATCTGTTTACTCTCTGATCCCTAAGCTTGTATAGTTTACAGTGAGAATTCCTATAAGTAAAACAAAATTATCTCAGTGCATTTAGTTCTTTATAAAAATAATCTGAATAGCAAGGGTTATGTGTAGGCATGTTTGTAAATATACAAAGGAGGAAGAAGGGGAAGTATTGATCTGTATTCAGATTTATTCTGCAACCTAGGTATGGTGAGAATAGCACAACAATATCCTCATCTGTAAAATTTATAACACAGCCACTATATTGTGATATCAAATAAGATGACTATAAATATCTGAAAATTAAATACTATTCTGAAACTTAAAAAAATATATAGAGGGGCATATAGGGAAAAAATATACCTGTTGCAAACTAACTACAGTTAGTAGCATTTTAATGTCCTTTCATCAACAGTAACAAATGTACTATATCAATACTATGAGTCAACAATGGAGGGGGGAATAGTTAGGGATATGGGACGTTTTAAGTTTCCTATTTTTTTTTGTCTGTATTTCTTTTCTGGAGTAAAGAAAATGTTCTGAAAATTGAAAAAAAAATTAATTGTGGCAATGGATGCACAGCCGTATGATGGTACCGGGGGCAATTGATAGTTTGATTGTACACTTTGGATCTTTGGATAATTGTATGGTATATGAACAATCTTAATAAATAAAAAATTTAGAAAAAAAGGTACAGTTGAGACATTGTTTCACTTTAATGAAACAATCTATTAAAGATTTGCAAAGAAATATGCTAAATCAAATCAAAAACTTAATCAATGAGTTCAGGGAAGATACAGCAAAAGAGATGAAGGCTATAAAGAAAACACTGGGTGAACATAAGGTAGAAATCAAAAGTTTGAAAAAACAACTGGCAGAATCTATGGAAATGAAAGGCACAACACAAGAAATGACAAACACAATGGAGACATACAACAGCAGATCTCAAGTGGCAGAAAAAAAACACTCAGGAATTGAAATCCCACACACAAAAGAACAGATAGGGAAAAGAATGGAAAAATATGAGCAACATCTAAGGGAATTGAATGACAACATGAAGTAAATGAATGTATAGGTCTTGGGTGTCCCAGAAGGAGAAGAGAAAGGAAAAGGGGCAGAAGCAATAATAGAGGAAATAATCAATGAAAATTTCCCATCTCTTATGAAAGACAAAATTAACAGATCCAAGAAGCTCAGCGTACCCAAACAGAATAGATCTGAACAAACCTATGCCAAAACACTTGATAATGAGATTATCAAATGTCAAGGACAAAGAGAGAATCCTAAAAGCAGCAAGAGAAAAGCGATCCATCACGTACAAAGGAAGCTTGATAAGACTGTGCAGATTTCTCAGCAAAAACCGTGGAGGCAAGAAGGCAGTGGGGTGATATATTTAAGATACTGAAGAGAAAAACTGCCAACCGAGAATCCTGTATCTGGCAAAACTGCCCTTTAAATATGAGGGAGAGCTCAAAATATTCTCTGACAATCAGATAATGACAGAGTTTCTGAACAAGATACCTGCTCTACAAGAAATACTAAAGGGAGCACTACAGACAGATAGGAAAAGACAGGAGTGAGAGGTTTGGAACACAATTTTGGGTGATAGTAGGCATAGCAATGTAAGTACACTGAACAAAGATGACTGTGAGCATGGTTGTAAGAGGAAGGTTAAGAGCATGTGGGACACCAGAATGAAAGAGGAAAGATAAAGACTGGGACTGTATAACTCAGTGAAACCTAGAGTGTTCAACAATTGTGATAAAATGTACAAATATGTTTTTACATGAGGGAGAACTAATGAATGTCAACCTTGCAAGATGATAAAAATAGGGTGGTATTGGGGGAAAAAATGGAATCAATGCAAACGAGAGAAACAAACGTTAACAGAAACAAACATTGTATTATGCTTCCTTTAATGTAACAAAGATGATATACCAAAGCTAAATGCCTAAAGAGGGGGAAATAAGGGAGGGGTGTAGGACTTTTGGCATTGGTGATGTTGTCTGACTCTTATTGTACTTTAGTTTAATTCTGTCTTTCCTTTTGTTGCTTTTTAGCTGTTATGTTTTTTTTCTTTCTTTTTCTTTTCCTTTTGTCTTTCTACCTTCTTTGGCTTTTCCTCCTTCTTTGTGGAAGAAATGGAGATGTCCTTGTATAGATAGTGGTGATGGTGGTGAATACATAAATACATGACTATACAGGGAACCATCGACTGTTAACTTTGGACAGAATGTACGGTGGGTGAACAAAACCGTCTTAAAAAAAAAATGGGTTGATGAAGAAACCTTGAGGGTACTATATTGGGTGAAATAAGTCAGACACATAAGGACAATATTCGTTGATCTCACTGATATGAACTAATTAAAAAATGTAAACTCACAAGACATGAAATGTAAGTTACCAGGATATAGAACGAGGCTAAAGAATGAGCAGAATGTTCAACTAGGTTGAACTTAAGTGTTTGGAAATCGACAGAAGAGACAGTAGCATGTTATTGTGAGAATAACTAACAGTGCTGAATGGTGTGTGAATGTGGTGGAAAGTGGAAGCTTAGAGTCATGTATGTCACCAGAAGGAAAGTTGGAGGTTAAAAGATGGGAATGTATAAAACAGTGAATCTTGTTGTGGACAATGTCCATGATTAACTGTACAAATATCAGAAATGAACCAGAACAAATGTATGATACTATAACTAGAAGTTAATAATAGAGGGGTATATAGGGGAAAATGTGCCTATTGCAAACTATGTACTACAGTTAGCAGTATTTTAACATTCTTTCATCAACAGTAACAAATGTACTATACCAATACTATGAGTCAATAATGGAGGGTGGTGGTTGGGGATATGGGAGGATTTGAGTTTCCTTTTTTTTTTTCCTTTCTGTCTTTATTTCTTTTCAGAAGCAATGAAAATGTTCTAAAAATTGAAAAAAAAATGTGGTGATGTATGCACAGCTGTATGATGGTGCCATGGGCAGCTGATTGTGCACTTTGGATCTTGGATAATTGTATGGTTTGTGAACAATCTCAATAAAATTAAATTTAAAAAAAAATTGATTTTGGTGATGAATGCACAACTATATAATGGTACTGTGAACAACTGATTGTACACTGTGGATGACTGTAGGGTATGTGAATATATCTCAATAAAACTGAATTTAAAAAAAAAACCCTAACTCTGTAATTTACTAATTATGTGACCTTGGGCAAGTCATTCAATAGCTCTGAGGTGATTTCTTCATCTGTAAAATGGGGTTAAGAACCTCTAATTCAAGGCATTCTTTCACAGATTAAATGAGATCATATAAATAAAGTGTTTGACAGAGTACCTGGCACAAAATAAATAACCAATAGAATGGTAAGGCACTATCAGTAATATTAAAGTAATATTATATGCATGAGAAAGAAGGGGCATGCTGCTCCTTGGCACTGCAAAGATCCATTTCACTGGATCATCCAAGTTCTGTGTCCTCCTGGGGGTAGGAAAAACAGCCAGAGAGGCCGATAGAGGTCAGCTATCCCTATTCCCTTTCCAAGCCAGCCAGAGTAATTTTTCAGCCACTGAAATAATAAAGAAGATGTTCAATCTGCTGATAATTTGATTCTAATTAGAACCTCCATCCACAATACTGGAATTGCAAAAGGAAAAAAAAAAGTGGAAATGAAACAGCAATTAACCTTTGATTCTGAGCTTATTTGCTCCTACCCAATATGGGTCAGTTGCCATAGAGATTACACCTACAAGATCTGCAGATGTGACTCACAGCCAGCTGGAGCCACTGAACCGGCCTCCTCTCAGTGTGACTTCAGGATAATTAAAAATCTGCTAAAAGAGAATTGAAAGTTGATCTGAGGCTTTAATCCAAAGCTGACTTGAATGGAAGTAGAAGAGAAGGGGAGGGGGGAGGCAAGGAGAATGCAGAGTTGGAAAAAAAATGAAATAGAGAACACATGCCACTTTCCCTGACTTTGACAAAAAGCCAATCTCTCATCCACAACTTTCCAGAGTCTGTCTGCAGCTTAGGAGACACTGAAATGATAGAGAAGGAATGAGGGATATGAAAAGAGTTGGTTGCTTCTTTTAAAAGGGGACCTCTCGGCTTCAGATTGTGACCAAGCCTGCCTTAGCCAGGGATGCTAACGGAGAAAAGGGGAAAGTGAGTTTTCTATTCTGGTCTCTGAGAAAGTGGTTGGGAGTGAAGCAACCAAGCAAAGCCAGTGGGTAGCATGAAGATTTCTTGGTCCAAGTCAGACTAGCAATCATTTGGGGACAGCAATTGGGGCCATGACATCTAGTTTGAAAGAACAAAAGGCCAACAAGCCCAATCATAGGGCTTATGTCCATTCAGGTCACCCATTCCCCATTTTTCCCAGTGGGTCCCTTCTTAGCCAGAGGAAGCTTGTTCTATATCTGTCTCCACTCTCTAGACTGATCCCAGCCCCTCTCATTCCTCTTGACTCAACACTCACAAAATCAAGGACAGCCAGATAATTATTTTCCCCTCCAAATCTAAGATGTTAATTACCCAAGACAGTTCTAATCACTATTAGGGAACAAAATAGCATCTGACTTAAGTGGATTCTAATTAAAATTTGAGTAGTATCTCCTAGAGCAGTGACTTTGAAATTTTTTTTCCTGACACTCAAGATGTATAGCACATTCCCTGGGGGGGTCTCTGTAAATGTCACCTCTTCAAGGAAGCCCTCCCTGACCACCCTCTCTAAAGCAGCCCCCATCATTCTTAATCACATGACCCTGTTAACATTTTCCTCATAGAACTTATTACTGGAATAATACTGTTTGTTTTCTGGTATTTGCTTTAAGCCTCATAGATCAGGGAATGTGATACTTGGCTTATATAGCTGTATTTCCAATGGTTAGAATAATACCTGGAAAGAGGAAATACTCAATACACACTTGTTGAGTGAAGAAATGAATATTCCCATAGGCTTACCCAGTTTGTCTGCAACTTACAGCAAGCCAGTTATAATTCCACCCCTTTCTTTCCCTCTCTAGAAAGTATTTCAGAACGAGTGAGTAAGAGTGACAGGATTATAGAACTAGTCATTCTTTCTTTCAACAAATACTTATTGAATGTTTATTACATGTCAGGTACTGTGCTAGGTGCTGGCAATAAAATGGCAAATGTCAGAGAAGCTCCTTGCCTTATGGCTGTTCCATTACAGCAGTGAGAATAGCTGCTGTCCATTTATATAGACACATAAAAAAGTAAGATTTATTCATTAACAATGATGACCATTGTTATGAAGGAAACCAATAGAGCGATATGCTACAAAGTAACTGAGGGCAGGGAGTGGGGGAGGCTACTTCAGCTCAGGTGATCAGAGAAAGCCTCTGCCACAAGGTAATGTTTGAGAGCCCATCATGTGAAGGGCTGGGATAAAAGAATTCTGGGAAGAGAGAACAGCAAATGCAAACTCTTTGAGGTGGGCAAGAGCTCAACACTTTCAGGAGCTAAAGGGTGGTGGTCCAGAGGGAGAGGAAAAAATGTCAGTGGAGACATGCAGGACCTTGAGGATGGGGAAAGGGGTTGGATTTTATTTTTAGTATCATGAAAAGACACCAGCAAATTTAAGCAGGAGAATGATACTACCTGATTTGCATTTTAAGAAAATTAGTCTGGCCGCTGGGTGGAGAAAGAAAGGAGGGGCAAAAATAGGGATGCAAGGAGATAAAAGGGGGCCACTGCATGGCTCATAGCTTGCCCTTGGCTGGCTGCAAAGGCAAAGGAGCTTTTATATTTTTTTCTGAAATCATTTGCAAATGTGTGTTTCTTCATTATAGTAACAAAGCATGAATCAAACTGATTAGGATACACAGCATGCCATGACATAGTGACTGGGAATGGTTGTTTTGGAGACATTGACCCTCCTAGCATGGGCTGAGAAGAGGGCTAGGATGCCAGGGTTGAGATACATGCACCCATGATCCCATAGCTGCCACTGTTCACCCCTCACTCCTGACCTGTTGTTGGATTTGTCATCTCTCAACACCACAGGTCAGCCTCAGGCCTGACCTCAGCAATGTCACTTTGGTGGTGTCCATTCAGGGCAGAGTCCATGGCTGCTGGTTTACTTAGCATCCTGACTCCTCTGTCATCAGTCTCAAGTCATAAATATTATTGCACAGTGGCCATTCGCTGATGACCCATCTGGCTGGGAACCCACTCACATTGAGAAACAGAGGTGGACATAGTCAATGCTTCAGCATCAAAACCATTGGCCTCTAGGATTGCCTGATCCAGTGATTGGCACAGGTAGCATCACCTGGGAGCTTTAAAAAATAACACTGCAGGGCCTCTCCCTAGATTAGTTAAGTAAGAAACTCTGGGTGTAGAGTCCAGAGATCATTATGTTTCTAAAACTTCCCAAGGGGCAGCCAGGTTTGAATCACGGATCCTAACTCAACTGTCTTCTCTATCACAGGCTACCTGATTTAGGACCCTGTGGGACCTCCTGCTTCTTAATCCTTACTTCTATGTTGGGCTTTGACCAATGAACAGACTAACAGCTACCATTTCTTCCTTCAGTGCTCACCATGTGCCAGCCAAGGTGATCAGCACGTTATAGATGTTATCTTATGTAAGACTAACAACCACCCTGAGGTAACAGCATCAAGACAGCCTGGAAAAACTCAGGCTGAGAAGTTATGTATCATGCCCAAGGTCACATAACTAATAAGAAACAGGTGACAGTTCACACCCAAGTCTTATGATTGCACAACCCAAATTCTTAATTGCTAAGCTATTCTAACACCATCTCTTAGAGAAACCAAGGCTTGAAACTCAGACCTGGTCTTTAGTGACTGTGTGACTTCGGGTGAATTAATTAACCTCTTTGAAACCCATGCCCCTCTTCTATAAACAGAGAAAAATTTCCCCTCCACTGTAGTCTTTACCCACCACAACACCACCCTCCCCCATACTTTGTCATCTGAGAATCATTAATTCTCAAAAGTATTGCATCACAGCGCTACCTACCTTGGCCTCTATCTGCCACAGCCATCTACCATGGGACCCTTCAGATCTTGCGAGGACCACTTCCTGCACCTAGTCCAGAGGCTGGCCCAAATTCAGCAGTCAACACCCATTGAGCTGAACAGAATGGCCTCCCACTGCAATGTGGCACATAATTTGGGAATTTGGATTGTGCTCTGGTATTCAGCAAAACCCCCCACTAGAGTACATTGCTCCCCACTGATCTCTATCAGATGACCAGGGGCACTCAGCAGAAAACCTCAAAGGGCAAGTTGTGTGACCCCAGAGACTCCTTTAGGAGGACTGACTATATCTGCATAACTTTACATGTGTTATGCATCAATTTATGATATATTTATTCAAGGCAAAGAAGATGCAGAAGTTCAATATCAAAGACGAGTTTCTTCTCACAACATTCACTGCAAGTGTTAGAGAACAATGCAATTCTACAGTCCTCCCCTCCATCACAGCCAAAGTTGGGGTTTCCATATTATCAAAAGGTGACTTTTGTCATCCTGAGAAGGAGAGTGAGCCTACAGCTGTGCTAAGATCAAGAAACTTGATCAGCCTCCCTATCTCTACCCCTACACTTTGGCTACACTTGAAAACTGAAGGCTATAGGAAAGGAAGCTACAGGCTCACTTTTGTACTCCAAACCCCTTGCAAAGTACCAGGAGAACATTTGCAATTTGAGAAGCTTTGCATTAGAGAAAAATCAACCATTCCTTCAATCTTAGAAGGGATTTTTCTTTAAAATGAGATGGCAGGTGTTTAACATAATACTTATGTCATGGTACTAATGCCTGTCCTCATTCACATATTCATTCAACATTTATTGGGCACCACTGAGAACACTTGTCCCCTTCACTATGCTGGTGGGGTTACAGGGAAGAATTCTGCTAATACAGTACTCACAATCCAAAGGAAAAATAAAATGATAAAATACTACATAAACTTGAGCAACTACATTCTTTAATCCACCATTTCTTTATACAAAAAATGGAGAATATAATACCTATTTTCCATGGTATAATATAATATAATATTAGCACCAGTGTGCCATCTAGCATATAGTAGGTACTCAATAAATAAGAATAGTTGTTACAATTATTACTGCCATAATAGAATGAAGATACTATAGCATAACAGGAAGGACCACCTAACTCTGTAGAACTTTTCATTGGGAGAATAAAGGCATCATGCCATTGAGTAAATTCTGTGCTTCAGGGTTTTACAGCCTCACTGCTTATGAACAACTTAGCAACTCCCAGATGCCTATTAGCTTGTCATTTGGAGACCTCAACTCAGGGCTTTGTATCTCTGTCCACAGTGACAGCTGATGTCCAGCTCTTCACTTTCTCTGATAGACCTGGGGGCCTGCAAAGGAGAAAAATAGAGGGAAATTGAGAGTACATAACCATTAAAATTAATTGCTTGCAAACATTAGAACCAGACACCCACTGCAGTCATGAAATATGGATAAGGATTTGCTGAAAGCCATTTATATTAAATTACTTTTATAATAATATTTAACTTTTAAACATTAAATATTTAGTGCCCCTTTTCTCATGGTTTGCAAAGAAGCTTCCAGCTGTTTCATAGCTAGAGAAATCCATGCCCAACCTGAACTTACAACCTGAACATCAGACCCCCAGCTCTGAGAGTTGAGACCATATCTGTTGGTGACTTGATATTGGCCAACTCTCACTCAATCGCAAAAATTTACTGGAATCTGTGGTATACCAGATACTTGGGATACAAGGCTACAAAGCATTGTTCCTGAACTCAAAACCTAGCAGGAAAAATCAGACATAAAACCTCAATAATTCCAAAGTGTTGCCTGCATTTACCAACACTCACTTCCAACAAAATTACTTAATAGTTGTGAAGCCTATCTTGCTTTTTTCTCACCTCCATGCCTTCTGCCTTAAACAGCCCCTTCTGCCTGGCCATCTCCCACTTCTCTTTCCAGACTTAGTTCCAGGGTTATGGGTGTCATCTCCTCCATGAGGCTTTCCTGGGCACCACCCACAGTGTAACTTAGATGACTCTCCTACTTAACCTTCAGGTACATCCTGTGCATGCCCAGTCATAACACCTATCACACTATCCTGCATTTTTTATTCACCTCCGAGTCTCCTCTAACAGCCTGTGAACTACCTGCCTCTAATGCATTGTTGTAGCCTTGATGT
This sequence comes from Choloepus didactylus, assembly GCF_015220235.1. Lineage (NCBI taxonomy): Eukaryota > Metazoa > Chordata > Mammalia > Pilosa > Megalonychidae > Choloepus > Choloepus didactylus. The sequence continues at coordinate 36,564,249 of NC_051312.1, read as the reverse complement.
CTTCTGCAGTGCCTGACACAGAGTAGATGTTCAATAAACTTTTGAGGAATCAATGAATGAATTGAATAATTAATTAATTTGATATAAGTGTTACAAAGGATATGTAACGCAGGAATACAGGCGGACACAGCCACCTGCCTGTGGTGGGGGAGGCAGTTACCCAGAGGGATGCTATCAGGGAATGCTTAGAAGAGCCAATGAATGAAGCCAATTCCTGGAAAAAAAAATGATGGCCATTAAAAACTGAAATTACTAAATACTGTCATGCCCTCAAAAACCCACTTCAGATATTTTCATGTCTCATTAGCTTTGAATGGCTTCTTGTCCTCTCCTTACTGCATCGTCCATTGAACCACCAATACCCTCTTGAACACCATAGGACAAGCAGGAGCAAAGGAGAAGAAAAGTGATCTTTCTTCCATATCCTCCTACCTACCTTTGATGACATAAAGCCCCAATTCTGAACTCTTCCGCTAAGATATACAGAAAGAGTCCCAGCCAGGCACCTGCTGAGGCTAACTTGCCTCTTAGGAAAGTCTTCGAAAAACCCAACCTCCTGATTCCAATCCATAAGCTAATTAAAACTATCCCTTTCTGAGTTGACCTCTTCATCTACCAAATACCACAGCAGCAACAGGAATTCGCAGAGATACCAAATGGCCTCCTAACTCAATTTCAAGACCTCAGAAAGTTCTGAGATTCCCTGGCCCTATATTAAGGAGAATCCTGTGGTTATCAAGAACTAATATAACCTCAGTTCCAGTCACCACCAAGCAAAGCTGATGATTCTCTAAACGGGAATAAAAAGCTAACTGCTACTATTGCTAGGAAAAGTTTCTTATGTGAGAAAAAGATGGGTCTATCTCTGAACAAAGGAGCAGGAACTTCATCTACTTGCTCTGTAACTTTGAACAGGTTTCAAAGTGGCACCTGCACTAGGCACACCCAAGGGAGAATACCCAGCCCTTGCACATATGCAGGCCTGAGGCCCTTACTTGTTTCCATGTACAAATCCATTTGAGCTATTCCCAAACTGCATTTGGAATGGCCCTCTTAATTTTTAAGTTAAAAGAGTGGGCATTCTGTATTATTTAGGATGGCCTACCATCTGTAAAAATAGATCCAGAAATGTATAATGGCTAAACGCAATGCTGCACACACTCATTTAGGGTCCTGCACTTTCACATGTGGCTTCTACTTTATGGAAAATCTCCATGACAACCACGTGCAAGGAGAAGCACTATGGAAGTGGTGCAACTCACCTCTGCTCAACTTCCATCCAATAAAACCAATCACATGGCCACATCTAACTGCATGACAGGCTGGAAAAGGTAATCTAGCTGTATGCTCAAGAAACGAGGAACATGGAGTTCAGTAAGAAGCAGCTGTTGATGGAAAGCATCTTGGTTTTTTGTTTGTTTTAAAGAGCATCCATGCAACAATTAGCTTATTATGGGCCTCAAGTGCAGGAACCCAGGTAAAACTGAATTCAAATCATGTCCTACCCTCACCAAGCTCTGAGCCTCAAGTTCCTCATCTCTGAAACAGTGATAAACACTGATACAGGATTAAATAAGCTAATGTGTGTAAAGCACGTATCACAGTGCCTGGCATATATGGGTTTTCAACAAATATGGGATGGAGATGATAATTTGCAGTTAATCACTATCCATGGGTAAGAGATTGTTATCATATTCAGGGTGGAAAACAAGTAAATTCCAGGTTCGAATTTGTGCTAGGGGAATTAGCCACCAATTCTGTCCACACTCTCCTTCCCCCACCTCAGCACAAGCCTCCCTGCAACCCCCACACAGCCTGCACGGGAACAATTTGCCCTTGATCAGGGACCAAACGTCCAGTCTCTATTCCAAGAGTGCTCCTGTTCGGCCTTTAACTGCAGCCCAGGAAAACCACTGAGATTGTTCTGCCTGTCACAGCCCAGAAAATTCCAACCATCATACGCTGATGACATTGCACCCACCACAGGGTGCACAAATGCGCGCTGGCTGGAAGGAGGTCTGATTGCCCAGCAAGTCCATTTGTTCCTTGCTTTCAAGTGATCAATCATTTACTCAAATTTCAGTGAAATGGCCTGAAATGAGGAAGGAAAAAAAAGAGCCTAGAGCACAGCAGATTAGAGGCAAGTCTCAGTGGTAGCACTCAGCAGGCAGCTGTATCAGGAACTGCAAAGCCCCCAGGCCCTGGGCTTCCCAGCCAGGAGCCCTGGGTGCCACGTGTGATTGAGTCTCAGTAGGGATGTCCTGCTCCAGCTGCAGTGATGCCTCAGCTGTAGTCACTTACCAGGGGCACTGAGAGCCCTTTCAGGTCAGGGTCCCTCCAGTCCCACCCTCAACTTCTGGAGCACCTTGCCCCTCCAGTTCATTTCAGGCAGTTCTCCCTCAATAGCAGCCAATTAATATGTACCTAAAGCTTTTCAACTATTCAGATCCCTCTGACCCAGCAATTCCACCTTCAGTAATCCAACCTAAGGAAATAACCCTGAATATGGAAATAGCCTTATACACAGAGATGCTCACCAGCAATACAATAGTAATGAAATAGCAGAAACAATCTGTATAATTGTAATACCATCTATATAATCGGAATACTATTTAAATTAAGAGTATGGAACATCAAGACATTGAAATATGTTTACCATGAATTTATGATAAATAAAACTTATGCACCACTATGCTATGTAAGAAGAGGAAGAAATAACAGTAGCAAGAATACAGTCCTGTGGGGGAAAAAGAAACTAACAAAACAATGATTATGTAAAATACTATCAGTGGGGGAAGCTAGGTGAAGGGTACATAAAAGCTGCATACTACTTGTGTGATTTCTTGTGAGTCTTAAACTGTTTCAAAGTAAAAAGTTATGTTTAAAATTTCACCATAAAAATAAGACTTTTAAACATGCTTTTAAAAAATAAGTGTAGGAGGTCAATTCAGGAAAGACTTTAAAATCTGGCCTATCTTTCCATTTATCTCTGTTCATAATAAAGCTCCCTTAAGAATCCTTTCTGGCAGTCCCCCCACCCTGCATCTGTCCGTTCTGTTCCTTGGGTCCTCTCAGCGGAATAGACCAGAGTCAACCACAGCTGATTCACAGAGTTGGTCTTGTAGCTGTAATCATCAGGACAGTAATAGCTTTCATAACATTCATCAATTATCTACTACTGTGTGCCAGGCACTGCGTGAGGCATTGGACAACTATTACTCCCTAACCACCACAACTTCCAAAAGTGGGCATGAGAAAATCAGGTTGGGAGACATCAATCTCAGTGGCTGTGCAGTAACCCAGGCAGGATTTAAACCAGAGTCACTTAGCTTCAGATCTCAGTCCCTTTCCACCACAAGGTCTTGACCAGTTATTGAATTTTGTAAAGTTTCCTTCCATGATGTAGCAGCGTAGACCCTCCAGGACCTTGGTTTGCCTGTCTCTGAAATCAAGCTGTTGGACTGGATTAGGGCTGAAGTCTCCCCAGCCCTGAGACACCAGGACTCCCTAGCAATGCTGAGCCACCCCTGAGACATTTCCCCCACCAGGCAATCGTCTCCGAGCTCAGCAATGCTCAATGCTGGATGTGAGTTCTCATCACTCAGGCAGCTTTGACTGCCCATGCCAGGATCTCAGACCCAAAAATTTTATTTACTTAGTCTGGGATGAGCCCAGTCGGAGGTACCATTCCCAGGGTTGAGAACCACAATGCTAACTCGTTGACCTTTCTCCTCCACTCCCCCACCCCATCCTACAGCCCCAACCCCTTCCTTTCTGAACCATGCTTCCCACTGGAACCAGAATAATCTTCCTAAAACAGATATGCCCATGGGACTCCTCTGTTCATGCAACTTTGGTAGCTCCCAAGGGTTTACCAGGTAAAGTCCGTAGCGTGACTCATAAGATTCTTCCCCAGCCTGGCCCCAAACCAGCCCTCCAGCATCCTCTTCAGTCACCCTCTCATGGCACCCCACACAGACTACTTGGCATCCCCCAAACACAAATGCCCCATCCCACAATCAGCCCGAGCTTACCTGTTTCCCCTAATCTGGAGCAACCTACCCCCCAACTCCCTTTATCCATTAGCTCAGCTTTTCAAATCCATTGCCCAACCCTCATCTTCTGAGAAGTCTTGTCTGATTCCCTCAAGCAGAACTAACATTCTCTTGTCCATATTCCTATATGTCTGTGAGGCAGCTGTTATAACCCTGGCCACACTGAACCACTAAGTATGCATGTGCATGTCTCTCTCCTCTCTGCAGAGACTGTGAGCTCCCTTAAGTCTGTGCCACGTTCTTTTCTGCAAGCCCAGGATATAGTAACATATGTCTGAAACTGTTCCTCAATATTTGTTGAATAACTGAATGAGTGGACAGAATGAATGAATAAGCAAATGCTGTGCACAGTTTTTATTAAGAAAAACCAAACTATTTTCCAAATAGTTTCTTCCTCAGATGAACACCGAGGTCTCCTGTTAACAGCCACTTCCACTGAACAAGAAACCAGGGACAGGACTTCTTCTAGTTTAAAGCAGGCTTCTCAAACTGGCAGCCCACACACTAAGCAAGCCCATAGAACTGTTCTGTTTGGTCCAGAGGATCTTTTGAAAATTAGGAAATTTTCATATAAAATCCAACTCTGTATCTTCAGGAGAACATCAGAGGATCAGGCACCCTCCACCTGCTTTCCCATCAGGCTGCCATGACCAGATCTGGGTAGCTGCTGCCCCCTTTTCAGGGACTCTGTGTTCTCGTTTGCCTCGGTCCTCATCGGTCCCTATTATCTTCACCCAGCTCGCCTCTCTCACTTCTGTTTCCTGCCCGACTTGAGATGGTATTTGAGCGTGCAAGTGCTGGTTTAAACAAAGGGCTTGGTTTAGGAGTTCAAATGCTTGTGTGCACTCATTCTTTGCACCAAAGAAAAAGAGAAAGGGTCTCTTCAGCTCTGTTTCCATCCAGGCTGATGCTGTGTGGATTTAGCCCCGAGACTGCCAGGGGCATGGCTGTGAAAGGAGAACAAGGCAGGGGAGGAGCAGGAAAGGTATGGCACAAAGAGGCCTCTGGAAGGGTGACCCTCGGGTCCTCCAGTCCGTGAGTCGATCCTCTGCAGGACCGATTACGCAAGGTGAGGCAGAAGCTGGCCACATGTCCGGTGCCCGGGGGAGGCGGTCAGGCAGGGATTCCTGAGCATGCCCGCTGGAGAGGCAGCTTCTTGTGAAGCTTTAGCTCCACTCTCTGGCTGGCCATAAATTGAGCTCCAGGAAGTCAGCAAAGTCTGGACAAATGTCCCAGGTAGAGCCATAAGGAGCTACTTGGAAAAGGAACTTCAGTCCATGTCCTGTGACTTTAGCAGACACGACACTTGAAGGGAGTCACAACTTTTGTTAAGGAAGAGTTAACGTGCTCCCCCCTCATCACCCATCCCTGTTCTGTGTCTCCCTTTGCCTATTTCCTCCTCCTTCCCTTTCCACTCCTGAGACTCCTGACCAGGAGAGAAGGCAGCTCACGTCTTCTAAGTTTCCCCAAGCAGATCCAGGTTTGATGCTCATATGACTCCAGTTACCCTGCTGTAGAGAAAAGATGGAAACTTGAGAAAACAAACTAGACTCAAGGCAGTGGAAGGTGGGGATCTCAGTAAATTCCCCTCCTCCCAGGCATTTCCACACGCTATGTCAGAGCACAGAGATGAGACACTAATTCTGCATCTGCCACAGACTGGCTTGGGGGACAAGTAACTTAACCTCATTGCACCTCAGTTTCCTCCTCTGTGAAATGGGAATAATAGTAGTAGCTATCTGGCAGTGGTGTTAGAAGGATGGAAGTACTACATGTACATGATATTTGTTTAATAAATGTTAGCTATTATTGTTACCTCATTTTATCCTCATTCCAGCCTTGTAGAGCACCATTCTTCTCACCTTTTTACAGATAAGACTAGAAAGTAGCACCAAAGCACTCTGAAGCCAAGTCTAGTTCACCTTTTTCATGTCACTTTGCTGCCTCAGTTCTGCCTCGTAAAACAAATCCTGTTGTTTTACAAGGTGAGTAAATTAGATACAATCAGTTCACATGCCTTTACCTCCCCTTTCCACCCATGCTTCCCCTAGCTCCCAGGAGCCCTGCATTCATCCTCTCTGTGCCCTTTCTCCCTTGCATTAGGACCCAAGCTTCCCTCCTCCCCAATGCAGACACACCCAAGCCTGCCTTCTCTGCGTGAGAACCCAGCATGTCTTTTTATCACCTCACTTGTAATCAGAACTGATGAGGCATCTCCTTCCTGCTCAGTCAGGGGACGGCTAGCTAACCTGACAAACATTCAGATGATATGTCAGTGGGTGATGATGCCTAAACAGATAACTCCTCCTTGGTAGACATTTTAGCAGGAGTCTTTATGAAATAAAGCCTTTACCCGAGAGAGGTCAAGAAGCCAGTGGAAGATCATTGAAATATAGATGGGATCAGTAGGAAGCTACGGTAGACTGGAAAATGCACCGAACTTGGAATCTGATAACCAGCTAACATTGTATGGCTCAAACGAGACTATGTATATGAAAATGCTTTTGTTGCAGTGACATTAAAAAATAAAAATAGTAACAACTATAACAGCTGACAATATTTGAGTGCTTGCTGCATGTCAGGCACTGTTCTAAATGTTTCACACACATTAAAGATTTATATTTAATCTGCCCAACAGCCCTACTAAGTAGTACTATTATACTGTCACTTTACAGATAAGGAAACTGAAGCTCCTAGAAGTTAAATTACTTTCCCAGATCAGAACTGTTACATTCAGGAGCTGGGGAGTTTCTCTCCCCTATACTCCCAGAGACCTCATGCATGCCTCTAGTAAAACACAGCATCTTACAGTGTAACTGATGGTTAAATCTCTCAGCAGTTACTCTAGGTCAGGTACTGTGCCAGTCACCAGACATCAAAGATGAAGAAGATACCCTTTAGGAACTTCAAGTCTAGAACCGGAAGTGGAGCCTGCTGAAATAGACAGTGCTAAGTCCAGTGGTGAGACAAAGGAAGCAGTAACGTACTGTGTTTGAGAAAAGAGGCAAGTTAGAGGAAGCTTCTCCAAAGAGAAGACCCTTGAGGAGAAGAAGAGTGAGTCTGGCAAGTGAACAAGTCGTGGGAAGGAGTTTGCAGACAGAAAGGACATGAAAGCATGAAATAGCATAGTGAATTCAAGGAAAGACATGGTACAGTAGCGCACATGTAGAGAGGGGAGGGAGGAGATAAGACCAGAGAATGCAAGGACTGGAACCTGGAGAGTCTCAAATCCTAGGCTAAGGAATTTGGGCTTTAAATTTTAGATCACGGGAGGTGTTTGATAAGTCTTAGGTAGGAGAGCCAGAGGTAAGTGTTGTGTTTTAGAAAGATCATTCTGTGTGACTGAGTTAGTGAATGAATGAATGAACATTGCTACAGCCCATCTACCCAGGTTTTATTTTTCTGAAATTTTAGGTGCACCCTCTCAGCTAACTAATCATATTACCTAAAGGATTGTAGGTGTTGTATGGTAATAATTTGATCTTTCCCCAAAAAGGGTCTGGCCTTTGCCCTCTGAGAACTAATCTATGTCATACCTGATAGGAGTGCCTTTGTTTAGGGCAGGGTCTGACCACACAGGTTCCTAGTGTGGAGTCAGCCGTACCCAGTAGTCATACGGTGGGGACTGGTCATGCCTAAGAGACCAACAATGCAATTTGGGTGGGGAGCTTTTGGTCACATAGTCAACCTGGAAGCTGAAATTAACCGTGTGGGTAATCTGTCAATCAACCATGCCTGTGTAATGAAACCCTAATAAAAACTCAGGATGCTGATGCTCAGATGACCTCCCCTGGTTGGCAGTACTCTGTATGTTGTCACACATTGATTGTGGGAGGGTAACACATCCAGAGGACAATGGAAGCTTCCCATTGGGAACTCTCCCACACTCTGCCTTATGTGTCTCTTCCTCTGACTGATTTTCTGTATCCTTTCCCTGCAATTAACTGTAACTGTGAGCATAATAGGTTTCAGTCTGTTGCATGAGTCTTTCTAGAGGAGGATTGAAACTGAGGGTGATTTGGGAAAACCCCCAAACTTACATTTGGTGTCACAAGTGAGGGTTGTCTTGTGCGGACCCTTGCTTCTAACTTTAGAGTTGGACTCTAACTCCTTGCAGTTAGTATCAGAAGTCTTGGACATACTTGGTAGGGTGGAGGACCATATCCTCAGACTATGCAATTTGGCTAACTCAGGTAGATATTTAATGCAAAAGGAATGTAAGTAAATTAACATTTTTCAGAGATTTCTATGCACTGAGCATTGTGCTATGTGCTTTAGATGTATTATTCTGCTAGGTAAGTCTCATTACCCAGTTTTGCTGATGAGGAAATCGAAGCTAAAAGATGCCAAGCAACTTGCTTGGAATCACAAAAATACAGCTAGTAAGAAGTCCATATTAGAGCTCAGGCCTGTCTGACTCCAAAGTCTATGCTCTTTCCACTACTCCACCACCTATATTCTATGAATAAAAATATTTCTTTCCTTTGAGCAAAGAGTATAGTTTTCAAAAAGGAGGCAATTGGAGAGATATCCTAGTCATGTTTCTATATGTGAGTTTTTCAATGAAAAGTAATATATTTTAATATATACTATTACATCAGTAGCCATACTAATTTTTTTAAAAATTACTAGTTTAAAAAAATACTTTTTCCTTCATGTAAAGTTCCTGTGCCAGTTTGGATGCATTATGTCCCCCAAAATGCCATTATCTTTAATGAAATCTGTTGGGGGCAGATGTATTGGTGTTGATTAGGTTGGATCCTTGTGATTGAGTGTTTCCATGGAGAATTGACCCACCCAAATCTGAGGGACACCTTTGACTAGGGTGTGACCTCTTGATTGAATGTTTCCATGGGGGTATGGCTCCACCCATTCAGCGTGGATCATTATTGGATCATTGGAGCACTTTAAAAGAGTCACACAGGCCCAGATGCTGCTGCAGCCTCGAGAGGAATGTCCTGGGAGAAAGCCATTGTGAAACCAGAACTCCAGAGCAGATGCCAGCCACGTGCCTTCCCAGCTAACAGAGATTTTCTGGACACCATTGGCCATCCTACAGTGAAGGTACCTGATTGTTGATGCATTACTTTGGACACTTTATGGCCTTAAGACGTAACTGTGTAACCAAATAAACCCCTTTTATAAAAGCCAATCCATCTCTGGTGTTTTGCATTCTGGCAGCATTACCAAACTGGAACAGTTCCTTATCTAGGGCAGAGAGCATAAGTGATTCAAGTGAAGGCACAGGTGAACTGGAAAAATTACCCCAAAGGACACCACTGAATGCTGACTGGTCTATGGCACCAGGGACCTTCGTGAACAAGTGTTTCTTTTAATGCACACGTTTCTTAAAATCACATAGTTACAGAAAATAAAATGAAAACCTTGTTCTCAGCAGTAGGCGATGCTGGGGAAAATGAGTTCAAGTTCTTAATTGCTGGATAACTGCATCAAAAAGTATTTGAACCTCAGTTTGTTCATCTGCAAATCAGGAATAATAATAATAATACCTACATCAGAAGTACTGCTTGAAAAGTGTAAATCCTTATTATTTATGAATTATCAATCCTTAACACATAAGAGCAAATCAGTTTAAGATCTGAGAATAGTTTCTTGCTTCCAAGGTATTGGGGATTGAAGTATGTACTCCTGGAAAACATACCATTAATCTTAATTCATTCCTGTGGGTGTGAATCTATTGTAAATAGGACCTTTTGAAGATGTCATTTTTAGTTAAGGGGTGACCAACTGAAGCAGGATGGGTCTAATTCTATTGCTGGAAGCCTTATCAGGAAAGCCATAGAGAAAAGCCAGAGGAGCAGCCAGAAGCTAGAAATCAATGGGACCCAGAAGAGAAAGTAAAAGATGCTGTCATGAGCATTGCCATTAGACAGAAAAGCCAAGCACCAAAGATCATCGGCAGCCAGCCCCAGAATCCCATGACGTTGCTGGAGAAAGCATTGCCTGGCTGACTCGACAATTTTGGACTTCTCCTAGCCTCAAAACCATGAGCCAATAAATTCCCATTGTTTAAACCATCCCATAGTTTTGTATTTGTTTTAGCAGCTGGGAAACTAATACACAAAGGTGTATGCATTTTAAGAAAAGTGTTATTTCAGCGCTTGATCTTTCATGAAAGGGAAGTGTTTCAGAGCATTTCCTAGAAGCTCTTGGATCTCATTAGAGAGATAACCACTTGATTGAATTAGCACCTGCTTTAAATATGAGCAGGGTCACCACATACAGCCAAGCCAGAGCATTGCACAGTGCCAGGGCATTGTTCACATTAACTGCCATGTGCATGGCACTTCTTGGGGTTGTGAACCCCAATCATGGACCATGGGTCTGGTCAGGTGTTAAAGACAAGCTCACTTGATCAGAATGGATTTTCCCATGAATTCTCAAATAAGGAAGTGCCATTGTCAGAGGTAGGAAAAAACGATAAATTTCTAGCCCACTTAGGGTGACCCTCTCTTCTAAAGAGTAGCACAGAGAGCTGTCTGCCTCCATTCAGTCTTGGAATTACCAAAATTACCAACCCAGTTTTCCCCTTTTATAAAATGGGCCAATAATCCTTGGCTTCATGGGTCTGCTGTGAAAATCAAATGGCCTCAAGACAGCGCAAAGGCTATTCACAGAGAAAGAATTGTCATTTGTAAGGTGAAGAGTCTCACACAGGGCCCCATGAAGACATGGATTTAGGTTTCTCAACAGACCAATTACCCCCTGGAAACACAATCTCTCATCATTTCTACATTACAAAGGAGCCTCACGACAGAGTGAGGATTGCCAAAGCTGGGACTCTCAACCTTTCTATGGGGGGGCTATTAAAGTATAACTGAGCCCCTCCTCCTGAGATTCTAGTATAATGCATCTAGGGGTTGTGCCCAGACACCGGCAGGTGTTTTAACTGGCCATGTGATTTTGTGCAGTGAGAGTTGAGAACCACTGCACAAAGGGTTATTTATCAAATAGCTCTGCTTCCTCTTGGGTCCCAGTTGGCTCAAATGGGGTCTGAGAAGACAATAGTGAGAGCAATGACCTCAAAAATAATATTCCAAATTTGTGGAATATATTACAAAATCAAATCATTTGCACAGACTTAGTCTCATTTGGTTTCACCAGAATGCTGAGAGGCAGATATTTTCTCTATGATCCTCCTCAGAAAGAAGAAAGAGAGGCTTGGGGGCAGGATGGAACCCCAAAGGCCATGCTCACAAGCCAACATCACAAATGTCACAGTTTTAGGAAGGAGAATTCTGTGAGGCACTAGAAAGGACACAGAAGGAGTCAGGAGACCTGAGTTCTAGCTCTGGCAGTTTGACCATGGGCAAGCCACATGCCATCTCTGTGAGGCACCTGTCCCATTTATAAAATGAGGGTTTGACCCCCCCCCCCCCAGTTGTAAGCTCCTGTCCATCTTGGGCAGGCTATGGGGCAGAAGCTCAAGAGTCTTGTCCCAGGTTTGTCATTAAATTGTGACCAAAAACTTTCACTTTCCGAGGCTCAAATTCATATCAAATTAGAAGAGGTCATTGAATTAAAAGAACAATATCTGGGAGTGTACTGAAAACCATATGCTCCCTCTCCTTATGATTTTGTCGGCCAAAAAAAAAAAAAAAAGTGCCTCTTGGGTGTATTTGGTACACTGCTGTTGCCTTCGACACTTTCATTGGCTTCTCCTCCCAAGGGTAGAAATGATGCATCTGACAGCTGACATGCCAAGAGGCAGGCATACATACATCTACAAATCTTATGGGCGGAGGTGGACATGCTTAAGTTTCCTTGCATGGAGGACCTTCTTCTCCTAGACTCTACACTCACCTGTGTGTCAGGCAGCCACATTCCTCTGCTCAGCTGGTGGAAGACCCAACCCTTCCCAAATGCAGATCTCCAGGTACTGACTTCAGCAGGGGCATGCATGGGGGGAATAAGAAAAAGGACATGGGGCACAGATCCAAGACAGAAGGTCCAATCCAACTTTACAAGCAAAACATATGAAACTGGAATCCCTTGCTATTGCATGTATTTCTCAAATGATTGAGAATTCAGAAGGGGGGCGGAATGTGACTAATGAACCACTGAAATGCCATACAAAACTGCCCTCCCCCCATTTATCGCTCTTTTTCACATTTGTTTTATTAGAAAAGTTGTGGGTTTACAGAACAATTGTGCATAAAAACAGGATTCCCATATCTTGCCCTATTATTAGCTTCTTACATTGGTGTGGTATATTTGTTTCCATTGATGAAAGCATATTTTTATAATTGTACTGTCTTAAGGGATTGTTGTTAAGGATCCAAAGAGGTAGTGAATGAAACAGTCCTTACTCCCCCATCACTTCTCCAGTAAAAGAAAATGAATTTCTCAGAAGTTTAGCCAACCAGTTTGTGGCCTCCAAAGCAGGAGGAAAAATAGCATTTATTCCAGGGATTCTTTAAGAAATCATGTTTTAATCATGAGTTTCAGTAATTGCTTAATTAGCATGGCATTTTTACCTCCCTGGTGACCAAGGTATGCTGAGCCTCAGAATTCTAATGGGAATTTCCTCTTCAGCCAAGTTCACTCCTGGCCTTTCAAGAAGATGCTCCAAGTGACTTTGTCGTCCACTCTGCCTTTTGGTAAAGGGAGGAAGAGACCTAGAAACTCAGTAAATATGGAGGCAGAGGCTAAGTAAAGCTGTGGGCTATACAGCAGAAGGGGAGAGGGAGGAAGGCATGGTGGTTAGAGAACATCAGGTTTGGAACCAAGCAGTGTGGGCCTGAATCCTTGCTATGCACTGATTGACTGGGTGACTTCGGGCAGTTTGTTTAACTTTCCTGGTCCTCTATTTGCTTAGCCATAAAAATGGGGATAACACTAGTACCTGCCTCCTAAGGTGGGTATAGTTTCCATAAGATACTGTGTCTAGCACACTGGACAAGGCCTAGAACACGTTACACACTCAATTCATTTATCTAATGGTCAAATTCTCAATCAGCCTCTCTGGGCTTCAATTTCCTCCTAGATAAACAGAGATAATAAATATCTACACTGAAGGGTTATCATGACAACTAGGAACAGACCAACATCATATCTAGCACTTAGGTGTTCAGTACATGTAGCTATTATTAAAGTGATCAGGAAACATTTTAGGATGTGCTTTTTAAAAGCTTATTCTTGACAACAAAGCACTTCGGGGAAAGAAAATGTATCTCTTTTCATCTCTGCACTCCCAGAACCTGATGCCTAAATGCAGTAGGCACTCAGCAATGTTTTATTTAAGTGAACTGAATGAAAGCCCTGGCCCATCCCATAAGCTTGACCTTATGGGTCAACTATCCCAAATTTTCAAACTGGTAAGAATCATTCATTAAGATATAATTTCCTAAATTTACTGTGTAGCCTTCCTCTAAATGTGGTTAGAGATAAGGTAATTCCCTCTTGCAATATGTAGACAAGAGAAAGCCCCAGACCTTTACTTAAACTCACAGCATACCTTCTGCCTGGGGCTCTGTGCCAGTTTGTATATATTATGTCCCCCAGAAAAAGCCATATTCTTTAATGCAACCTTGTGGGGGCAGATTATTTAATCTTTTTGATTAGGCTGTGACCTCTTGATTGAATGAGTTTCAATGGAGATTTGGCCCTGCCCATTCAAGATGGGTCTTGATTAGTTTACTGAAGTCCTTTAAAAAGAGTCAACACAGATCCAGATGCTGCTGACACTTAGAGAGACTTAGAGATGCATGGAGTTGCAGACAGAAGGACATTTGGAGATGCTAAGCTAAAGATGCACAGGAGGTAAGAGAGGACAAAATGACCCAAGAGCAGCTAAGAGAGACATTTTGGAGACAGCCATTGAAAACAGATAATTGGAGACATCTGGAGATGTTAGCCCAGAGTTTGCTTCAGAGAAGCTAAGAGAGACAAGCCCCAAGACATTTGGGAGAACGTCATTTTGAAACGCAACCCAGAAGCAAAGGAACAGCAGACACCAGTCATGTGCCTTCCTAGCTAACATAAGTGTTCCAGACACCATGGGCCTTCCTTCAGTGAAGGTATCCTCTTGTTGATGCCTTAGTTTGGACAGTTCTTAGGCTGTAGAACTCTAAATTTGTAGCCAAATAAATCCCCTTCATAAAAGCCTATCCATTTCTGGTATTTTGCATGACAGCAGCTCTAGCAGACTGGAACAGACGCTCTCCTGGCTGTCTTCTCCCATTCCATATCTGCTCTTTCTTTCATGCCTCAACCTCAGTAAATTTCTTCCTGGCCATTCTATGAGCCCATGGATGTTCACTGTTCCTAGAACTCATAGAATCAAGGAATCCCATGATTATATGAGTATTTTAAAGGTCATCTAGAATAACTATTCATCATATACAATAATGCCCTCTACAAACACTGCTAAAAGCTTTTTCCAGATTGGCTTTAACACCTCTGATATAAAAAAACTCACTGCCCCACAAGGCAGTCCAACCTACCTCTGGCCAGCCTTGTTAGAAACTTAGATGAGCCCAGACCTATCTCTCTGTAGCTTCTACCCCTTCCTTGGTGATACGTTTGCCTTCTGCAGGTGCACAAGACAAGCCAACCCTCCCTTTAACGATACAACCCTTGAATTTTACTTATTGTGCATGTATACACCACAGTCAGATTAAAAGCTTCAAGCAGGCAGTCACCATGTTTTATGTCTTTATGCCCAATAAGTGCTTAACAAATGCATACTATATAATTGTTGGAAACACTTCTGTGTAATGCTGCCTACTTTCTCTTAGTCAGACTCATCCCATCCAGACCACCATAAACAATTCCTTACTCTTCAGATACTTAACAGCAGAATCACATAATGCTGAGTAAATGAAAAGAAAAAAGGAAGGAGGAAGAAACATTTTTTAAAATTCCATCTTCAGGTACACTAGGAGGCAATTTTCTTTTGCAGGCACATTATTTGCAACACTAACAGTCACATATCAAAGTAAGGAGCAATCTAAGTGCCGTCCGTTTCCTTCCCAATAAGCATGGGAGATCATGTTAGGTCTTGGTGAGCTAAGAACAATTGGAAAGAAATAGAATATATCCCTAATTACTGTTTGCTTGGATTATTTTGAAAGTGGTCAGAGGGCTTTCCACTTTGCTGAGCATTTTATACAATACTTCCAAATTTCCACTGAATGTTTAAATGTTTGGTCCACATTCAAGCATTTGAGAGCTGGTTGAGATTTTTAAACCAAAAGAAGATAAAAGTCCCCACATTTCCTGTAGGATATTGAGGAAGGAATTGTTTAACTAATTTAATACAGCCTGAGACATAGGAACTCAAGATATGGGCTGATTTACAAAATACTATGATATTTTTATGTAAAATGAACAGCATTATATTTCTCTTCTATGGGAGCTAGGAAAGAAATGTGACCAGAGACTGTATTCATTAAAATTAGGCAAACAAGGAAGATTTAATCATATTACTTTGCAAGAAAATGTTCAGATGGCTCTCTTCCTACTATCTCAGCTTTGACCCAGGCAGGCCTCAGAGTTAAGAACAATAGGTGCCAATTGCACCCGCACTATAAAGCAAGGTGCTAGGTTTGCAAACAGGGTAGTCCAAATGAGTCTTGCAAATCTGAGCCCAATGGCATTGACCAGCTAATGGAGGATTGATTAGGAAATCTTTGGTGGATACTGGGGCATTTCGAAGTGCAGGGGTGGGAAGGTGGGGGAGGGGCAGGAAAGAGGCTTCAAGAGAGACACTTGTAGAGCTTGGCTGCTGGTCCAAGAATACAGTGACTATGAACTGATGCAAGCCTGAAAAAAGTCTGAAGAGTCTGGCCAGCCTAATGGCAGAGTGAAGAGTTGGGGCTGTTTTGGAAACAGCTGCATTCTTGGAGCTTACTGAAAAGGAGATATTGCCTCCTCCTACAGGCTGCCCCCTGCCTCCTCCAGCCCTGAGTCTTGGAGAAAAGGATTTCATCCAAAATGACCACTTGAGGCAGAAGGTGAGCCCAGTGAAAAAAGGCTAAATATGAACTGGCATAAATTAGCATTGGGTGTGGGGGTGAGTAGCGATGGGTGTGGGGGTGAGTGCCCAGCCAAAGAAGTACTGCTAGCAATAAGGAAACTGCAGGTGCATCAAAGAATTCCACCAAAGGGGTAGCCCCATCTTTCTCCTGCCTCCAACCCTGGAGGAGCCAAGTAGAGCACTCTATAGGAGAGGAAAAAAGCCAGACAGGAGAAGAGAAGAAGACAAACAGATTCTTCTCCCAAAGCAGGGCCCAAGTCTGCTTCAGACCTGGGCTAAGGAGAGAAAGAAATTCATAATTGGATAAAAATATGGAGCTCTGAAATAGACATTTCATAACCTAAAAGAAGAGAGAGAGAGAGAGAGAATTCATATCTAAGAATAACAGAAAATGAAGCTACCTGGCTAAGATCTCATCAAGAATCTGGGGGGAAAAATGACTCAATGGAGCAAGTTTAAGAGTCAGTGGTGAGAGAATAGTTTCTTTCTGTTTTGTACCCCCACTGAATTCAGTTGGCAAAATACATCAGTAACAAGTGTTCTGCTCAAAGAAAGGAAAAATCAATGGCTTCATTTGCTCTTAGGATAAAACCCCAAATCCTCACGTGGCATGTGCTGGTATAGCTGAACCAGTCTTTTGAACTTTATCTCAAGCCAAACTCTCCCTCACCCCTTAACTCCAGCTGCGTGGTTTCCTCACAGCTCCTGAAAATACAAGTTGCTTATCCCCTTAAGCACACACTTTTCCCTCTGCCTTGGAATCAAGTTACTTCCTCTCATCCTCACCTGGCTAATTGTTCCTTGTTCTTTGAGCACTTCATTTTAAGCAACATAAATCGCAGAAACTTAAGCAGAAGATGAATTTATTGGAAAGATATGAAGTAGTTCTCACAATCAAATAAATAATAATAAGTTAAAAACTATGGCTGAGAAGGAGTACAAGCCAGGGAAGCCAAGGAGTTAAAGTGGCAGGTGAATCACCCTTAGTTATTTGTTTTGTTTTGTTTTTGCTTGTTCACTTAAGGAGAGTCAGTACCAGGTTGAGGCATGTGCCCATCCCTGACTAGGTAGGTACAATTGGGGAGCAGAAATTTCTCTAAAGAAAATCAGGATACTGTCAACACAATAATAGTAGGCAGGCAAAGCAATTGAAATCTACTCCATTTAAAGACCATTTTAAATGTCTCTCCAGAAGGTTGCCTATAGTACCTATGCCTCAGTTTTTTTCATCTCAAGATATTAAAAAGACCTACCTTATAGGGTAGTAGTGAGGATTAAATTAATGAATCCATGTAATCCACTGAGTACAGTGTCAATACAGTGTTAGTGAATACTATTTTTAAGGAATAATTTCCATGATTTCCCTAGAGTCTGCCAGATCAGCCTGTTACATTTTCTCACCCCATCTTGAATTCCCCTTGGAGCAGTTATCGCAATGGCATTTGCAGAATTATTTGTGCAATTTTTCTTTAAATGTGTAGACTCCACTAGACTGTTAGCTCCATGGAGGCAGGGGAAATATTTCTTTTTTACCTGTTTTCTCAATGCCTAGTACATAGACAGAATAATGGCCCTCAAAATATCCTAGTCCTAATCCTTAGATGGCAAAAGGAAGCTTGCAGATGTGATTAAGTTAAGGATTTTGAGATGAGAAGATTATCCTGGATTGTCTAGGAAGGCCCTAAATGTAATCACAAGTGTCCTTACAAAGAGGAAGGTAGAGGGAGATTTTATTACCAAATGGGGGAAGGCAATGTGATGTCAAAAGCACAAGGATGGAGTGATGCAGGGACGGAATCACAAGCCAAGAAACGCAGGTGGCCTCCAGAAACTAGAAAAGGCAAGGAAATCAATTGTCCCCTAGAACCTCCTGAAAGAACTAACCCTAGCAACATCTTGACTTGAGCCCAGTGAAACTCTTCTGGACTTCTGGCTTCCAGAATGAGAAGAGAATAAATTTGGGCTGTTTTAAGCCACCACATTTTTGGTAATTTGTTATAGCAACTATAGGAAGCTAATACATGGGTGCTTAAGAAATATTTATTGAATGAATAAATAAGACTAATATAGATTACAAAAAGAGTAAAAATAACAGCCAGCATAGAAGCTGAAGTTCAGGTCTAGTCTTCATGGCATGGATCTCTCTAAGCAACTTATTTTGGTCCCACTCATAAAAATTTCATTACAGGTGGATCAGTTAAACACTGAACATCCCTGTATTTGCCAGGGTTCTTGATTGCAAGCTGAAGAACTTATCTAGAAGTGAAGATGGTGGATTAGGAGAGACAGAGCAAACTTCTTCTCTGTGAAAAACACTAGTTAAAGACAGAAAGTGCTCCAGAATAGTGGTTCCAGGGTTCCACCAGTTGGGCAGGGACTTCTACACCCACAGTGACTGTGTACTTGGAGAAAGCAAGAGACTATGTTTGGAGACATGTGAGTATTCAGTCCGGAATGCTGCCGGGGAAACACAGTTGAGCACAGTGGGGAGAAACCAAGAGACCGTGTTTGGCGGTGGATTAGTGTAAGACCCGGAAAGCCATGGGGGAATTGCAGCTAGAGCTGCAGTCAAGCACAGTGGGGAGAAACTGAGAGACTGTGTTCAGAGGGGGGTTAGTGTAAGACCTGGAAAGCCATCGGGGAACCACAGCTGGAGCCACAGTCGAGTGCAGTGGGTAGAAATCATGAGACTGTGTTTGGAGGCAGGTTAGTGTAAGACCTGGAAAGCTGCCAGGGAACCAGCAGCCAGTCCCACAGTCGAGCACGGTGGGGAGTACCTTCCATGCCCCAGGCACCCGCCTCAGTGTCTGGGATGGATGATAACCCTTTACAAATCTGCAGCTAAGACCCGCATGCCAGGGACTGGCTGCTGCAGCAGGTGGACAATCATAGAAGTGGGTAGTTTCCATGCCCAGAGCAGCCATCATTGCAGCTGGCTGGGAGAAACCCCTATGTAGTGCTGCAGCTGAGAGCTTCCCTGAGGGAATTTGGGATTCAACTGGCTTGTGATGGCACACACTCCTCCTCTGCAGAAGCCCATGGTGTGCACAGCCTAGAGGCAGGGGTGCCACATGGAACTTCCAGGAGCCCTACACCAATCGCAGGGACTTGTGGGCCCATGTCAGACAGGGATTGTGAGGAATCTGAGCTGAAGGGTTAGAGATATCCTGCAGCCCTAGGGTATTCCACCTGCATCCCTGGAAATGGCTGGGTGTACTGTGTTTTAGAGCCATCTTCCTGCCAAACTGCACAGGGCATGCCCCCCACCCATAGGGCTGTTGGTCCCCACTGCACACAGTGCACTGATTGGACCTCCACATGGTTTGGGGACCACTTGGTGCATAGACAAAGTTGAAGAGAACTGGCTTGAGCATCTGCTGATAGGTCAGGGAAAGTGCACTCCACCAAGCTGTAGCACTATCAAATTATAGATAATTGTTTAACTAAGTCTGCATATCCTAAAAGAACCCTATCAAAGTAAGCAAATGTCAAGAGGCCAAAAACAGCAGAAATTTTTAAAGCATATGAAGAAATTAGAAGATATAGATAACCCAAATGTCATGTCCAAATTAAAAAGCCAGAGGAGACACAGAACTTGGAGCAATTAATCAAAGAAGTAATCACAAACACCCAATATCATGATTCAGGATATAAAGGACATCAAGAAAACCCTAAAAAAGCAAAAAGGAGAATTTGCAAGAGTAAATTAAAAAATAGCAGATCTTATGGAAATAAAAGTAACTGTTGATCAAATTAAAAAAAAATTTTAGACACATAACACCAGATTTGAAGAAGTAGTGGAATGAATAAGCAAACTTCAAGAAAGTGTGTTGGAAAGTGAAAGCACACAAAAAAATGGTGAAAAAAATCAAAAAATTTTAAATGGATCTCAGGGAAATGATGGACAACATGAAGCACACAATATAAGAATCATTGGAGTTCCAGAAGGAGAAGAGAAGTATGAAAGACTAGGAAGAGTATTCAAAGACATTGTTGGGGAAAACTTCCCAACCCTTCTAAATGGCATAAATATGTAAATCATAGATGCCCAACAAACTCCAAATAGAATAAATCCAAATAAACCCACTCTGAGACATATTCTGATCAGATTGTCAAATGCTGAAGGGAAGGAGCAAGTTCTGAAAGCAGCAAGAGAAAAGCAATTCACCACACACAAGGGAAACAACATAAGACTAAGTAGTGACTACTCAGCAGCCACCATGGAGGTGAGAAGGCAGTGGTATGACATATTTAAAATTCTGAAAGAGAAAAATTGCCAACCAAGAATTCTTTATCCAGCAAAGCTCTCCTTCAATTTTGAGGGAAAGCTTAAAATTTTCACAGACAAACAAATGCTGAGAGAATTTGCTAACAAGAGACCTGCCCTACAAGACATGCTAAAGGGAGCCCTACTGGCTGAGAAAAAAAGAAAGGAGAGAGAGGTCTGGAGAAGGGCACAAAACTAAAGAGTTTTAGTAAAGATACATTAAAGGAAATAAAGAGACAGTGGGAAAAAAATACTTCTAAATAATAAAAACCAAAGGGTATGATGGATGATCAAGAAGTGCCTTTACAGTAATGACATTGAATGTGAATGGATTAAACTCCCCAATTAAAAGATATAGACTGGCAGAATGGATTTAAAAATACGAACTATCAATATGTTGCTTACAAGAGACTCAACTTAGACCCAGAGACACAAAGAAATTGAAAGTGAAAGGATGGAAAAAATATTCCATGCAAGCTACAGACAAAGGAAAGCAAGGGTAGCAATATTAATCTCAGATAAAATAGACTTTAAACCCAAGGATGTCGTAAGAGACAAAGAAGGACACTATATACCAAAAAAGGGACAATTTGACAAGAAAAAATAACAGTCATATATGTCTATGCACCCAATCAAGGTGCCCCAAAATACATGAGACAAACATTGGCAAAACTGAAGGAAGCAACAGATGTTTCCACAATAATTGTGGGAGAGTTCAATACATCACTCTCTCCTATAGATAGATCAACCAGACAGAGAAGCAACATATTGATAGTTCATATTTTTAAATACATTCTGCCAGTCTATATCTTTTAATTGGGGAGTTTAATCCATTCACATTCAGTGTCATTACTGTAAAGGCACTCCTTGATTGAAAACCTAAAAATTGTGATAAATGAATTTGACTTAACAGACATATATAGAGCAGTGCATCCCAAATCACCAGGATACACATTCTTCTCTATTACTCATGGAACTTTCTCCAGGATAGATCATATGCTGGGGCATAAAACAAGCCTCAATAAATATAAAATGATCAAAATTATTCAAAGCGTGTTCTCTGATCACAATGGAATACAACTAGAAGTCAATAACCATCAAATATTTAGAACATTCACAAATATCTGGAGGTTAAACAACACACACCTGAACAATCAGTGGGTTAAAGAAGAAATTACAAGAGAAATTGCTAAATATCTAAAGATGAATGAAAACAAGAGCACAACGTATCAAAACTGATGGGATGCAGCAAAGGCAGTATTGGGGGGGGAATTTATAGCTCTAAAAGCATACATTAAAAAGGAAGAAAGAGGTAAAAATCAAAGAACTAATGAAACAACTTTAGAAGCTAGAAAATGAACAGCAAACTAAGTCTAAACTGAGTAGAAGAAAAGAAATAACAAGGATTAAAGCGTAAATAAATGACATAAAGAACAAAAATACAACAGAGAAAATAAATAAAACCAAAAGTTGGTTCTTTGAGAAGATCAAAAAGACTGACAAGTCCTTAGCTAGACTGATAAAATAAAAAAGAGAGAATACCCAAATAAACAAAATAATAAATGAGAGAGGGAACATTACTGTGGATCCTGAAGAAAAATTTTAAAAACTCAACAAGAGGACACTATGAACAACTGTATGCCAACAAACTAGACAACTTAGAGGAAATGGGCAATTTCCTGGAAACACATGAACAACCTAGACTGACCAGAGAAGAAATAGAAGACCTCAACAAACCAATCACAAGCAAAGAGATCCAATAAGTCTTCAAAAAGCTTACCACAAATAAAAGCCCATAGTCAGATGTCTTCACAGGGGAATTCTACTAAACTTTCCAAAAACAACTGACACCAATCTTACTTAAACTCTTTCCAAAAATTGAAGAAAATGGAACACCACCTAACTCATTTTATGAAGCTAACATCACTCTAATACCAAAGCCAGGTAAAGATGCTACAAGAAAAGGAAAACTACAAGCTGATCTCCCTCATGCATATAGATGCAAAAATTCTCAACAAAATAATTGCAAATCGAATCCAAAGACACATGAAAAAAATCATATACCATGACCAAATGGGGTTCATTCCAGGCATGCAAGGATGGTTCAACATAAGAAAATCAATCAATGTGTTACAACACATTAAAAATTCAAAAGGGAAAAATCAAATGATCATCTCAATAGATGCTGAAAAAGCATTCAAAAAAGTATTTTTTGATAAAAATACTTCAAAAGGTAGGTATTGAAGAAAACTTCCTCAATATAATAAAGGGCATATATGAAAAACCCACAGCCAGCATAGTACTCAACAGTGAGAGACTGAAAACCTTCCTTCTAAGATCAGGAACAAGACAAGGATGCCTGTTGTCACCAATGTTATTCAATATTGCAGGTGATATGATCTTATATTTGAAAAACCCTGAGAAATCAATGACACAGTTACTTGAGCTAATAAACAAGTTCAGCAAAGTGGCAGGATACAAGATTAATGCACATAAGTCAGTAATGTTCCTATACACTAGAAATCACCTAACTGAAGAGACACTCAAGAAAAAGATTCCATTCTCAATAGCAACTAAAAATATCAAGTACTTAGGAATAAGCTTAACCAAGGATGTAAAAGATCTATACATAGAAAATTAAATAACTTTACTAGAAGAAATAGAAGGGGACCTAAAAAGATGGAAAAATATTCCATGTTCATGGATAAGAAGGCTAAATGTCATTAAGATGTCAATTCTACACAAACTCATCTACAGATTCAATGTGATTCCAATCAAATTCCAATAACCTATTTGCAGACTTGGAAAAGCTAGTTATCAAATTTATTTGGAAGGGAAATATGCATCAAATTGATTAAAACATTCTAAAAAAGCAAAACGAAGTGGGAGGACTTATACTTCCTGACTTTGAAGCTTACTGTAAAGCCACAGTAGTCAAAACAGCATGGTATTGGCACAAAGGTAGACATACTGATCAATGGAATAAAATTGAGAATTCAGAAATAGACCCCCAGATCTATGGCTGGCTGATCTTTGATAAGGTCCCCTGTGCTGGTTTGTATATTTATGTCTCCCAGAAAAAGCCATATTCTTTAATGCATTCTTGTGGGGGCAGACATATTAGTGTGGATTGGGTTGGAACCTATTGGTTCAGTGCCCATGGGGATGTCACCCACCCAACTGTAGGTGATAACTCTGATTGGATAATTTCCATGGAGGTATGGCCCTGCCCATTCAGCTTGGGTCTTGTTTAGTTTACTGGAGCACTATATAAGCTCAGACAGAGGATCTCACAGCTAGACAGACATTTTGAAGATGGCCTTTGGAAGTTGATGCAGAGATTTTGGAGAATGCCATTTTGAAACGCAACCTAGGAGCAAACAGATGCCAGCCATGTGCCTTCCCAGCTAACAGAGGTTTTCCGGATGCCAATGACCATTCTCCAGTGAAGGTACCCTTTGTTGATGGACACTTTATGGCCTTAAGACTGTAATTGTGTAACCAAATAAACCCCCTTTTTTAAAAGCCAGTCCATTTCTGGTGTTTTGCATTCTGGCAGCATTAGCAAACTAGAACACCCCCAAAACCAATGAACTGGGACATAATAGTCTCTTCAACAAATGGCCTAGGAGAACTGGATATCCATATCTAAAAGAATGAAAGAGGACCCCTACCTCACTCCTCATACAAAAATCAACTCAAAGTGGATCAAAGACCTCAATATAAGAGACAATACCATAAAACTACTAGAAGATAATGTAGGGAAACATCTTCAAAACCTTGTACTACGAAGCCCCTTCTTAGATCTTACACCTAAAGCACAAGCAACGAAAGAAAAAATAGATAAATGGGAACTCCTCAAAATTAAAAGCTTCTGTACCTCAAGGGAATTTGTCAAAAAGGTGAAGAGGCAGCCAACTCAATGGGAAAAAATATTTGGAAACCATGTATCTGATAAAAGACTAACATCTTGCATATATAAAGAAATCCTACAACTCATTGACAATAGTACAAACAATCCAATTATAAAATGGGCAAAAGATAGGAAAAGACATTTCTCTGAAGAAGAAATACAAATGGTTAAAAAAACACATGAAAAAAATTCATCTTCACTAGCTATTAATTAAGACCACAATGAGATATCATCTCACACCAATCAGAATGGCTGCCATTAAACAAACAGGAAACTACAAATGCTGGAAAGGATGTGGAGAAATTGGATCTCTTATTCATTGCTGATGGGTCTGTATAATGGTACAGCCACTCTGGAGAGCAGTCTGGCATTTCCTTAGAAAACTAGACATAGAATTACCCTTGCGATCCAGCAATTTCACTTCTTGGTATATACTCAGAAAATCTGAAAGCAGTGACACGAACAGGTATTTGCACACAAATATTCATAGCGGCATTATTCACAATTGTCAAGAGACAGAAACAGTCCAAATGTCCTTCAACAGATGAGTAGATAAACAAAATGTGGTATATACATACGATGGAATATTATGCGGCAATAAGCAGGAATGAGGTCGTGAAACATTTGACAACTTGGATGAACCTTGAAGACATAAGCCAGACACAAGAAGATAGATGTGTTACCACTAATGTGAACTCTGTGAAAAATGTAAAATAAATGTTTTATATTGTAGAATGTAGAGATAGACAGCAACTAGTGAAATGGGAAAAATAATCTAATAAGAACAGATAAGTTATGGAGGGTAATCTTAATGTTATGAGAATGCTCAGGAATGACTATGGTTTGTTAATTTTCTTGGGGTATGGTAGGAACATGTTGGAAGCAATGTAGTTACTTTAGGTTATTTGTTTTTCTTATTCCTTTGCTTTGTTTTGTTTGAAATTTTTTTTAATTTTTTGATAAAGTTAGTAAATAAATAAATAAATAAAGTAAAAAAAGAAGTTATCATTGGATACTTTCAGCAGGAAAAAGAATTTATTTAAAGGCTATTGGGTATCTCAAACTCACCAAGATGACTGAAGAGCACAATTTCAGGGCCACCATGGAAGTTGTGTCTTACAACGCGGTGGCCCTGTTCAAAGTGTGCAGCCAGGAGCAACATGGCAAAATCGTGCCACACAGCTTGTTTGGGGAAGACATCATTTGCACTGCCATCAAGCGCAGCATTTTATCACATATACAGTTAATGTCAAACACTGGATGCCACATCATCATTGTACCTTCTAACAGGGTTTCTCAAGTGTCCTAAGTTGCAAGGGATACTGGGGAAGCAAGGATTGGTCATTTGCAGCTTCTATAGTAGGAGGCAGCTCAGCAGACTCCACATAGGGGCAGAGGGAGATTCTCCAAACATAGAAAGAAAAGGTTCAAGTGATAGGCAACCATAAAGGAAAGACAAATATGCACTACAATCCTATATCCAAAGCTTACAGTGAACTTATTTTCAAGCATCAGCCTTCAATATGAATTCACAAAATTAGAATGTATAGTCATGCATCTAAAAAGCTCCTGTGTTCAATCACTTCTAAATTCAAAGTAAAGTAGGTCACAAAATATGGAAGCTATGGAGGTTAAATATGTCCTCTTTAATCTCTAACTCAGTCCCTGAATTAAATGAAAGCAACATAAGGAAATTTTTAAAGACCGAGTTCCTTGGTCAAATTGCCAAATGCCATGATCAACAAAGAAATGTCTCATTTTATTTCTCTATCACATTGTCCCATTAGATTGAAACAAAACCATATTAGCTGCCCATCAAAATAATAAAAGATAATTTTATTTGGGGGCAACCAAATCACTAGAGTTTGGGGTAGATATAAGATGTCACCATAATAAAGGGAGAATGGAAATCCTAGACCCTGAGCTATCAAAGTCTACCACTTAAAAAACATTCAACTAACATTTTGGTTTTTTCTGTATCTGGTAGTATGCTGATTGCTGAGATTTTTCTAATTAATAAGAAGGAATTGTTGAAAGAATTGATATTCTACAGAAAGACAAAGTAACAGAGACATATAATCAAACTATAACAAGATTAATGAGTGTTCTAATCAATGTAAGGGTCAAGTGTCCTGTGAAAACATAAGAAAAGAGTGATTTAGTATGACAGGAAGGAAGGGACCTCAGAAAAGGAGCCATCAGCAGTGTAAGTAAAAAAGTGAATAGGATTTGCAATGGGCAGAAAAAATACAACTTAAGAAAAGATACCCCTTTTGTCAAATGAATATCCAAAAGGATGACAAGGAATTCCTCAGAGGAGATTCTAGAGAACCAACTTAAGATTAAATTCTGACGATAACATAGCTACTAATTTTTCTCTGTGACCTAAAACCTGTGTAGTGCTGGGTTCATCACATTTGCTGAGATAATAGATGAACAAATGACACAGAAGTCAAAATATGTAAGTGAATTCTAAATGTGATTAGAATAGATGTGAACAAAAATGAAAGATGTATTCTATAAACTGAGCATAGAATAGAAACTTAAAAAACAAAATAAAATTTTAAAATTCACTTTCTTCAATTTTCTTGAACAAGGACTTTTTGTAAATGAATACAAATCCCAAGCATCTAAAATCTGGAAGCACAGTTCACTCCACCCCCTCAACAAATAAGCAGAGTTGATACTGTCACTAAGAAAGAACTATCCAAAAAGCAAAATGTGGACTCAGTGCAGCTTTAATAAATACAAATTAGGCACTCTCATTGTGAGACTGGAGTTTCACACCAAATTATGAAGATAACTTCTGTAATTTGGAAAATTTATAGGTGATAGAATTGGATTCCCAAAACACATCTTGTCTAAGTTGCAGAATGCCCTCCACAAATGTCTACAGATGTTCCGTTCATTAACTCCACAAATATTTCTTGAGAGAAGCTTTGTTTTAAGCATTGACCATGACAGCAGATAAAGCTTTACATAAAAACATTGTAAAGTAGGAAAGATAAATTAGTTACACACTAAATGGAAATTTTTATGCATTTAGACTGCTAGATGACTGCCTGATTCATTTTTTAACACTAAACCCAAATTAATCTACAAATGCAACACATTACTAATCAAAATGCCAACACAATTTTTCACAGAACTGAGATGCCCATTCTTAAATTCATATGTGAGTAAAAGGACAAAAATAGTGAAGATAATTCTGGAGGAAATAAAGAACAAGGACAGGAGACTTGCCTTACTAAATATTAAGTCTTGTGAAGCCATAGCATAGTTTTAATTTTGTTTCAAAGAAGACAAATATACCAATAAAACAGAAGATGCCACAAACAGACTTGTGCGCATATGGAAACTTGATATAAGTCAAAACTGGTATTTCTGATTCCTGCAGAAAGCAGAGAACATTCAGGGTTGGAGCAATTGGCTTTCCATATTTAAAAATATTATATCTTCCTCAAATCATACACAAATTTTTGTAAGTTCCAGAAGGATTAGAGACCTAAATGTAGAAAACAAAAAATTTTACAATTTTTAGGAAAAAAAAATAGGAGAATGTCTTTATGACTTTAGAGTAGGGAAGCATTTCTCAGATAACACATAAACCTGACTACATCAAAATTAAAACTTTTGCAAGACCAAAGTCACTATAAAAAAAATTAAAAGCCAATTAACACATTGGGAATGAATCTTTGCAACATATATAACAGACAAAGAATTAATAATGTAAGGGGATGCTATTAGGAAAACCAAGGCCTGACTGAGAAAAATAGATCCAAGAACTGTGTATCTGAAGGTCAAAAACCTCCAATTGTCAAAGCTAGTCACTCCCTTCAGAGCTTGCTGATATGTGCAGCTTTGATAAAACTGGCATCAATAAAAACTGGTGTAGCATCACCTCCAACACTAATTCATATGTGATGGCTGGGAGGAAATTAGAGATTGCCTTTTGTTTGAAAACAGAGGCGATTTGCCTCCTCTCACCTCTCTGAGGGATGGGAAGGAGGGTCTGCTTCTCCCCCAAACCCGAGGGAATGATGGCAAAGTTTGATAACTGCAAGAAGGTCATATTGATATTTGTTTCCCGGTAAGATGTTTACTTATCCACCAGACTGGCTGATCTGCCCTTGCACAACTGGAGTGGGAAAAGACAAGACCGAGTGACGTGGCATGGTGGAAGACATCAGAGCCAAGGGAAAGCCATAATTCCCCCATCTCCACCTTGAGTTCAAATTCCCAAAAGGACTCAGATTTTGGGCTACAATCTTGCTGGTATTAGTTGTAGCATAGGCAAAAAGGCATTCATATCAAGTAAGTGCACAGTGAAGCTGCCACCTGAGAGTCAATGGAAGTAGACAATGATGCAAGGAATCCCCAGTGCCTTAGGAAGCTGCTTGAGAGAGAAGCCATCAGCAGCAGAACTGTTGAAGTCATTACCTCCCTCATGTAATGCATAGATACGAAGTTCAAACATGATTTAGAGCCAACCCAGGAAAGGACTAAGCACCAATACCTTGGGAGCAGTAGAGCCTCACTTATCACTCCTCCTTCCTCCAACATCCCATGGTGTGTGAGATTAAATTATGTCTCATACACACCCATGCATACCATTCCAAACCCCTAGAGCCACAAGTTTCATCTCTCAGAAGGGAGAATTAGGTTTAGGTTTTAAAACATACAAGTGTGAATCCTGGAAAATGCAACAAGACTATTCTAATATCAGAGTATGGCTGAAAATAATGGAAATGCTAAAATATCATCCCACTGGAAAAGGCAGTTTCAGCAGAGTACAATTTGCAATGGTTGATGGAAAAAGTAAAACCATTTGAGTTTATACCCTGATGAGTTTAAATTCCTCTAGAACACTAGCTATTGGTATCCATAATATATAATTAATACTTGTAAATTAATTTAGAAAAAGAAATACCTGAAAGAAAAATCAGTTTTGATGATTGTATTTAATGATCTAAACTTAGTGACTTCAAAGAAAAATCATCATTTCTTTGCTTTCAATTCTGCAACTTTAGCAGGACCCAGTGGGTACAGCTTATCTACATTCCATGTGGCATTTACTGTGGCTGGAATGTCCAAGACGGCTTCTTCATTCATATGTCTGGCACTTCAGCTAGGATGGCTGAAACATCAGAACAGTGGGAAGAGCATCTCTCTGTCTCCTCACAACGTTTTGATGTGGCTCACTTGGGCCTCTTCACAGCCTGGCAGTCTCAGGGAAGCTGTATCTTTTACATGGTAACTGCCTTCCCCCAAAGCACAAAAATATAGCCTGCTTTGCTTTCTTAGGTCTAGAAGTGGCACAGTGTCTATTCTGCCACATCCTATTGGTTGTCCTAGAGAAACTTATCCACATTGGGTCAAGACAGAAAGATGTTCACCACAGCATTGTTTGTGATATCAAAATACTGGAAAGAATCCAAATATCTAATCAGTATTGTTCAGATGTATACAATATTTTATGTTTCATATAATGGAATAGAGCAAGGAAGATGAATTAACTGGTTCATTTTTATCAATAGGAATAGATCACAAAACAATAAAGAGTGAAAAAAGATAGTTGGAAAATCATACACTGTGAAACAAATTATGTATTTTTGAATATAAAATAGAATGACATGCTTGTGTGTGTGCATGTGTATGTAGAGTAAAAGTATTAAATTATGGATTGTAATAACACGCACTAAAATCAAGATAGTGATTGCCCCTGGAAAGGGAGGGAGTGTTCTGAGAAAAAGACATAGTAGAATTCAACTTTATTTGTAATTTTAAATTACATTTTTTTCTTAGATCTGATGTGAATATGATGAAATTCCAACATTTCTTGGTGGCTTTTTAATATATTAGTCTGAAATTTCCTGAAGTTTTGCTCCTCTTCATATTTTTCTTAAGAAAGAGTTAGTTTGTCTAAAGTTGCTAATATAGTGTGTCCCATGAACTTCTTCATCCTGGCAAATATCTAGAGAGTATAGAGAGAGAACAGTTTATGTTACCTTATATCAAGGTTATATACCAAGATAGTTTAGTTTGAGAATGGTAATAACTATGAAGCATCTGTGATTTTACCTTACTCACAGGCTAATAAGGTGGCCTGCCACAGTTTCATAGACGCTCAATGAAGATATGGGACTCCTGGCTCAGAGAAAAAGAACTTTATTACTCATGGCAATGGCAGTAACCAGAGTGTCAGCATTTGTGCCAGCTCCCCAAGCCACAATTCCACAGGGCAGTGCACAGGGTTGCCTTATAGGAAAATAACACTGAGCTTAGGGAACTCTTATCTTTTGTAAGCGGCAATAAGAATGTGCTCTGGAGGGAAATACTGTCTTCCAAGGCTGATCACTACACAGCATCCTTGAAAAGATAGTCCAAGACAACGTTAACCAATGCATCTGTGCTTAAGATGTTCCGAAATGCAAGTGACCTATAGAGAACTGTCTCCTAACAGGAAACTTTTGACCTGTGAAGAGGTACCCCACTGAAATAACAATATCAGAGCACTAATTATTATATGCATTAAAAAAAAGACCTATATTCAAATTTATAAACTGAACCTCTTACTTTGCTTATTCTAACTACAAGTCTGCAAGCTTAAACCATAAAATCAAAAGAATGAACCCTCAAGCCAAGCCAGTTCAGTAAGATATTAATGATTATTTTTTAGAAAGCTAACTTGTAGCAAGAAATAAAATAGCTTTAGATCTCAAGTACAATGTTCCTTAAAACATTAAATGCCACTTTAAAATTTTACTGGGAAAGAAAAAACAACTACCTAAGATCAGAATATTTAAATGTATTCTAAACCATAAATACACTATACTATAAACAACATGCCATGGCATAAAATAAAATGAGCTATAGATATATTTAGAATTAACTTCAGAGCACATTATGATGCATAATAGCCTCTGGAATCCTTAAACAGCTCATAATGTATGTTTTACTTTTTTATGTTAATAGAAAAATTCAAAATACCATGCAAAGTTTTTTAAAGGACTACATTGAAATTCCAAGAAAGTCAACCTGAATTTTGACATAAAAATAATGATAACAGATATTTGTTTAATATTTTTCAGTTTATAAAACACTTTTACCATGCAAAATACTAAAAAACTAATTCCAAAGCAACTCATGTGAAAGGAAAAATATTCAAACAAATGCTATATCCCTGACTAACTACTAAGGGATTCTTACTGACAGTGGGTATTCACTACAGTCAGATTATCCTAGTGCCTGAGCACGGAACAGGAGTTTGAACATGAGAAAAGCACAAGTTTTGAAGTTCAAGTTTGCCAGATTTGAATCCCAGCTCTGCATTTTATAGCTCTGTGATCTTGAACAAGTCACAAGTTCTTCAAATTTCTGTTTCCTCATCTGCAAAATGAAGATAATAATATCCAAATTATAATTAAAATACCCAGCACTATTTCTAGTTTGTAATGGGTCTCAATATTGGTTATTTAAGTGCACTGAGTATTTCTATGTCATGTTTAATAATCCTAATGAGTAAGTGTATTAGGGTTCTCCAGAGAAACAGAACAGGAGATATATTAGAAAGAATTGGCCCATGCAACCATAGGACTGACAAAACCACAAACTGGAAACTCCAACAAAGGTAAGGTCAAGTCCTTAGTCTGAATTCCCCAGGGAAAGGAGGCTGGTTGGAAATTTGGGCAAGAACCAAATGTTGAAATTGAGTCTGAATTTCTCTTCCGAAAACTGAAGTCCTCAGTTCTGGCTTTTAACACTTCCAGCTATTTGGATGAGGCAACACCCACAATGCTGAGGGCAATCTCCTTTGTTGATTATAGATGCAGCCGAACCATTTGTAGATGCAAATCCCATCTTGAAATACCCTTGCATTAAGAAGCAGGGCAGTGCTTGACCAAACAAGTAGACACCATAACCTGGCCAAGTTGAAACATGCAATTAACCATCATAGTAGGTAAAACAATACAAGTCAGAGTGGCTTTTAATTCCAATCAACTATATGGCAGTAATCTTGCCACATAACTGTGGGTCATTCAAACAGGGGCAGGGTTGATTGGATCATATAGGAAAAAAAAACTTAAATATGCTGTCCCTTCCCTAAGTCCCAAGACTTATACCGTGTATAATTTACCGTGTATAAATTAAGCCATTCTATCAAATGACGGGGAGAGAAAACATGTTGCGATTACTTATCCATAAGTCACAAGACAAAAACCAGTATTCAACTTTGCTAATGGAAAGAACTCCAGGCCATAAGTTAGGACAGGTGACTGATCTGACTATTCTTCCAACTAGCTGGATGATCTTAGGCAAATCACATACTTTCTGCTTTCTGGGCCTCAGTTTATTCATCTGTCAAAGAGAGTTTCATCTATTCTAATATTTATGGTATATTTTTTGTGTCAAGTCCAGATGTTTTAAAAAGATGAATCAGGCACAACCCCACCCTGTAGCTGACCCTATTAGTTCCTCTCCTACAGCAATTATCAGGCCTGCCCCACATGCTTCCTAAATAACAAATACATAACTTGTTCAGGCTGCAACATGTCCACTCCCAAGGGATAAATCATGATTGTTCTCAGTAGATCAAGGCAATTCCTTTCCCTTTGCCACTTATACCCTTTTTCAGACTCCCTTGCAACTGGGAATGAACATGTGACCCAGTTCTAGCCAAAGGAGCATAAGAGAATGTCCATTGGGAATATGGAAAAATTTTTTCTTCACTAATAAAAAGAGGCCCTTTTCTCACCTACTCTCTTCCTTCCTGCTTGGGATGCTAAAGACATGATGCCTGGAGCTGTAGCAGCCATCTAGTAACCATGTGGTTACAAACACAGCCCACTCAGCATGGTGGAAAAATCCTGGGTCTTTATTTAATACTGTCATTAAGCTGTTGAATGTTACCACAGAACATCTTGCTAAATAAATAATGTACATCATTATATTTTAAATTACTATTACTTGGGTGTTGATTACTTTCAGCTAATTGCCTTCATAACTGATGTGTTGCCCTCATGGGAGTTTTCCATTTGGTTGAGGAGGCAAACAAGTCATCAGAAAAGTGCTGTAGAGTCAGATAATTTCTATGATAGAGGTGCTGCTATTTATTTGTTTTACATAGATGGCAGGTTACTGCAAGGACAAAGAAGAAAATAGATATGAAAATGCTTTTGAAAAAGAGCATGCAGTTGAAGGTGAAATGTCATATTGGTATTAAAAAAAGAATTGCATCAAATATCCAGGAGATACCAAACCCTAAAAGAGGGAGGTGTAGTAATAGTGATAATCAAGGCTAACTCTTATTGAGTGCTTCCTCTGGGCCAGGCCATGTTCTAATGTCTTTACATCTATTAATTTTTTGAATCTTCAAACCAATCCCAGGAGGTTAGCTCTATGATTATCCCCATTTTACAGAGGAGGAAAATGACAAATAGGCAGCAAAAGTTGCACAGATAATAAAGTAGCTGGTATTTGAATTCAGGCAGTCTTATGCCAGAATTTATGGCCTCAGCTACCCCACTACACCACCATTCTGCAAAGCTATTAAAAATTACTTATCCCACTTCTTATAAAAAGAATAAGACTTAACTTCTGATTGTAATAATAGTCAAGTCCTTCAAGAGATAGTTAACATGAGAGCATCTTAGACCACATTATGTGCTGATAAAATTGCTCTGGATGAAATGGTAAAGGGTGAGTCATTCTGTTTTTATTAAGCAGGAGAGAATCCACCTTCCACACATCTCACAAAGGAGTTCTTTGCTACAAGAGAAAATCTAATGAGTATTAACCATGTGCCCTGCTCTCCCAGGCTGTTATCTGTCCAAAATTTGTGTCCTGTTCTGAAAGTCACTAACATCTAGGGCCACAAGCCAATGCTGCACAAGTTGGACACACTGTATGACCCTACGTTGTAACTTATGTGAATGATGCCCTCCGGAGTTGTACAGTGCAGCAGTCCTAGTGACATCACCCTTGTTTAAGCTTGCTTTCTCTCCATATTCTCAGACCTCCTGGTCTCTTAAAGATAATTGAAGTGTTCTGCCAAGTGAAGCAAGAGAGAAGTTGCACACTTGCATACACAGTGTGCAGGTGCACTCACACACACACACACACTGGTCCACATGACAATGGCACACTAATTGTGCGTAGGCATTTTTTCCACTTCTTAATGGAAATTCATCCTATCTATATAAGAAGTCAACCAAAGCCCAACTTCAGTGTCATTACCGGCTGTATTAAACACCCACCCTCTCCAAAGCTGAGTCATTAAACAACTTCATCTTGTTTCTCAAAATTCTTCTGGTTTCTTAGCCAGTCAAGACAAGTTCAGGAAAACTCCCAGCAATGTAGGCCACACAAGGCCATAAGGGATTTCAATCAGTCTTGCAACCAATAAATATGATATGTCAATTGCCACTTTATTAAATGTTTATTCTGTACCAGGCATTGTGCTGAAAGCTTTACATACATTATTTCATTTAATGTTCTCTGGATAAGTGACGTAGGTGCATTATACATAAGGAAAATTTGAAGCTCAGAAAAGCTAGCAAGTTGCAGCATATACTATTGGTTGCCTGTCCCTTCATCCTTCTTAAGAGAGCACCAATTTTGTTCAGGTATCCATGCCCAACCCCAAAGTTATTCAGGGTAACCCTCATCCCAAACTCCAACAGTAGATCTTGTTTAGCCTAAATTAATCACAGTAGTATCATTCCCCTTATCGTGATTGGCTTAGAAATGGGCATGTAAGCTTACTCCAGTCAATGAGAAGTGAGGAGAAGTTTGCTATGGGGTTTTGGAAAAAGTTTTATCACACCTACAAAGAGACACACAGAGAAACCAGTCTCTCTTCTTCTTCTGGAGATTTTCTTGCCTGGATGTGCTTCCTAGACCTGCTGCTGCATCTTTCTACCAATATGAAAATTAAATCACCTAAAAAGGACAGAACCAAGAGAATCACATAGAAAGAGCCATGGTCCTGACCAATTAGGCTTGAGAGAAAACAGAGAAGGCCTGCCTTTCCTCAATACTTCTTGATGTATAAGACAATAAATATTCTTATCCTTAAATCCAATCTGAGTTGGGTTTTCTGTTAAATGCATTTGACAAAACAAATGGTAAAGCTGGGATTCAAACACAGGTCTGGTCATCTCCAATGCTGAAGCCCTTAATCATGACACTCTATTACTTGTGAGTGCTGAATATTTCTATAATGTCTGAGGCATAGACTTAACATTTCCTCACATTCCTCTGAACACACACTCACATACACAGCACACACGCACACACACCTGTTGTACAAGTCTGTGAAACTTAGCCTTTGTTTTCCCTACTCAGAAGTCATATTCCCAAATACTTGAGCTCATCCAGAAACAAATCTATTTGGTGCCAGAAAATTGATCTAACTCTCGATAGAACCAGACCCAGATCAAGGTATGACCCCCATCTCAACTCTATCAGTCATTGGAAAGATTACTTCCTAGAATCACCATCACCACCACCAGGAACTGAAATGACCATTACAGTCTCAAATGTACTTACATTGTTGAGCATACACACATGGTCATTTGGCTTATAACTACCATCATTGTTTAAATGAACTGCTATTTCCTACTTTGTCTCTCAACCCAGATGATCTAGATGATCTGTTTGCTCAAACAGAACATCTCCCTCCAATACCATCTGTTTCTGTTTGCTAAAGCTGCCGGAATGCCATATACCAGAAATGGGTTGGCTTTTATAATGGGTATTTATTAGTTTACAAATTTACAGTTCTAAGGCCTTGAAAATGTCCCAATTAAAGCATCAATAGGACAATACCTTCTCTGAAGCAAGGCTGGTGGCATCTGGGGTTCCTCTGTCACATGGGAAGGCACGTGGCTGGTGTCTGCTGGTCCTTCTCTCCTGAGTTTCGTTGCTTTTAGGTTCTGACTCAGTTTTTGTAGGTCCTTGCTTGCTTCTCCCTGGGCTTTTCTCTCCACTCTCTGAGTTCTCTGGCCTTTATTTCTGTCCTTTGTCCTCTCATAAAGGACTCTGGTAAAGGATTAAGACTCACCTTGAACTGGGTAGGTCACATCTCAAATGAAACAATCTAATCAAAAGCTCCCACCCACAATAGACCTGCCCCCACAGGAATGGATTAAAAAATCATGGCCTTTTCTGGGGAACTTAACAGCTTCAAACCAGCACACCATCTGCTTTCTTTATAAAACCAAACATCAGATCTTAGAGCTGCTGTCCCATGTAACAATGTCAGAGGAACCAATACCAACAGAGAGAACCTAGATTCATCACTTTTCTCATAAAGTATTACCAACATCTCTCTGGATCATTAAGACAGCATTCACTGCTATTCAGAAAAAAAAAAGAGAGGGAAGAAAAGTAACTTTGAGCATCTATGCCAGGCACTCTGCCAAACATTATGTATTATCTCACATTTTCCTAAGAATAACACTATGAGATAGGGACTGCTATACCTCAAATGACAGATGAACAAATGAAAGTATAGTTAAGTAATTGCTTTAGGAAATACAACTAGTAAATTACAGAGCCAAAAATTGAAACCATTTCCAGCCAATGCTGATCTCTGCAAGATCAGAGGAGAAGACCTTCTAAAGGCACACTGAACCACCCCCAACCTACGTCACTGATTAAATAAGTATATTTATTGGGTCTTAGCTCTAGCCTTTAATGTTATTTTGGCCAGAGATGGTGCCTCTGCCCTCTCTGCCAGACACATTGCCCAGTGGATTGGTGAGAGGAAAGCATAATAAGAAATTAGATATGACTATTGTAAAAGATTTAATAATAGTCATACTGCGGAGAAAGAAGTAATCTGAGTCATTTTCTACCTTCAAAGAAAGTGTGGGTCAGGAAATTGCTAAGGTTAAACTAAGTCTGAGGCTCATCATAATTCAGCACCATGGGCAGCGAAAGAGGGGCAATAAAACTGAAATATGAGACAGACAAGAGATAAAGGGAGAAGAAAGAAAAAGCTTAACTCCCAGGTTCCTCCAAAAGAATCTCAAACTGTTGAGGGTTTTATTCACCCTTTCATTCAGGGTTATTTATCTTCCTTATGACATCCAAGCTTCTTCCTGTAGAAAAGCATTCCCCCCTCATACCTGAGAGTACAGATTACTTCCTTTAAGGAACCTATACCAGTTTGTTTAACTTCTACAGTGGTTTTACTGGCACAGGTATCAACTGTCTTTCAAAGGAGCATTTTTAGAGGGTGAAGAGGGAGCTGGCTATTTCCTCTTCTGGAAGAATTCAGGCAACACCCAAGAACAGGAAGAATGTGGCACCAGATTCATCTGCATTACCATTATGCAAGCAAAAAATGTTTCCATTTTACTAATACCTCAGAGAGTACTATAAACCTAGGGAAGTGGACACTCTGTAAAAAGTTGATTGTGACTCTACATTCTTATTTAAACTACAAAAATAGCCCTGGAGCACTGGAGGGATCATATAGGCCTGAAGAATGGGTGTTGGGAACAAAAAGGTAGTGAAATGGGGGTAGATTGTGAAGACATAGAGTGATGGGGGTTTCCCTGGAATACGTATTAAAGACAAAGATAAAAATTTCTGGAATGGAATAGTTCATCATGTGAATTCACCAAGTGATTTATAAATACATTCAGGCTCAACATATTGTTAAGCCAACCTGCAAATTTATAAGAATATATCCAGACCTAGTCTTAAAGACTTTCTTTAGGTCTCATACGCTAACTGATCCCTAACTCCACTATGACCAGCCCTGCTCCTTGATTTTCATTGGGTCATCTTGCTTGCGCTTAAACCATGCTTTGAGAAAGTGAGCTGTATTGGTTGAAGATGACAACAACTTTTGCATTCCTAACAAGTTTGTGAACAAACTTTAGAATCAAAGTTCCATGTTTCCCAAAAATTAGTTTAATGAGAATGTTTGGATTTTGGTAGGAAAAGAGAACTACTTTTATACTATTTTCCAAAGAAAAGCTTTCCTCTGTTTGAGAAAGTTGTCTTCCTCAGTGGACTAAAAAGATATACCTGAAGCATTGTAGAAATAATGGAATATCTACCTGAGCTAACACATCAACCAAATCAACCTCAGTGGCAGCTTTACATAGGGTAACAGATAACATGAGCTGACAGACACCTTCACTCTCAGATTTAAATCCAGGCTGATTTATGAGTGTGGGGAGAAATTACATTCAACAGTGTTCCAGTTTGCTAATGCTGCCATTTTGCAGAACACCAGAAATGATTGGCTTTTATAAAGGTGGTTTATTTGATTACACAGTTACAGTCTTAAGGCCGTAAAGTGTCCGAGGTAAGTCATCAACAATAGGGTAACTTCACTGAAGGATGGCCGATGGCATCCAGAAAATCTCTGTCAGCTGGGAAGGCACGTGGCTGGCATCTGCTCCAGGGTTCTGGTTTCAAAATGGCTTTCTCCCAGGATGTTTCTCTCTAGGTATCTGGGGGTGTTCTCGTAGTTTTTCCCAGGCAAACTCTGGACTAGCAAAAGTCTACTTTCAACAGCCACTTCCAAAATGTGTCTCTCAGCTGTAGCAAACACCTAGGCCTGTGTGGATCTTTTTAAAGTACTCCAGTAAATCAATCAAGACCCACCCTGAATGGGTGGAGCCACACTTCCATGGAAATAATCTAATCAAAAGTATTACCCATAGTTGGGTGGGTCACATCTCCATGGAAACAACCTAATCCAAAGGTTCCAACCTAATCAACACTAATATGTCTGCCCCCACAAGAGTGAATCAAAGAACATGGCATTTTGGGGGACATAATACATCCAAACCAGCACAAACAGTTTGCATTAAAATTGTTATTACTGAAAAGGGTTCAAAAGTTAACTAAATTTTGGAAATCAAATTAAAGAAAGAAAAATCAATTTTTTACTAAAGCACTTCTCATAGACTTTAACCTGTTAATATATACAGTGGATTTCCAAGAATGATAAAGTTATATTTATGCAGAATTTCTCAAATAAAAGTTTTCTATTTGCAAACTCTTTTAACATCAGATATTATGATGGCTTGGAGCTGTATACCCAGAAAAACCATGTTCTTAAACTTAATCCATTTCTGTGGTGTAAGCCCACTGGAAATAGGACCTTTTGAGTTTGCTTCAGTTAGGGTGTGGCCCAACTGTCTCAAGGATGGGTCTTAATCCTATTACTAAAGACCTTATAGGGAAGGCCACATACAGAAAGATACAGAGGGCAGCCAGAGGCTGGAAGTCAACAGAACCGAGAAGCCATGTGACAGAAAAGCCAAGGACCAAGGATCACCAACAGTCAGCCCTAGAATGTCAGTCTTCTGGGAAAAAGCATCATCCCGATGACACCTTGATTTTGGACTTTTCCTAGCCTCAGAAATATAAGCCAAGAAATTCCCATTGTTTAAACCAACCCATTGCA
This sequence comes from Choloepus didactylus, assembly GCF_015220235.1. Taxonomy (NCBI): domain Eukaryota; kingdom Metazoa; phylum Chordata; class Mammalia; order Pilosa; family Megalonychidae; genus Choloepus; species Choloepus didactylus. The sequence goes on along the minus strand of NC_051312.1, from coordinate 36,524,577 downwards.
TGGTATTTGATTTAGCAGCAAGGAAACTAAAACAGCCACATTTCCAAACTAGTAGTGTTCTGAAGAAACACTGGAAAATGATTGTCAAACCCATGAAATTGAACATGATCCACGGAGAATATTGTCATCTTGAAATTTGCACTTAACCATCAATGTAATAATCAGATGATGAAAGGTATATTCACTGACAAAAAAATGAACAAGACAAGAGGTGGTAAGAGGTCTTTCACACCTATGATTTCTATGACTCTGACAGTGTTTGTTGATGTGCCAAATGGAGATAGTAAAATATTTGAATAGAATATAATTTAATGGAGAGAAGAAACTCAAAGACTGTGACTATAATGTGAAATTATTTGAGATTGACTAAAAAGTGCAGACAATTATTGACCTTAAGGAAGAAAGGAAGCTGGGGAGTCTTCTTTTTGTAAAACCCACTAGAATAAAGGCCTCTTTGAGTAGACACTGCAATCCAGGAGTTAGAAATAAGGGGTGATTTATCATAAAGTTACTTTTATGCAAATTATATCCTTTTTTGGAAACTAACTAAAAAACCGTAACGACCTAAATTCCCACTTTTTCCCCCACAATTTCAAGACTCCACTTCCAAATTGGAGTTATGAAGTTTTAAGTGTGGCTTGGCCCAGTATCCCATATGAATGACAAACCCTGTGGCAACTTAGTACCATTAATAGCAGAAAATAAACTGTGAATTCAGAATATGCGCACTCAAATCAGTCGTCTTTTAGGAAAAAATAAAAAGTGAGAAAGCATATCAAACTATATGTACATCATTCTTCCAAATATTTCTTTGTTATGCATACACACTATTAACACAGAGATAGGGAATTAAAACTTTCCCCAGAAGCCAATTTTACTCAAATCATAATCCAAAAGAAACATTATATTGTTCTTCAATGATAAGCCTTTTACAAAAGTGAATCAATTCTAATTTACTTCTTCCTAACACCCCTCCTCTCTACTATATTGAACTCATTCCAGAAGAGATGGTAATTTTGCTACTATTTGTCAAAGAAATTTTGAATATTTGAGCTCTTTGTTGATGAAATGACACAATAATACAGCTTTCAGACCCACTACAGGCTTTGAAAAGAGCTCATGATCTCATCCCTTTATGCTCAGGATGAAATGGTTAGAGGACAGGATGACTCAGTGGAGCCTTGGGTCTCTCCCTTTATGAACCTCATGGTAGCAAAGACACATAGATCTCTTCATATTTTACTCTTCAAACCTAATCAGTGGCTGGCATATTAATTTCTCCCTCTTGGAAAGAAGCATTGCATTTCACTTCTGTTTTAAAAGCGCTCCTACCTCCTTGGAGGTTAAGTCTTCTAACTAGTCTCAAAGCAGGGAAGGGGTAGAATTTTAAGATAGACTATCCCCCATTTCTGCATATTTAGATATCCATATCTAAATATGCAGAATCACCCTTAATTTTGAACAGCTCGGTTATTACACATCGTAATTGTTTAGCAGCACCTAGCACAGTGTCTAGCACATAATAAGTAAGTGCTGAATATGTATTTGTGGAATGAGGAAAATTCCCAAAATGGGAGTCATTTTAGCAAGACTAACTAGAATGGTACCAACATTTCACTCATTCCTTCTATCATTCATTCATTGAAGAAATATTTATTAATCATGACAATGTGTAAGGAACTAGAAAGAGAATGGTAAATAAGACCTAGTCCCTACCTCTCCTGGAATTTTCAAAGAACTGAAACAAGGCCAATGTGCCCGAACTACAGAGCGTAGGGAGAATACCGAGACCATATTATTATGTAGCTCTGCAGGCCGTGCTCTCGGTCTTTTTTCCTGAGGATGAAGTAAATCTATGGAATCATTTTAAATAGGCAAGGGAATATGATATGATTTGTATTTTTAAAAGGTCGCTCTGGCTCATTGTGGAAAATGGTTTGAAGGGGGTCAAGAGTGGACGCGTGGTTCCAGTCATTACTGGAGTGCTCCACAGAAGATGGGCCCGGAAAATTCTGTCATAACGGATATGCTCTTATCAAGCCCACTGGGTGATTTTCTGGGCACCAAGAAAATCCTCCTATTCAGCAAAACCCCTATTCTTTCATGTCTATAATCTTGTTAAACCCAAGAAAACCTTTCATTCTACAATTCAAGGAAAAATTTCAAAACCAGACATCCTAGGGGGCTGGTTTGATAAAGAAGGAAGAAAATATTTGAGGAAGGTGAGAAAGTTCCACAGATGAAAAGGGGGGTGAATAAAGTAGGGGCATTAAAACACACTTCTACTGCTTCCTAGTCTTGCCTAAGACCCACCCTGATGTCTTGAACTATATTCTTTTCTGTATCTTAGAAGAGGCTTACACCAACAGTGGGCTGAGAATGAAAATCAAGTACCTTGGCATGCCAAAATCTTCATCTCTGCAAAGGCTCAGAATATGTGTTTTCTTTGATCTCATTTCTGTTTGCTTTCTTTTGTGGGTTAAGACTTTCACTGCTTCTGAAATTATATAGTGCTAGAAATAATAAAACACTTTTCCACATGAAAGAAAAATTAATAAGCTGACTTTCATGTAAGTTAACTTCTTATTTTTCCTTTGGCTTTTCAATGTTTCTATTGCATTCATAAAAATAATGTACAGAGCCTTCCAAAGGACAATTAAATAAGTTACTTTAGTTTTTACCCAATGATTATGTAGCCTACAAAATAATTTCTCTTTAGTAGCCTATGAATTACACCAATCTGTTCGCCATGGATGGAATACTGCTGATAGTCTCTCTTCTTAAGACTTAAACTACAAAAACATCCTCTCAATACAAGATGATCTATTTGATACAGACCCATTAAACCTGGAATTTGTTTTAAGTGAGCTATGGGCACTTCAGGCATTTGATCATTTGGTTTTGTTACAATTTGGCAAATGGCTTCTGCCCTTGGCAACAGAACCACAATGCTTCAGTAACATGAATAGAGCCTGACTCCCACCTTCGACTGTATTCATGTGCAACTTTTTCAGGCCTACACAATTCCAAGCAAGCAATACAAAAACTCAATGTGAAGGTTGAAAATAATAATGTTTATATGTGAGTGAGCAGTTAAGAATCAAAAGATACCCGATTTGCCTTTTTAAATAGCAAATGCAAGTTTTTCGACAGAGACTGAAAGCTGTCAAGCATGCTTAAGTCCAGCAGAAATTGTACTCCCTTGAAAAAAATGTCTAATTTAAGGACCTTCATAAAAGCTGAGAACCTATTAAATTTGACTCCTCCATCTACTGCCACGCTATCTGTGCTGGTTTGGATGTATTATGTCCCCTGTAATGCCATTATCTTTGATGCAGTCTTGTGTGGAAAGGAAACATATTGATGTTGATTGGGTTGGAGACTTTCGATTGGCTGCTTCCGTGGAGATGTGATCACTCGACTGTAGGTCAGATCTTTCATTGGATAATTTCCATGGAGATGTGGCCCCGTCTATTCAGCATGGGCCTTGATTAGTTTCCTGGGGCACTATACAAGTTCAGACAGAAGAAGCGAGCTTGCTACAGCCAAAAGGGACACTTTGAAGAACACACAGGAGGTGAGAGAGGAGCTTCAGATGAGAGAAAGTTTGAAGACAGCCATTACAATCAGATTTTTGCTCCGGAGAAGCTAAGAGAGGAAAAATGCCCCAAGAGAAACTAAGAGTGACATTTTTAAGGAATGCGGTTTAGAGAGGAATGTCCTGGGAGAAAGCCATTTTGAAACCAGAACTCTGGAGCAGACACCAGCCACATGCCTTCCCAGCTAACAGAGGTTTTCCAGACACCATTGGCCATCCTCCAGTGAAGGTACCCGATTGTTGATGACTTATCTTGGACACTTTATGGCCTTAAGATGGTAAATGTGTAACCAAATAAACCCCCTTTACAAAAGCCAATCCATTTCTGGTGTTTTGCATTCTGGCAGCTTTACCAAACCGGAACACTGTTAAAGGGTCCATGGACATGAACAGATATATGCACACCAATGTTCACAGCAGCATTATTCACAATTGCCGAGAGATGGAGACAACCCAAATGTCCTTCAACAGATGAGTGGATAAATAAAATGTGATATATACACACAATGGAATACTATGCGGCTATAAGAAGGAACGATGTCATGAAACATATGACGACATGGATGAACCTTGAAGACAATGCTGAGCGAAATAAGCCAGGCACAAAAAGAGAAATATTATATGCTACCACTAATGTGAACATTGAAAAATGTAAAACAAATGGTTTATAATGTAGAATTTAGGGGAACTAGTGATGGAGAGCAATTAAGGAAGGGGGAATGATAACCCAATAAGAACAGATAAACTATCGTGGGTAAATTTAACATTCTGGGAATGCCCAGGAATGACTATGGTCTAGTAATTTCTGATGGGTATGGTAGGAACAAGTTCACAGAAATGTTGCTATATAAGGTTATTTTCTTGGGGTAGAGTAGGAACATGTTGGAAGTGAAGTAGTTATCTTAGATTAGTTGTCTTTTTCTTATTCCCTTGTTATGGTTTGTTTGAAATGGTTTTTTTTAATTGTATGCTTTTTTTAATTTTTTTTATATAGTTGATTAAAAAAAAAAAAGAGTTAATTAAATATATATATATATATATGCAGAGCCCCCTTGAGGAGCTGGTGGAGAATGCAGGGGTGTTGGGCTTCCCCACCATGATGGTTGCTGATGTGCTCACAGACATAGGGGACTGGTGGTTTGATGGGCTGAGCCCTCTACCACAGGACTTGCCCTTGGGAAGACTGTTGTTGCAAAGGAGAGGCTAGGCCTCCCTATAATTGTGCCTAACAGCCACCTCCCGAATACCTCTTTGTTGCTCAGATGTGGCCCTCTCTCTCTAGCCAAGCCAACTTGAAAGGCGAAATCACTGCCCTCCTCCCTACATGGGATCAGACACCCAGGGGAGTGAATCTCCCTGACAACGTGGAATATGACTCCTGGGGAGGAATCTAAACCCGGCATTGTGGGATGGAGAACACCTTCTTGACCAAAAGGAGGATGTGAAAGGAAATAAAATAAGCTTCAGTGGCAGAGAGATTCCAAAAGGAGCTGAGCGGTCACTCTGGTGGGCACTCTTATGCACAATATAGACAACCCTTTTTAGGTTCTAATGAATTGGGGTAGCTGGTGGTGGATACCTGAAACTATCAAACTACAACCCAGAACCCATGAATCTTGAAGACAATTGTATAAAAATGTAGCTTATGAGGGGTGACAATGTGATTGGGAAAGGCATATGGACCACACTCCCCTTTGTCTAGTTTATGGATGGATAAGTAGAAAAATGGGGGAAGGAAAAACAAAACAAAACAAAACAAAAAAAGGTACCCAGTGTTCTTGTTTACTTTAATTGCTTTTTTTCACTTTAATTTTTATTCTTATTATTTTTATGTGTATGGTAATGAAAATGTCAAAAATTAATTTTGGTGATGAATACACAACTCTATAATGGTACTGTAAACAATTGAATGTATGCTTTGTTTTGTATGACTGCATGGTATGTGAATATATCTCAATAAAATGAATTTAAAAAAATAAAAATAAATTAAAAAGTGTCCATGGATATTTCTTGGGACTTCAACTCATCTCAGCAGGTATTTGTTAAGCAACTACTATAGCAAATGTAAAAGGGCCTCTGTTAAGTCAGTCAAACTAAACCAGAGTTTAGAATATTTTTATCTTGCTGTAAGACCCTCTAGGTTCTGGGTCTTAAGGTCCTTGTCAAGTTTGAACTCTAATATAGTTGCCAGGCTATAATCATGAATCTAAGTTCAGACAATGTGATAACATCCCTTCGAATAAAAAGGTAAAAGAAAAAATCCTTAACATTATTTTTTTCAAAAATACTACCTGTGAATTAACTACAATAAACCAATACAAAAAAATTTATAGTCATTCATTTGGAAAGCAGGGAAGAAATGTAGGCCTAAAACCTCTTCTCAGAAAGCCCTGTGGCCACTAATGTTTGAGAATGCAGGACTTTTGTTTAATCTTAGAAGGATATTAAATCACACAATATATGTCCATCTCTAGAAGGGTTTGGGACAGCACAAATAATCAAACACACATATTTCTGCAGCAAAACCTATGAAAATTCACATTGAGTGGGATAAAGACAATAAATCGCTTCACATGGTCGGGTAAAATTTTTCTACCAAGTAAGGTCAGATAGGACAGTTCAGTTTTTGCCACCCAGAAGTTTCAAAAAAAAACAATTTTCACAACTTCTGGATTTCAAAATTGTGAATAAGAGACTGCAGGACTCTGTTTATTGAGCGGTAGGCATTATACATGCATTAAGATTCAAACTTCACAAGAAACCGCTGAGAAATGCTTTATTTTTCCCATTTTTTAGATGAGAAAATGCAGGCTCACCTAAACGAAATAACATGACTAAGGTCACTCATCGGTAAGAGGGGTAACCCAGAATCAAAGGAAGTCTTTCTGCCTCTAGCACCAGTACACTTTTTACCGTACTGTGCCTCCTCAAAGGAGCTCCATCAGCACGGCCAACTGGTCAGTCATTACCCTGTCGACATCCCAGTCAGAGCTCATAAAATAGAAAAAAAATGAATGAAATATTATTCATATAAACCACAACCAAACCATAACTGGAAATTTCTTAAACTGCACTGAATATGTTTGTGGCGGAAACTTTATTCCACTTTATTCTACCTGATGCATGAGAAATAGGCTCCAACCCCTAACATCATGTAATTTGGATGCCTTTGCTAAAAATCAGCTTTCCTTCTAATATCAGTTTGTCATTAATATTTTCTTATAGTCCCATGGAGTTCACAAACTACTTTCTGCAACTGGCAGGAAATGAATTAGAAACACGTCTTGGAGTACACCCACCTTTCCTTCCCTCCACATCCCCCCCCCCCCAAAAAATGTCTCAAGTTCTGAAGTTGCTCCCACTGTTTTGTAAATGATGGAGAGTTTCATGGAATCTAAGAAATGGAACATTCTTTATTTATCATCCAGTCTCAAACCTAATGTTACAGTTCAACCATAACCCTTCAAGGGCCCAAATTCTCATACATAAATTAATTTGTAAAGTTAATGGCAAAGCAACTGAATGACAAAGCCAAAGGAGAATACAGACCTAATGAATCCCCATCAAACTTTTTTTCTATCACTTTTTAGGATTTTCAGTGCATTTAATTATGACTAAAGAGAAAAATAATTAAACCAGTAGTACCAAGGAAACTAAATATGATGGCGTATTTATTAAGCATCAACTTAAAGTGCAACTCTCAAAAAACAAACAAGCCTGGACTCTGTATTAGATCAGCATAACCTTGGGGAAGTTACTTACCTATTCTTTCAAAAGTTTATACATTGAATACGTATTACTTTCATAGTAAGAAAATAAATTTGCTAGCTGAAAAAAAAAGCTGCCTTTACCATCTATGACCAAGTTTTGTTTCGTACACATGTATAGGGCATCCAGAGGTCAGGAAAAAATGATCAAACCAGTAAGTGGGAGAAGATTGTGTCAGAGAAAGAGTATGAGCTAGCACTGCCCCATATAAATCTATCATTATTTTAAGTTTCAGTTTCCTCATATTTCCTCATCAGAATATCTAACTGGCAAGCTTATTAGGAGATTTGTATTTTAAAAAAATCCAACCTCCATGCTCAGTGTATAGTATATTCTCAAAAATCATAGCTATCATGTTTATTATGCACATAATGCCCACATGTTTTCTTTAAACCCTAATCCAAATTAATTTACAAAGATTATTAGAGGTAATCATTTTTCTTTTTATCCAATCTATGAATTTCTTTGTCTGAACACATTAAACCCCTGACTCTCTTCTCCTGTAGGGAACACAGTCTGTTAACTTTGGATTCAATTGAGTCTAAACAGCCTACACCCAGGTGATATCCAGGATGTCTACTCAGGAGGAACCCAGACACCGAGGAAAGCCCAATCTGGTGCTTGGGAATAACTTGGCAGGCATATAGGTGATGCGAAATATTAATATGAAGAGAGGAAAAGAACTGCTGATAAAAGGGGCATATTGTCACACAATAGGAGAAAACCACAGAAAGAAGGGACCAGAATTAGATGATGGTAAATATGATGATGATGATGATGATGATGATGATGATGATGATGAAAAAGGAGAAAGAGAAGAAGAAGGATAAGAAGAAATCAACAAATATGAATGAAAGCTAACATTTATTAAAAACATGTGCTAGGCACTGTTACAAATGTCTATATATTAATTCATTTAGCCCTCGCAACAGCTCATGACCATGGCAAGTTGTTGAACCTTTCTGTCTTAGTATTCTTGGATATTAGCCACTCAATAAACATTTCTTGACTGAATAAATTTAAATTCATTTGATAATAGTAATTATCTCATAGGGTTGTTATGAGGATCAAATTAACTAATACATGTAAATTGGTCAGAAGAGTGGCTAGCTTATATTAAGCACACAAAAAAAGTTATTATTATTTTTATCATTATCAAAATACTCTTCATGCTCTCGAAACATAGTAACACAGAAAGAGTACAAAATTTTTTATCAGATTGATTGTGAATCCAGCATCTCCATTTACTAGCTGTGAGATCTTGAACAAATTAAGTGACCTCTCTGTGGCTCAGTTTCCTCACTTATAAAGTAAGGATAATAGTCCTCATTGTGGGACATAATAGGATCATTATGAGGATTAAATGTGTGTGAGTGTGTGTAGCTTAGAACAGGACCTGGCTTATAATAAGCATTCTCATTACTATTATTCTGTCTCCCCCAGTTATGAACTGTGTAGCCCTGGTAAAGCCATTTAACGTCCCTAACCCTCTATTTAAAATCTACAGTAATATTACACCAATAACGCTACCTCCTAGAGTTGCTTTGATAGTTAAATGAGATGTGTGAGAGAGAAAGATGCAAATTTTTTAACTCCAGTCATCTGTCAGGCTTCACATACATTAGCTCATTTAACCCACACAATACTATGTAAACTGCTTGGCTCATAGCAGGCATTTGGCAGAGAGCATCATTGTTCAGAGATACTCACTGTCCCTCCCTAGGAAATATTTATGCTTTCCCTCATCCATGGATGTTAGGCACAGCCATGTGACTTGCCTGGCCAGTGGAACATGAGTGGAAATGACTTATAACACATTCAGGCAGACGATTTAAAGTCCGCCACATGATTTGCCATGTTCATTTTCCTCTTTGCTGTGGCTATTTTCAATGTTCCAGAAGAGACTGCTTCATTATTCTGGACCTCAGGCATGAAAACAATTTGGAACAGAAGTAAGTCAACCTATAGCGCAGGTGGACATCCTAGTCTGTATGCCCAAGTTCCATCCATACCCCTGCAAACAGTCACCCTTTGGCCACATTTCCTGGATGGAAAGTTCTCAAAAATGTACCTCTCATGCACCCTTTCTCAGGAAGCTACTTCAGGATATACTCCCATCACAAAAGACATAATAAGAAAGAACCAGGATCCAAGAAACAACAGATCCCACACAAGAAAGAAACAAAGAGGATCACCCAGGTTGTTGCTGAATGCCAGTGCCTGGATGATAGTGTGTCAGACTCTGAGAATAGCCAGTCCAGATTGGAGGAGCAGGACAAAGGGATGTAGGAAAAAACATAATGAAACTGATGGATTATCCAATATGTCCTGCCATGTGGAGAACCATACGGAGAGGCCGCTGGACTTGTGGGAAGAATTAGAAAGGGGTACAAAGACACTAGGGAAAACGTCTGAAGCATTTTTTAAGGCTAAGAACAACAAAAAGTTATACAAGTGACTAAAAAATCTTCATGCAATGTAGAGCCTCACAGCTATATTGAGTGATTGATGAATCAGGCTATTGAGTGATTGATGAATCAGGCAGCATCCTCTTCAGAAAGTAGAAGGGAGCTCCACCGAGGGAATAGGAAGGGGAGGCTCATATAGGGTGAACTCAGAAGCAAGTGAGGAAATATTCTGATTGAATATTTTACATCAGGGGTCTTACAAAATGGGGAGCAGATATACATTGAGTGTGGTATGCTTGTCCATTCTGAAAGCGATCTACCGGACCGAAAGTAGTTTTATCACCAGGTGTTGCTTATCTACAGTTCTGTAGGGTATGCTCCTTTTTCTCAGAAAGCCCCTGCAGGTCAATTGTTTTTGTCTTCTGGAAAAGCCCACCTCAGAAAGGGGTCTACTACTAACAACACCCAAAGCAGGTGACCATTTCATTTTAATAAAATGTGTAACAATATAATCATAGTATACTGTTGGACTCAAAAGTGAATAATATCCACATAGTATTAGTAAAATGTCAATATCAACTATTAATTTATGAAAAAAGTTGGTATGTAGAGGTTAAGTTTTCATTCACAAAAAGTGGATGTCAATGGAAAATTTCCAAAATTGATGACCCAAGAAAAAGTGGCAGGCATTCATATTTAGAAATATAAAAAGTAAATGCAGGAAGAGTTAAAATGGAGATCAGGACTGAGGAGAGGCAGGAAGGGGGGTGGGAATCAGAGGACTTATATTTCTTATGATAAGCTATTTCTAAGCTGGGAGTATAGATATATTTTATTTTAAAATTAGTTTAAAAAATAAAGCTGGATGGTTATTTTAGGTTATCAATAGAGAAAACACATCAAAATCTAAATGTAAATCTGTAAATATAACTTGAAGCCTCAACAAATTTCTAAACTTTCTAAATTTCAATCTAAGTAAACCACAATATAGCACAATATAGCATTCACCATCACTGGAAAATCACCCTTGAAAATTATACTTAAATACTAAGAAAAAATTAGAAGTACAGAAAGAAAAGAAAGTAATATATTCCTTCCTTTTTTTAATTTCTCAGAATTAAGTCAAGTCTGAAATTCAAGGAATCAGGATTTCAAAGGAGGTTCCAAGTCTCGTGTTTTCAAGTTAAATATACACTCCCCCGTGGGTATTTAAGATAAGTAATTTTCAAGTTGTGCCCTTTCAAGATTGGCAGAAGCTGCTTTCTGGCTCTCCCTGCCCAGCCCAGCCCCGTTTTCCCCACGCTCTGTCAGTACCTTCCCACTAGGCTTAGGTAATGTCTACCATTCCAATCACACATGAATTTTTTTAAAATGATTTGCCAGACTTCCATCATGTAGCAGAGACAAGAAATCAGATCAGATGATGAGGGAATGAATTCCTCTGCTTCCTCCAAGAAGTGCCTTCCTACAGAATGGGAGTGGGGTGCCTTAGTAGTCAAAGGCCGTTACCATATTAAGAATTGTAGTGGAAAGGAAATTACTTTGGGTCAAGCTGACTTGGCTTCCATTCTAGTTTAGTCACATGTGATCCTGTGTTCTTCTGGACAAGTGACTTAACTGCTACGAGCCTTAATTTCCTCATGTATGAAACAAGGATTACCAAACATACCTTGAAGGATTACCATGAGAATTATGTATGTATTAAGTATGTATCTAAAGTGCCTAGGCAATATCTGTTTCGTGGGTGGCCCTTATTATTAAAGGATTGGCTTTTTAGACCCATGGTATGCTTTTAAAGCATTACCATTGCAGTATCTACTACCTTTGGGTTCTCCAGGAAGCTGCCTCCAAAAGTGGGAAGAAAAGATTTATAATCTGAATAGATTAGATTTTCATAAAGCACAATGAAGCATGCAAGAGGCACTATCAAAAACCATAAATAAGTCACCACTCATGTATTATGCAGTCTCTTGATGATCCTTATAAAGAAGGAAAGCTGATGTGGACAGTTCAAAAGAGTGGGTAATCAAAAAAAAAAAAAATCACTTAAATTTGTCTTGACATTTGCATTGAATTCAGATGTATGTCACATCCAGGGAAATGACTTTTAATGTATTTTTCATATGAAATCCTGACTCAGGACAATCAACCAAACCATGGCACTTTCCTGTATCTCCTCCCACACAGGAACTAAGCAGATCCTCAATTAGATTGATTGAAAAGAGGAGACCAAGCCAAGCTTCACCCATTCAAACCTCCCCAACAATAGAGATAGCTTTATTCCTTGGATAAAATCTGCAAACACAATGAGGGCAAATGCACTGACTAGTGAAATACCAATAGAGCAAGTAAATTAAGAGTCACCACAGATAAATCAAAATGTATGTAATTAAACAATGGAAATGTGGGAGTGTTGCCCTTTGGCAATAGTTCATAGCATTAGTTTGGGAATGACAGAGGATTAGCAGCAGAGACGAAGATCCTGTGGGCTAGGGCCTAAAGAGAATGTCACTAGGATCACCATCCCATAAAGCACTTGCATTGGGCATTGAGCAGTTTATGGGAATTACTGGAGATGAGGGAAGAACAAAATTCAGTTCCATGGATGCTGCTAAACTCTAGACCTACATTTCACAACTCCTAAAAATGCAAAATAGCATTGTCCTCCTGCCTGCAGAGACAGAGCCTCCTTAGGCTTAAGACGCTATCCCAAGTGAAACAGAAGCCTTCTACAGGCAAAAACCACTATCTGTGGGATACATCAGGAAAAAAATGTTCTCAATTACTCTCCTTCCTGTATCTACACTCCTTGCAATGTGACTTTGTAGACCCTACCATTGAGAAGTGGAGTTTATTTTTCTACCCCTCCTATCAAGGCTGGCGTTGTGACTTGCTTTGGACAACAGGATGTGGCAGAAGAGACTGTGTTCCAGTCTAGACCTTACAAAGGCTTGCAGCTTGCAGCTTCCATGTTCTCAGAATTCTGCCCAGAAGTCATGTGAACAAATCTGGGCTAACCTACTACAGGATGACAGTCTATTTGCAGCAGAGGTAAGCTGTCCCCACTGAGGCCATCCTAACCAACCAGACTCCAAAGAGCCGGGCACCTGATTGAAGATACAGAAGTAAGCCGGTAGAGACCAGAAGAGCCACCTAGCTGGGCCCAGTCCAAGTTTCCAACCAGCAGAATTTTAAAATAATTACATGATGGTTATTTTAAGCCACTATATTTTGGTGATTTGTTAAACAGCAAAAGCAAACTGGTACACTACCCCAGGGAGAGATGTTTGAAAAACAAGCTTCAACATGCATAGTAGATGTTCCTGGGTCTGGGAGGAGGATTTGTGGGTGAAGGCCTAGCTTTTGAAATTAGAGCAAGGGAGTTCTGCAGGTGGGATGGATAAGACCAAGGACTAAGCATCACATCGTGAGCTTCTTGAAGCATCTCACCTCAACACGTAGTAATCTTCAGGGCGGGGAGTCCCCTGCATTCATTAAGCAGCTGCAATGAACAACCAATGGGCTTTTGCTAAAGAGATAAAGACCAGCCTCTGTAATCTCCGGCAAGGAAAAGTGGCTTCTCCCAATTCAGTAATGCTTCCCAGGTTTGTAGAACACACCCAGAGAAGGACCAGCCTGAAGGCCTCTGAGTCTCTCTCACATCCAGTCTAATTTTCTTACCCCTTAGATTTTTTTTTTTTTTACAGTTTTGACTTTTTATTCAACAATAAAATCAAAACACAAGAGGATGAAAAAAACCTAACCCTAAGGCTGAATATTCAAGCAGAAAGAAATGAAGTTCATAGTACGTCAGTTTGATGAACCGTACATCTTTTTTTGTGGGATGTATCCTAAGGACAAAAAGAACTGAGGGGTGGCTTGGGTTTTACCTCGTAGATTTGACTTCCACGGCAACACTGTTGGAGCAATTCCGAAACTGTTTTGGGGGTATTTTGGGATTGACATTTTGGGCACTTCTATTATCACGGGAGAAGGGATACACAAATGTGGGATGCAGAAGGAAAAGTCCCGTAATGTTGGGTCCAAACTGGAGGTGGACACATGATCTTTTTTTTTTTTTAATCTTCATTTTATTGAGATATATTCACATACCACGCAGTCATACAAAACAAATCATACATTTGATTGTTCACAGTACCATTACATAGTTGTACATTCATCACCTAAATCAATCCCTGACACCTTCATTAGCACACACAAAAATAACAAGAATAATAATTAAAGTGAAAAAGAGCAATTGAAGTAAAAAAGAACACTGGGTACCTTTGTTTGTTTGTTTGTTTCCTTCCCCTATTTTTCTACTCATCCATCCATAAACTAGACAAAGTGGAGTGTGGTCCTTATGGCTTTCCCAATCCCATTGTCACCCCTCATAAGCTACATTTTTATACAATTGTCTTTGAGATTCATGGGTTCTGGGTTGTAGTTTGATAGTTTCAGGTATCCACCACCATCTACCCCAATTCTTTAGAACCTAAAAAGGGTTGTCTAAATTGTGCGTAAGAGTGCCAACCAGAGTGACCTCTTGGCTCCTTTTGGAATCTCTCTGCCACTGAAGCTTATTTCATTTCCTTTCACATCCCCCTTTTGGTCAAGCAGATGTTCTCCATCCCACGATGCCAGGTCTACATTCCTCCCCAGGAGTCATATTCCACATTGCCAGGGAAATTCACTCCCCTGGGTGTCTGATCCCAAGTAGGGGGGAGGGCTTACCCCTTAGATGTGATAGCAACAACTACTGGGAAATAGCTGAGTGCCCAGAATTGCCTTGGGAATTAGTCTAAAAAGAGCAAACTGTGTTCATCTTTACTTAAATCTCCATCTAGATCCCCCGAGAGAATGAAATTCCGTTTGACAGCAGTAGAGCTTCACAAACCCATTTGTTAAAGCAATTTATTTCAGTCTTATAAGTTATAATTAAAAAAGAATCATCAGAAGCCAATATAAGCCTTCAGCTTCACAACCTTTTCTAAGCAGCAGACCACAAAAAATTACAGCACATTGACTTTGTTCCTTTAAAAAAGCAAATTATTTTGGGAGTATAGAGAATGCTGGGCTTAAAGTTCAGTAGCAGAGGACTTGGGCAAAAACTAGACCAGCTGGTAGCTAGAAAGTGGGCACCAGTCAGTAGGTTGGGAGGAAAGAGAGAAATTCACATTTAGGGGTTAAAAAAAAGTTTGGGGAAAATGTTGAATAGAAACAATGCCCAAGAGGATCAGCTTAAGAAAGACAAAGACAGAGAAACACATAGGATGAGGTACAATTCTTGGAACAAAATTCAGTTCAGAAGGAAGCTCTGGGTTGGTCATTTCTCCCCTATAATATTAATAAGAGGAAAGTGCAAAAGACAGGCAGCTGAAAGAAGAGGTAAAATTCTTATTCCTTTAGACCTGAAACAAAGGACACTGCAACCCTTTCCCCTTACCCACAGTAGTCGTTAGGGTTTTGCTCCCTTTCTCTGGTCTGATAAAAGCCACTATTTTCAAGGATACCTGCAACCTCGCAGCCCACTCTAATCCTGGCCCTGCCAGGAGAGGAGAGGAAGAGTTTAGGGGTAATGGCTCTTGAATAAAAGCAGTTTGATGGAAAGGGAGGAACGAGGGAACTGTGTAGTCAATACCAGACTCTCCGAGACACAAGAAGGACAATGAGCATTTGACCTTTTGGTTGGCTGCCTCCTGGCTCATCTCTCATCTAAGCACCAGGTCTCATCTGCCTCTCTCAGAGCTAATGGATCACAAGAGCTCTCTGCTCAGGCAGACAGAATAAAAACAGTCCTCTCCTCTTGACAGCATTCTCTCTGCTCTCGTGCTCTTCTGTCAGTGTTCTCTCTCCTGCTGCTCCCGTTGATGCTCAAGTGTTTAATTTTCAGGGCCTGAAAGGAGAAATTGCCGTTTTATGGAAGTATCCCCACCCCACCCCCCAACGGAACCCGGTGCCATGCAACACATACCGTAGCCAGTTGATTCTGTTGGTTAGTTTAGCTGTGTGGTTGTATCCCAGGAATAATGAGGCTGGGAGATGAAAGGTGGTTCCCCAGACAGGCTGCCACACTGCTACCCCAGCGGCCACTTTGGGAGCATTTAGAGTGTGGGACGGACTCAGTGCTGATCCACCCCAATGGTGAGGAAACAGACCATCCAGCCTGGCCAAATTAGAGGAAGAAATTCTCCCGGGGTAGGAGACCAAGAAGCATGCCATCACCTTAAACAAACAACAGCTCGTTGTTACAAAGCATTATATTTCTCTTTCCCCCATTCAGCAATCAGACCCTCTCCACCAATTGGAGTCTGGGTTTTCTTCTGTTTGTTACTCCCTAGAAATTTCCCTTAGAAGAGTTGAGAAAGGGTCACTACAAATAGCAAACTGTCAA
Source organism: Choloepus didactylus (assembly GCF_015220235.1). NCBI lineage: Eukaryota > Metazoa > Chordata > Mammalia > Pilosa > Megalonychidae > Choloepus > Choloepus didactylus. The sequence continues at coordinate 36,508,409 of NC_051312.1, read as the reverse complement.
ATCAGCCAGAGAGGTACTGATCTAGCTTGCAAGTTTTTCTGAATCCAACAGGAAAGGCCCATGGAAATAGTTGTCCTTAAGGATATTCTCTCAGCAATGAAACTGACGAAACTGCATGAGGACACTTCCTACCGAAGTAAATGACATGGGCTTGGCAACTGAACTAAGTGCCTAGGTATGTGGGTGCAAATGTGCTTGGAGATGAAATTCTGCCAGTGTGATACATCTTTTTCAGAAATCCACAATTCTTTGTACATTGGCTACTTGTTTTAAAACTTTCCTCTCTGTGATTTCATATTGCAAAAGTCAGCAGCAATTTTTGTAGGTGATACTACCTGTTTATTTCATATTGCCAGCTCTCTGTGCTGCTTTCTCCATCTACCTAACGACTTCCATTATGCAGCATTTACTGTATACCAAGTACTGCACTAAGGCTTTGTGTACATTATCTCATTTAATCCACACCAAAAATTTATCTAACCTATATAATTATTATAACATATATTGCTTACAAAAGAGATCAGAGAGGATAAGTGGCTTGCCTAAGCTTATCGGAGTCCGAAATAACAGAGGTCAGGATTGAAAACCTTGTCTATTTGGCTTTAGAACCTGACTTCTTTACTACTATGCTCTACTATCCTTTAACTCTTTCACCTGCTGATTGAACCTACCATATCTTTCACCTGCTGACTGAAGGCTGCCTGAGTCAATTACCTGCCTCTGTCTAGGCTGACTATTGCCAAATCAGGCAATTGTGACAGGAGCACTTGTTAAAAGGTAGAACTTCTTGCTCAGGGTTATGTAAACTATTCTGACCACAGAGTTCCAGTAGAGAATTCAAACTTGTCCTGTCTTTCTAATATCCACCACTCTTCTGTGAGACCATTATCAACAGGTGCTCCGATTGGAGTCTGGATCATTTAGTGGTCGATGTGCCTGACCAAAATCAGTCACCTCTAGATTAGAACAGCTCTTCATGAAGCAAAATCAATGTGACTTTGGGCACAAGTCTTCATTTCCTCATCTGTAAGAGGTATCAGCTCCCATAGGACAGTTTGGATGATTAAAGGAATCAATATAGATGAAGTTTAGTTAGCATATTACCTGTGATGGTTAAGTTCCTGTGTTAACTTAGATACGTTATGGTGTTTGGTTGTTGGTCAAGCAAGCACTAGCCTCATTGTTACTGTGAGGGTATTTCATAGATGGATTTTCATCTATAATTAGTATATTGCATCTGCAGCTGATTCCATCTACAATCAATAAAGGAGATTGACCTCAACAAGTTGGGTGGTCTCCTCACCCAATCAGTTGGAGGTCTTAAAAAGCCAGAACTGAGGATTTCAGAAATCAGAAGGAAGAATTTCTTCCTCTAATTTGGCCAGCCAGCTTCTCCTGGGAAATATAACTTCACCTTCATCAGAGTTTCCAGTTTGCATCTGGCCCTACAGGATTTGGACTTGCCAATCCCAATGGTCTTGTGAACCAATTTCTATAATAAATCTCTTTATAGATTTATGTATGTATATATGTATATACAGGCTTTTGGTTCTGTTTCTCTGTAGAACCATGACAAATATAGCACCTGACACTATATTAAAGGCTTAGAAGATGCAACTCAGATATGTTTGTATTTGGGAGTTTGTGCCAACATTTTCACACAGTGCAAATCAGATTATAGGAAAAAAACATTAACTAATTTTATCCAATATTAAATAGACTCACCTCATGTGACTCCATGCCACTGATAATTAGGGAGGTAGTATAATGGACTTAAACCTTCCAAGTGAAGGTTAATCAGTTTCTTCATCCTTAAAATTTGGTTTCTTCTGAAGTAGTCTTTTTTGGATAAATAGTCAGTCAATTCCTGATGAAAACTTCCTCTGAAGGCATTTTCTCTCCTTTTCATCCTCCTCCCGGCAGTGAGGGAAGAGAGGATGGACCATGTTTAAGTTTTGATGGGGCCCTCTGGATGCTGGCTGTCTTAGTGCCCAGGTCTTGCCTAGTTGCAGGACAATCTGTGGTATCCCTTGTTGCAGTTCACCACTGATGAACTTGTGGCCTCTTGGGTTTGTTTCAAGGTCCAGGTGCTGCTACCACTGCTGAATAAGGACCCCACCTCAGCTCTCAACAGTGCTGTTAGTCCACTGAGCTCTAACTAAAACTAGACCTCTCCATCACCAGCCTTGAAAGTTCTCCCAGCAGCCCTCAACTACATGGGCAACTAAAATGTTGCCTTCTCAGTGGTGAGCCTCTGAATGCTCACCAGCCAGACCCTTGATAACCTTCTGTGTGGCCCACTGGGAGCATTCCGAAGGCCTGGATCCTCTCCACTTTACATAAAATCCAGGGAGGTTGAGGACATTATCTCAGGCTTTCTCTCTACCCAAGCACTAGTTGTGTAGCCATTTCCAGTCTTCCATGACAGTACTAGGAGGCACCTTGGTATACTCCAAGATTCAAAAGTAAATATATAACTGTACTCTCAGCTTTCCCCTCCATCTATATGGATTTTTCTCTTAATATTACCTAGCCTAGCAAAGTCTCAAATAAGTGAAAGAGTCTCCAACCCCCCTATCTCCGCCCCCCGAATTCCAAAAGAGAATTTCTACTTCCCCTTCCTGTTGGATAGTAATTACCTGTGCATCATACCTTCCTTCTTCCACACTTTGTGGACTTCCTATTCCAGGAAGTACCTGTCTTTTCCTTTCATGTGACATTAACTCTCATGGCAGACAGGATATAGGGATAGAAGTGGACTATCAAGATCCAGGGATACTTCATAAGCAACCTCCTTAATTTAAGAAAGTCCATATTAAAGCAACAATGAGATCTGTTTCATGATTATCAGATTTGCAAAATTATAAAGTATGGGTAACAACATATTATCGAGAATTGGGGAAAATGAAGAATCCTTTACATGCTGATAAAAGTACAAATCAGCGCAATCACCATAAAAAGCAACACTCCCAACCATGTGATTCTGATCCATCACTTCCCCACCCTATTTGAAGAATCACTGTTCTTCAACACTTAGACTATACCTGGAGCTGTATTATAATTGTATATATTAAAAATGTTCCACTATTCACTCTATTCCACAATTCTTATCCATTAATATTACACTTAATTTTTCAAATTTAATTCATTAGAGGTTAGATGTTTAATTTTTAAATCTAAGAATGATTAACCTTTTAGAAATAATTTCTAATACATATTAATGAGGATTCAAAATAGATGAACTAATTTCTTAATTCAATACCTATATTTTCTCATAAAATCAGGTACTGTAACATGTAAGAAACTCTACACATTTTGAGCAAATTCTCAAATAGCCCTCATATATTCATTTTCTAGGGCTGCTGTAACCACTACACAAACTGGGTGGCTAAAAACAACAGAAATGTATTCTCTCATAGTTTAGGAGGCCAGAAGTCCAGGATTAAGGTGTTGGCAGATTTGTTCCTCCTGGAGGCTCTGAGGGAGAATCTGTTCCAAGCCTCTCTCCTAGCTCCTGGGGGTTGCTGGCAATCTGGGGTTCCCTGACTTGTGGATGCATCACTCCAATCTCCACCTCCATCTTCACGTGCCATTCTCCTCTGTGTTTTTTCTCTGTGTCTCTCTCAAATCTCCCTCTCCATTCTCTTATAATGACACCAGTCATTGGATTTGGGGCCCTCATCTTAAGATAGTTAATCACAATTACATCTGCAAGATCTTTATTCCAAACAAGGACACGTTCTGAGGTTATGGGTGGACAGAACTTTTGGGGAAAAGTATTCAACCCACTACACCTCATCTGGGGTTCTCTATTAAACATCAGTGTTATAGGCAGGGTGATAACTTCAATATGGCTATGACTTTCTATAACTTGTAAGACAGAGTTGATGAAGTGGTATTCCAAAAGAAGAAAGAGTTTCTCACCATCCTTTCCCAGACTCAGGAGAACCGGGTAGTAGAGTTATCATTTTATATAAAATGATGGAATAAGTAATACTAAATACCCTTTTTTGCCTAGTCAATAGAGCATAATGTTTAAGAGAGTGAGCTCTGGCATCATTCTGCCTGTGTTCAAATGCTGACTATACTACTTACCACTGTGGTTACTTAACTTCCCTGTGGATCATGGTGAGGATTAATCGAGATAATCATGGCAAGACCTTAGAGCAGTGACTGCCTCTCAATAAATGATAGCTATTTTTAGTATCAAACCTCCCTCTTATTATTTTTTCCAGGAGGAAAGGAGCATCTTTATGAAGCAGGCTGGCCTCAAATCAGACCCCACAGAAGTGAAAGAGCTGAAATTCGGCTTAAGAACATCTTCAGGAAGTATATAACTGTATGTAAGTGGGCATGTTTTGTCATTTGAATTATTAATTTCATCAACTTGTACCATGTACTTCAATGTACTGGCAACTGCAGTCCAGTAAAGACAAAATTCTGGAAAACTGCTCCAGTTTGTTCAATTCTAAGGAAGTGGTTCCAAGACTCTGAAAGTGGTCAGAGTAGAAACAACAGTAGACTACAAGTTCAAGAAACAGCTTTCTTGCTCTAGCCTTACCATTAACTTGTATGACTTTGAATAAACTGCCTCAAATCTTGGAATTTCAACTGTTTCATCTAGGACATGAGAATAATAATAATCCATAGATACCACACGAAATTGCAGAGCAGACCAAAGTGGTATTGTCTATAAAAGCAAAATGCTGTGAGTTTTAGTTTTTCATTATTTTCCTCTTAGAATCTTTCTTTGCCTGAGTTACCCCCTAAAAAAAGAACCAAGACAAAGGCTTATTATGTGTGTGTCACTTATTTGGGAACAAGAAGGAGTAAGGTACAGGGGAGGTAAAACAGGAAAGAAGAGAGGGCAACACAAGGATGTGCCACTGAGTTGACACCACTATGGGACCCTCCTGGAACCAACCCCCAGGTAAATAAAAGAGAAGCAATCTATCTATCAGTTTTGGTCTCCCATTGGTAAGGGATGGCCCCAAGGGCATTGGCTCCCTAGCACTTAAGAGTTGTCTCTTTCCACAGGTGGTCCACATCATGATGTCAGACAGGTCCACGGCAAGAAGTGAGAGGGGGAAGCACTTGCAGGTTGACCCCATGTGAAAGTGGTCAAAGCCTGCACAGAACTGGTTGCTGCAACAGTGGATAGAAGAGTCAAAACCGAGATGATGTGAGTGGTTGGTACACAAGGGATGTCCTACAGAGGCCTACTGAAACATTGTAACCTGTATTATCCCAGGAAAGAGACGCAAGCAGAGTCACTACAATTTGGAAAAGGACAGAGTTCCAAATTACTTTTGTTTCTTGTCGTGCAGACAAATAGAAGGTAACCTGATACCATTTTCCCAAACCACTGCTGTCTTCCCTCACTCCTTCCTCTTCCCACTGCTTCATCTTAAAGCTACAAAATGAAAAATCCACAGTTTGAAGGTTTTTCAAGAGAGCTCAAGGCTAGCTGGCATTTTCTTTGTAGAATGAGGTGGAAAAATATAATTGGAAATCTTAATGGCTGCATGAGCACAATTTCTTGTCTTTCCAACTGTGGCAGAGACATAATTCAGCCATTTTGAACTGCCATTCAGATCCGGCCAGATGCATCTGTTATCAGTACCCATTAGCAAGTGGATGATTTTGTTAGCCACATTTGGGAAAAAAATCTCAATGGATGGTGTTGTACAAAGGAAAGAGGAGTCAAATGCCTTTGGTGTCCATTTCTTACTCCAGCCCATGTAGCCAAGTGATCTTTAGCAAGACTTTAAACCCCTCTAAGCTTATGTTTTCTCATCTGTAAAGTGAGAGCATTGAATCTTACACCACAGAGTCATAGTGAAGACAAAAATTAGAGATGATATGTCTCACTTAAAACAATGCCTGGAAAATAGGAGACATTCAATAAATAGCTGCTGTTATCATCATTATCATTATCATCATCATCACTATTATTTTTATTAATCTTTAAATTTCTGATGCTCCTTACAGAAAACATAACTAATTGCCCCAGCTCAAAATTTGAAAGTAGTGTCAGACCAGAAAGAAAAGTAATATCCACCAAATAGAGAGCTCTTCCAGCTCAGTGGTGTGTTTTTCAGGGTCAGCAGTAGAGTCCAAGCAAGAAACATTTATTGAGCACCCACTGTGTGCCAGAAACTGTACTAGGTGCTGTGGAGAATATGGATATAGCTAAAGCTGACAATTCAATGGGGAGACTGACACCCACACAAATAAAACTGGACTCCCAGGATACAGGGTAGATTTGCTTGATCAGATTTATATCTGGTAACTCCTTTGTATGTAAAGAGGTTATGATTTTATGTGCAACAGCAAACAATTCAAGAGACAGGCCCCAGCCCCTCTCTTGCTCAGGATCAAGCCAAACAAAACTTCAGCCCAGACACTGTCATTCCTGAGATTTGATGATGCATTCTCCAGCATATAGCCCCAGGCCTCGTGTTAGGCTTCACTCCATAATCTCCACTATCCAGCTTACTGTTTAACAAATGCAGAGGTCCTTACTTTTAAGGAGAAAATAAGATCTTTTCTGCAGGAAGATAATGATCATTTCATATCAGTTACATCAGGGAATAATCCATACCACATACCACTGGCAAATACATCTTCCATGCTTGCAGACTCCCAAAGCTCCACACTATGGGTAGCGATTGTTCTCCTGGTGTGGTCCCAAACCAACAGCATCTGTATCCTGGAAACTGGCTAGAAATGCAAAATCTCAGACCTCACCTGAGATCTCCTGCATAGAAGATTCTGAGTGTAGGGCCCAGCAACTTATGGTTTCACAAATCCTCCAGGTGATTCTCCTCATGCTAAAGTTTGCGCACCACTGAAACATGGGATAAACTCAAAATTTAGCCAGATCTCCAAAGTCTTCTGCAACCTGGCCTCCACTGACTTGTCCAATCTCACTACCAGGGGTCAACGTCACATTGACCCAAACTGCATCCCCATTAAACTATCTAAATCTATACCTGGATTCCTAAGAAATACAACAGAGTAGATCCTGGAGTCACATTTACTCCCTTTAATCCCTAACAGAGCATCTGTCCGAAATCCTTATCCATTATCCTTCCCTGGAGAAGCTAGGTTGAATAACATGGAAAATTCAAAAGCCTTCATGTCTTACTGATTCCACTCCTGGCCGGCTTCTCTCCCTGTCCGGCGCTGCCCCGCTCGGTCCCCGGTTCCCGGCCGGCGAGGGGAAACAGGGAAGGAGAGAGAGAGATGCAGACTGCGCGAACTAACCTGGTCATGAATCACGACTCGAACCACACGGCAGTTGTGAAAGCAAGCCCTTTACTACAGCTAGATGAACATTCTGTGTTACTGGTTCCCACACGGGGCACGGCGCCTCGTGGGAGAGCAGCCTCGATGTGGCCGTCAGGCACGGCTCCTTGTGGGCTGTCTCACCCTACCCCGTCCGGGTAAGACCTTTTATACACAATTAACAACCAATAAGCTTCTAGGCTAGTATCGCGTATACAGGATTTCGATTGGTAGGAGCGGGTGGCGGATACATGCGTCACTATGCGGAAACAGGATGCAGGCGCCATCTTGGCTCACTCGATGGGCGGGGGTAACTCTAGAGCAGGCTGCAGCGCATACGCTAGGCCCGATTCGGGAGGCGGCTTTCCACATCTCCCCCTTTCTTATTTATTTTTGACCCAGTGTCTCCAGTGATGAGCGTGCTCCCGTGAACCCAAATGGTTCACAACCTCTTTGGTGCTTTGGGGAGTCTGGACTAGGCCTCAGCCATCCAGCGGCGGAGCCTCTAGCACCAACCAGAATGCTCACGTCATATGGAGACCGGAGAGTCCGTAAGCTGGAAACAACGTGACTCTCCCTGCAGTGCTTTGCCTGGCAACTGGGGAACAACGACGGGGGCAGGAACAGCAGTAACCAGAGTCGGGGGTGTCACTAGGTGTCTCTGTGCAATGGCTAGGGTCCAGTCTGGCCACAACTAGGACTCTGCCCTAGAGACCCACCTGAGACAAAATTATGACTACTGGTGTCGCCTTTTACACCCGAGAAACAGCCATGCGATTCGCTACAAATTTTGCTCCAAAGCGCCCCACCTGAGGCGACCAGGAAGGGGTATGGTAATAAATCGGTCACTATCGGGGGTAACAGAGGTGGGAGTCATAGCCATCATAGTGGTAACACGCAATTGCTGCTGCGCTTGAAACAGGCGTTCTAGCAAACATTTAACAACGACTAATCCCACCAATAATCCCACTGCAATGAGGATCCAATTAGTTAAATTGGGCCAAGAGAACCAGGAAGAAACACTGTGCAATAGTTTCTGTAGAACCTCGCCTAACCCGGAGAGATCGACTTTAACGGGTTTTAACTTGATCCCCCCAATTGTGTCTAAACTAGATTCCACCTGTTGGGAGAGATTAACAAATTCAGGAAAATATGACCTTTTCAGCCAATCAGAGACTCTGGAAATGCTTCCGGTCACGTTGGCCCTGACAGGAGTGACACAGAGTTTAACCGTAAGCCACCGGGTGTCACATGTTTGCTGAAGCACTCTCCAGAGTCCATCTATTTCCAGTCCAAGTTCATCTATCTCCGCTTGGAGTTTCTGAATGGCCTGGAAATTTAAGTTCAGCATCTGATTGTGGCGGCGTAGCACGTCTCGGGTAAGGTTGACCAAGCCATTTACCGTTTCCATCGTTATGGCGAGCTGCCGATCTGTCCATGCTTGTAGCACAGCCTGCCCGATCGTTGGGACAAACAAAGAGGAAGCTACACTGGCAGCATTCGATAGCCATTCTTTTATGCCTCTTGGACGCCTAGACTTAGAGAAGGGGATATTGTTAAGTGAAACAACTTGAGAAACAGGGCCAACCCAGTCGGTTGCCTTGACGGGGAGCCAGACATAACTTGGGCGATACACTAGGATAGCGGGGCGGCGAGGCATCCGGGTCTTTGGAACGGTTGCAGACTGTAGGAGCAAACCCCGGAAGGAAAAGGCACCTTTGAGTCTCCTTTTTACTCAAGATCCCTTCACAAGACTGGCGGCTCTTCCCTGTAACGTTAAGAAATTCAAGCAAGACTCCCTTACTTAACTCGCCATTACCAGTTTCACAAGTAGCATTCGCCGCAACTGTGGTGTTGACAACCTTGACAGAGAGGTTAGCAAAAGAGAGGATCAGTGTGTCATTGGTGAGGGGGAAGGACTCGTTGAAGCTTGTGGAGGAAATATAGTTCCACTAAAAAGAAAAAGGCAGATTAGAAGGATTGCTATAGGAGAGCAAAGAACAGAGTTACCGATCCTCTTTTTGGGCAACCGCGGGGTGGTCAGTCCTACTATTATCGTCTTGTCGGTCGTCGCCATCATCAGCAGGGTCGGAGGCTTGGTCTAATGGTTCAGGTTGTATATTCGTTGGCGTTTCTGACAGCTGTTCCTTGGCTTCTTCAGGTGATGTCACGGTTCTCACCAGTCTTTCCGGAACCCACACTGGTTGACGTCCTGGTTCCTGGGGAAAAACACAAACAGAGCCTCTGGCCCAGCTGAGCACCGGGTCAGGGCCTTTCCACTGCCCCGACAGGACATCCTTCCAACGGACTAGACCTCTATGCGGAGGACTCGGGGTGGTGTGTTGCAGGGCAGGTGTCATTCCTTGTGAATTTTCGTTTAAAAAATTATATGTGAGCAAGGCTACAGACAGTCGAGCTTTTGGGGACAGGCCGTGGCCTATACCCTCTTTCTGTTTTTTAAGCAAGTCTTTGAGAGATCTGTGCGCTCTTTCAATGATTCCTTGCCCCTGAGGGTTATAGGGGATGCCATGTTTTAATTGGACATCCATGTTGTCACAAAATTTTTGGAAGGATTTACTAGTGTAGGCAGGCCCGTTATCCGTCTTTAACGTCTTTGGCTTACCCCAAGCTGCCCATGCAGCAAGGCAGTGTGCAATGACGTGGGAGACTCTTTCTCCTGGTTCAGCAGAGGCAAATAAAACTTGGGAGCATGTGTCCACCGACACATGTAAGTACTTGATCTTACCATACTCTGAATGATGAGTGACATCCATCTGCCAAGTATCCCCTGGGGTGAGACCCCTAGGGTTGACCCCAACCGAGGGGACTGCTCTCTGCTCTGCACAATTGTTGCAGGCTCGGACAATATCTCGAGCAGCTGCACGTGGTATGCTGAACCGCTTAGCTAGGGTACCTGCATTGATGTGAAACTTGGCATGGAATTCTCGGGCTTGTTGATACGGTACCAGCGTCGGAAAGATGTGCAGCTGTCGAGTGGCTACATCTGCGCTATGGTTCCCCTGGGCCATAGGGCCAGGCAAACCTGTGTGGGCTCTAATATGGGTTATGTAAAAAGGGTGTTGCCTGGTCCATATAACCTCCTGTAGTTTGGCAAAGAACGTCCTTACTGTAGAGGAATGTTTAACAATGCCCACCGTTTCTAAAATTTGTACAGAGTTCACAACATAAGCAGAATCCGAGACGACATTTAAGGGCTCGGAAAGGCTTTCCAGGACTGCAATGATAACCTGCAGTTCTACCCATTGAGGCTTTTGTGGTTGGAAGAGCACTGTTTTAGGAGTGTCCCCCTCCACACAATACGCCCCTGTTCCAGAGCTGGAGCCGTCCGTGTATACGGTGGGGGCGCCTGCTAGTGGCCTAGGAGAGGTTACTTTGGGAAAAATCACTGGGTGCCGGGTGACAAACTGCAAGAGAGGAGCCTTAGGGAACTGATTGTTAATGGGACCAAGAAATGTACACCGGAGAATGGCCCATTGATCTATGCATCCGGTGAGTATCTCAAGCTGCTGGGAAGAATAAGGCACCCTGAGATTTTTGGGCTGCTGACCGAAATGCTGCACAGCCCTTTTAATGCATTCTAGGGCCAAGTCTGCAACCGCTGTAGGATAGTGCTCTAGGACTTTTTTGGGGGAAACTCCAGGGTGGACCCAGAGCAGCGGCCCCCGCTGCCACAGTACCGCAGTGGGCTGTAATTCTGTCGGCAGCACGCAGGCTTCAAAAGGCTCATCAGGGTCTATTCTCTTCAATGCAGCGCCACTGAGCGCCTGTTCCACCTGGCATAGTGCTCGCCTTGCCTCTGGAGTGAAGCTTCGAGGTGAGTTTATATTAGAATCCCCCTTCAACAGGTCGAACAAAGGTGTTAGTTTGACATTGGGTATTTTTAGGTATGGACGGATCCAATTGATATCCCCCATGAGTTTTTGTAGATCATTGAGAGTGTGTATATTGTCTAGCCTGAGAGACACCTTTTGGGGGGAAACATGAGTGGGTGCGACTTTCGCCCCCAGGAAAGTGGTAATGTCAGTCATTTGGATTTTTTCAGGGGCAATCTCTAGGTTAGCTTCTCTAAGAGTAAGGACTAAATGTGACAAAACTGTTTTAAGAAGATCTGTGTCTCTATGGGCTAAGAGAATGTCATCCATATAATGGATGATTTTCACTTGAGGGAACTGCTGCCGAGTGCTAGCTAGCTTCGCAGCGACATACAGCTGGCACATGGTAGGACTATTAGCCATGCCTTGGGGCAGGACTGTCCATTCAAAGCGTTGACAGGGCTCCTCTTGATTACTAGAGGGCACAGTAAAGGCAAACTTAGGGGTGTCTTCAGGGTGGAGCGGAATAGAAAAGAAGCAATCTTTCAGATCTATGATGAAAATCGACCAGTGCTCCGGTAATGCCGAGAGGAGGGGCAGTCCCATCTGAACGGGCCCTAAAGGCTCCATGCAATCGTTAATAGCTCTTAGATCATGTAGCAGTCTCCATTTACCAGATTTCTTTTTTATTACGAATATAGGGGTGTTCCACGGTGACATGGAAGGGGCGATATGGCCCTTTTCTAGTTATTCTGATACTAGGGCGTGCAACGCTGCAAGTTTTTCCTGTGGCAAGGGCCACTGAGGCACCCACACCGGAGCCTCGGTTTTCCATTTTAGTTTTATAGGTGTGGGTGGGAATCTCTCCTCAGTGGCCCCTATGAAAAACCCAAGCCTCGTCTGTCAGACTTGGGGGCAGCTTGTATAGGCTCCGCACGTCCGTGCAGTGAAGCTCCTAAACCCTTGCCGGGGGTATACCCCATTTCTTTTAGCAGTCGCTTAGAGGTTGGGGAGTAGCCGCTAATTAAAGTAACGTCCATTTGGGTCAGAATGTCTCTTCCCCACAAAGACACAGGCAGGGCTAATACATAAGGCTGGAAACTGCCTTGGTGTCCTTCTTCATCGGCCCAATGAAGGGCAGCTGCACTGAGCATGGGCGCTGAAATTTGGCCTATTCCTCTAATGGGCTCTTCCGCCCTGCTCGTTGGCCAGGTGGGGGGGCCATTCTTGTTGTCTTATGATAGACCGATCGGCCCCTGTATCGAGCAGGCCCAAGAAAGATCTGCCTTGCACCTTAATGGTTAGCATAGGTCGAGACTCCAGGGACATATGGAGTCCCTCAAAAATCGCTCCACTGGATCCGAACCCTTTTTCCCCTCTCTGTCTGATTCTGCTTGGAAAGACTGCATGTAAGCTGGGTAAGAGCAGGAGCTGCGCCAGCTTATCACCTTCTGCAATAACTAAGGTGCCCCGCTGAGATTGAACCATAACTTGGGCACGGCCTGTGAAATCTGAATCTACAAGTCCTGGTATAACTGTTAATCCTTTCAGGGCCGTGGATGCTCTTCCCAATATGAGCCCTACAGTACCAGCCGGTAAGGGCCCCTTGAAGGAGGTCCCTACTAACTGGACACCCATGGAGGGGGTTAGTACGAGTCTGGAGGTGGCACAGAGGTCCAGTCCTGCTGAGCCGGGGGACGCACGAATTTGATCGGATCCTGTGTTGTCGAATGGCATGCAAGGGGGTCCGTCGAAAGGGCGGACCCCCTCTTCCCGTTTTTTGGAATCTGCTCGGGGCGGCCAGAGAGGCGTCTACCCTGCGCATCGAAAACCGATTTACAGTCTTCTGCGCGGTGGGGGCCTTTGTGGCAACGGCCACACGGCCTGGTTGCTGCACCTGGTTCGCCAAACCGTTGAGTGGCAGGGGGCTGACGTCTATTGGGACAATCTCTCTTAAAGTGCCCTGATTGGCCACAGCCATAGCACCCGTTAGACTTTGCCCCTAAGGTTCTCGGGCTTTTTGTAGCCACCTGTAGGGAGCTGGCTAGCATGGCAGCTAGACCTGCATTAGTTAAAGGGCTGCCAGCATCTCTACAGAGCCTGACCCACTCTGTCAAATTTTTTGCTCTGTTTTGTGCCAGGATAACTTTGCACTCCTTGTTGCACTGCTCAAAAATCATTTGCTTAACCACAGTCTCTGCTACTCCTGGATCTGAGAAGATTCTCTCAGCTGCGGTTTGCATCCTGGCTACAAAATCCGCAAATGGTTCTGTGGGGCCTTGGTGTATATTGCTGAGTGAGGCCTGAGCCTCTCCCTCACCTGTTAGCTTTTTCCAGGCACCCACAAAACAGCGGAAGATCTGGGCATAGACCTCTTGTGGGAAACCCGTTTGGTTCTGGGCATGGGCGCCTCTCCCCAACAGCATGTCAGCATTCCACCCGCCACGTCTCCCCGCCGCATTCCTTGCGGCCTGCTCTTCAGCTAACTCCTCAAACCATGCTTTCCAATCTATGAATCGGCCTGACGGCAAGCAAGCACGGGCTAGCTGAAAAATATCTGCGGGTGTATGATTTAGAGCAGAGAGGTTCTCGATCATGTTCAAGGTATAAGGGGCATTGGGGCCATACTGATGGACGGCCTGCCTCAATTCCCTCAATAGTTTGTAATCATATGATTCGTGCCGATTGCCACCTTGGGGATTGATAATAACCGGGTACATTTCTGAGACTGGCTGCGGCTCAAGTGGCTGGTAGCCACCCAGCATGCCAAAAGGTCTAAATGTTGTGAAAGGGTTCCATCTCCAGAAATGTCTCCCACCACTACCTAATGGCAAAGGGTCCTGAGGGCCTGTATACTCGGGCGGGGGGTACGGCAAAGATTGCCCCTCCCCTGACCGACCCATCGGGGTTTCCGGGTCTGGCAGCAAAGGATAATTACATTTACTGGGCATGGCCACTAGAGGGAGCTCTCGGCAAGGTCCTTTGGTGGGACCGCCCAAGGCGTCAGTTGGGAGCTGGGGTGTCCCTGGGGGTGCAGCGGTAGACATTGGCGGGGCGGAAGGCCGCACGGGTGTGGCGGGAGGCTCCTCCCACTCAATTAGCGGGGATGCTTCCGCCTTCTCGTCAGTATCGCTATCTGACTCTGAGTCAGAGTCACTGGACTCCGGCGGTTTGCCCTTACAGGAGCCGTCCGCTGACGAAACTGACTGGGTTTCTTGGAGCGCGCACCGTGCTTCTTGCAAGACAGAGGACGGGCTTAGGCCGGTAGCCGATTCTAGTTCAAGGACCGCACGGACGGTCTCCCATATGGGTACTAGAATCGGGTCCATACACACGCCCGTCTGGCGCGCTCGGTCTATGTCGCGACCGAGCTTCATCCAAGAGGGTAGGCTAAGGCTGCCGGTGCAGGCAAACCAAGGGGCAAAAGTATCAACATCATCAAGAAAACGCTGAAGGGAGCTTTTCCTGACCGAGATACCCCGTTGTTTCAAAAGGTTCTTTAAGGGAGCTAAGAGAGGTGAACTTCCGGACTGCCCCATGATTGCAGTCGGCACTATACTTCAGTCACTCGGAGAGCTCTTCCGAGTCCCCCGGGGTCACCTGAAAACCCACGGGCCCTAACTATCATGTAATAAGACGCACTCACCTTCTCGCGTTGATCAGGCGCGGGAAGTCCGCCGTAAGCTCGACGCGCAGCGCTGCTCTCCTCACAGAGGGACCGTCGAGAGCGAGGCAGGAGGAGGAGCTTCCCCGTACGGGCCACCACTTGTCCGGCGCTGCCCCGCTCGGTCCCCGGTTCCCGGCCGGCGAGGGGAAACAGGGAAGGAGAGAGAGAGATGCAGACTGCGCGAACTAACCTGGTCATGAATCACGACTCGAACCACACGGCAGTTGTGAAAGCAAGCCCTTTACTACAGCTAGATGAACATTCTGTGTTACTGGTTCCCACACGGGGCACGGCGCCTCGTGGGAGAGCAGCCTCGATGTGGCCGTCAGGCACGGCTCCTTGTGGGCTGTCTCACCCTACCCCGTCCGGGTAAGACCTTTTATACACAATTAACAACCAATAAGCTTCTAGGCTAGTATCGCGTATACAGGATTTCGATTGGTAGGAGCGGGTGGCGGATACATGCGTCACTATGCGGAAACAGGATGCAGGCGCCATCTTGGCTCACTCGATGGGCGGGGGTAACTCTAGAGCAGGCTGCAGCGCATACGCTAGGCCCGATTCGGGAGGCGGCTTTCCACATCTCCCCTTAGTATTAATGTGGGAAAGTATAAACTTTTAAGTCAGACAAACCAAAATTTGGTCCCTTATCTATCTACCAGTTATTAGCTAAATGGCTTAGGAAAGTCATTTTGTCTAAGTCTTGGTTCCCCATTTTCAATTTGGGGGTAATAATATCTACCTGGCAGTATTGTTGTAAGAATTAAATATATGAGATGCTTAGTATTGGAAATTCCTTTTATCATCACTGTCTATCATCATTGTCATCATCATCATCAATAACCTAGATCATGAGTCGGCAAACTTTGGCCTGTAGACCAAATCTGACCAAGCTTCTGGTTCTGATAAAGCTTTATTGTGGTACTTCCACACCCATTTGTTTATGGCCAATTTCCCACTACAAGGGCACAGTTGAGTAGTTGCAACACAGACTATATGATGTGCAAACCTAAAATATTTATTATCTGGCCCTTTACAGAGGAAGTTTGCCAACTCCCAACAGATCCATCATAAGCAGTGGATCTACACCCATGTCTCACTTCTTTCTAATCCCAGTCATCACCTACCTAGGATAGGTTCCTGAGTACCACCCTAAACCAGGGTTGTCAAATAGGTTTCACTGATGGCCACTATCATTTGGTAGTGACTTCTCAGAGCACTGTATTGAAAAAGATTCTGATGCTATGTCCAGACTTGGGCAAAATTTATGCCATAATCATAATTGTAATCATAGTTATTTATTTTGTGTCAGAACTTTGACAAACACTTTACATGGATTATTTTATGTAATCCACATGCCAACCCTACAGAATAGGTGCCATAATTCTCTTCATTATACAAACGAAGAAATTGAGTCTTTGAAAGGTTAAGAGATCTAGAATCACACTGCTAAAAAGTGGCAGAGCCAAGATTTAAACCCAAGTGACTCAACTCTGGCCTTTGACAACTGCCTTGTGCCTGTTAGAATGGATTTTTTTTCCACTAACATCTGAACACTCTTTCTGTATTCAAGGAATCCACCACTCGGTGAGAGAGGAAAGACTCGCCCAACTTTAGAAACTGAAAATTTGGGGTAGGCACTCTCCTTAACCAGGGCAGAGCCCCACAACCTGGGTTCAGTCGATCATATCCTCCTATCTCAGACTTCAAAGCTGGAGGGAGTGGCACAGTGGTTGCGGTGCCAAAGGAAGTGAGCAGGTGTCCAACAGCTGCAGTATCACTTCCTTATCAGACAGTCCCTGTAATGTGACCTTGGCTAAAGTTCCAGCTATGCGGTTTCCTTTGGTTACCACCCACTGTCCAAAACTCACTGACCCAGTGTTGGCATTAATTGTGTGAGCCACTAGTTATCTTCCCAATGACTTCCTTTCCTCCTTAAGTTAGCCAGAGTTGTTTTCTCTTGTTTGCAACTAAGAACACTGGCTGGTCACTGGCTAACTGGAATAGAAAGGGGATTTAGGGTAAGAATATGGATGGTTCACAGAATCAAAGGAACAGCTAAGAGCCAGGCCTGGAAGATCCAAAAGTACAGGGCTGCTCCTGGGATCCAGCGAGCAGATGATGACAGATGCCCTGACAGGGTAGTGCTGCAAGGATTAATAAGCTATGCCTGGACTTTCCATCTTTGCTTAAAGATTCAAATTCACCAAAGATGGTCCAATGGCCTTGCTTGAGTCACTTGCCAACCCCTTAATTAAGAGTTTCAGGGCACTTTGATGGAAAATCCTGCCAAGGCAGCAAAAGTGCTGACCAGCTAATGCCCCCCAAAGAAAGCAGGCATTATTACAGAAGTGAGAGTGAATGCAGAGTGGCAGATAAATAAATTAAAATTTTAAAATCCAGCAAAAGTCCACCACCCTGACTCAGTTAGCCATGTCTGCTATGGGCTCAGGAAAGGAGAGTGGGTTCGCTTCCACTCTAAACACTGCCTCCCTCCCCATCCCTCTTCATCCATCCTTCCCCCCAACCCTCTCCTCTCTGCAAAACCTTGACTTCCGTCAAATCCAGTCACATTCCACATTACCCTTGAAGTCTTCCCATGGCATTCCCAGGCCTAGTCCACCCCTGCCCTTCCCTCTGAACTTGGAAACTTATTATTTGTAAAATAATAGAGAATATCTCCTGCAGGATTATCTTCTTGTGTGAGCAGTCATATTCCCCATAACACATAGAAGTGTTTCCTCTATCAGTCATTCATGAACCATCCCCCGCCTTTCAGCCATAGTTGAGTATCATAGTTTACTTACTTTTTCTTTAAATTTACCCTTTTTTAGTTATCTATTTTAGCTGCCTGCTAAACAACGATACCTATGAAATTATCGGTTTCATATGATACAAATTTTTCTAACACAGTTAACACTCTGTTAAGAAAAAACATTACATCTTGTGCTATGTTAAAAGAAAATAATTATACAAGCCGTATATTTGCAAACATTGACCACCTAGGACCGCCTGCTGAGCACACAAACTTGTCAAGTGAAAAACAGGTGAATAAGTGAATGAATCAATCAATCAATCAACCCTGAGCTGACTCTCAGAAGATCCCAGTTGGGAGACAGTGATTCTCAGATCGACTTCTGAAATTCCTTTGTGAGTCTATTAATTATTGCTCATTAAAAAAAATCAATACATCAATCAATCCCATGCCAAAATCTTGATCAAGCTAAAAGAAGAGAATGGAACTGACTTCTGAAATTCCTGACTTGGTCACACAGACAAGATATGCATTTTAAAAGAAAAAGACATTTGTAATCCCCAGGCAGCAGTTTAGGGCCACCTTCTTTGGCAGCATCTATAACTGCACAGACTTGCTTCCCCTCATGGTCCATTAGCTCCCAGGAAATGAGTGAAGGGTCTGGCAACTGTCCTTCACTTGATCTTTGCTTCTCTCAGAGGAAGGGAAATGCTCTTAGGCTGAGCTCTAATGGAATTGAAATCCATCTCTGCTTTGTTCAAATCCAACCACTGCCTGAGCTCTGGACTGAGTGCTCATAAGGGGCGGGGCGGGGAGGCAGGGCAGGGCAACAAAGAACAAA
Organism: Choloepus didactylus; assembly: GCF_015220235.1. NCBI lineage: Eukaryota > Metazoa > Chordata > Mammalia > Pilosa > Megalonychidae > Choloepus > Choloepus didactylus. Next base: position 36,490,023 of record NC_051312.1, on the reverse strand, counting down.
GAGGACAGTTGGATTTATTTTCCCTGCACAGCACATTGCATGTCTTATATGCCCCAAGTCTCAGCATTGAATTTAAAGAGCCTTTTTTTTTCCTTTTGCTCACAATATGTATTCATTAATTGGGGCCATACCTAAAATCTATATGCTGTGATACGGTGGAAAGCTCATGAATATTGGAACCAGAAAAAATCCAAATTGTAAGCTTCATTTTGTCATTTACTCCCTGTGGGTTCTCCGGTAAACAGTGAACCTTTGTGAGCTTCAATTATAGTTCCATAAAATGAGCACAGCAGGATATGAACATTCAGCCTGTTTCAAGATGAAAACCCAACTTCTTGGGGTTTTCCTCCTTCATTTTTGTTTCACTAATAATGGCACAGCCCATGCAAGAGAAAGGGCTGCCTGCTCTTTCTCCGTCTCCTCCCCAGCCCTCCAGGAAGAAATGTGTATTTTCCTTTAGGGAAGATGAGAAAAGGCCTTTGGATTTTTTTAGATTGAGGGCTTTTGGGGGAGAGGAGGATTTGTGTTTCTTTAAGTTTTTGGTAAATGTTTCCATCCATTTATTTTCTGTATTCCTTAAAAAAAAATGACAAGTTTAATACTAGTGCTTTAAAATATTATATACCAAAGCCCAGCTCCCACTCATGCTGCAAGTTGCTCTGTGTTCTCTTTACTTCGGTTTGCCAGATGTTCTTCGATAATTTCTGCAAACATATTCCTATTCAACATATTATATGCCAGAGGTAAAAGCTGGCCAGCAACTTTATGAGAATAGTGTGAACTGTGGTAAAAGAGGCCCCACTCCCAACTCAAGCCCCAGGGCATAATCACATTCTTCATTTGCAAACACAGTTGTGAGTGTAATTCTGTAGTGGGAGAGAGAGAGAGAGAGAGAGAGTCTGTTTCCCTGTTGAGGGGATGGTGAGCACTTGGAAGGAGGTAAGGGAGGGAACATGCTGGACCTGTGGCTTGATCTGATAAGGAAACTTTTCCAAAAAGCCTCTCCTGCATCCCCACCACCATGCCACCCTGTGAAGGTGCAAAGGGTGTAGTCTGAGATCCGAGGAGCCATGTAGAACAGAAATCTTTGCTAACTTCCCCACTTCTACTCAACCAGTAATGTCTCACTGTATTCATGAGCCCTCCCATCAAAGCCAGCCTCTAAACAGGAGTACGCTTTACTCCATCTGTGTGATGGATGACCATGTCCACAAGGCTTTGCTCTGTCAGTGTCCTACCCTGTGCAGGTGATGCCCCATAAAACCCTAAGGCAACCCCTGGAAACCAGTGGGGTGGTGGGCAGACCTCCCAGTCAACTGGCTTTGGAAGGGAACTTTCCTCAGCTGTGAGAATGGTTAGTAAATGTTACTGTTACATGAGCACAATGACAAATACCTCACAGGGTCTTTTTCAAGACTTAAATATGATAACGGACAAAGAGCACAGGGTCTGTTTGACTCTCTATATCGTCTTCCCTTTATCTGCATGCTAATCCTACCTTGAGTTTTACTGTGGCCAAGGAAAATATTTCATTCAAAAGAGCCCCCCCCCCTCTGATATTAAGTGATACCATCTATAAATAAAACAGTATTTTCTTCTGTTTTAGTTGGAGAAAAGCCAACCTTAGTAACCTCAGGAGTGAAATACCACCATAATTTGTTTATCAAGTTGAACCTAAAGTATTTCCCATGCAATTTTTTTTTGTTTTTGGTCCTTTATATTAGGATAAATTAGTAACATCTGAAATCATGATTGGTGTTAACACTGATTTTTCCTTAAGGATTAAAAATGGAACCATGTTTAAATATTCACTGACATCTTCCTAACCTAACCTTGATTTTCTTCATTGTGAAGGGGAAGGGGGAGTAAAGAAGTTTGGGAGATGGCTCAAATTCTGTTTTGTCAGCTCTTCTCTAAGGCAGTAAGCATGCAATGCCTTCTCTGAATAAATGGTACACTAAGAGTATAAGGAATGGGAGGTGAAGGGGGAACTCTCTCTTAATATTTCAAAACAGTATCTGATTGTTTTTACTATTGTAGTATTTGCCAATATGAGACTTTTATAATGGCTAAAGACCCTGGAAAGAGTCAGTGAATACTGGACTTCTAAAAGGAAGGCCTCTCTTTCATACCAGGCAAACTTGGAGGTTTTCTCATAAAAAGACTCCATCCTAGGAAGAGGAGGAGGTAGCAAACAGGGCTTAATTTGAGAGATATTGAAGGGATGCTGAGTCTAGAAATGCTTCACTGCTGTTCTGTCTTTGGAATCAAAAGTTCCTTGGTTAGACTTCCATTCTTCTGTCTCTATTATATTTTGTTCTTCAAGAGACCCCAGGTGCTTATAATTCCTCCAACATTTGGCAGGAATTAATTCCTTCTTGAGTAGTGGAAAAAACATTGTTTGAGGTCAGGAGATCCAGCCCTGGCTCTGTCACTGACCACCTATGTAATGTACTTTACGTCATTCCTACTTTGTATCTCAGATTCCCCATCTGTAAAAGGAAGGGTCTGAACTACAGCTTCTGAGAACTATGAAACTACATCAAGTCCTAGAACACAGTGGTTTTTAAGACAACTGAGAGAGCAATACCTATTGAGAGAAGAAAATAGGCTAGATTGCAAAAAGAATGGGGGTGGGATAAGTATGAGAGCAAGAGAAGACAGGATTCAGGAAGGGTTTGGTTAAAAGGGAGGCCAGAAAGGCTCTACATTCAAGCTTTGCATATGTCCTACATGCTTCACCTCCCCTCACTCCCTGCCCTTGTCCCCAACTGCAAAGACAGGAGTGCAACCAAGAGACCCAAGAGGATGGGTTGAGGGTGCCACCTATTCTAGCACCCCTCCCCCTGCCTTGTCACCCCATCCTAGCCACTCTCCATCCTCTGTGGCCACTGTATCATCTTTATAGGCTCAAGTACTAAAAACCAGGAAGTTATTAAAGCCCAGGTCTGGCAATTCCACTGAACTTGACAGCTCATTAAGAAGATTCATTCTGTATACATTCAGATGGACTCTGGCACCTTCCCCGGGCATGAAGGATAGGAGCTAGTCATACAGGAAAGAAGAAAGCCTGACTTTGTCATCTCAGGCTCCCTTTGCCTCCAAGAATGTCAGGAAATCCTGTTGGGTTTCTTTGGTATACCATTTCCAGAGCAAGAACTGGAATTGTAAATTCTGGTATTCTCATCTTGGGGCATATAGCAGATTGAGTTGTGTAGCCTGGAAAAACATGTTCTTAATTTTAATCTGCATTCCCATGAGTGTGAACTCATTGTAAACAGTATCTTTTGAAGATGTTATTTTTACTTAAGGTGTGGCCAACTGAATCAGAATGGTCTTAATCCTATTGCTTCAGACCTTATAAGGAGAAAGTCACAGAGAGGAGCTGGAAGCCAAAAGTCAACTGAACCCAGAAGAGAAAGGAAAGGACATCACCATGTGACAGAAGAACCAAGGAACCTAAGGATTGCTAGTCAGTCCAAAAGCTACTATCCCTGGGGTGTAATAAGCTTTCTAGACTCTGAAACTGTGAGCCAATAAATTCCTGTTGTTAAGTCAACCCATTGTGTGGTATTTGTCATAGCAGCCAAGAAACCAAGACAGTAAACCTCTTCTGCAAGAGATAGTCTTGAGGAATTTTGTGTATTTGCACATGGTTTGCTTACTTTTTGTACATAATTGACATTAATTTGTCGACAATGGTTTGGCCCTTCTCAAAGGGACATTTAATTATTATTATTCTTTTGAGAGTTGTTTATCTCAATTTTGTTTCTTATAGTCCATTCATTATAAAAGACCATAAGCTCCTTTCCATCGCATGTAAAGAATAGTCAGGAAGACAGAGAAAGTCAATAGATCTTAAAGTTCTATTCCAAAGGTGTTCTGCTTTGTACATAGGAGAGAGCACTCACTAATTTTTTAATAAATGAATGAATGAATGAATGAATGAATGAATGAACCTATACTCAAAATGGAAGCTAGAAGTCAATATCAATCAGTTGTTGCCACATGACAAGCAACCATGAAAATCTCAATATCATACAACAGCAAGCATTTATTTCTCTGTGTCATGTCTCAATGCCTCACATGTCTCACTCTGGGGCTCAGGCTGGAGAAGCAGCAGTGCTCTGGGACATATGCTTCCCCTGGCTGCAGTCAGAAGCCCCCCATGGGATGAGCAGAAACAGCAATGCCTCTTTAAGGCCTGGGCACAGAACTAGCACCTTGTCACTTCCACCCACGTTCCCTTGGCCAAAGCCAATCGTACAGCCAAGCCCAACAGCTCCAATACAGGAAAGTTGTCTCCTCCCACAGAGGGTAAAGGGCCATAAATATTTCCTGAAAAATAATCTAATTACCAGAGAACCCACATATCCATCATGAACAATTGTATTTGCCCTTGTTTATGTTGGGACAAGCCAGTCCAGAATCCTCTCCAGAAACCCAGTTTCTCCTCCAGCCTCCTTAAGTTGCTCCTGGGGCACTTCATCAGAAACTGGGGCCCTAAAGACCACAGTTTTTAAAACAAAAGCAAATGCTTATATTTGCCCTGGATATAATACAAAAGTAGCAGATTCAGGATAAGGAAGGTAATTCTAGACTGGGAGAACAGGATAAACAAAATACGGCTGGGTTTTTTTTCCCCAACATTTTATTCTTAGCACCAAGTACCATCCTTACCTCATTGTAGTTGCTCATTAACTAATTTTTCAAAACATGAATAAAAGTTACAGTAAAGACACAGACCCAGCTTTCATCTGGTTGAACATAATAGTATGTAGAATCTGTAGTTGGTCCAGTTTAAATTTGGCACCAACACCCTTGCTACTTCACACTAAAAGTTGTCAATGGAGTAAGTATAACTAGGACACTCGATACCCAAGAAAGACTAAATCTTGCCTAGGAACCCTGACCTGAAAGGCAAGAACCTCACACCCAGTTTGTTGGGAAAGAGCAGCGGTGGTTTACAGTGTCCTATAAATTCCTAAAGAGATGTTGAGGCACAAGTTAAAGGCACAAAAATATCCTTTACCCATTTCATCTTTGTGGAGAAACTGACCCAGATCCAAAACCATAGTCCACTCTTTCATCCATTCCAGGACTTGCCTTTTATTTCAGGGTCCCTGGACTGGCTGACCCACTTCCCAAACTGTTTAGCAGCTGTTCAGGAAAGTGTTCATGTGAAAAGACCAAAGTGCCATAAACTTCATGATCAGCCCATTTATCCTAGGTACAACAACTAGCAGAAATCAGCCTGGCTGTATTTATTACTACCGGAATGATTTCCAGGTAAGAGAAGCCACTGATGTAAAATTTCCCTCCCAGCTGTACGAATGGAGTTTTTAAAATCTGGACTATTTCCCTGCATCCAAATGGGGCCACTTATAGTTTATCATCCGCTGATAGGAAAAGTTATCTGCACCACTGTGGAGCCACATTAGTTATGCTCTGAGCAGGACAACACTGTAAATTATTTGCAATATGCTGGAATTCAATGCAGACGGAGTTTATAAATATGATATTAAACACTTAAGAGGGAGTTACAGACCCTTTATAAAGCCATTAATTTTTAAAGTGGTTTAGGAATCCAAATTAGCATCCGGGTGTGGGTGCCAGATTCCAAAAACAGATGGCAGTGGCTTTTCCAAAAGCAACAACAAGATCTCAAGATAAAATGGGAAGATCAGGACTCAGATGCCTTTTGGAAATCTAGTTCAAAGCCCTGAATATAATGAATACGATGCAAAGTCCATCTGCGGCCACCTTCTCCTGGAGGCTTCCCCAACCACCCAAGGTCCCCTCTGAAACTCTTACAATGCTTGCTGCATGATGTACTCACTTTAAAACTAATTACATATGGCTTTGTAAGATATACTTTCTCTTTTTTAGATCTTATTTTCTCTGATAACTAAAACACATCTGCTGATTATAAAACCTTCTAGAAATATATTACTCAGAAAGAAATAGTCCCCCATAATTCGATCTCGCAAAGGTAACCACTGTTAACCATTTGGGGCAGAGTCCTTCTGGTATTGTTTCTGGCACGTGTACTACCATATATGTATCTTTAAACAGAAATTATGCCATTCATACCATTTTACAACTTTCTGTTTTCATGTTTCCCCATGTACATTGTAAGTTCCATGAAGGCCAGGATTTTAGCTCAATAAGTGATTTATTCCACACATAATGTTTGCTACGTTCTAGGTGCTGCCAGATCTAAAAATGAATAAAGTTAAAAGCCTCGGATTGAAGGAGCTTACCTGTCTCAAAAGAAAGAAAAAGGCATGGAAACCAATCATTATAAATAAAAAAATGTTATATGTACTATAATGCAGGTCATATAGAGTACCCTAGAGAAGCCTTTCAATTTGCCTCTAGGGAGAGAGGATACACATCTGTCTGACTAAATCAACCACCTTCAGAGGGACTAATATGGGTTATTAAGAAATAGGACTCAGCTCTGGATTCATCACGTGCCCATACCTTGAAAATATTGGTTCTAAATTATTTCCTACAGACAATTGATGTGCAGTGTATTAAAAACTCTTGCTCTCTCCTTCTTAGACGTCCACACTGATATAGCAATGCTATTTGTTGCTACATGCCTGAATCTAACTTTGGGGATCCCTGCACTCTAGCTGTAGGATTCCAGGATTCTGAAAATGCATCTGTTTCAACAACATGTTAATTGTCAAAATGACTACCTGCACTTCCCCACCACCATCACCACCATCCAACACTTCCTTGATATGTGTCTTAGTTTACCAGACTGCCATGATAAATACTACACATTGGGTTGGCTTAAACAACAGGTATTTATTGGTTCATGGTTTTGAGGCTACAGAAGTCCAAAATCAGGCCTCAGCAAGGTGAGGTTTTCTCCCAAAAGCCTGTAGCATTATGTGGTGCTTGCTGCCAACTGTTCTGGAGATTCTTTGGCTTACCTCTGCTTCTGGGCACACGGCAATGTCCTCTCCTTTATCTGCTCTTCCAGTTTCTACTGACTTCCTGGTTCTCCTTGAGACCTTCTCTTTATAAGCAACTCTGATTAAGGCCCACTCTACTTCAACTGGGCCAAACCTTAACTAAAACTAGCATCCTCCGTGACTGTGGGAAGATAACAGAATAGGAAGCTCCAAGAATCAGTTCTTCCACCAAAACTACTATTGGACTGGCAGGAAATGTCTGAATCAACTCTTGAAACTCTGGGGTCTAATGAAACAGTGTGCAGCATTCAAAGAAGAGCTGGAGGAAGCAGCTGGAAAATTTTAGTAAAGATTGGTGACGTTCACCCTCCATGCAGCAGCTGCTATCCCCCAACCACATGGCAGGCAGCAGTGGGGACTGCAGCCCGGCTCCTGGAGCAACTTGCTGGTGCCAGGGTGGGCTAAGAGCCTAGTTCTCCAAAATCTGGGGAGGCTGAGGGGGATGGAGTGGCTGTGGCTGATCATTGCTTTTGATCAGCTACTTCAGATCACTGGGGGGCTAGGACTAAGGGTGGCTAGTGCTCCAACCCTTCTCAAGCAAAGGCAGCAGAAGAGTCTTAAAGAAGCAGTACCTTTTCCCCTCTTCTTTCTCTTTCCATTACTCATTTGGGAACAAAATATAGTTAAGAACAGTCACAAATTCATGGCTTCAGCTTTCAACAACAAGAACAAACAAACAAAAACCTAGGAATCCTAAAGGAGTGGGAGAACTAGATTTCCAGAGTTACAACAACAATACTCAGAATGTCCAGTTCTCAACAAAAAATTACAAAGCACACAAAGAAGCAGTAAAGTATCACCCACTCACAGGAAAAAACTGAATTTGCCAGAAACCATCTCTGATGGTTCCATACATTAGAACTCTTAGTCAAAGACTTTAAATCAACTGTCTTAAGTTATATTCAATAAGGTAAATGACTCCCAAAGGAAATTGGGAAAACATTGTTGGGATGAAATAAAGAGATTAGAAATTATAAAAAGAAACCAAAAAGTTTTCTAGACAAGGCTGTTAAGGAGGAGGGAGCAACCTGTGTGGGGCTGGTCTGGCTTGCATTCCACAGCTGGGGAACACTGTCACATGTGGGATGTCTGCTTTTAGAAGACTATTGCCCAGAAGGAAGGATTTTTGGTTTTTGCAATCCAAAGATGTACTGAAATATAGAGGGCTGCTGTATTTGCCGAGCTAAGTCCTCCAGTTCTAGATTCACTGACAGTAAACACTTTGAAAAGGACTTTCCAGAGCTGTTTTGGATTGCATGAGACTAGTTCAGGAGATTTCTGCAAAGCCTTTGTACTGCCTGTGAAGAGAGAAGTTACCAGCAGGATTAAATAAATAAATAAATAATTTTTTAAAAACTGGAATTATGTGGCAGATGCAAAGAATACATTGAAACCAAAGAAAGTGAAAATTTTTGTCTGGAAGCAGGATAAAAAGCAACCAGGTCAGTAAACTGCAGAAAGAATTTAAACTGATGCCCGCCGTGCTACCTCAAGGGCCTCCCCAGTCCAGTCTCCTCATTACAGTAACCAGTCAGATGATGACTCAGATAGAGAGATGGGTTCTGGCTCTAACAGAACACCAGTCTTTTCCTTTTTAGAGCTCACCTACCGGAAAAGGCAGAAAATATGTTGTGGGATTATCTATAAAGGCCGTTTTGGAGAAGTCCTCATTGACACATCTATTCAAGCCCTCCTGGGGCAATAAGGAAACAACTGCTGAGAGGCTGGAGGAGATGGGACCAGAGCCTCTACCCATCTCCACTCAGCGTTGGTGACTGGGGTTTATGTAGAAGGGAAACAAAAAAAAATCAATTTGGGGAAGACAACAAAGCAACAAAGTGACCCTTCTATTTTTAACTTGAATACTCGCTATTCTTCCAAAAGACAATTTCTAGAATGGGCTATTTTACCCCCACTTCTACAAACTCTGAAGTCAGGGTCTAGCTTACTAAAAGAAAAAGAGAAGTATACATAATATTTAAGACACTGAGTATTTCCTAGGAAAGCTGAATGCTGCTGTAAAGTGCTCCTTACATCTTTTTAAAATCCCCTTCTCATGAATGAAATTAGAAGAATTTTAGGGGACAGAAATTGGATTTGCTGGATGATAAAACCATATGCAGTTTGAGTCTTTTCTACATTGAGAAGCAGTGGTTGGGGCATTTTTTAAGATGACTGGCTACACTTGTTTTCCCTCATGATAACAAATTAGTCATAACTCAATAATATAGACTTGCCCCTAGAGGTATTTGTTAATAATTTTGAAATATTAAGGTCTTGCCAAGGTTCTGACAATTCAAACTTATATTACTAAAATATTAAGTAGGACAGACTAAGCTTTCTGGTGCAAATACCTTGAAATAGAAAGCAATTATTAAATACACAGAAAGTTAACATGACTGTATATTTTGCATCTTGTATCACCTCCCTCCATAGTAATATTTGGTAAAGATTTTAATTTATGTGAAACTTCTAAAGCAGAATAAAAGCTCCTCTTGAGGAAATGGCAAGGCTTTAGGATAAGCAATCCTATATAAATAGTATCAAAGCATTACCACATGGTAGAGAACACACACTATTAAAAATGTCTGGAAAATGAAGTGTGCAAGTCTTCAAGATGGCACAAAACAAAGGTTAATGTTTCTTGGGGCACATATCCTAGAGGGTTTGCCTAGTGTGTATATAATTGACTCGTGTCAATTACAAAATCCTATATTATTGTGCTTTTGGTTTATAATTGCTTCCCTCCCCCCATATGACTTAACAGGGAAATGCGTAAAATAACATTTAAAATGTGTGCTAATGGACATACAGTGTAATCTAAGACAATAATCATATAAAGGGGGAGGGATGGAGTTATACAGAAGTAGAGTTTGTATACTACTGAAACTAGTTTGGTACCAGTCTAATTAGGTTGTTATTAGTTTAAGATGTTAATTGGAATTAAAGGTAACTACTAAGAAAATAAGTAAAATCATAGAGAAAAAGGATAAAAGAAGGGAATCAAAATTTTACAAAAAAGCAACTGAATGCAAAAAAAGGCATTAATGGAGTAATTGAGGAACAGAAATATGCAGGACATACAGAAAACAAATAGCTAAATGGTAGAAGTATATCCTTCCATCTCAATTATTACCTTAAATGTCAGTGGATTAAATTTTCCTATTAAAAGGCAAAGATCAACTGATTGCATGAAAAAGTGTGATCCATCTATATGCTGTCTACAAGAGACTCACTTCAGGTTCAAAGACACAAAAAGTTGAAAGTAAAAGGGTGAAAAAATATATTCCATGCACACAGTAATCAAAAGAGAACCAAAGTGGCTATACATTATAAACCATACATCTGATAAGCTTTTAATGTCTGGAATATATAAAGAACTCCTAAAGCCCAACAACAAAAAGACAAACAACCCAATTTTTAAAATGGGCCAAGGACTTAATAAACATTTGTCCAAAAAAGATATTCAGATGGCCAGCACACATATGAAAAAATGCTCGACATCATTAGCCATTAGAGAAATGCAAATTAAAACTACAATGACATACCATTTCACACCCATTAGAATAACTTATTGAAAAAAGAAACCCTGAAAATAACAAGTGTTGCCGAGAATGCAGAGAAATAGGAAGCTTTGTACATTATTGATGGGAATGCAAAATGGTGCGGCCACTGGTGGAAACAGTTTGGCAGTGCCTCAGAAAGTTAAACATAAAATAATTGCCATATGGGCTGACAATTCCACTCTTAGGTACATACTTTAGAAGAATTGAAAGCAGAGCCTAAGACAGATATTTGTACACCAACGTTCATCGCAGCATTATTCACAATAGCCAACAGGTGGAAGCAACCCATGTCCATCAACAGATGAGTGGGTAAACAAAATGTGGTATAATGATGCAATAGAATAATCAGCTGTAAAAAGAGGTGAAATGCTGGTACATTCTACAACCTTAAAGATATCCTTTAGAGTGTAATAAGCCAGACACAAAGGGATATATAGTGTATGAGTTCATCTACATGAAATACTTAGAATAAGCAAAGTCATAGAGACAGAAAGCAGAAAAGTGGTCACCAAGGGTTGGGGGAGGAGGGAATTGGGGGTTATTGCTAAATGAGTTGAGCTTTGGTTTGGGATAATGAAAATCGTCTGAAAATAGTGGTGAAAGCTACACACCGTGTTGGAATGTACTTTAATGTCAAAGAATTGTCCATTTAAAATAGTTAAAATTATTTTTGTTATGTATATTTTACCATAATTAAAAATAAACAAATCATTTTTAAAACAATAGCATCTTCAGGGAATGCTATATTTTATGCATGATTGTTCTGTAAACCCACCACTTCTCTAAAAGAAAATTTTATTTTAATCTCCAAATGGTCCTATTTACAATGGATTCACACCCACAGGGACACAGATTAAGATTAAGAACACGTGTTTGTAGGGCTACGTGATTCAACCTACTACAATATGCAGACTTGGTCAAGTTATTTCACATCTCCAAGTCCTAATTATCCCGGCCAGGACAATTAAACACTCTTCCACTTGGTCTTCTCATAAGTAAGAGTTATGAAACACTAAAAGAAAAATGTATGTTTTCTTCAATTCTGGTGATAAAACAAGATAATAAGTACAAATGCTCCTAGATTCTACAGTGGCTGTTCAGTAACTGTTAGGTAATGAGTACATTAAACAAGCAGGACCCATGGAACATAATAGCAGCTATATTTTATTTTCCTTCCCAACATCCCTTTAGAATGCCCATGGATAAAAATTTCTGTAGATCCCATGACATTTCTGCTAACTCTAGGAAGTCCTATGGTCACAATAAGCAGCAAATTTGGTCTCATCGTGATAATTTTAACATACAGTCTTGTGAAATATTCCAAACTCCAAGCCAAATTTAACAATAAATATCTCTTTCCCCATGTGGGGTCTGCTGAAAACTAGCTACTTGCAGTGAGGGAGCTATGATCCTTCTTGTCACTGTCTTCTTCATACATTACACTTCCATCTTACCTCCCCTTCTTAATAATTACACGACAATGGTGCTGGGAGGTGGGGTCAGCTAGGAGATGACAGGTTAGGAATAGTCTTGCATGACTGGCACGCATGTAAAATGCTCCATGCTCTTGGAGACTGGCAGATGCTTAAAGCTGACTTTCTCATATGAGCCACTATTGTCGTGCCCCAGGGAACCCCAATATCACCTTGATCTAAGCCATAGTTCTAAAGCTTTGTGCTATTGACATTTGGGACCAGATAATTCTTTGTTATGGAGGACTGTCCTGTGCATTGTAGGATGTTTAGCAGCATCCCAGCCCTCTACTCACTAGATGCCAGTAGCAACTCCCCCAGTCATGAAAACCAGAACTGTCTCCAGACATTGTCAAATGTCTCCTGGTGAGCAAATATGACCCAGCTGAGAAACAATAAATAGGTTAATGCATTCTGTTTCAAAAGCTGCTTGTTCTTTATGACATCCCTGGGAATCCAGTACCACTTCCATCTTCCTTTCTATAAGGTCCTCATGCCCTCCTAAGGGCCCTTTTGGACTAGATCTAAGATGACCCTTACACTGGCTCTCTTGCATGCAAAGTATACAGCCCCACATGAGAAAATAAAACATTCCCAAGTGTTTTTCCTCAAAAACTTTGAGATTATATGCCAGTCACAAAATAACAGCAAGTTTCCAGGCTACAATACCAAAGCCCTCACCAACTTTTCAGCTGCATTCTGGATTTCCTGGGTATGATTCAGGCAGACACCAATTCACTATGCCCTCCAACTGCAGAGAACATACATCTAACTCCCCAAATGGTTCACTTGAAGTCCTTCACATTAAACTTGAAGAAGGAAGCAGGTACCCTACTACAGCTTTCCCCTTGAAGAACACTCTCTAAGGAAAGAATCCTTGCAAAAATATGTCCCTCTCTATACCCTCTGCTCTTCTCTGGCAATATCTAACTAGTTTCTGGTACATCTACTTTAAACTTTCTACTGGTTTATATTACAACCTATTTTGGTAAGTGAGGGCTATCTTATCTCGTTACTTCGATCAGAACTTCCAGTTTATCATCTTTTTATATTGCAATCCCTTCCTTTATCTTTCCTTCCTAACCATTCTCAGAGGCTACATAAAGATAGTGAAAAAATAGTCAAAGTTGTATCAATTATCTATTGCTTGGGCAACAAAACATCCCAAATCCAAGAGGCTTAAGACTGTAAGCATTTATTATTGCTCATGTATCTATGGGTCAGGTTAGTAGTCCTTCTAATCTCACCTGGGCACACTCAGGCATCCATGGTAACTATGGGCCAGGTAGGCAGCTCTGCAGATCTTGGCTGGGCTTTGTCACATGTTTGGCAGTCAACCAGCTATAGGGGCTGGGCGAGGACATCCTTGGCCAGGACAATTAAACACTCTTTCACTTATTCTCTTGTCTCCCATTACCCTGGCCTGGGCTTACTCACATGATGGGGGCAGAGTTCCAGGAAAACATACAAGCTCCCTTAAGACCTAGGCTTGGACTGGCATGCTGGCACTTCCACCATATTCTATTGGCTAAAGCAAAGTACAAGCCCAGCCCAAATTCAAGAGGTGGGAAAAGAGATGCCATCTTGTGATGCAAAGGTCTTCAATGTCACATTGCAAAAAGTGTGGACACAAGGAGAATTGTGGCCATTTTGTAATCAATCTACCATACTGCATGTGGTGGAAAAGCTTAGGTGTCCATCAAAATCTTCTCTCCCCAAATGCAAATAGACACTTGCACATCAATGCTCATAGCAACATTATTCACAATTGCCAACCAACCCAAGAGTCCATCAAATGATGAATGGGTAAATAAAATGTAGTATATATATATATACAATGGAACATTATTCAGTAGTAAGAAGGAATGAAATCCTGACCCACATGACAACATGGATGAACTCTCTGAGGATATTATGTTGAGTGAAATAAGTCAGACACAAAAAGACAATTATTGGATGATCCCACTAATATGAACTAAATATAATATGTAAACTCATAGACACAAAATCTAGAGTATAGGTTACCAGGAGATAGAATGAGGCTAGAGAATGGGGAGCAGTTGCTTAGTATGTGCAGAATTTTTAACTGGGTTGAACTTAATGTTTGGAAATGGATAGAGATGATGGTAGCATGTTATTGTGAATATAATTAACAGTGCTGTATTGTATGTAAATATGTTTGAAAAGGGGGGTTTAGAGTTATCTATGTCACCAGAAGGAAAGCTAGAGATTAAAACATGGAAATATAAAATACAATTAATCTTGTGGTAGATGATGACTGTGATTAACAATACAAATATTAAAAAGTCCTTTCGTGAACTAGAACAAATGTACAACGCTATTAAAAGGAGTTAGTAACAGAGCGGTATCTGTGGGAAAATGTACTTGTTGCAAACTATGGACTAGAGTTAACAATAATATCTTAATATTCTTTCATCAGTAGTAACAAATGCACCACACCAATACTAGGGGGTCAATAATGGGTATAAGGAGTATGGGATGTTTGGGGTTTTCTTTTGGGGGGGATAATGGAAATGTTCTAAAATTGATTGTGGTGATGAATGCACAACTGTGTGATGATACTGTGAGTCACTGATTATATACTTTGGATAGATTGTATGGTGTCTGAATATATCTCAATAAAATTGCATTTAAAAAATCTGCTCTCCCTTCTTCCTTAGTAACAGAACTGCAGCCAACCATGTAGATTACATTTCACAATCTCCTTTGCAACCCTGAATGACTAAGTTCTCACCATCAGCTAAGTTGTCACCAGTGGAAGATGTGTAGAAGTGATGTGTGCTACTTAAGATATCTATGAGTGTCTTCTAGTAGGTTCTATTCCACCATCTTACCAGCTGGAATCTGGATGTAGCAAGAATCTAGCATCATCCATGAAGCTGATAATGTCCCAGGTAATAGAGGAGTAACAACTTGCAAGGAATCTGCATTCCCTAAAAACCGTGATGAAAAGAGCTTCCTCCCTGATCTGAATTGTTCACATTGGGAGTGTTATGTGAAGGAGAAGTAAACTTTTTTGTTCTTTAAGAAGTTTTGTGTTGGGGGTCACTTTGTTGACAACAGCCTATCTTCCCCTAAATGATATACTGGGACAACCAAATGTGCAGTCTGCATTCATTTAAAAAACTGGATCAACAAATACTTCACCCTGGTATTTTTGTACAAAGAACCCAAAGTCATTCCAAAGGTTCCCCATGGACCAAGGCTTCAAAGGGGAAAATGAAGCACTGATATGATTACTTGATAGGTAGATTTGGGTTGGGAGGTTGGGGTGGGGGCAAATGCCACTCTCTGTCAACACTTTGTAAATATTCTCATTCATATGGAAGCCGGAATTTTTCCATTCTCATGAACCAGATCATGAATCTTTAGCCTTCATCTGAAGATTTCTAGGGCTATGTAGCATTGGAGCATGAAATTCTGACATTTCAAGTCACTAATGGATGTTCTGTCACCTTCTGTATCCACCCCCACCCCCTGCTCAAGCTGGAATCACTGAAAATGTTGAGGGATGGTGGAAAATGACTTGAAAAGTGGTCAAACAGATCTTACAATTTAAGGGATATAACATTATTGAATTTGAGGGGAGCTTAGTGACTAAAGAGTAGGATCCTATCCCTATTGTTTTTAAATTCCAATCTAGGGAGGATCTAAGATGGTGGCATAGAGAGGAGTGGAAGCTAGTTAGTCCCCCTGGAACAACTAATAAAAAACCAGGAACAACTAGTAAATAATCTGGAATAACTGCAGGGGGACAAACTTGACATCCACTCATCATACACTAACCTGAATGGGGAGGAATGCCCAAGATCACAGCATAAAATCTGTAAGTAATAACTGCCGATCCAAGCTGGGAGACCCCTCCCCAACAGCTCAAGCTGCAAAACCTCATGGTGATAGAGAGAAGCTCTCTCCCGGCAAGCAAATATAGCTCAGCTGAGCTCCAACTGGGGTTTTAATTAGTGAGTGTGGACTGCTCACTACAAGTTACGAATCCCTAATAAGCAGACAGAGGCTTTGCATGATGACTGACCTTGGAGAGCCAGAGGGTCGCCACAGACCAGCCCTGAAGAAGACTTTCTGTCCCTGTTTCAGCTCAGTGGAGAAAGCCTCAGCCATTTTCAGTACCCAGTGCTCTGACCCAGACAACTGTGGAGATAGCACAGGCAGAGAAAAACCACTGAAATGCTAATGACCTCTCCCTAGGGGGTCTATCTTCTCTAAGAGGAAAGGGGTGGGGCCCAACTTTACTATCTGCCTTCCATTCAGAACAAACCCCAGAGCCTGGGGAAAACAGCCATGGGCCACACCTCCTTATACCAGTCTGGAATTACAGGCTGACAGGTGCCACCTGCTGGGTAGAAAAGCACAGCGACCTGAGGCATCACAGGGTGTACCAATTTTCTAAGACACACCCTGATACAAAGAGAGAATCCTGAAAGCAGCAAGAGAAAGATTTCTTCCTTCTGGGATCTGAGCCCATTCTGATCTGGGGAAATGTGATTGGGGTAACCAAGGAAACCATGCCTAGGCAACAGAAAACTACAACCTACACTAAGAAAAATGAACTTATGGCCCAGTCTAAGGAACAAACTTACCCTTCAACTGAGATACAGGAATTGAAACAACTAATAATAAGTCAATTCTAAAAGTTTAGGGAAGATATGGTGAAAGAGCTGAACCATATAATGGAAACCCTGGGCATACACATAAGGTAGAAATTGAAAGTTCAAAAAACCAACTCTCAAAATCTATGGAAATGAAAGGCACAACACAAGAGATGAAAGACACAGTGGAAACATACAACAGCAGATCTCAAGAGGCAGAAGGAAACACTTAGGAACTAGAGAACAAGGCACCTGAAAGCCTACACACAAAAGAACAAATGGAGAAAAGAATGGAAAAATACGAGCAACATCTCTGGGAACTTAAAGACAAAATGAAAAGCAAGAATTTGCATGTCATTGGTGTCCCAGAAGGAGAAGTGAAGGGAAAAGGGACAGAAGCAATAATAGAGGAAATAATCAATGAAAATTTCCCATCTCTTATGAAAGACACAAAATTACGGATCCAAGAAGCACAGCGTACCCCAAACAGAATAGATCTGAATAGGCCTATGCCAAGTGTTCTAGTTTGCTAATGCTGCAGAATGCAAAACACCGGAGATGGATAGGCTTTTATAAAACGGGGGTTTATTTCACTACACAGTTACAGTCTTAAGGCCACAAAGCGTCCAAGGTAACACCTCAGCAATCGGGTACCTTCACCGGAGGATGGCCAATGGTGTCCGGAAAACCTCTGCTAGCTAGGAAGGCAGCCAGCGTCCGCTGCAAAGCTCTGGCTTCAAAATGGCTTTCTCCCAGGACGTTCCTCTCTAGCAAGCTTGCTCCTCCTCAGAACATCACTCACAGCTGCACTCACTGAGTTTTCTCTCTCTGAGTCAGCTCATTTATATAGCTCCACTGATCAAGGCCCACCCCAAATGGGCGGCGCCACGCCTCCATGGGAACATCTCATCAAAATCATCACCCACAGCTGGGTGGGGCACATTCCAAGCAAATCTAACCAGCACCAAAACGTCTGTCCCAGAAGACTACAAAGACAATGGCATTTGGGGGACACAATACATTCAAACCGGCACACCAAGACACTTAATAATCAGATTATCAAACGTCAAAGACAAAGAGAGAATCCTGAAAGCAGTAAGAGAAAAGCAATCCATCACATGCAAAGGAAGCTTGATAAGACTATGTGCAGATTTCTCAGTAGAAACCATGGAGGCAAGAAGGAAGTGGGGAGATGTATTTAAGATACTGAAAGAGAAAAACCACCAACCAAGAATCCTATATCCAGCAAAACTATCCTTCAAATATGAGGGAGAGCTTAAAATATTCTCTGAGAAGCAAACAATGACAGAGTTTGTGAACAAGATACCTACGCTACAGGAAACACTAAAGGAAGCACTGCAGACAGAAAGGAAAAGACAGGAGTGAGAGGTTCGGAAAACAATTTTGGGAGATAGTAGCACAGCGATGTAAGTATGGTTGAAAGAGGAAGGCTGGGACCAAGTGGGACACCAGAACAAAAGACAAAGGATAAAGACTGGGACTGTGTAACTCAGGGAAACCTAGGGTGTTCAATGATTGTAATAAAGGGTACAAATATGTTTTACATGAGGTAGAACAAATGAATGTCAACATTGCAAGGTGTTAAAAATAGGGTGGGATTGGGAGGAAAATACAATCAATGCAAGACACTATAATTTACAGAAACATTGTATTATGCTTCCTTTAATATAACAAAGGCAATATACAAAAGCTAAATACATATGGGTGGGGTGGGGAATAGGAGAAGGATATGGGACTCCTGGCATTTGTGATGTTGTCTGACTCGTTATTCTACTTTAGGTTAATGCTATCTTTCCTTTTGTTGCTTTCTAGCTACCAGTTTTGGTTTTTTGTTTGTTTGTTTTTCTCTCTTTCTCCTTTCTTTTTCTTTTGCCTCTCTGCCTTCTTTGACTCTTCCTCTTTCTTTGTGGAAGAAATGGAGCTGTCTTTATACAGATGGTGGCGACGGTGCTGAATACATAAACACGTGACTACACAGGGAACCAATGATTGTTTACTTTGGATGGAATGTATAGTGTGTGAACAAAACCATCTTAAAAGAATTGGGTTGATTAAGAAACCTTGAGGGAACTATATTGAGTGAAGTAAGACAGACACATAAAGGCAAATATTGCAGGGTCTCACTGATATAAACTAATTATAATATGTAAATTCATAGACATGAAATGTAAGTTACCAGGATACAGAATGAGGCTAAAGACTGGGGACTAGTTGCTTATTATGAGCAGAATGGTCAACCAGGGTGAACTTAAATGTTTGGAAATGGACAGGGGTGATGGTAGCACATTGTGAGAATAACTAACAGTGCTGAAAGGTGTGTGAAGGTGGTGGAAAGGGTAAGCACAGAGTCACGCATGTCACCAGAAGGGAAGTTGGAGGTTAAAAGATGGGAGTGTATAAAACAGTGAATCTTGTGGTAAACAATGTCAATGAGTAACTATACAAATATTAGAAATCTCTCTCACAAACTAGAACAAATATATGACACTATAACTAGAAGTTAATAATAGAGAGGCATATAGGAAAAAAATATATATACCTATTGCAAACTATATCCTACAGTTAGTAGTATTTTAACATTCTTTCAGGAACAGTAACAAATGTAATATACCAAAACTATGAATCAATAATGGAGGGGGCTGTGGTTAGGGGTATAGGAGGATCTAAGTTTCCTTTTTTTGTCTTTATTTCTTTCTGGAGTAATGAAAATGTTCTAAATATTGAATAAAAATTAATTGTGTTGATGGATGCACAGCTATATGATGGTACCATGGGCAATTGATTGTACACTTTGGATCTTTGGATAGTTGTATGGTATGTGAACAATCTCAATAAAAAATATATATTAAAAAAATCCAATCTAAAATCTTTAGCAATGGCTACTAGGTCCTAAATGATCCAGCCCTTTGCCACCTCACAGCCTCATAGCATCCACCTGTCCCCTTGTTTGCTTTCTTCCTTTGTTCCTGCCTCACTGGCATTTTCTCTATTTTTCTTTTTCACTAAGTTTCCTTTTGGACTTCTCTCTGCCTAGGTGGTTTTCTCCAAATCTCTGACTAAGTCCTATTCATGTCTCAAATCAAAGTTGCAATGTCAGTTGCTAAGGGGGGGTCTTCCTTGAGCCCCCAGACTAGGATAGAGCCCTCCTTCTGCATTCTCATAGAACCTCACATAGCCCTCCAACAATTAAAATTAAACATTTGTTTCTGTAATGTTGAGTACTAGACTGAAAGTCCCTTGAGGACAGACACTGTGTCTATTTTCTTTACTGCTATATTCTGGCACCTAACACACCTAGTAGGTTCTCAATAAATATTGGTTGAATGAACAAATGGATGAATGAATGAAGGGAAAGTGTTTGAGGATAGAGACAGAAAGTCAATGACAAAAAAAAAGGGAGAAGATGATTTGATTGGTCTGCCTCCTGAGAAAGTGATTTGCACATCAATGAGATGGCAAAAGGAGGAGGGGTGGGTCAGCACCCTCCACCCCTAATCCCCAGGAGAGCTGCAAAACACCTCTTCTCTATGTCTGACTAGTGATTTCAGATGTTAACCAACCCGGTTCATTTTCCACGGAGAGCCATAGCCATGAGAAATTGGAATACAACTCACCTTATATTCCCTTGTAATAGCAAGCACAGTGAATTGAATCAGCAGCCAGGGCTTGGGGACAAATTGCATTTGGAAATTGTGTTTATGTATCAAAGAACTAATTACTGCCAAGTTGCACCTCAATAGTACTTTGATGATTTCATTATTGGATCTAACTGCACTTCTATTCAGGATAAGAGTTTACTGTCTTTTAATTGATAATGGAAATTGAAGTTACCAAAACATGAATGGAGATGAGGCCTTCTTCAGCTGATTTTTGGCCCATAGAAAACAAAATAGCCTTTCACCACTTTCAGGACAAAAATACAAACATTTACTTTCTGCTTAGCCAGGTTTGGTAGTGTTTTGGGCTCTGCTGGTCTCCAAAGAATAACCATAACAGTTTGCATCCACTTTCAAGAATACGCTTAAAAGTCATTTGTGGTTTTATGAAAGTGAGCACCTCAAATTTCAAGGCTTATAACTTTTAAGCTGAAATAAGAAGTGGAGCAATGGATTACTTCATCTCAACCCAAGATAGCCAAACAATTTACGCAGAAAGAATAATATA
Organism: Choloepus didactylus; assembly: GCF_015220235.1. Taxonomy (NCBI): domain Eukaryota; kingdom Metazoa; phylum Chordata; class Mammalia; order Pilosa; family Megalonychidae; genus Choloepus; species Choloepus didactylus. The sequence goes on along the minus strand of NC_051312.1, from coordinate 36,469,183 downwards.
TCTTCATAACTATTTGGGGAGGAGAGTGGTGCCACTGTTCCTAGTCTTAGAGAAGATCCGTCTCCTGCCAGAACGGAAGAAGCAGCAAGTTAATCTCATGGGGCCACCCAACAGGAGAGGTGAAGCAGCATATTTTACCCATTCACTAAACACAGCAGCAGCAGGATTTCTCATCACATTGGACTCTGCCACATTTTAATGAAGTAGAACACTGGATTTTCCCTGTTAAAGTTGTTTCTGATTTGCCATTTTATCAAGGTGGCAGTGATGTCAATCACTGTAGCAGTGGAAGCCCAAGAAAGAGCCTCATCTCCACATACTTCCAGAGCGAAGGGAACTCTCTTTGTCTGCCTTAATAATGGGTTGGCCTTTTTAGGTTCTAATGAATTGGAATAGCTAGCAGTAAATACCTGAAACTATCAAACTACAACCCAGAACCCTTGAATCTTGAAGACGGTTGTGTAACAGTGTAGCTTATGAGGGGTGACAATGTGATTGGGAAAGCCATATGGACCACACTCCCCTTTGTCCAGTGTATGGATGGATGAGTAGAAAAATGGGGGCAAAAAAAAAAAAGGCACCCAGTGTTCTTTTTTACTTTAATTGTTCTTTTGCACTTTAATTTTTATTCTTATTACTTTTGTGTGTGTGGTAATGAAAATGTTCAAAAATTAATTTTGGTGATGAACGCACAACTATATAATGGTACTGTGAACAACTGACTGTACAATTTGTATGACTGCATGGTATGTGAATATATCCCAATAAAATTGAATTTAAAAAAATAGTAATAATGGGTTGGGATAAGAAAGACCCCAGAGGCAGCCTCACATCTTTGCTCCTCTTCTAATGCTCCACAGCTTTCCAGCTTTCCAGCTTTTCATAATGGTTGTTCCCTACAACCTTGATTAGCTCTTCCTGATGGCCAGTCTCCAGTTTCTCATGCTTTCTCCTCTACTGTTTCTGTATAGTTCCTCCAATATTTCCTCCTTTCATCTGACTCACAGAGTAACCCTTCTGGGCACCCAGTGCTTGTCCTGTCCCAAGAATCCTGAGCAGACCACAGAGCAACATTCAAACCATTCTAATGCAGAGCAAAATTAAATTCCATTTGTAATACAATTGCTCCATGGCTTCTGGCCCATTCAGAAAAGAAAGTTCCCAAAACCATGTCCATTTGGAGACAGGGGGTTTTGTTACACCAGTACTGCAGTATCTACCTGAAAACATCCCTATGGCTTGAGGCTTTTGTAAAGAGGATTCATTTATTCATTCAACAAACTTTTACAAAAGGCCTACTACATAGTAGCATACAATAGTTCATGGATGTAAAAATGAAACATAATGGTCCCTGACCTCAGCAGGCCAGCATCCAGTACACTTATCCCTTGCTTAATGGCTGCAATCCATTCCTGAAAACCCTGCCACTACATGAAAAGTCGTTAAACAAAATAATAGTTCTATTAAATTTAATGGGAAAAATTAGGGTATACTTCCTCCCAACTAAAGATATCCAAACAATTTACACAGAGAGAATAATGTATCAATTGAACAGTGAAAACAAGTTTCTACAAGTAATAAACGATCATCTGAAGTAAATACAGTCTGTACACAAAATGTGGTGCAATCAAGGTATCTTACACATCACACAAGATGAAGAGCAGGTGGTGACAGGTGGAGGGGGGTGAAAGGAAGCCCATTCTGTGAAAGGTGCATTCTCCTTTCTGCATCATTCGCTTCACAAAGCTGCACTTAAAATAAAGTGATAGCATAGAAGAATACATTTAGGGTAAAATGAAGTCCAAACATAAAAGGACTTCTAATCGTGGGGAAATAATGCACTCACCTAACAGACTTCAGAGTCCTAGTTGATGCATTCTCCTCCTTCTCAAAGTAAAACATCCAAAGAAGGAATGTAAGTTAAATTTTCCCCTATATTCTCTGACTAGAAACTAGTGGGCTGGGTAAATTGGTGTATTTTTGTCCGCAACTATAATGCTGGAATATGACTCCTTATAGCATTTTTGTTTAGTGTCGTCTGAGGTTTTAAAAAAAGTCATTAAAAAAACAAGCTGATGTACAAAAAGCGGAATAATTTTTCACTGTTGTAGCAAATGGTCTTTAGCTGAACAGTTGTCACATGAGATGAGCCTATAGACTATGAAGGAAACTATGGTAGTTGTAGGCAGAGTGGGGGGTTGCAAGGGGAAATAGGAAGTGTGCGACTCAAGTTCCAACTTACCTGAAAAGGAGGCTACTCCCAACTGAGATCATTGCTTCTCAAGGCAGGAACAAATCATTAACTCTGGAAAGCTAAGTATCAAATCCCAAAGAAGTAGAGACTATTTCTAACCATAAGAGACCTCTCTATCACCTATTCTGAATGGTTAAAATTAATCTTCCCCTGACAGTTATGCTCCAGCCCTAATCCCACACAGTCAGTCTTCTATCAAATGGAAAATGTTGGTCGTAGGGAGTACTGGATAAGAAAATGTGAACAACACTAGAAATTCATTTCCACTGGAATCGATGCTATTGCATTTTATATATATATATAATCGAGATTGTTCACATACCATACAACTATCCAAAGATCCAAAGTGTACAATCCATTGCCCATGATACCATCATACAGCTGTGCATCCATCAACACAATTTTTTTCAATTTATAGAACATTTTCATTACTCCAGAAAAGAAATAAAGACCAAAAAAGGAAACTCAAATCCTCCAATACCCCTAACCACCACCCCTCCATTACTGATTCATAGTTTTGGTATAGTACATTTGTTAACTGTTCATGAAAGAATGTTAAAATACCACTCACTATAGTATATAGTTTGCAATAGGTATATATTTTTTTCCTATATGCTTCTCTATTATTAACTTCCAGTTATAGTGTCATACATTTGTTCTAGTTCATGAGAGAGATTTCTAATATTTGTATAGTTAATCACGGACATTGTCTACCACAAGATTCACTGTTTTATACATTCCCATCTTTTAATCTCCAACTTTCCCTCTGGTGACATGAGTGACTCTGAGCTTACCCTTTCCACCACCTTCACACACCTTTCAGCACTGTTAGTTATTCTCACAATGTGCTACCATCACCCCTGTCCATTTCCAAACATTTAAGTTCACCCTGGTTGAACATTCTGCTCATAATAAGCAACGATTCCCCATTCTTTAGCCTCATTCTATATCCTGGTAACTTACATTTCATGTCTATGAGCTTAAATATTATAATTAGTTCATATCAGTGAGACCCTGCAATATTTGCCTCTATGTGTCTATCTTATTTCACTCAATATAGTGTCCTCAAGGTTTCTTCATCAACCCCTTTCTTTTAAGACAGTTTTGTTCACACACCATACATTCCATCCAAAGTCAACAATTGTTGGTTCCCTGTATAGTCACGTTTATGTATTCAGCACCATCGCCACTCACTATATAAGGACATCTCCATTTCTTCCACAAAGACGGAGGAAGAGTCAAAGAAGGCAGAGAGACAAAAGAAAAAGAAAAGAGAAAGAGAGAAAAACAACACCAACAACAAAACATGACAGCTAGAAAGCAACAGAACGAAAGATAGCATTAACCTAAAGTAGAATAGAGTCAGACAACATCACCAATGCCAAGAGTCCCATATCCTTCTCCTATCCCCCTCTACCACTCATATGCATTTAGCTTTGGTATATTGCCTCTGTTATATTAAAGGAAGCATAATACAATGTTTCTGTTAATTATAGTCTCTAGTTTGCATTGATTATATTTTCCCCCCAATTCCACCCTATTTTTAAAACCTTGCAATGTTGACATTCATTTGTTCTAACTCATGTAAAAACATATTTGTGCCTTTTATTACAATTATTGAGCACCCTAGGTTTCCCTGAGTTACACAGTCCCAGTCTTTATCCTTCATCTTTTGTTCTGGTGTCCCACATGGTCCCAACCTTCCTCTTTCAACCATACTCACAGTCATCTGTGTTCAGTGTACTTACATTGCTGTGCTACTATCTCCCAAAATTGTTTTCCAAACCTCTCACTCCTGTCTTTTCCTTTCTGTCTGCAGTGCTTTCTTTAGTGTTTCCTGTAGAGCAGGTATCTTGTTCACAAACTCTGTCATTGTCTGTCTGAGAATATTTTAAGCTCTCCCTCATATTTGAAGGATACTTTTGCCAGATATAGGATTCTTGGTTGGCAGTTTTTCTCTTTCAGTATTTTAAATATATCACCCCACTTCCTTCTTGCCTCCACGGTTTCTATTGAGAAATCCACACATAGTCTTATCAAGCTTCCTTTGCATGTGATGGATTGCTTTTCTCTGGCTGCTTTCAGGATTCTCTCTTTATCTCTGACATTTGATAATCTGATTATTAAGTGTCTTGGTGTAGGCCTATTCAGATTTATTCTGTTTGGCGTATGCTGCACTTCTGGGATCCGTAATTTTATGTCTTTCATAAGAGATGGGAAATTTTCATTGATTATATCCTCTATTATTGCTTCTGTTCCTTTTTCCTTCTCTTCTCCATCTGGGACACCAATGACACATATATTCCTGATTTTCATTTTGTCCTTAAGTCCCCAGAGACATTGCTTGTATTTTTCCATTCTTTTCTTTATCCATTCTTTTGTGTGTAGGCTTTCAGGTGCCTTGTTCTCCAGTTCCTGAGTGTTTTCTTCTGCCTCTTGAGATCTGCTGCTGTGTTTCCATTGTGTCTTTCATCTCTTGTGTTGTGCCTTTCATTTCCATAGATTCTGTGAGTTGGTTTTTCAAACTTTCAATTTCTACCCTATGTACACCCAGTGTTTTCATTATACGGTTCATCTCTTTTGCCTTATCTTCCCTATGCTTTCTGAATTGACTTATTATTAGTTGTTTCAATTCCTGTATCTCAGTTGAAGTGTAAGTTTGTTCATTTGACTAGGACATAAGTTCATTTTTCTTAGTGTAGGTTGTAGTTTTCTGTTGCCTAGGCATGATTTCCTCGGTTACCCCAATCAGGTTTTCCCAGACCAAAACAGGCTCCAGTCCCAGAAGGAAGAGCTATTCAGTATCTGGTTTCTCTGAGGGTGTGTCTTAGAAAATTGGTACACCCTGTGAGGCCTCAGGTCATTGGGCTTTTTTGCCCAGCAGGTGGCACCTGTCAGCCTGTAACTCCAGACTGGTATAAGGAGGTGTGGCCCGTGGCTGTTTTCCCCCAGGCTCTGGGGTCTGGTTCTGAATGCAAGGCAGGTAGTAGAGCTGGACCCCACCCCTTTCCTCTTAGAGAAGATAGATGCCCTAGGGAGAGGTCATTAGCATTTCAATGGTCTCTCTCTTCCTGTGCTATCTCCACCCTTGTCTAGGTCAGAGCACTGGGAACTGACAATGGCTGAGGCTTTCTCCACTGAGCTGAAACAGGGACAGAAAGCCCCCTTCAGGGCCAGTCTGCGGCCACCTTCTGGCTCTCCAAGGTCAGTCATCACCCAAAGCCTCTGTCTGCTTGTTGAGGATTCATAGCTTGTATCTAGCAGTCTATGTTTGTTAATTAAAACCCCAGTTGGAGCTCAGCTGAGTTATATTCACTTGCTGGGAGAGAGCTACTCTCTAGCACCACAAGGCTTTGCAGCTCAGGCCATGGAGGGAGGGGTTTCCCAGCTTAGATCTGCAGTTTTTACTTACAGATTTTATGCTGTGAACTTGGGCATTCCTCCCAATTCAGGTTGGTGTATGATGAATGGACAGTCACGTTTGTCCCCCCCCCCCCAGTTATTCCAGATTATTTACTAGTTGTTCTTGGTTGTTTATTGATTGTTCCAGGGGGACTAACTAGCTTCCATTCCTCTTTATGCCACCATCTTAGATCTCTCTATCTGCATCATTTTTAAAAATGCAACAAGCCACATAATTTTTCTATAGTCAAATATTTTTTATCCCAGAATGAGGAGCTCTGTTAACCTGAGCAATCTTGAAAAAGGTGTCCCCTCTGGACAAGCCACTTCAATGCAGAACCAAAGCCAGGCTCAGGACTTGACAAGCGGAGCACACTCTGGATTTTGACCCTCACTTACCTCTTGGTCTGGGTGCTTTTATGCAATGCACAAAACACACATTCATATGCAACAGCCCCAACAGAAATCACTGTATAATGGAAGAATGGCAAACCCAGGCTATAGACTACTTACTTCAAGCAATATTCAACATTCACTTATTTTTAAATTCCAAGACACAGAAGATACTGGAGTCAAGAGATCAGGATTAGATACATTGCTAAACTGTAACATAATGTATAATCTTGAGTAAGGTACTCCTCTTCTTTGTCTGACAATTTTTTCACTTGCAAACAAAGGAATCTGAATTTAATGACCTCTAAAGATACTTCCATCTCTGGTCATCCAGGTCTCTAAAGTGGACAGGTACAAAAACTGTGCATGGCAGCATTGTTTGCAATAACAACAAAAAATGCTTTTAAAAAAAAAAAAAACCCTGACTACAACCCAAATGTCCATCCATAAATAATGAAGATAAATGATGGCACACTGTCATAATTTGCAACCTTTTAGATAAATGAGGTAAATCTATAGTTAGTGATATAGAACAATGCCCAAGATATATTGTTAAATAAAAAAGCAAGTTGTGAAATATATGAAGAGTATGATTTACACACACATGCTTATTTTTACTTAGCATATGTAATTTTAAAGAGATAACACAAGAAACTACTTACAGCTAGTCCTAGGAGGTATGATGGGGGGCTGAGGGGTAAAGAGGGAGTCTTTAATTTTTATTTTATGTCCTTTGTTACTATTTGAATTTTACTACAAGCATCAATCATTTTTAAAATAAAAAAAGAATAAGAACTTTTGAAATAAGTTGTTAACAATTAAGACCAAAATATAGAGGAATTTCTGTTGATGCTGGAAACATCATACCGTTTCCAAGATATTTGGTTATTCCAAAGTCTGCAGCCTTGCTGAAAGCTTTCCCACTGGGGCTGTTTATACCCTTTGGAATTTCCCAAAACCCTCCCTCCTCCAGATTCCAGATTGTCCCCATCCTCCTAAGCTTCTCCCTCTGGAAGATAAGGCTCCTGGAAGCATCCTGATAGACCTTTCCTTGAAATAGCCTGAGGGTTTTCCTAAGGCATGAGGATTTTCCTAAGGCAATGGCTCTCTCTTCTAGATATTAATTAAGAAGCCCAATAACAGGTTCACTTACTCTCATAAGGTCCAAACAGAAAAGTCTAATTTATCTGATTCTACAGAGACCAATAAAAGCCTTTCTGAGGAGACTTAATATCATAAGCAAAAAAATAATAATTTGGAAAGGTGAAGTCCATCAGTCAGCAGAAAGTTCCAAGTCCCACAACTACTACATGCTGACCTCCACTGTAAAAATATCCGTTTCTGTCAAGGATGAACTAAATTCCATCAGGTTGGCTCTCAGGGCCTCTGTCAATTCCTGGTTCACAATGCAGTGAACTGTGCTGTTACCTTGCAAAGTAAATCTGTATTTCAATCATCTCCTCCTTTCCGGTTTCCCGATTTCTTACAGAGGATGCCCATTCTTGCCTCTGCTGCTTTCAAGGTAAGTGAGAAGAAAACAATCAGGAATGACCAAAGCACTGTGTGTCTACAAAATACAACAAAATAATCACAGCTATTATCACTTTAAACACCCACCAGGACCTCCAAATCACTTGGGGAAGGCATTTTGTATGTGAATATAAATCACACCATCTGTTACTCTCCTATAACTTTTAAATCAAATCATTGCCAAATCCAAACATCAAAGAGAGAAGAAAAATAAGACCATTTCTAGTTTTATCATACGTGTGGGTCACTTCACCTCACTTCAGCTCAGTTTTTCTTTTAAGACTTGGGCTTTCCCCAAGGGTATTCATTCAGATCAACTTTACAATGGATTCACCAAAAAAAAAAAAAGAAATGAAAAGGAAAGAAAACAAAGTAGATACCCCACACACAAACACAAACGTGTGCACGCATAGAGAGGCCCTTTCCAAAAGCTCAAAAGAATCCAATTTGGATTATGTCTTAGTATCTGACCTGCTATTACAAATACCACAAACTGGTTTTGGCTTCCACCACAGGAATTTATTGGCTCACGAGTTTTGAGGGTAAAAGAAGTCCAAAATCACGATATCAACAAGGCTTGCTTTCTCCCTGAAGACTGTAGTGTTCTGGGGCTGTCTGCCTGCAATCCTTGGGGTTCCTTGGCTTTCTCGTCACGTGACAATGTCCTCTCCTTTCTCTTCTGTGTTTCTGCTGATTTCCCGGTTCTCTTCCTAAATCCTCCAGTAATCTGGATGAAGACCCACCCTGGTTATCTAGGTCCTATTTACATCCACAGGGACATGGATTAAGATTAGGAACATGTCTAAATTGGGGCACATAATTCAATCTACCACAGATTATCTTGCAGGAATAAAAGAAGAGTTTGGGAAGTTAACAAGACTAGATGTTTAACTCTGAAGAAGCTGATGAAATACCCCAGAAAGTAAAGGACTATCCTCTCATGCAAATATGTGCAGTATATGTGTAACCTCCTCCATCTTCATTCAATAAATATTTATTAGGCAAATACTGAGAGGCAATGGGAAATAGCAGGAAGAGCACAGGCTTTGGAAAAAAGAATGAATCTGACTTACAAATGAGGAAACTAAGACTTAAAGAGGTTAAGTGACTTGCCACAGTCACCAAGAAAAAAGGGAGAAGGCCAGGATTTTACCTGCCTCAGTGAACCTCATGCTCTCTATAACACCTGTAAATGAAACGAGTCTATGAGAGGTTTGCCAGCTGGTAAAACTAATACTACTTATTAGTTCTGTAGCTTTGGGCAGGTTATCTCATCTCTCTGATCCTTACTTGTCTCACTTATTAAGTGGGAAATTCAATACCTCCTTTATAGGGTTGTTATGAGAATTAACGATAAAACCTATGTAAAGCATTTAGCACAGTCCCTGACACATGGGAGTCACTCAGTGTACATTGGCTATTCTCATTCTCTGCCGCATGGTGAAAGAAGAAGTGAATAAAGACAGTCTAGCCCTCAAAGGACTCATGGTCTGTAAGAAAAACTTCCTGCCCAATGCCTTCCTTCTTTAAGGAAATACTAAGTCACACATAGACTATGGATGTTAACATCTCATCTGTTTCCAGTTCATAAACACAGCTGAATCACGTTCCCAAGGGAGGATAGGAAAGGAGGAAGAGCTTTCCAGAGGAAAACTGGGGCCAATTCAGAAATGCAAAGTTGCATTACACCAATTATTCCTGATCCAGGCTGGGGTGTCTGGGTACAGTGGATAATTAGATGCTGCCCCAGCCTTTACACTGACATGACTGGTGCTATTTAATGTAATTACGTTACAGTAAAATGATGAGTTATCCCATAATTGGTAGTTACAGCATAATTGTAACTACACAGAATATTAACACTCTGATTGCCAGAGCCTTCCAAAGATGTTAGCTAAGTAAATGTTTCCCTTCTCTGGGTGGCAAAATCAGAGAACTGGAATGTTCTAGTTCAGCTTCTCATATCTGCCCTTCCTTTTCTTCATATACCAGCTCCCTCAGGCCCTCCAAGGGGATCCCACTCTTACCTCTCCAGGGACATAATGCCATGCATTTTCCACCTTCCTTCCCTATTCAAATCTGCTCTGTCAACCAGAAAACATCTGACAGACTCATTTCATTCACAAATAGTAGAGAGAGCCCAAGGCTCAGAGTGAGGCAGTGGTTGAATCCTGACTCGCCCTCTTTTTCCCATGTGACCTTGGCAAGTCATTTAGTCTCTCTAGTCTTAGTTTCCTCATCTGTAAAACAGATTATACCACCTACATCAGGATACTAATGTAGCAATTAAGTGAGTTACAGCCTGTAGCACATAGTAGGTATTTAAGAGATGTTAGTTGAATTTGAGGGTAATAGAATTAATAGTGTATCATTCCCTGGATTATTTTTATTCTTAATAGGAAAACGGATACTTTGAATTAAATCAAACAAGGGCATTATTCAACAGGGAGGCAAAGTATTTGAGGACGAACAGGTTTTACCAAAACTCCTTAAGTCACATAATAAAATCTGGTTACTTCAGAGACAGAGTAACATGATGGTTTAGTACACATGCCACAAAACTAGACGGACCAGGTTCAAATCCCAGCTCTGCCACTTTCTAGCTGTGGGACCTTGGGCAAGTGGCTTAACCTCTCTATGTTATCATCCCCCATCTACAAAAAAGGGAATAATATTAAATGTATTAATCTCCTGAGGTTGTTATGAGTAAGTTAAAACATGTAAAGCTAACAGTGACTGACAAATTATAGGAACTCAGTAAGTGTTGATGTTATTTTGACTATTATTCTAGCAACTGCTAATCTAATTGTGCCTTCACCCATGAAAGGGCTGTAATAATAACTAGAGGCAGAGCAACATCACCTTGCATCAGGAAAGCCTCAAACACAAACTTGGAGTAGGATGGAATCGCCAAGGTTTTTTTACAGTCTTGTAGCAACAATATCTCATCTTCGCTTTTTGATAAATGCTATACTCCAGGGATCATTATGAAAAAGAAGTGATAAACTTTTCAAAATGTCACCAAAGATATAAAAGTGTTATTGTCTCTTGGAGACCTCGGGTTACCCTGGGATAGACTGATGGAAAGGTCATAACCAGAAATGGAGGGTATGGCCTCAACTGATGAAAATACTCAACAGTAAAGAATGTTGTTATTTTTTTAACTCAAGGATTGGATTAATTAAACTATAGCAGCATGTAAATGTATGTTTCTCCTTCGAGATTTGAATAGCCCCAGAAGATACTTTCAATGGAACTTTTATTGCTTTATATCTGGAAAGATGTTTGGAAATATTGAACAATCAGAAATTTGCCTCTTGAATGAAATGTTGTCTCTGAATCTTCACATAGGTAAACATCAAGGCAAAATAGAATTCATTAAATAAGAGAGAGCAGGATTAAACCTTATGGTGGACTGCTGTCATTTTTTCTACCCAGCTCCACTTTCTCGTGGAAATGTCATTCCCTGACCATGTTCCCAATAAACAAATGCTAACCAGAGATTTATATAGGAGTAGACACATTCTTAAGATCCCAACCTCATACTCACTGATGAGTGGTCTTAGATTGAGCCCCAAACTCAAGCAGGGCCAATTATAACACCCTACCTACCTGGCTACAGTTGGTTGGTTCGGGGTAGGATCACCTGAGTCCTCACACCCCACGTCCCCCACCCCACACTTGCCATCAGACACTTTACAGGGGTTGAGGACATACATGTGTAGTTAAGTCCTCTCCAACAGTAGAAGCTGTAAGACATAAAACTTAGAGCTGTCAATAGCAATGGTTCCCATCCATATGAAAAAAAAGAAGAAGAAGAAGAAGAAGAAAGAAAAGAAAAAGAAGCGGTCTTTGGTGAGAATGCAGGAGACAGTGAAAAACAAAGAGAGGGCTAGTGATGTTCCATGCCTTCTTCCAAGTTTTCCTGCATTTCAGCTTTCTATGATTTGGTTTGTCAACCCCCCTTAGATTCCATGAACTAACAATACATTCTCCTTTCTGATTATCTCTTGCAATCAGTACTGCTCTGAATGATACACCCCTAAATCCTGAGGAGAAGCATATTGGCATTTCTAAAAATTATAAGTAGGTGAGCTTTGGCATCTTCACAAAAATCCTTCTCAATTGCTTCCCCAAAGAGAAAGAAGACATGGTTTCTGTGGTATAGAGGATAAAGCAGGGAATGGGAAGAGTCTCAGGCTTTGGGTGCAAGACCTTTCTCTACCATTTCTCAGTTAGTCACTTGGGTAGACCCTTTAACCTCTTTGAGTCTGAGTTTTCCCATTTATAAAACAAAGGAATTGGATTACAAGGCTCCTAAGACCTCTTCAAACACAAAAATCCTAGGATGCAGTTCCATTTCTCTAAGTCAATAGCCTCTGAACTATCAGGATTCACTTGTATTTGTCTAGCAGAAGTTGTTTTTCAAAACCCCTCCTTCCTATTCTCCTTTTGTCAGTCTGGAAGCTTGTGTTTGCATTTCTTCCACTAAATCACACACTTCTGGGAAACTGGTTGGAAGACTACCGCTTGGGGGGCAGAGAAAGGAGATCAACTGGAGGGGCTCACTGGCATGGTGAGCCCAACGAAGAAACAGTGTGTGCTGATCACTGCTCTGGAGAGGAATTTAACCTTGGGGAGGATTTCATCTGTGGTGACTGAACATCCTGGTTCCTCTAAGGAAGGGGCTGCAGAAATTAGCCTCGAGTGGCACTCACACAAAGGGAGAGCCTTCAGTAAAGGCAATTGGAATTTGTTCAGGATAATCGGTGAGGAGCAGATGTCACCAGGAGCTTGGGGGTGGGATGTGAGCCAAGGTTGAGGGAGAAGTCAGGAAAACCCTAGTGACAGATCAGCAGAGCCAACAGCCAGGCCTGTTACAAAAACGAAGCACTTTCTTCCAACATTTGCAGCCAACTTTACTGTATCTGAGAAGGGCTGGAAGATGAAAAGATGAGAAGCTCCTGCCAAGGAGCTAGCAGCCTTGCCTGCGACGTCTGAAATGGCATGTTTAATCACTGTAACACAGTTTTTCTAGCCTACTAATGTTAGAAGGAAGTTCCTAATGAAGTTATTGCTCTGCTGACTGAATTAATGATTTCCAGTTAAGGTGCTTGTAAACACACGGTGCTGAGTGTTCACATGTTAATTGAGGCATTGCTGTGGAGGCACTCATTAAAGTATTGCAAAATATTGAAAGAAAACACTGTTGACCAAGGGGAACATGCCAGACTGAGCCCTCACGCTGTGTCGTGTAATAAAGAATTTGGCTGGTCTTTGTCCCTGGATCCTGGGAGATACCCCTAAATCTTTGGTATGTCCCATTTTAGGACTGTCTTTGTTATTCATGGTGGGCCCTGGACCACATCTGATAGTCCATGCTAAACAGATGAGTCCGGGTAGGGTGGTCCTAGGGGTAGTCCTAGGGGGTGGAGCTGGCCATGCTAAAAGGAGCAATCATGTGATTAGAGGGTTGGGGCTTTGAGCCTTATCATATCATCCTGACCTCCAGGGAGGGGGAGGGACTGGAGATTGAGTTCCACCAGGGGCCTTGATGCAATAAATCATATCTACATGATGAAAAACCCCAGTAAAAACTCTAGCCCCCAAACTCAGATGAGCTTCCCTGATTGGTAGGGGGGGTAGGGACACAGTGGCAACTCGTCCCGCCTCCACGGGACCCTCCCAGACCTCACCCTCGGCATCTCTTCTTTTGGCTATAATAAAACTGCAATCATAAGTATAGTGCTTTCCTGAGTTAGGTGAATCATTCTAGCAACATGCCAACCCCAAGGAGGTGGTGGGAACCCCAAAATTTGTAGCCAGCTGGTCAAGTGTGTGGGTGTCCTGGGAACCCACAAACTTACAGCTGTTGTCCACCGTAAAGGCAGCCTTATGGAGAACAGTGCCCTTCACCCATGGAACCTGCACTAACTCCAGATACTTAGTGGCAGAATTGCATTGCAGAGTGTCAGAAGTTATTGCCGTGTTTCTGAATTAGGAAAAGGGGAAAGAAACGAGAAGAGGATGACAATTCTGTCTAAGGACAGGAAGAAAGGCATCAAAGGACACACAGGGCCGTTAAAGTTCCTGATCCACAGCCTCTACCACCTTCTACACCCAACTTCACACCCCACTCTTGCATCACTCACCCTACCAACTTCAACCCCACTCTCTCCTGCAAAGTGGGAAGCTATTCTGAGTGCTGGCCCTATGATGAACTTCACACTATGAACAACTATGTCGGAGAGAGGGGGAGAAAATGTTTTCTGAATGTGTGTTTTAAAGCCGTCAGAAGGGCATGCGTCTTTTAAGGAGACAAGCTCACCTGTGGCCTCACGGGGTCCACAGCTAGAACGACGCACACAAGCCAATCTCGGCGGCGCCAGGCTGAATCCCATTTCCTGTGGCTGCTGCCGCTGCCATCTGCATCTGAGTCAGCCGGGACCGAGCGCGCAGCAGGCCTGCTAGTGAGCGGCTGCCAAATTGCAGAGCAAGGAGCACTTGGAGTGGTGGAGGGGAGGGAAAGGAGGAAGCTAACTAATAGCTTGCAAGCATATCTTCTAAAAAGCGTGTTAACCAAACAAGCTGCCATCCCTTAATCCCTCCCACTCCTGCCTGAATGTACACTAATTGAAAATTAAGTTTTCAATTTGAAGCCATTTTCTAATTCTGTCTCATTCAGGAGTAGTTAGAGCCCCGGTGTTTTGCTGAATTCCCAACGTTCTTTTCATGAGCTCCCTCAGGAAGCCAACAAAAGAGCCTTGTCAACATATTACCGACAGCAGCAGGCGGGAAAGTTTGCATAGAAGGAGAGAGTCATCTTGGAAGCCAAAGAAACAAGACTAGAACCAGGCGAAAGATTCTGCAGATCTTGACTGGAAGTGGAAGATATTTCCTAGTTCCTCTTCCCGCCTCCTCCTTCCCTAGTTAAACCGTAGCTGTAACCTGGTAGTTGGTAACCTCTCACTCATCACTGCTCTGTCCCCAGCGTGTTAGCAAAGCCTCCCCAGTAAAGTCATCAGCTTCTTGAGGGCAGAAACTCTGTTATATAGAGGTGGCCCTTGATCTCCAATGATAATTGATTCTGGGGAATTAGTCTACTTAAAAGGAGAGCAAAATGTCATGGTAAATAGTGAAAAACAGATTTTATTTTGGACTCTATATTAAAAGCTGAAATGATACATTTATAAAAATGAGTTTATTTGCTCTTATATTCAACAAATTTTAGGTCATTATTGCAACGTTGCATCTGTATTGATTCCTTTAGCATAATTTTTCCACAAAATTGTATGATTTCACCATAGGGCATTCTTGATTTTATATTTAACTTTCACAGCAAGAGCAAATAAGAGAGCTATTTGTGAAAAATATTCAAGGCTTTCTCAGTTTTCCTGAGGTACTCTCTCAAGCATTTGATATTCAAGTCATTCTCTCTTGAAGAAGTTAAAGTATCCTCATCCTTGTCTAGTTCTCCCATTTTCAAGTGTTCTAACTTCTCAGTCCTCTTTGCCAAGGGCATGTATGTGATTCAGATTCCATTGACTTCATAAGATCCTACACCTTTTGCAGGATTTCCAGTTTCACTTTGCAATTGACTCACATAGACTTTGCATTGCATCTATCAATGTTCATCCTTCATATGTCAGCAAGAGCCTGACACCCACAAAGATGCTGGGATAGCCAATAGGGGAATAGAGGTTGGGGCTGATCAGGGCAGAATGTCTGACTGAGAACTGATCTGTAAGTGCTAAATTCACTAGTGGATATATTCAGTTGTAAAGCCTCTCCTAGGTAATCTCTTAGGAACTCCATGATTTGTTGAGTAACTCAGATATCTACCCTACGTTGCTATCAAGTGGTGATTTCAAAACAATTTAATTCTAATGAATGCCTGGGCTATTGGGAAGGGAAACAAAGGAGAGCTTTGTTTGGGAGCTTAATTAATGAAGTTTTCCCAAGCATCATTATAAATAAACTATGATAGATGACCACCACCTACTTCTCAGTATCTATGATGAACAAGAATCTCATATAATTTTATCTAAATGTAGGTCTGAAAATGCAGATTGTATGACAATTTGGAACTTGAGTAACATAAATGGAGTGCTATAGAAACTGAAATCTTGGCAACAGAAGGAAATGAGTGAATAATCTGTATGAACTTGCCTGGGGCTAGGAGAATGGGGGTGAGGGGCAGGATGGTGGTGCAGAAACTTTAAGTAAAAAAGCTTCAGATGACAGGTAGAAGTAAAAAGATTTAAGGAAACTTTAAGCCGAGGCTGGAGAGGAAAGGAAAGGAAGAATTCAAAGAAACAAGACATCAATTCACCTAGCTGGGAAGAACCTAGGACACCAGCTATAGAAAGTGCTATTCATGAAGAGAAAAACAGTGATCTGTGGTTTGAGTGCTTGCAGAGAATGTAGCTTCAACAAGAAACTTAAGTGATTATACTTCGTGTCCCAACGGTTGACTGTGGTTCAAAATCTGACTAGACTGCTTCATGACCTAATGTCTCTGACCTTCTGCTCCTCATTAATAAAATGCCAGGGACGTTACACTCTTTATTTCAAAAAGTTTTTGAGGGTAGAACTAATATCCATGTTATTTTTGCATAGAACATATGCTGACTGGCACACATCAGTCATTCACTAAGTGGAAGCTATGATAATGATAATCATATGGACAGAAGTTAAGGTGTAGCCAGCGAACCTGGGGACAGACAAGGTGGAGCAGCATTTGCTGAGCTAACAACAGTTACTATTTCCTGATTCTGGTACAATGTAGACTTTGCTTGCTATACAAACGACTGAGGAAGCACTGAGAAGTGGGCTGGTAGAAGCCAAACAGCTTCTCTCTGTCCAGGTCTTTACACACTCTCAAAAGTGGCCAGTGGTGATGAAGTTGCAGCTCTCCCTGGGTGTGGCCTGGACAGTCTCTGCCCAGGAACCATCAATGTGTACGGCAAGAGCTTTGCAACTCGTGGCAGGACAAGATACATGGCAGGGGACAAAAAGAAAACATAATTGCAGTACCAAATCATAGGGAAGGCAGAGAGATTGGGAGGCAAATTCCTGGCTCCTTCAGAATGATTTAAGGCTCACATCCAGATCAGACATCTCAGGCTGTGTCCCAAGAAGTAGAGCCTGAGATGAGGATTCGGATGCACATGATTTATTGAGGCAAGGCTCTCAAGAGAAACCTGTAAGAGAGTGAGGCAAGGGGAAACAGCTGAGCAAGAATGTGGTCTCAGGTGAAGTCTAGTCTTGGTCACATATACTAGACAGAGGGGCTCATCCTCCCACGTGTCTCTTGCAAGGTGGCTCCCATCAGCCAAGAACAATTCTCCATGGAATGCCCTTAGTATGAGCTGTTTGCTATGGCTCAGAACTGGTGCACCAGCTGGTAAAGGGATCTGGGAGAGGCACCAGTGGTTTCTACTACAACGTTGTTCTAGGTGCTTTACGTGCATTCTTTCATAACATTCCTAGGAAGTTCTCCTGATCTGCAGAGGAGGAAAGTAAAGCTCAAATAACCTAAGTAACTTGCCCTAAATCTCTCAGCTTATGTGATGGAACCATAATTTGAGCAGTCTGGTTCTGGAACTCATACGTCTGGTCACTACCCTGCCTCTGGCAGTACTAAGAAAAGGTACTAAACCCTGGGAAAGAAATGGCCTGGTACAGTTATTAATTTTAAGTTCAAAATAATGATTTACTCAAAAGTACATTATGTTCATAAGCAAGTGTTTCAAAATAACATACATATGAGGAAATTATACAGCCCTGGGAGAGACTCTAAATTGTAGCATTTAAGGTTTTGGGCTTTGGTTAATACTAGCTTGGATTAGAATTCTATATCGGTCATTTATTTAGCAGCTGTGTGGCCTTGGGCAAGTTTATTGACCTCTCTGTGGATGGTTAATTTTATGTGTCAACTTGGCTGGGCTATGGTGCCCAGTTATTTGCTCAAACTCTAGACTAGATGTTGCTGTGAAGGTCTTGTAGACGTAATTAACATCTACAATCAGCTGACTTTAAGTAAAGGAGATTATGCTCAACAATGTGACTGGGACTCATCCAATTACTCTAAGGCTTTAAGAGCAAAAAACTGAGGTTTCCTGGAGAAGAATAATTCTGCCTGAAGACTACAAGATCAACTCTTGTTGGAATTTCCAGCCTTCCAAGTCCCCCTACAGATTTCAGACTTGCCCACAATCACATAAGCCAATTTCTTAAAATAAATCTCATTATACACACACACACACACACACACACACACACATACATATATCTTGTTGGTTCTGTTTCTCTGGAGAATCTTGACTGATATACTCTCTACTCTTTAGTTTCCTCATTTGTGAAGTGGAGAAAATAATAGTGCCTTCTTCTTAGAATGGTCAAGAGGATTTTATGAAATCATACATTTAACATTTAGCACAGGACCTGGTACACAGCCAGCACTGAGTAAATGTGGGCTATTATTTCTATTACTTCTTTGAAATCCAATCACTGTGGGCTAGAAAAACCTGAGCTCATATCTCAGATCTGCTCTTGTATACTTGCACAGCCTCCAACCTCATTTCCACTGCTATAAATGGGGTTGAGTATATATAACAGGACAAAATACATACATGCTCTCTAGAGCTAATAACGCTCTTTATAAATATGACACACATTGACAATGCTAGCTTATTATTCTCCACTGAATGGAAGACAACTAATAAGGGCTCTCAGGCAGAATCATTTCACTCTGAGAACATGTCGACCAGAACTTCTCAAACTTTAAAGAGTATATGAATTAGCCCAGGACCTTGTTAAAATGCAGATTCTGATTCATCAGGTCTGGGGTGGGAATTGTCTGTGTTTATTTTTTACAAGCTCCCAAATGCTGCCCATAAGATTATACTAAAGACTGGGGTTCGGCTTTTTAACCAGTAAGGCTGCATCCTCCCTAGGATTTAGAAAGAAGATGTATCCATGCTCTGGAAACAAACTAGGAAGGCTTTTATCATAAATAAATTTTGTACCCATGCTTGCTGTTAAGGATAAATACCAACAGAAGAGCTCTGAAAAAGTCCCTCTAGGATGGGGATGAACACAAATTTGTGCCATGAATGGTGCTTCAAGCTTTCTGAATGAATACCCTCCATCCAAATGTTTTCAACCACTCCCAGTGCTCCCATCCCACAGCACAGCCAGCGCAAGGGCTGACAAGAGGGGCTGGATAAAGAAAAATGATGGATGTTTATCGCCATCTACTGGGTTAGGAAAGAAGAGTAAGGGTATCATAAAATACTTCATTGATTCCAGCTCTTAAATCTGAGAAGTGCTAGAGAGAAGAGAGGAATTAAAAAACTGCAAAGGACCTTGGAGATTGCAGGTTCAACCCTCTAGTCATTGAGTTCATCCCTGGAACATGAACCATCTGGGGTTGATGCCATCCCTTCCCTCAGTCTCCTTTGCTATTTCTCGGAAGAATTTAAGCCATCATATCCAGGGCCCTTATCTGTATTATCTCATTTAATCTTCATAATAACCTTTGGGTTATTATTATTATTATCTCCACTTTTGTAGAAGAGGAAATGGAGGCTTAGAGAAGTTGAGGGATTTGTTTAAGGACACCCAGGCGATAGGTAAAGGCCCGGATGTAAACCTGGATCTATTTGCCTCCAAGTGTGCCCTAAACACACTAAGGACAGGCCCAGACCCAATCACCCCTGTACTGGCTGTTTGTGTGGAAAAGGCACAGTCACTAAAGGGGCGAGTCAGTCTTGAGGGTTCTGTTCTCCTTCTAGCACCCCCATCATCAGCAAAACATACCCTGGACCTTAGTTTTTGGGAAGACTCCAAGGTTTAGGCTTCTCTGTGCTGACCAGTAGATTAAAGAATCATTGGTTCTTTTTCTATTCTAGGATGTGTATTTACCATAGTGGTTTAGAGAGTGACCTCTGAAGTCCTACTGCCTGGGTTCAAATCCTGGCCACAGCCCTAAACAGCTGTGTGATTTGGGCTAAGTTACCTAACCTTGTTAGGTCTCAGTTTCCTTACCTATGAAATGGGTATTATAATAATCTTCATCTCATAGGGTTATTGTGAAGATTAAAAGAATTGATGCAAGGTGAATTAATGGTGAAGTGGTACATTGGAACTCTGTATTTTATGCAAGAGTTTTCTGTAAACTCACAACTTCTCAAATTAAATAAATTAATTAATACATATAAACTAACCCACAGAACCTGGCAGTGTGGTGCAGTGGTTAAGTGGGCAGTCGCTACAATCAGGTTCCCCTATTAACTTTGCTGGTTATTTGCTGTATGGTATTGCACAAGTGACTTAACCCCTCTATATCTCAGTGTCCTCATTGTAAATTAAGGGATGGTGATGATAATTGCAGCTACCAAGGGGAGTGGAGTGGTTGTGAGAACTTAAAGATTTAGAGAAGAGCATGGCAAATAATAAATGCTCAATAAATGGTAGTTACTTAAGGTCACCTCCCTCAGAGGGCTGCTGAAGGATTAAATGCTGAAGGATAAATCTGTTTAGACCCTGGGACACAGTAAATGCTCAATAAATATTGATAATAATAATTATTATTATTTCTTGTATCTAGGCTCATAGGAAGGAAAGAGAGAAAGACCACCTGGAACTTTATGCCAGAAAGACTCCCCAAGAGGCAGGAAAATGGAAAGAGCCAGGAGTCTCAGTTGTCTGATTTTAACTTCAAAGTAGGGATTATATAGGTAATTGAGTCTATACTTGGTGGCCTAATTGAGCCTCCAAGGAAATGTCTCTATCCCCTTCCCTCCCACTCAAGCCCCAAGAACCCTGCCATCTATTTTCTGGCCTCACCATCTGTTTTAGTTTCCCGGCTGCTAAAACAAATACCACACGATGGGTTGGCTTAAACAATGGGCATTTATTGGCACACAGTTTGAGACAAGGGGAAGTCTAAAACCAAGGCATCAGCAAGGTGATGCTTTCTCCCTGAAGACTGTGGTATTCAGGGCTGGCTGCTGGTGATCCTTGATCTTTGACTTTTCTGTCACATGGCAATGTATGTGGCAACATCTTTTCCTTTCTCTTCCAGGTTCTGTTGACCTCCAGCTTCTGGCTGCTCCCCGTGGCTCCTCTCTCCATCTGATTTTCACTCTGCTTATAAAGAACTCCAGTAATCTGGATTAAAACCCAATCTGATTCACTTGGGCCACACTGTAACTGAAGTAACATCTTGAAGGGGTCTTATTAACAATGGGTCACACCCACAGGACCAGGGGTTTGGACCTGAGCATGCCTTTTGTGAGGGACAATACTCAATCCCGAACACCACCTATCCCCTGGGGTCTCCCTCTAACAGTCCACTGTGCAGTGACACAATGTCTCCAGCTCCCCCCTTCTTTGGAATCTTTGCCATTAAGCCCTCATATTCTTCCCATTTTAAGGGTTTAATTCCCAATCACTGCAGGAAAAATAAAAAGTAATGAACTAAGAAGTTGATGAGTGTTCTGGAAATTACTGTTTTCCTGGGCATGGTCCAGGGTCTGTTATTTCACACTTGGTCTCTTAGAGGATGCCTACAAGTTGTGATGGTCTCCTGCTCCCCTTTTCTATCCAAACCTCCAGCTATCTCAGATCCTGAGCCTTCCTACATGCATAGGTCTAATGATGTAGTTTAGGTAAGAGAAAACTCAGGAGAATACTTTGCATTCATTCATTCGAAATATATATATGGAGCCCCTATGGTTCTGGGAATATAGCAGTGAGCCGGAATGAATGTGGATCTGACTCAAAGCCTCGGCTGCCTCCCCACAGGGTAAGCTCATCAGGGAGAGCTCTCTTCCATGAGGCAAAAGGTGCTCACAGACAAGAGTCTTAGGGTGGCTTCCAAATCCTAGGACTCTGCCGACCCAAGTGGACCAATATTCTCATTTTTTGTCATTCCTCAAAAAGTTAGCCATATATATACATACATGCAGAGAGAGAGAGAGAGAGAGAGAGCAAGAGAGAGAAAGAGAAGAGAGAAAGTTTAGAATTCACAACCTAAGAAATTTGAATTCTATTCTGGATCCCACTGCCTATTAGCTGTAACTTGGCAATTTGTCAGCCTTTCAGTCCTCCAATCTTCTCACTTTTAAAGTGGAAAGAATAATAGTACTTCCTCTGTAGGGCCTTATGAGGTTTAAATGAAGCAAATCACTTAGCTTAGGAACCACTTAGCACAATGTCTGGCAAATAGTAAGCACTCACCTTCATCACCAGGTAAAGGTTGGGGAGACGGTAGAAGGTGGAGGTTAAAGGTCTAAAGACAGATGCCCTGGTGTAAATCCCAGCCGGGTTCAGCCACGAGCAGCTTTGTTATCTCAGGTAAATGACATACTCTCATTTATAAAGAATTAATGTAACTACCTTAAAGGGTTGTTGTAAGAATTAAATAAGATAATTTATGTAAAGCGCTTAGCATTGTGCCTGGCCTAGTAATTTCTTAATAAATATTAGCTATTAATACTGATATTACAGCAGAGAGAGAGAGGGAGGGAGGGAGGGAAGGAGGGAGGGAAGCAAGCAAGCTCGCCATTAGCGAACAGGAGTCTCAGGAATAGGAGGTGAGCACCATCTAGTGGCCACCAAGCTGAAGGCAAGCACAGCAAATAGCACAGCCTAAGGAACCGGACTTCATTTTTAATATTCCCTCAAGCAAGATTTTCTAGGCACCCTCCCTGCAGTGGCTCTCTCCCTACCCCCGCCACTCCAAACTCTACAAAGTCATATCCAGTCTCTCCAGGGGATGAGAGGTGGTTTTCTAAAGCCGCCTCTGCATCTAGGGCAAAATGCTCAAAACCCATAAACTGGGGGCTGTGAGGAATTGTCTCTGAAGTCCTTGAAGCGTTAGGGTCAGAGTTAGCAGAGTTCAAGAAGTTAAGTTTCGTCTTAGCGGCTGTTTTCTCCTCCACCACTTCATGGCATTTCTCATGTTTCCCAGTGTACACTTTTTTCACTCCTACAAAGCAGCTTTGGTACCTGAGAAAGAGCACACGCACGGACCTGGGTTCAATCGCCAAGTCTGCCACCTACTAGCTCTGAACTTCGGGAGGGCCATTTAACCTCACTAAAATGGGTCCGAACCGCCCAGTGGGAGGCGCGCTGGTTCTGGTGCAGAACGTTACTAGCTCCATGTCCTTGGTGGCCCTTGGCTTCTCGGAACTTCAGATTTCTCTTCTATGAAATGTGACAAGTAATTCCAACCTTGATGAGTTGAACCTTGATGAGTTGTTAAGAAAATTATAAGAACTAAAGTCTGTAAACCATTGGACATATAGAAGGCAACACAAATATCATAGATCTGTTTATTAGCCATTCTGCAGGCTTGCAGGGAGGTTTGAACGGAATGATCCATGTGAAAGTTCTTAGCACAATGCCTGGCACACAGTACAATGCTACCCAGATCTCCCCAAAATTTCAGCACAGATTGCAGGCAGCTCAGCTGAGTTCCCTTCTGGGAATTGTTCTCAACTGAAAAGAACAGCTTTGCCTAAGGTCACATCCTTCACAAGGAGTGACCAACACCCCAGGACTGGTTATTTATCGATTTAAATGCCCAACCCACTTGCCCAATCTGGGTTAACTTTGCAAGGTCATTCCAGCTTCCTACAGGATGACTGAGGCCTTTGTTGCAACTGAAATCACGGACCAATTTCTCTCTCTCTGCCCGTTCACCCTTCCTTCACATCCCCAGAGACATGGATCAGGAAAACACTCTGCAGTAAACTTCCTTCACACAAATCTGCTTCCTGGCATATCACCCTGCAAGACTTCAATAATTGTTCTTTCTTTCACTCCCCAAAGTCTCTGTCTCTTTCTTCCCCACCTGCAAACTGGGGATATGGAGCAATTATACTCATCTCTTACCAGGTTCATTTGGTCAAGAGTAAAGATAACTGGGACACCAGAATAATATCTAACAACCCAACCTCACTCTGCCCCCCTCTTTAAATTAAGACTCTTACTCTGCTACGTATTCCCATAATTTTTGAAGTAAGTAAATGAAATACGAGGGTGAAAAGCCTTTGGGAAATATTATAAATATTCTATAAAAAAAGTAAAGAATTGGGAAAATCTACTGAATTGACTGACAGTGAGTTAATTATGATAATCACAATTTATTTTATATTTAGTATGAGCCTGGCACTGTGCTAAATATGTGGATTATATATTTAACCATCACAAGAATCATAAAGATAAATACTATTATTATCACCGCTTCACAACTGAGGAAACTTGGGCTTAGAGTATTAAGTGGTTGGCCCATGGCCACGCAGTTATTAAGTGGACTGGAGCCAGGATTTGCTTCCAGAATTTGGAATCAGCACTCTATCCACCAGGTATACAGCCAACTAGAAATGGAATAACGGCAGGGCGGGGCTTTCTTTTTCCTTAGTGATTAACCCTTCTATATGCAATAATTCTGCTTTTTGAAGACTATTACTTAAAGTTGTAGGACTCCTAGTAGACTTTTCAGGAAATCTGAGGCTTCCAGGCAATATGTGAACTGATCGTTCTGAAGCCCCAGTTTATGGAGACAGCTGAGCCTCTAATGATATGAGACCATCAGACTGGGAGACTTCCTTTACCCTACCTTCAACTGCCTCTTACAAAGTTTTAAGTCATCATGGTCAGACTTTGTGGAACTGGGGTCCTAGGGCAGCAGGAGAGACTCCCCACCACTCACTGGAAACTTGGAAGCTGGCTCCTTCCACTGCCAGTGACAGGAGTGCTCCAACAGCTGTTTCTTTTCCGCCCACTTAGAACCACTCCATAGGAAGGCTAAAAATGCACGCTGCTGAGTTTCTCCTTTTCCTTGGGCCAAGCCTGAGAAATGAGGGCATTTCACAATAGGGAGTCATTGGGAGTGAAGTCACAGCTGCAGAACGTTCTCAGGAACAAGGACACCTAGAATAATGGGGAGAAAATGGCAGATTGTATCAGTTATCTATTGAGGCAAAACAAACTGCCCAAAACTCAGTATTCTAAAACAGGGTCAGCAAACTACAGCCCGTGGGCCAATTTTGGCTTGCCTATTTTTGAAAATAAAGTTTATTGGAAGACAGCTATGCCCATTATTTTTATTTATCATCTATGGCTACCTTCACTCTGTAACAAAAGAGCTGCAACAGAAACTGTATGACCTGCAAAGCCTAAAATACTTACTGTTGGCCCTTAACAGAAAAAGTTTGCTGATCCCTGGCCTAAAATACTAATATATCTCACAATTCTATGGTTTGGCTGGACTGTTATGCTGCTGGTTTCTCCTGGGCTTACTCAAGGATCTTCATTCATCTGGAGGGTCAACTGGAGGATGGATGCAGTGAGATAGCTGAGCAGCTGAGCCTCCCTCTTCTCCCTGTGATCTTTCACCCTCAAGGCAGATAGATCAGGTAGTCTTTTCTTGCAGCTGAAAGCATTTTGATTTCCCTCTGAACTAATTCATTAAGTGGATCAGTTAGGATAGTGATCAGAATGCTGTCAACTGCAGATAACAAATTGCCTGATTAAAATGATGTTAAAATTTTTTTTTTCTTTTCACTTAAGAAGTCTGTTCAGGACTTGCTCAACAATAATCAGTTAGCTTCTAAATGATACTCTTGATCTTCCCTTCAGGGTCACAATATGGCTTCCAGAACTCCTAACACAACCACAGTTAAAGATTACGAGAAACAGTAGGTCTCCCTTTCATCAGAGAAGAAAGTCCTTCTCAGACTACCCCCTCACTTTCCTTCTGGTCCCATTGGCCAAGATGGATCATATGCCATGTCTTAGCTGCAAGAGAGTCTAGGAAAAGGCAGAACTGACATATTTAGCAAGAGGCAAGCACTACCACGTAGGAGAGTAGCCATCATATGCAGACAATAGTACTTGTCAAAGGAAGCTATTCATGGAGAGACAAGATGGTTGCCACTTTGTATCTCCTCTAAAGGCAAAAACAGATATACAGCAGCTGTCCAACAAATGTTGATTAAGTATGTAAATCAAAACTCTGGGGAGAAAGGAATCCTTTAGTTCAGATGAGAAAGTCTTCCTGGAACAACCTGTTTACAGAACTGTAAATTGGTAAAACCATTCTAAAGAGCAATTTGGCAGCATGAACCAAAAGTCTTGAAAAATGTCCATATCTATTATCCTAAATAATTCTGCTTGTAAGTAATCATAAGGAAATAATCAACCATAAGGAAATAATCAGAGATGCAATCCCAGATCTATGTACAAAGATGTTCATCAAACACTCTTCATAATAGTGAAAGATGGGAACAACCTAAATGTCTAATAATAGTTGAACAACTAAATAAATTATAGCATGATGGAATATAATGCAGCTATTCAAAATATCATATTTAAAGAAATATTTAATGACACAGGAAAATGTTCCTGATTTAATCTGAGTGAAAAATAGGTTAAAATTATGTGCTCATAATACCAATTTAAAATATGGTTTTATATCAATTAGAATTTGTATTGCTATATATAAATGGGATGGGTGGGACTTTTAAAGATAAATACCGAAATATTAACAAAGGTTGTCACTGAGGGTAGGATCAAAGGAGACATTTCCTTCTTTGTATTTTTCTTTATTGTTCAAATTTTCTTCACTGAACATATATTACATTGATACATGTCTTTAGTGTCTTTTGCCATTGAGCTGTGAATGAATTCTCATGTCATTCATCTCTTCTGCTTCTCTTCCTCTGGACAAAATTAAGTCAATACCAACTACATCACTTTGCACAGAGTAGGCATTTGCTATCCATTTTGATTAATGAGCGGGAAATGTAGAGGGAATGGAGGAGCACAGAATCTGCTCTCTCTCCATGACAAGAAAGCAAAAAGAGGAAAGAATTTTCTGCACCAGCTTCCATTGGTTGTTGTGGAGCAGAAGGGTAGTGGGAGAAGACAGAAAGCTACAGAATCTAAGAGCTTAGGCTTTGGAGTCAGATAGATTGGTGTTCTAATCCCATCTCTGTCACAAATCAGGCTGATAACCCTGGACAACTTACATAACCCTATGACCTCTCTGTTATGGCACAGAATTAAACCTACATCTCACAAGTGAGAAGATAAGGAGGGAGATCCCACATGGAAAGCACTTTGCACAGTGCACAGCATACAGAAAGCACTCAATATATGTTAGCTACACTTCTAGCCTGCTAGACTGCCAAAATGCAATATACCAGAAATGGGCTGGTTTTTAATGACGGGGATTTATTAGTTTACAAGCTTACAGTTCTGAGGCCATGAAAAATATCCAAATAAAGGCATCATCAGTTGATGCTTTCTCCCCAAAGACCAACAGCCCATGATCTTGGATTCCTCTGTCACATGGCAAGGCACAAGGTGGCCTCTGCGGGTCTCTGCCTTCTCCTCTGGGTCTCGTCACTTTCAGCTTCCTGCTTCTGTGGCTTTCTCAGTTTCTGTGGCTTTCTCTGTGTCTTCCTCTCCATATTCATCCAGTTTATAAAGGACTCCAGTAAGAGGATTAAGACCCACTCTTAGCCACGCTCCAACTGGAATAACTTAATCAAAAAGTCCCACCTACAATGCATTCACACCCGCAGAAATGGATTAACTTAAAGAACATACTTTTCTGGGGTCCATAAAGCCTCCAAACCATCACAGCTACCACTTTTGTGGTTGTCGTTACCATTATTGTCAGTAGCAGCTGCTGTGTCATCTCAGCTACTCTCCCTCCCTGCCCACCTCCCGAAACACTAAAGGATCAGCAATCAATCTGTGCTAGGAAGGTGGGACCAATGGGAGACACAACTGCACTTTTTTCACTGTTAATTCAAAAACTGTTAAATGCCCTGATCATCAAGAGAAAACTATATTTGTAGAACATCTTGCAGTGTATAAAGTACAGACAAAGCCTTTTGCAGAAGGTGTCATAATTCAGATAAAATGGACTTTCTTTAGCTCAGGGAGGAATTCTCAATTATCCCTTTGCATTTTACAACCCCCCTAGTAAGTTAACAAATCTAGAGCCAATTTCCAAAGCTTTGAGCACTTTGCAAAACAAAGTGGTTCTACAAATGTAAGGCTTTTTCAAAAGCATGAAAATAAGTGATGCCAACTGTGAGTTCCTTAACATGGGCCAAAAATTCCTTAAAATAAAACAAGTTGATCATCCTCAAAGCGCTTTTCCTTATGTCCTTTAAATCTTCACAATGCATTAATATAGGAATCACTCTTACGTGAAGTTAGAAAAGGAGGCTGAGAGAGTAACATGAATTTGGTGGCTGGCGAAGAGGCCTTTAATAATGATAATTGCTACCATTAACCACTCATGGTTCATTTAAACTAAGCCTCAGTTGTTCCATCTGTAAAGTGGAGATTCTCAGAGGCATATCAGAGAGAAGCTTTCAAAATACATTAACTGTTATTATGTCACTATGTGACAGGCTCTGTGCAATGTGCTCTCATTTTAACCTCACAATAGTTTTATGATGTGGGCAGCTATTCTTCCCATTTTAAGATGCAAACACTGAAGTCCATAACTTGCCCAAAGCTATAGGGGTAAAAGTGTATGGGTCCCTTCTGTCAGGCTTCTAATCCAGTGCTCTCAACCACCAGTGGTGGTATACTGTCTCTTTCTGGACTACTCTTCTGTACCTGATACCATAATGGGCAACATGTGGGGCTACTGTGTTTCAATGGATGGTAGACCAGTGGAAGGAAGTAGGTAGGTAGCCTGTCTGAAGCTTTATTCCAGATAAGCAATTCAACTTTTCCTAGAGGGTTAGTGCTTAGAAACCCAGGCTGGGTCCCTAGGCTTTGTCACATGATAAACCCTCAAGCAATGATTGCAGAACTGAGTGGCTAGGCCCATTGCCATTTTAGGGAAAGGGGGTCAGCTTTGGTTGTCATTTTCTCGCCAACGGGCCAAGAGAGAAGAGGAACATTTGTCCCTCAATTTGCAAGAGGGAAAACTACTTTTATAGACCATCAGCTTGAGATTCTCCTACCCAGCAGGTAAACAGCTCAGCCAGAACCAGGACTGTCTTACTCCCAAGCATCCCAACCCCTCACAGTAGGTTGAATGGTAGCCCCAAAAGGATTTGTGCATGTCCTAATCCCCAGCACCTATGAATGTGACTTTATTTGGGAAAAAAAAATGTCTTTGTAGATGTAATTAAGTTAAGGATCTCAAGATAAGATCATCCTGGATTATCCATATGGGTCCCAAATCCAATAATAAATGTCCTTATAAGAGACACATAGTGGAGAAATACACATAGAGAAGAGGAGAAGACCATGTGGAGACAGAGGCAGTGATCTGAGTGATGCAGCCACAAGCCCAGGAATGCTGACAGCGACCAGAAGCTGGGAGAGGTGAGGAACACAATCTCCCCGAGCCTCTGTAGAAAGACAGCCCTACCAACACCTTGATTTTGGACTTCTGGTCTCCAGAATTTTCAGAAAATAAATTTCTGTTGTTTTAAGTTGCCCAGTTTGTGGTAATTTCTTACAGCAGCCACAGGAAACTAATACATCTCTGATTGACCTCTGGAGAGCAACAAAGCAGTGACCAAGGATCATTCATTCTTGAAATATAAAATAGTAAGAGCTTATGATGGGACAAGGGGTGGGAGTTAACACTGACTGGGCAGTTCCTGTGGGCCAGGGGCTGTGCCAGGTGCTCACCTACATTATCTCATTTAATCCTCACAGCAGCCCTGTGATGTAGGTCCCGGGAATAATCAAGTGCAGGAAGCTCCCATGGCAAGGCCCAAATTGGATTAGGAGGTTGTATGTGCCTTGATAAGGAGCTGGGAGACTCCGGACCTGGTTTAACAGAAATAAACACATTTAATGTAGAGGCATTCTGGTGAGTGGTTAGGAGTGCAGCCTGAAGAGCCACGGGACCTGGGTATAGACCCCAGAACCACTCCCCAAGTGACTCTGGGAAGGTCCTTCCCTCTCTGTGCTCTGCCTTCTCCCTCTTTAAAATAGTGAAAGTGCTGGTTGCTGTATTATATGAGTCAAAATGTGTAAAGCACTTAGGATGAAGCCTGGCAGAGAGCAGTTACTCATTAAGTGTTAGCGTTACTGTAACACACATGCTATTAAGCACACAGTAAACACTCAATGGATATTTGCTATTATTATCATCATTACTTCAATTAAGACCCAGCTAGAGCTTAATTTGGAAATCATTTCTCTAGTTTTTTCCTAAAGAGCCAAGCTCTTTACTTGTTAGAATTAAAAAGACCTCCTTGTAAGACAGGAATAGGATTAAAATAAAAGCTCACAGGATGTAGGCTAAAGGCTGATCCAAAATACAAAGCATATAAAGTAATGGCAGGGGAGGGGGAGGTCCTTTAAGCTTTTAACATGTATGTAATAGAGAATTAAACCCAATTTCAAAATTACAAAATAAATAAATGTGAAGATAGTCACAGCCCTCTAAATGTCACAATTTACTAGGGCAAAAGCCATTGATTGTTAGGTGGGGGCAGGGAGGGCAGTTGACAAGCAGAAGGAGAGAATGGTTTTCATTTAAAAAAAAAAAAAAAAGTTAAAAAATCCTAGTTTCCAAGGCATCAGTAAGAACTTTTGTCATACTACAATAATCTGTTAAAAGAAAAGCTTGAATTCGTTTGTTTATTCCTTATTTCATTCTTTCAATTATTCAACATGTACTGAATATCTAATAAGATGTCCCTGATCACTAAATTTTATTATCTAGTGGGAGTGTATAAAGACAACTGCAACACCAGATAGAAAGAATTGAGTGCCATAGAGGAACAATCAAAGGGAAGTGATGTTAACAGAGAATTTCCAGGAAAACTGCTAGAACAGATGACTGCTCATATCTCTTCTGGCCCCTGTAAGGCTATAATTCCAGTCTGTCTTCCCATTGACCATAGTGTGAGTGTGTGAAACCTCTCTGTTGACTGATTTTACTGTATATTGATGCTATTGTTTTATGTAAATTAAATATATTTTACTCATGTGTTTTGTTTATTGTTTCTCTCCCCCACCAGAATGTAAGCTTCTTGCTGACTTGGCTTACAGATACATTCGAAAACTGCCTGGCTCACAGGGGCTGCTCAGTAAATACTTGTTGAATGATGGAAGAAAACACAAATCCCTACTCAGACACTCGGCTGGGTAGAGCTGAATCCAGATGGCTTTTAAATATTCTCATTGATAGAGAATAGAGGATGCTATAGCAGCTTCCCCCAAAGGTTTCAACAACTCCTTACCTCCCCCTTTTTGGCAGCAGACCCACCCTCCTCCATCTATAGGTGAGCCCCACCCCACCACGGCCTTGCTTGCTTTGTATGAGCTTGCTTTTCTGGTCTTCACTGATTGGACCAGAGCACACACATGACCTAAGCCAGCCAATCCAATTCTCTGTTCTGGGACTAATTTTGCCTTTGTAAGAATAGAAAGAGTTTGGAAAAAATGACCTCTGAACTCATTCACAACCAAAGGGCAAAAGATTATATACAATCCAAATGAAAAAACTATCTACCTATTGGGTTGTTATAATATTACATTTATCATTAGAGTTTCTGTTTCATTGATTCATTCTTGTTTTAAAATGAATAGTTAACAATTTTAAAAGAAGGATCAATTTTAATTTCAAAGATAAAAATAGGTAAAGACGCATGATGAGGGTGAAAAAAAAAAAAAATAGGAGGAAATTGTCAGACTAATGAATGTGTAGACAAAAGGTATTTTGTAAAAGATTCTGTATGTAAAATATATAACTAAGTAGTTATACATTCTAGGGGGAAAAGATCATATACATTAAAAATTATACACAAAATTACAAAAGTCACTGTAGAAAAAACTGAGTATAGAAAAGCACAAGGAAGAAAAGAATATCACCCTTATATCAGAGTTTTTAATAATGAAAAATAGGAAACAACCTACATGTCCAAGAAGAAATGGACAAAAAACTATGGTGCAGCAATACCAGGCAGTATTACCATGTGAAAATCTACCAGACGTGTTAAATAGCAAAAGCAAGGTGCAGAACAAAATGTGCAATGTGATATTATTTACTTATTTCCATATAAATGTATGTATTGTATATAAATATCTGTAAGACTATAAATCATACTGGTATCCATAATTATCTCTAGGGAAGAGAGGTGTGAAGAGGAAATTTTTGCTTTTACTGGAAATATTTTTGTAGTACTTGAATGCTTTATGAATATATGGTATTCTTGTGTTAACTTTTTTAATTAAGGGAAAAACTCAAAATTATGAAAAGGTACTCAATAAGAAGTAGAGTAGATGGAAACTGGAGACAAGGGAAGCATTTAGGAGGCTGTGGCCAGAGTTCGGCACTCAGAGGCCTGAGCTATAGCAGAAAGATTCTGAGAAAGAGATGAATGTGTGATCGATTTAGGGTGTGGAATTGGGACTATGATTGACTGAAGGTAGTGGGGTGAGAAAGAGGGAGTGTTCAAGGATGAGAGACAATATACTCTCATAGTAAGAGCAGGGGCTTGGGAATCCAACTGCAAG
Source organism: Choloepus didactylus (assembly GCF_015220235.1). Lineage (NCBI taxonomy): Eukaryota > Metazoa > Chordata > Mammalia > Pilosa > Megalonychidae > Choloepus > Choloepus didactylus. The sequence goes on along the minus strand of NC_051312.1, from coordinate 36,437,073 downwards.
AATGCAAAGCCCAACTCGGCCATTTACCAGCTAAGGGACATTGGACAAATTACTGTGTCTTAGTTTCCTCATTTGTAAAATGAAGATGATAATATTATTTCCTAGCTCATAGAGATTTTGTGAATCAATTCATATAAAATGCTTACAAAGTGCCTGTCACGTAGTCATTGCTCAGTAAATGTTGCCTATCATTGGGATGACCTATTATTATCATCATCATCATCATCATAGTCATTAGGACAAATCCTGGATCTCTAACTTAAACAACCAGCCAGGAATAAAGGAAACATAAAATGATTTGAGTCATTCTCCGGGAGTCAGAATCAGAGAGAAGAAGGAAACCAAGCAGAGTTCACAAAGGGCTGCATTGGGAAGGGAAGGAAGTAGTGCCAAATGAAACTGCCTGGCAAGTGAGTCAGAGATGAAGTCTGAAGGAATTTGTGTGAATATCTATATTTTAGAACAGGGAAATGCTGATTGAGTCTTTTTCCTTTTTCAAAATTCATGAATGAAAATTTAGACATATAAAGTTATGCATACAGGGCTTCTGGTCAACCAAGATAGACGTGTAAGAGACTCCAGAGTGTTGTTTTTCCACAGAATCTTTAAAAAACTAGAAAAAACTGCCAGTCATCATTCACAATTGCCAAGAGATAGAAATAACCTCAATGTCCTTCAACAGATGAGTGAGTGATCAACAAAATGTGGTATATACGCACGATGGACTACTGTGCAGCAGTAAGAAGGAATGAGATCATGAAACATATGACAACATGGATGAACCTTGAAGACATAATGCTGAGTGAAATAAGCCAGGCATAAAAAGAGACATATTGTATGTTACCGCTAACATGAACTTTGTGAAAAATGTAAAATAAGTGTCTTAAAATGTAGAATATAGGGGATCTAGAGAGAGTCAGAACATAGTGAGGGGGGAACAATAATCTAATATGTCTAGATGTGATAATGAGGGTGATCTTAATGGTATGGGAATGGTCAGGAGTGACTATGGTTCATTAATGGGATTGTAAGTATCAGTGACGCATTGAAGGTGAACATGTTCGTAAATGGTTGTTTAAAGACAAGTAACCCACAGAGTAGCACCACAAACCTAAATAAGGGTTAGCATGGTATACTTATAAGGTATGACACTGCTGCAGAGGGTTAACAACAGAGTGGTATGGAAAAACAACCTATTACATACTAATGACTATATTTAATAGGAGTATCTTACCAAGTCTGCACTAATACTAGGGATGAATAATTAGCAACTGATAAGAGCTCTGGGATGTATTATGTTACAATAATTGTTTAAAGTTGAGAGTGATGATTGTACAACTAAGTGAAGATATGTAAGAAACTGACCGTTTATCTTGTGATAGAATATATATTAAGCCAAGTTAGGAACCTACTACTTAATAAATCAAGTCCTTGACTTGAGACTTGCTCTTGTGGAATTTACGATTGTAAATCCTATAATTATGCTTAAGAGGTGCCTCCAGGCAACCTCTTTGTTGGGCAGAAATTCATTAACCTCCCCCCCCCATGAGGGACATGACTCCCAGGGGAATGAATCTCCCTGATGATGTGGAACATGATTCCCAGGAATCAGCCTGGCCCTGGAATTGAGCGATTGAAAAATTCCTATTTGGCCAAAGGGGGGTAAAAAAGAAAGTTAACAAGCTGAGGTCACAGTGGCTGAGAGATCCCAAATAGAGTTGAGAGGCTATCCTGGAGGTTTCTCTTATACAAGCTCCAGCTAGACAACCCAACTGGCCACAGCATGTCATGCCCTTACCAAAAGTAGTCCCCAAATACCTAGGTCCCTACCTGAGATTCCATAAAAGATTGTACTCACTAAGTTTCATCTTTCAGAAACTTAAATCCACCAGAGTGTTTATCAGACAAGTCCTAAAACCCAGAAGCAACAACCTTTCTAAGATCAACTATCAGATGCAGCCCCCTTCCCCATACTGTCGACACCCCCTTTTAATATGAACAAGTTAAGGTGCTTCACAGCCTGGACACCCCTGCAGATGGAGAAGGAGATTAAGTGAGAGGAAGGGGTAGCAACAAGCAAGATAAGATGCAACAAAGGTCTATGAATACTGAAACTTTTTTATATAATATTATATATATGTATATGTAAATATATTTGGATGTGGGGCTGTTGGAAGAGCTGGAATGAAGTAAATGACATGGTGGAACTGTAGCCTATAGCATCCCTTGGGATTTGATCTATAGCTGCTCATTGAATTATGCCTTGAAGGTCTTCACCTTTCTGTATATACCTAGTGTGCCAGTTTGAATAGATTGTGTCCCCCAAAAGCCATTATCTTTGATGTAATCTTGTGTGGGCAGACTTTTCAGTGTTGATTAGATTGTAATTCTTTGAGTGTTTCTTTGGAATGAGCCCCACCCAGCTGTGGGTGATGACTCTGATTGGATAGCTTCCATGGAGGTGTTGCTCTGCCCATTCAGGGTGGGTCTAAGTTGATCAGTGGAGCCATATAAATGAGATGACATAACAGAAGAAAGTCAGTGCAGCTCTGAGTGATGTTTTGAAGAGGAGCTACAGCCAAGAGGGACACTTTCAAGAAAGCACAGGAGCTGCAGATGAGAGACAGTTTGAAGACAGCCGTTGAAAGCAGACTCTTGCTCTGGAGAAGCTGAGAGAGGACAAATATCCCAAGTGCAACTAAGAGTGACATTTTTGAGGAACTGCAGCCTAGAGTGGAACTTCCTGGGAGAAAGCCATTTTGAAAACAGAACTTTGGAGCAGATGCCAGCCATGTGCCTTTCCAGCTAACAGAGGTTTTCTGGATACCACTGGCCATCCTCCAGTGAAGGTACCCAATTGCTGATGTGCTACCTTGGACACTTTATGGCCTTAAGACTATAACTGTGTAGCCAAATAAACCCCCTTTTATAAAAGCCAATCCATTTCTGGTGTTTTGCATTCCAGCAGCATTAGCAAACTAGAACACCTAGTATTTGCATAAATAAGGAAAGAACTGAAATTGTGGAATTGTAACCCATAACAATTTTTGAAATTACGTATATGACTGCTTGTTGAGCTGTACTTCAAGAGATGACACTTTCTGTATGTATATTTTACAATAATGGAAATGGCTGAAGTTGTGGCACTGTGACCCATGACATTCTTTGAGATTTGGTCTCTAACTACTTGTGAAAGCGTACTTGTGTAGTTGAGAGTTATTACTGTTAGGTATATATGTTAAAGTTCACAATAAAAGAAAAAAAAAAAAAAACTAGGGAAAAAAAAAAAAAAGACTGCCAGAGCCATCTTCCTCAGAACTCTGGTGTCCTAGTTTGCTAATGCTGCAGAATGCAAAACACCAGAGATGGATAGGCTTTTATAAAACGGGGGTTTATTTCACTACACAATTACAGTCTTAAGGCCACAAAGTGTCCAAGGTAACACATCAGCAATCGGGTACCCTCACCGGAGGATGGCCAATGGCCTCTGGAAAACCTCTGTTAGCTAGGAAGGCAGCTGGCATCTGCTCCAAAGCTCCGGCCTCAAAACGGCTTTCTCCCAGGACGTTCCTCTCTAGCAAGCTTGCTCCTCTTCAAAACATCACTCCCAGCTGCACTCTCTTCCTCCCCCCGAGTCAGCTCATTTATGTAGCTCCACCGATTAAGGCCCACCCCGAATGGGTGGGGCCACGCCTCCATGAGAACATCTCATCAGAATCATTGCCCACAGCTGGGTGGGGCACATTCCAAGCAAATCCAACCATCACCAAAATGCCTGCCCCACACAAAACCACAAAGATAATGGCATTTGGGGGACACAATACACTCAAACCGGCACATCTGGAAAACAGTTTAAAGGGTGCAGTAATCAGGCAAGGTCCAAATCAAGAAAATACAGTTCTAAGAAATGGTAGGAGAAGCTTGAGGTGTCCTTGCAGGCCCTTCCCCCACCCCTTTCCCAGCACTGTGTGGAGCCAGCCTGCACTCCAATTGCGGGTCCTTAGCCCTGTTCCACAGTTGGCAGTGTGACTCCTATGTGCATGCTGAAATGCCAGTCTATCCAGTGGCAGTCTGAAACTCTGAAGTAGGAAACTCATCTCTGGCTTGCCCTTCCAGAATTTGCCCTGCAGGCAGAAGTGACTTACAGGCAGCTAAATCAGTATAAGAAACAATTAAATCAAAATGGCCTGGAGCAAAGGATTACCTGTATTATGTCACACAATAGAGTACCCTGATAAGAGAGAAAATCTATTTTATAGGGAGCAGAGGGGGCAATTGAATTCCTTTAAATGGAGAAATTCCTAAGGACATGAGAAAGCGCAAATCCAGGAAAAGACTCAGGCTCAGAAAACACAGAGAGGACCCTGCACTTCACATTCGCTTAGGGCTGATTTTCTTGATAGGAGGGCTAAACACTGAAGGAGAGCACCAAATGTTTCAACAAGAATTAACACCAATTCTGCTCAAGCTCTTCCAAAAAACTGAAGAGGAGGGAACACCCCCTAACACATTCTATGAGGCCAACTTCACACTATACAAAAGCTGGATAAAAATACCACAAGAAAAGAAATTTTGAATACAGTTGCAAAACTCCTCAACAAAATACTAGCTAACTGAATCCTTCAACACATTAAAAGAATTATGTGCATGAGCAAGTGGGATTTGTCCTAGTTATGCAAGGGTGGTTCAAAGTAAGATGATCAATTATTAATACACTGAATTAATAGAACAAAGGGAAAAAAACACACGATCATCTCAATTGATGCAGAAAAGGCATTTGATAAAAGCAGACACCCCTTCTTGATAAAAACACTTAGAAACCTAGGAATAGAAGGACATATCCGTAACATGATAAAGGGCATATATGAAAAACCCACAGCTAAAATCATATTCAATGGCAAAAGATGGAAAAATTTCCCTTTAAAATCAGGAATAAGACAAGGATGCACTTTGTGCCCATTGTTATTCAACATTGTACTGGAACTTGTATCCAGAACAATTAGGCAAGGAAAAGAAATAAAAAGCATTCACGTGGGAAAGGAAGAAATAAAACTTTCCCTATTTGCAGATGACATGATCCTATATAAAGAAATGAAATGAAAATTCCACAACAAATCTACTAATGCTAATAAATAAATTCAGCAAAGTGGTGAGGTGCAGGAAAACATGCAAAAATCAGTGGTGTTTTATGCATTAGCAATGAACACCCTGAAGAGGAAATCACGAAAAAAATTCCCTTTACAGTAGCAACTAAAAGAATCAAATATCTAGGGATAAATTTAACCAAGGATGTAAAGGATTTATACATGGAACACTACAGAACATTGCTAAAAGAAATCAAAGAAGACCTAAATAAATGGAAGGACTTTTCCATGCTCAGGGACTTGAAGAATAAATATTGTAAGATGTCAATTCTACCTGTTTTGGTTTTCTAAAGCTACCAGAATGCAATATACCAGAAATGGACTGGATTTTACAATGGGGTTTATTAGTTCACAAATTTACAGTCCTAAGGCCATGAAAATGTCCTAATTAAGGCACCAACAGGAACTTCTCTGAAGAGAGGCTGATGGCATCTGGGGTTACTTTGTCACATGGGAAGGCACATGGCCGGTGTCTGCTGGCCCTCTCCGGGGTTTAGCTTCTGGTTTCTGTGGCTTTCTGCAAAATGTCTCTGGGCTTCAGTCTCAGTTCTCTCTTAGCTTCTCCTGGGGGCAAACTCTGGATTACATATCTTAGCTTCTCTGAGCTCTCTCCAATATGTCTCTGCCTTTTTTCCTCTCATAAAGGACTCCAGCAAGGGAAATAAGACCCAACTTGTAGGAGTGGGGTCACATCTCCACGGCAACAACCTAATCAAAATGTCCCACCCACAACAGGTCTACCCCCACAAGATTGGATTTAAAGAACATGGCTTTTCTGGGGTACATAACAGATTCAAACCAGCACACTACCCAAAGAAATGTACAGATTCAACACATTCCCAATCAAAATTCCAAAAGCCTTCTTTGCAGAAATGTAAAAGCCAATCAATAAACTTGTATGGAAGGGAAAGGGGCCCTGAATAACCAAAGCCATCTTGAAATGGAAGAATGAAATTGAAGGACACACACTTCCCAATTGTAAAACTTATTACAAAGCTACAGTGCTCTAAACAGTATGGTCCTGGCTCAGGGAAAGACATATAGACAAAAAGAATTGAATTTAGAGTTCAGAAATAAACCCTCACATCTATGGTCAATTGATTTTTGACAAGGATGCCAAGTCCACTCAATTGGGAAAGAATAGTCTTGAACAAATGGTGCTGGGAAATCTGAATATCCATTTGCAAATGAATGAAAGTGGACCTCTATCTCACCCCAAATACATAAATTAACTCAAAATGGATCAAAGACTTAAAGATAAGTACCAAAACTATCAGACTCCTACAAGAAAACATGGGAAGGCATCTTTAGGACCTTGTGTTAGGCAATGGTTTCTTAGACTTTACATCAAAAAAATAGATAAATGGGATTTCATTAAAATCTAAAACTTTTGTGTACCGGAGGACTTTAAAGGAAAATAAAAAGACAACCTACAGAAGGGGAGAAAATATGTGGAAACCACATATCTGATAAGGGTTTAATATCCAAAAATTATAAAGAAAACCTACAACTCAACCACAAAAAGACAAACACCCCAATTTAAAAATGGGCAAAAGATTTGAAAAGACATTTCTCCAAAGAAGATATACAAATGGCCAAAAGCACATGAAAAGATGCTCAACATCATGAGCTTTTAGGGAAATGCAAATCAAAACCATAAAATCCATTTTCCACCCACTAGAATGGCTACTCTTTAAAAAATGGAAAATGACAAGTGTTTGAGAGGATATGGCAGAACAGGAACACTCGTTCATTGTTGGTGGGAATATAAAATGATACAGCCACTGTGGAAAACACTTTGGCAGTTTCTCAGAAAGTATAAAATTACCATGTAAACTGGAAATCACACTTCTAGGTATATACCCAAAAGAAGTGAAAGCAAGAATTAGAATAGATAATTGCACACCAATATTCATAGCAGCATTATTCACAATTTCCAAAAGATGGAGGCAACCCAGTTGTCCATCACCAGATGAATGGATAAACAAAATATGGTCTACACATACAGTGGAATATTATTCAGTCATAAAAAAGAATTAAGTTCTGATATATGCAACAATATGGATGAACTTTGAAGACATCATGTTGACTGAAATACACAAGACACAAAAGGACAAATATTGTATGATCTCACTGATATGAAATAATTAGAATAAGTAAATTTATAGAGTCAGAAACTAGAATACAAGTTACCAGGGGCTGTGGTAGGAGTAGGGAATGGGGAGTTAATGCTTAATTGATACAGAATTTCTATTTGGGATCATGGAAAGTTTTGGTAATCTATGGCAGTGATGGTAGCACAATATTGTGAACATAATTAACAGCACTGAATTATATATTTGAATGTGGTCAAAGGGGGAAATTTTAGGTTGTCTATATGGTACTAGAATAAAAATTTTTTTCAAAACCATAGGACCACACAACACAGTGAGCCATTTTGTAAACTATACACTATATTTAATAGTACAATTATAATAATATTATTTCATCAATTGTAACAATGGCACCACACTAATGCAATGTGTTAATAATAGGGAAAACTGTGTGTGTTGGGGATATACGGAAACTGCGTTTTATGCATGATTTTTCTGTAAACCTACAATTTCTCTAATAAAAAATTTTTAATTGATAAAATTATACATACATGTAAATATATAATATATAATATTATGTATATATTAGTATATTCTCAAAGTAATGAATTCAAGCAATACACCAAAGCAAAGGTCCCTCTGAACATAAATGTGACTTCACCTCCTTCCCCAGATCCCTTACTATATTTTTACACATACTTGTGATACCAAATTGAATACATAACTTGTTGGATCTGATCAAAAACACAACTTTATTGTTACCTTCCATGCTTTCTTTAAAATTTATTCAGGTAGCTAATCTCATACCAGTCCTAGAGTGATATTCTGGTAGACCCTTGACTCTTCTGCTCTTTCTCATTTAAGAGATAGCTCTCAAATCAGAAATTGAAATGCCCATTTCAGCATGGGAACTGTGATGGCTAGGTTCATGTGTCAACTTGTCGAGGTGATGATGTCCAGGTGTCTGGCCAAGCAAGCACTGGCCTAACCATTACTACAGGACATTTGAAGCTCGTTAATAAACCAGAAGGCTGGCTTATTAAATCATCAGTTGATTGATTGCACCTGTGACTGACTACATCCGCAAAGGGCATGTCTTCTGCAATGAGAGAATTCAATCAGCTGGATTTAATCCAATCAGTTGAAGAAAATGTTTAAGGGAGAAAGAGATAGGACCTTCACCACTTCTTCAGCTAGCCAGTGAAGCTTTTCCTGAGGAGTTCATCAAACACCTTCATCAGAGTTGCCAGTTCGCTGCCTGACCTATGGAATTTGGACTTGTGGACCCCCACAGTTGTGTCAGAAACTTTCATAAAATCTTATAATTCACAGATATCTCATGTTGGTTCTGTTTCCCTAGAGATCCCTAACCAATACAGCTTGGTACTAGGAGTGGTTCTTGAGAAACAGATTCTGAACATGGGCTTTTACAATTGGTTTTCCACATTGATTAGATTCAAAGGCACTAATGATTCCATTTCCAATAATCAAGATGGCACTGAAAGTCCATGGCTTGAGTTGGCAATGGAGATATGCAAAATATCACCATTTGAGTCTCCTAATCATACTCTCATATGAAGCAAGGCTGTGGGTGACAGTGTTTTTGGCACCTAAACAGAGTTTTGTGGAGTGAAGAGTTATAATGATGTTGGCTGGTTGCTCTTAGATACACTGGATAAAGTTATAAGAGAAAGGGATGGGCTAAAGCCTTCAAATTTGAAACTTAAGCACTGTATAACACATGTAAAGGTTTCTATGTGTACCCTGAATGAAAATCTTATTTCCTGTGGCCACAGACTTGAGATTTCTGAGAACCAAACCCAGAGTCTCATTATGCAAGTAGCAGATTTACAACATAAACTAAAATCTCAAACTCGCAGGGTGTCTGCTATTAAAGTAAAGGCATTGTTTGGAAAAGAATGGGATCCTGAAATTTGGGGTGGGGTCATATGGATTGATAATAATGGCAGTGAGGATATTGGAACCCTGGAATCTGCTGAGTTTTTGCTAGATATACCTGTAGTGGTCTGCTCTGAGGAAACAGCCCCCCACCTCCAGTCTGCCCTGAGGAGCATGCCATCCAACCTCCACCTAAAGAGATTAACCCTCAGTGCCTGCTAAACCTATAATCACCTCCCCTGAGGAAGCAGTCCTAACTCCTCTGTCTGGAGAGAGTAATCCTGTTTTACAAGATGAAACTGCAATGGAATGTCCTGAGGTAAATGGCTTGAGGGATACTTCTAATTCTTTTCATGACCCACTCCCACCAGCAGTCTTTGCTTCAAGACCTATAACTAAACTAAAGTCCCAATAGGCCCCAAAGGGTGAGGTGCAAAGTGTGACCCACGAGGATGTATGCTATACTCCAAAAGAACTGCATGAGTTTTCCAATTTGTATAGACCGAAATCAGGGGAATATGTGTGGGAATGGATATTAAGGGTGTGGGATAATGGTGGAAGGAATATAAAGTTGGATCAGGCTGAATTTATTGATATGGGCCCCCTAAGCAGAGATTCTGCATTCAGTACTGTAGCTCAAGGGGTTAGAAAGGGCATTAACAGTTTGTTTGGGTGGTTGGATGAAACATGGATCAAAAAGTGACTGACATTACCTGAGGTCAAAATGCCAGAACTGCCCTGGTATAATGCAAAGATGGGAATCCAAAGGCTTAGAGAGATTGGAATGTTGGAGTGGATTTATCATGGAAGACCCGCTCACATACCCCTGGAATGTCCAGAGGATACACCTTTTACAAGGACTGTGAGGAATAAATTTGTGAGACTAGCTCTGTCATCCTTGAAGAACTCTGTAGTCGTCCTTCTCCGTAGGTCAGATATTACTGTGGGAACTGCTGTCACTGAGCTGGAATCCTTAAACACAATGGGAATAATCAGATCCTGAGTCACATAGCAGCAGTTAATCACAAAAGACAAGGAGAGAATTGCTAGCATAATGGGAAACAGGCTCAAAGCAGCAGTCAAAATAATCTGACTCACAGAAATTTACGGCATTGGCTAGATCATGGAGTATCTAGAAGTAAAACAGATGGTGTGCCAGTTTGAATGTATTATGTCCCCCAGAAAAAAATATATTCTTTGATGCAATCTTGTGGGGCAGACATATTAGTGGGGATTAAGTTGGAACATTTGGATTAGGTTCTTTCCATGGAAATGCACCCCACTGAACTGTGCGTGATGACTCTGATTGGGTAATTTCCATGGAGGTGTGGCCCCAACCACTCAGCATGGGCCTTGATTAGTTTACTGGAGCACTAATATAAGACACCCCAAGAGCAACTAAGAGTAATATTTTTGAGGAACTGTAGCCTAGAGAGGAACGTCCTGGGAGAAAGCCATTTTGAAACCAGAACTTTGGAGCAGACACCAGCCATGTGCCTTCCCAGCTAACAGAGATTTTCTGGACAACATTGGTCATCCTCCAGTGAAGGTACCCTTTGTTGATGGACACTTTATGGCCTTAGGGCTGTAACTTTGTAACCAAATAAACCCCCTTTTATATAAGCCAATCCGTTTCTGGTGTTTTGCATTCTGGCAGCATTAGAAAACTAGAACAGATGGGAAGTCTACTAAATTCTTGTTTTATCTATATAAGCAGAATTCTAGGTCAAGTGAACAAAAGTCTACCTTGGATTCCAAAAACAGAGAGTCACAGCCCCTTAATCAATTCCCAGATTTGAGATACTTTACAGACCCAGAGTTCCTTGAATGAGGGGAAGGCTGGGTAAACTTGGGGAAGGACCCTGTTACACTGCCAAAAATATATACTGTTAATCTTCCTCCCAGCCTTCCCCATGGAGACCTATGGCCTTTTACCAGGGTAACTGTACCTTCAGGAAAAGGAAATGATCAGATATTTCAGGGATTATTAGACAGTGGTTCAGAAGTGACATTAATTCCAGGAGGCTCAAAACGTCACTCTGGTCCACCAGTCAGAGTTGGGGCTTATGGAGGTCAGGTAATTGATGGAGTTTTAGCTCAGACATATCTCACAGTGGGTCCAGTGGGTCCCCAGACCCATTCTATGGTTATTTCCCCAGTTCTGGAATGCATAATTGGAACTGACATCCTCAACAACTGGCAGAATCCTCACATTGGTTCCCTGACTCATGGAGTGAGGGTTATTATGGCAGGAAAGGCCAAGTGGAAGCCACTAGAACTGCCCCTGCCTATCAAAATAATAAACCAAAAGCAATACCAGATTTCTGGAAGGATTGCAGAGATTAATGCCACTCTTAACGACTTGAAGGATGAAGGGGCGGTGGTTCCCATCCTATTTGGCCTGTGCAGACAACAGATGAGTCTTGGAGGATGACAGTGAATTATTGTAAGCTTAACCAAGTGGTTACTCCAATTGCAGCTGTTGTTCTAGACATGTTATAAATTGCTTGAACAAATCAACACATTCCCTGGTAACTGCTATGCAGCTTTTGATCTACCAAATGCTTTTTTTCTCAATAGGTGTTAGCAAGGACGACCAGAAACAGTTTGCATTCAGCTGGCAAGGCCAGGAGCATACCTTCACTGTCCTACCTCAGGGATATATCAACTCTCCAGCCCTATGTCATAAGATTGTCTGCAGAAACTTGATCATTTCTACCCCCCACAAGACATCACACTGGTCCATTATATTGATGATATCATGTTGATAGGACCTGGTGAGCAAGAAGTAGCAACTACTCCATATTTGTTGGCAAGGTATTTGTGTGTCAGAGGATGGGAGATAAATCCAACAAAAATACAGGGGACTTCCACCTCAGCAAAATTTCTAGGTGTCCAGTGGTGTGGGGCACGTCAAGATATCCCTTCCAAAGTAAAAAATATGCTGTTGCATCTGGCCCCTCCTATGACCAAAAAAGAGGCACAACACCTAATTGGCTTCTTTGGATTTTGGAGACAACATATTGCTTATTTGGGTGTGCTATTCTTGCCCATTTACCGAATGACCAGGAAAACTTCTAGTTTTGAGTGGGGACCGGAACAACATGAGGCTCTGCAACAGGTCCTGGCTGCTCTGCAAGCTGCTCTGCCACTAGGGCCATATGATCTGGCTTATCCAATGGTGCTGAAAGTGTCAGTGGCAAATAGAGATGCTGTTTGGAGGCTTTGGCAGGCTCCTATAGGAGAATCACAATGCAGGCCCTTAGGATTTTGGAATAAAGCCTTACCACTTTCCTTTTGAGAAACAGATTTAGCCTGCTATTGGGCCTTAGTAGAGACAAAATGCTTAACCATGGGCCACCAAGTTACCATGAGACCTGAGTTACCTATCATGAGCTGGGTGTTATCTGACCCACCAACCCATGAAGTTGGGTGTGTACAGCAGCACTCCATCATAAAATGGAAATGGTATATATGAGATAGGGCTTGAGTGGATCCTGAAGGCACAAGTAAGTTACATGAGGAAGTGGCCCAAATGCCCATGGCCCCCACTCCTTCCACCTTAAGTTCTCTTTCCCAACCCACAGCTATGGACTCTTGGGGAGTTCTCTATAATCAGTTGACTGAGGAATAGAAAACTTGGGCCCATGATATGCAGGCACCACCCAAAAGTGGACAGCTGCAGCACTGTGGCCCCTTTCTGGGATGTCCCTGAAGGACAGTGGTGAGGGGAAATCCTCCCAGTGGGTGGAACTTCAAGCAGTGCTCCTGGTTGTTCACTTAGAACAAGAACTGGCCAAAGGTGAGTCTGTATACTGATTCATGGGCTGTTGCTAATGGTTTGGCTGGATGGTCAGGGACTTGGAAGGAACATGATTGGAAAATTGGTGGCAAGGAAGTCCGGGGAAGAGGTAAGTGGATAGACCTTTCCAAGTAGGAAAAAAAAAAAATAAGTTATTTGTGTTCCATGTGAATGCTTACCAGAGGATGACTTCAGCAGAGGAAGATTTTAATAATCAAGTAGATAAGATGACCCATTTGGTGGATTCCAGTCAGCCTCTTTCCCCTGCCACTCCTGTCATTGCCCAATGGGCTCATGAATAAAGTGGTCATGGGCTCAGCAACATGGACTTCCACTCACCAACGCTGACCTGGCCACAGCCACTGCTGAGAGCCCAATCTGCCAGCAGCAGAGACCCACACTCAGTCCCCAATATCGCACCATACCCCAAGGTGATCAGCCTACTAACTGATGGCAAGTTGATTATATTGTACCACTTCCATCATAGAAGTAGCATAGACACATATTCCAGATATGGGTTTGCCTTCCCTGTACACAACACTTCTGCCAAAACTACGATCCGTGGACTTACAGAATGCCTTATCCACCATCATGGTATTCCCCACAGCATTGCTTCTGACCAAGAAACCCACTTCACAGCAAATGAAGTGAGGGAATGGGCACGTGCTCATGGGATTCTCTGGCCCTACCATGTTCCCCATCATCCAGAGGCAGCTGGGTTGATAGAACAGTGGAATGGCCTTTTGAAGAGCCAGTTATGGTGCCAACTAGGTGGCAATACCTTGCAGGGCTGGGGCACTATTCTCCAGGAGGCTGCATATGCTCCGAATGAGCATCCACTCTATGGGGCTATTTCTCCCACAGCCAGGATTCACAGGTCCAGGGATCAAGGGGTGGAAACAGGAGTGGCACCACTCACTATCACTCCTAGTGATCCACTAGGTAAATTTTTGCTTCCTGTCCCTGCAAGCTTAAACTCTGCTGGTCTACAAGTCTTAGTTCCAAAAGGAGGAGTGCTTCCACCAGGAGACACAACAATAATTCCATTGAACTGGAAGTTAAGACTGCCACCTGGCCACTTTGGGCTTTTCATGCCTCTGAATCAACAGGTAAGGAATAGGATTACTGTATTGGCTGGGGTGATTGATCCTGACTATCAAGGGGAAATAGAACTGTAACTATACAATGGAGGTAAAGACGAGTTTTTCTGGAATACAGGAGATCTCCTAGGGCATCTCTTAGTATTACCGTGCCCTATGATTAAAGTCAATGGAAAACTGCAACAACCCAATCCAGGCAGGACTACCAATGACCAAGAAATTTCGGGAATGAAGGTTTGGGTCACCCCACCAAGCAAAGAACCACAGCCAGCTGAAGTGCTTGCTGAAGGTAAAAGGAACATGGAATGGGTAGTAGAAGAAGGTAGTGATAAATATGAACTATGACCAGGTGACCAGTTACAGAAATGAGGACTATGATGGCATGAATATTTCCTCCTTGTTTTGTTATGAGTGTGTTTGTATTTGTCCATTTTCTGGTTTGCTAATGCTACCATTATGCAAAATACCAGAAATGGATTGGCTTTTATAAAGAGGATTCATTTGGTTAAAAAGTTACAGTCTTATGGCCATGCAAATGTCCAAAGAAAGGCATCAACTGTAGGGTACCTTTGCTGAAGAACACTGATGGCAGTGGAAAACTCTGCTAGCTGGGAAGACATGTGGCTGTTGTCTGCTTGCTCCTAGGTTGCATTTCAAAATGGCATTTTCTAGAATGTCTCTCTAAGCTGCAGCTGCAAGCTCCTTCTGTCTGAGCTCTTACAGGGCTCCAGTGATTTAATTAAGACCCATGCTAAATGGGCAGGGCCACACCTCCATGGAAATAATCCAATCAAAGGTAATGCCCACAGTTGGGTGGGTCAAATCTCCATGGAAACAACTTAATCCAAAGATTCCAACCTTGTCAATACTAAGACACCCACCCCCACAAGATTGTATTAAAGAACATGGTGTTTTGGGGGACATAATACATCCAAACCAGCACAGTCCATAAAGCAAATATATTTGTTTTCTTGTCTACCTTATCCCCTTATCATACGATATAAGCCATATTGTTCATTTTGCAGTATTTAAGTTAAAGGAAATAAACTTTAAGAGTCAACGTCACCCAAGGACTTGCACCCTATTCTGGAGAGATTTAGTGCATTTCTGGTTGTATGCAGGACGGCTGAGTATTGTTAGGTGAAATACATACCTGTTATTGTGCTCTACTTAGAGATAAAGTATGGTTTAAGATGATGTGTATAACTGCCAAGTTGACAAGGGGTGGACTTTGATGGTTAGTTTCTTTTTTTTTTATTTTCTTTTTATTAATATTTATTCACATACCATACAATCATCCAAAATATACAATCAATTGATCACATTACCATCATATACTTGTTCATTCATCACCCCAATCTATATTTTTTTAACATTTTTCTTGTACCAGAGAAAGTGAAAGAAGAAAAAAAAAGAGTAAAAAATAAACACCCAAATCGTTCCCCCCGCCCTATTTTTCCTTTAGTTTTTTTGCCCCCATTTTTCTACTCATCCATCCACACACTGAATAAAGGGAAATGTGATCCACAAGGCTTTCACAATTACATTATCACCCCTTGTAAGCTACATTGTTATACAATCGTCTTCAAGATTCAAGGCTTCAAGGTTGTAGTTTGAGAGTTTCAGATACTTACTACTAACTAGTCCAATTCATTAAAACCTAAAGAGAGTTATCTATATTGTGCATAAGAGTGCCCACCAGAGTGACCACTCAGCTCCATTGGGAATCTCTCAGCCACTGAAACTGTATTTCATTTCATTTCACATCCCCCTTTTGATCAAGAAGATGTTCTCCATTTCACGATGTCGGGTCCAGATTCCTCCCTGGGAGTCATATTCCAAGTTGCCAGGGAGATTTACACCCATGGGTGTCAGATCCCATGTAGGGGGGAGGGCAGTGATTTCACCTGCCAAGTTGGCTTAGAGAGAGAGAGGGCCACATCTGAGCAACAAAGAGGTACTCAGAGGGAGACTCTTAGGCACAATTATAAGCAGGCCTAGCCTCTCCTTTGCAGCAACAGACTTCTTAAGGGAAAGTCCTGTGATAGAGGGTTTGGTACATCAAACCTACAGTAACTCAATGTTTTTGAGAACATCAGCAACTATCAAGGTGAGGAAGCCCAACAACTCTGCATTTTCCCCCAGCTCCTCAGGGGGGTTCTGCATATATTTTTCATTGTTTTTTTTTTTTAATTAACTATATCAAAAAAATTTTTTAAAACATACAATAAAAAAAACATTTCAAACAAACCAAAACAAAGGAATAAGGAAAAACAAATAACCTAAAATAACTACATTACTTCCAACATGTTCCTACTCTACCCCAAGAAAATACAGACTATAACCCAACAAAGGAATAAGAAAAATAGATAACCTAAGATAACTACATTTCTGTGAACTTGTTCCTACCATATCCACCAGAAATTAACAAACCATAGTCATTCCTGAGCATTCCCAGAACATTAAATTTATCCACAATAACTAATCTGTTCTTATTAGGTTATTGTTCCCTGTCCTAGTTTGCTAATGCTACAGAATGCAAAACACCAGAGCTGGATAGGCTTTTATAAATGGGGGTTTATTTCACTACACAGTTACAGTCTTAAGGCCACAAAGCATCCAAGTAACACACCAGCAATCGGGTACCTTCACCGTAGGATGGCCAATGGCGTCCGGAAAACCTCTGCTAGCTAGGAAGGCAGCCGGCGTCCACTCCAAAGCTCCAGCCTCAAAACGGCTCTCTCCCAGGACGTTCCTCTCCAGCAAGCTTGCTCCTCTTCAAAACATCACTCACAGCTGCACTCCGTTCCCTCTCTCTGAGTCAGCTCATTTATATAGCTCCACTGATCAAGGCCCACCCCGAATGGGTGGGGCCACGCCTCCATGGGAACATCCCATCAGAATCACTACCCACAGCTGGGTGGGGCACATTCCAAGCAAATCTAACCAGCACCAAACATCTGCCCCAACAAGACTACAAAGATAATGGCATTTGGGGGACACAATACATTCAAACCGGCACATTCCCCCTTCACTAATTGCTATCGCTAGGTCCCCTACATTCTACATCATAAACCATTTATTTTATATTTTTCAATGTTCACATTAGTGGTAAAATATAATATTTCTCTTTTTGTGCCTGGCTTATTTCACTCAGCATTATGTCTTCAAGGTTCATCCATGTTGTCGTATGTTTTATGACATCATTCCTTCTTACTGCTGCATTGTATTCCATCATGTATATATACCACATTTTGTTTATCCACTCTTCTGCTGAAGGACATTTGGATTGTTTCCATCACTTGGCAATTGTCAATAATGCTGCTATGAACATCGGTGTGCAGATACCTGTTTGCGTCACTGCTTTCAGATCTTTCGGGTATATACTCAGAAGTGCAATTGCTGGATCGAAGGGTATCTCTATATCTAGTTTTCAAAGGAACTGCCAGACTGTCTTCCAGAGTGGCTGAACCATTATACAGTCCCACCAACAATGAATAAGAGTCCCAATTTCTCCACATCCTCTCCAGCATTTGTAGTTTCCTGTTTGTTTAATGGCAGCCATTCCAATTGGTGTGAGATGGTATCTCACTGTGGTCTTAATTTGCATCTCCCTAATAGCTAGTGAAGCTGAATATTTTTATATGTGTTTTTTTGTTTGTTTGCTTTTGTTTTTGTTTCTGTTTTTGTTTTGGCCATTTTGATGGTTAGTTTCATGCATCAGCTTGGCAAGGTGATGATGTCCAGGTGTCTGGTCAAGCAAGCACTGGCCTGTTACTGCAAGGACATTTGTGACTGGTTAGTAAACCAGAAAGCTGGTTTATTAAATCATCAGTCAATTGACTGCACCTGTGACTGATTACATCCACAAAGGGCTTGTCTTCTGCAATAAGAGAATTTAATCAGCTGGATTTAATCCAATCATTTGAAGACTTTTAAGGGAGAAAGAGAGAGGACCTTCACTTCTTCTTCAGCTAGCCAGCAAAGCATTTCCTGAGGAGTTCATCAAACACTTCCATCAGACTGGCCAGTTCACTGCCTGTCCTATGGAATTTGGACTCATGTATCCCCACACTTGCATGTGACACTTGTATAAAATCTTATATTTACAGATATTTCTTGTTGGTTCTGTTTCCCTATTGAACCCTGACTAATACAGGAAGCCAAACTCCAAACTTGATTGACAATCAAATCTTTTATGCCCCATCTGGTGTCTGCTTCCCATCTTGCCCTTCTGCTACTTGTCTCCAACTCAGATTGCTGGGAGATTCAGCTTACTAGCTGATCCCTCCTAGGCATGTGCTTTGAGGGAAGGATGTGAGAACAGAGGCGAACTTGGAAGACAGAAAGCTCTTGAACTGTGCAGTGCTACAGATGTTCTCTGGTCCGGTAGATGCTGGACAGTCTGTCATACGGTCCACTCTATGGGGTCCTTAGAGGACACTTGATGGAGTCCCAACTGTGATTCCCACGAGATGCTAATGCACTGTTTTCATTCACAGCTCAGTTTCTGTGGCCATCAATCTTGCTATGGGGGCTTTCTCACTCTCAGGCAAAAGTCACCTTGAGCAGGAATCAAAATGAACCCAGAATTTCTCTCTTTTACATGACCCATCTCTGGCACAAGGAATCACTCCCACACCCTTGGCTTCAGCAAAACCTGAGAATACAAGTAGACCCCAACACAGCCACTTCCACTCTACTACCATCAGTAACTTTTGCTTTTTCAGCATGTGTCAGGTACCAGCCTTGTGTAGTCTCCCAACTACATGGACCCCATTTCAAGCTCCCAGGAGGTAGCAATTGCTCTGAGTGACTCACAAGCATAATGGCAGTGTTCCAAAAAGTTTTAATTCCCATTTCTTCCCCATTTCCTCCCTCATTCTTTTTAATGTCATCCAACTGAAGAGTCCAAGAGTCGGGGAACTACTGTGTATATTCTGTGTATATTTTTTTATTACACAGAATATTCTGTGTGTATTCTGCATATGTGGATCTGGCTTTGAAAGCCATCATCTATTATAGCTTGATAGTTCAATATTGAAATTTTAATTTTAACGTCCTTTACACATACAACCATAACTTTGCTTTGCATGCTTTGCTTTTTTTATATAATGTGATCATCCTATATGTATTGTTTTACAATTTCTGTTTTTTCCATCTAAACTTGTGTCTCAGAAACTCTTATCAGTATATGCAATTTCATTTATTTTATTAATTACCCTCTTGGATATTATACACAATGGCTCTAATTCTTTACTCTGGCAGCAAGCAAAGATAATAAAATTTTTCAACAGGCCAAATTTGACCCCTCAGACTTAAAAAGTATGGTGGACACAGACTTTTGTTTTAATGCCATTCGAATGTTTTTGCTTACCACTGAACCCACTACCCCCGTTACCACAGATTCATGTTACTTCCCTGGAATCAGGAAGAATTGGAGTTTGTGACTTTGCATGCAGCTTGCACTTCCACCCCTCATTCTATTTCTCTCCCTATAAGATCACCTCTTGATAAACGTAAGATCTTTTAAGGACAGAAATGCAATCATCTTTGTATATTCCTCAACCTTCCATCCAGCAAGAGCTCCTAACCAAGCATAATTCTTCAAAAACTATCGAGTTAACTTAATCCCCCGTGCCGCTTTTTGCACTTCCAACCGTTAGAGGGCGATAAAAGTACAGGCGGAGCGTTGGAAGTCAACGAAGGCCGCTCCCGACGCGCACGTCTTTACGTAAGACCTTGAGGGCGGAACCTTCCAGTGCGTGGTGACTGGCGGTGGCACTGGCGGCAGCTGGAGGCGTAACAGTGCGGGTCGCGGGTTTGGAGAACTTCCGAGGCGGCGGTGGCGCCGGCGACGACGACGACAGCAGGAGCGAGCCCTGTGCTTGTCGCTCATCATGCCCACGGTGGAGGAGCTGTACCGCAACTATGGCATTCTGGCCGATGCCACTGAGCAAGTAGGCCAGGTGAGACTTCGAGCGGCCTGCAGGCCCCGGCGCTCCGCGGCCTTTCGAAACCTTCCAGGGCCGGGCTGCTGCTTCGCCTTCTCGCAGGCTCCGGGATGCCTTGTCGGGATGGGTCCCTCCCTGGAAGTGTAGACTCCGGCTTTAACAGGGGAAGCGCGGCTCCCCGGTTTCCAGGTTTCTTTGCGTCCCGCGCCAGCCTTTTCTCACTGTGGCGTTTCCTAATTCAGCCTTGTTAATTCTCTTTCCGAGACTGGCCTCTGTTTTTCTCGTCTCTTTCTCTCTTTTCGGCGGTGCGTAGGCCCACGAAGACTAGATTGAGCCTTCTCCCCAAGAGTCCCAAAACGTCTTTCTCGATGCAGAGATTGGTTGTTAACTTAGGCAGAGTGCTTAGCAGAAAGTAGTTTGCGAGAAAGAGAAGCGGTGCCCTTCCGTCCAGATTTTAATGTGCGGACCCACAGTGTCATTTATTCAGTACGTATTTTGAGCTCCTGCTTTGTACAAGGAACTGTGCCAAGCGATAGGCAAGAAACAAAGACCTGTGTTCTCCCGGAATGTACATTTTGTGGGGGAGGCTAGTGATAAATAAGAAGCGTGGTTTTTTTTCCAATGAGAAGTGTTGAGAAGAAAATAAAACAGGGCCGTGTAATGGCAGTACAGTAAGGGGTGGGGGGAGTGAAGCTTTAAATGGAGTTGTCTGGGAAAAGTTCTCTGCTGTGTTTGTCCCAGACTTAATAGTTTCAGCACTGTTGAGTTACCATGCAAGCCATTGCTTCTTGTGATTATCAAGTACTGGAGTCCCTTGAACTTGAGTTTAGTAGGTGGGTGTGTGTTTTCTGGGGACTCGTGCTCTCTTTCAGAAATCCCTATCTTTTCAGTGCTTTCAACGTTATGTGATTCTTCTGCTCACCCATCCCTTAGAATAAGAAGTGGAAGATCTTAGAGTCGAATTAACAGTAGCAAATTTTGCATCTCCCATCTCCTTTTCTGGATTATGTGTATTTCAAGTAGAAGCTTTCTGAGCTTAATGGAAATATTTTTTTTGCTTTATTTTAGCTTAATCTAGAATTGTGACTATATCAGTTTCAAGTATCAGATAATTTTCCTTCCTTACATATTTCCATTTTCAGTAGTGAATTTTGCCATTATCAATGAGAAATATAGAGACAGTTTTGTATAGATGTATGTAGGGTGTGTTGCACATTAGATGATGGGGGGGGCAGGGCAGGGCAGGAGCATAGCACAGTTAGTTTGTAGGTAGTGCTCTCCCAAGGAGATATATCAGGAATCTCCTAGGGACGTTTTTTTGAAACCGTACACGTAGTGCTGTCCCATTCTCCAGCCCATTTTGATGCAGGTGGAGTAGATGTCTGCTGGAGTATAAAAAGTTTGGCCACCACTTATTTCAAGTACATCAGGGCAGATGGAAGCCAAATTGGAATTTATATGTACCATGAAAATTGAGAGTTGCTTGCATTTCCCTCTTATGTCATCTTTAATGATGAAAAACAGTGTTAATGAATTTAGCATGATTCCCTGTAGATGACTGGTGATCAGGGCCCCTCATGACACTGTGATGACAGCTATCAAGCAACTATTTAAGACAGAAAGATCTTGTCATGCTGAAGGGTACTCATTTACTCAGGCTCAAACAGTGAATTCTGGGAGAAATGAAGCCTGGCTAAACCATGATCCCTACTAATTCTGCACTATTATGTAATATTTGTTATTTTTTTTTAAAAAATACCTAAAACTGCATGCCAAAAAGATAGTGGGACTCAGGATATTGCTGCAGATTTTAATGCTAACAAAAGCAAGAGCTGACCTAAATGGAAAGGACGACATTTTCACTTTTTTTTAAAGGAGAGAAAAGTGTTTACATTCTTGTTATAGCAAAGCCCAATTTGCATCTTAAGAGATTTACAATCAAAACTTAGGTTTCCTGGTTTTTTACCTATCTGGACACGTATGAGACCATGTTGGACTTTCTTGGTTGGGAACTTCCTGTAACTTTCATTTTGATTTTCAGTCTTTGCCAGAGAGTTGAGTACCACAGCTGCTCAGGTTGCTGGCACTGCAGACTACCACTTCCCACTCCTTTCAGACCATTGCCTTCTAAATGTATAAGGATTAAAAATCTTCCAAGGTTTTATCAGCTAAATTCCTTCAAGCAGATCAGATCCCTCCCTTACTAAATTATAGTCTTGAGGATAAGGGTTAAATCCTGCACTGTACCTTGCCCTAGAGTACACATTTCTTCCTCAAATTTGAAGAAATATATAGAAAGAAGGAACAGACATATACACAAAAAAGCTGTTCACAGAATGAAGAAGGGAACTTTTGTAGACATGCACACACACCCCACTAATTAAATTGCTCCAATTAAGAAAGTTTGGTATTAGGCCCAGACCTTGACTTTTGGAGGCCAGTAGAACTATGTTCAGGTCCAGGATATGCTGAGTAGCTAGCTGTGTAGCCCTGGACAAATCATTTCATTTCTCTGGGGCTCAGTTTTCTTATCTGAGTAATAATCTTTATTATTACTTTATTAGTAGTAGTAACACCCAACTGAGCATCACTCAGTCCCTAACTTTCAATAAATGTTGCAAATGATTCCCTTTTGTTTCCAGATTTTTTAATTGGGGGGTAGTGTTTCAGGCAGAGATTCTTTATTTAATTTTAGACAAGATAAGGGGTTTCTTCAAAAGACTTTACAAGTAAAGCTTGAAGTTTGAGTTAAAGGAAATTGGATTTGTGATACCTTGCAAAAAAGTAAGGATGTCAGAACTGTTCGAGACTTTGATTTTGTGCTCAGGAATGTCAAGTAGTAGAAATCAACTATGTTTTAAACCTTTGCACTGAAAATTGTATAATAGGCTTTTGAAGTAACAACTCCTTAAGACTAATTTTGTAACTGCATTTCATAAGTAAGCTAAAGTTTATCACAGAAATGTGTTATTTGGGAGTTGGTGTTATGTTTATTATATCAGAAGGAGTTGTCATTTAATCTGTTGTTGGAATTTGTGTTTTATAACTAGTTAGATACGTTAGCAGTACAGGAGCCTTTAATATAGTCTAGTAGTTATGCAAATTATATTAAATCTGCATCTTTAAAAGATCTAATGTAACTCTTGCCTTTTGATACATAGAACACTTTTTCTGAGTATAAAGAAAGGGTGTCCTTAATTGAGATCATACTATATCTAAGTAACTTTGCATCCTGCTTTACTTTTTTCACTTAATATAGTATTTTCTATGTCCATGAAAATAATTATCATAAAACTAAAGTTTTGATTTTCTGTAATGCATTGGATGTTTATGCCTGAATTAGTCATTCCCCTCTTGGTTGCATTAAGTGAGCTCATATATCTAGAGCATTTAGAATAGTGCTTTACACAGAATAAACACTATGCTATATACATGTTTGGTATCATTACTATAAACTTTTAAGGTTTTTATCAGTTATTAAAAGTTTTACCCACATGTCCAAACAGAAGGTGATGTGTAGTCTCTCTGTATTACTGTTTGCCAGCATGATCATTGTTATTTAATAAAAGTTCTGGTTTCAAAGCAAGTGCAAGTATGCAGTGGGCACTGGGAACTAGTTGACTCTTCCCAATATAAATATCTGAGAGAAAGCTTCTGAAATTTGTTAAAAAGAAAGCAAATGGGTTTTGAATGTATTTTTCTAATAAAAAGTTAACATGTGACATCAGAATCTATCTTAATTCAAAACTGGCTGACTATATAGAATGGTTACTGTTTTCATATCCTAAAATATGAGGCAAAATAAAGCTGTCTTACTAACCTTCCTGGAATTACTTAATTTCAGGAATGTATCCTCTCTACCTTCTTCAAGGTGCTTATTGGAAGTAGTTAAATTTTATTTTAAGTAAGAGTAACATAATTCTTAGAGAATTATTTGGTATTCATTACAGTTTTAGAAGTATAATATAATCACAAAGCCAAGGTTAGTAATTACTAGAATGAAAAAATATTGATACATTTACAAACCTATTTGCTTTTTCCAATTTAAAATTATAGTTGTCCTTCTCCTTTTCCCTACTCACAAATAAAGCATATAGGAGAGAAAGAGTGCTGAGGGCTGAGAGATAGGTGTCTAACTTAAGCAGTAGAACTCCAAAAATAAGTCCTATTTCTTAGCCTGTTTAAAATTTTTATTAATTTAAAGCAGATTTGGATCTTTGTTATATTCCTTTACTTAACTTCCCAATCCATCCATCAAAATTGTGTTTCTGTTCTGCTTTATTCTTTCTTTCAGCATAAAGATGCCTATCAAGTGATATTGGATGGTGTGAAAGGTGGTACCAAGGAAAAAAGATTAGCTGCCCAGTTTATTCCGAAATTCTTTAAGCATTTTCCTGAATTAGCTGATTCTGCTATCAATGCACAGTTAGACCTCTGTGAGGATGAAGATGTATCGGTAAGTTTATGATTGAAACTTTTCAGCAGGCTTTCTCTCTTACCATTTGCAAACATTTTGTTTGTTGCTAATGTAATTGAAGTACTGATATATCAATGCACGGTAAAATACTGCAATATGATCTGGCATGGAACCATATCTAGGTTTGTAATCTACATTTTAAAAAATGTATTAGCTCTTTCACTGCCTTTCAACTGTGAAAAATGCACAGAATCATGAAATGCTTTGTTTTGCTTATCTCTTACCCATTATTAGAAACAGGTTATGGCTTACATCTTTTTCATAGATTATTGTACTTTGTGCATGTCAAATAAGACTAATACTAGTTTTATGTTTGCTTGGATATTTAAAGTTAACTTAACAATATTAATATTACATCATAAAATATAGTTTCAGCATCCCCAAATATTTTGCATGACAGAAAAATAATTGTGATACTTGTATGGTATTGCTAGAATAAGGAATAGTTTTTCTTATACTGTAGTTCCGTGGAACAGAATTAACTGTTAGCATATCTTGCTGCTAATACAGGTTTCTAAGAATTTTCTCCCCTCAGCTCCTGGCTTTTCAAATGAAATTAGTGAATCACCAACATTTTATTCAGAATTTGCTGTATATAAACCCTGTATACTTTTATGTAAAACTAAATAAGCCAAGATCAGCACCTAGAATTAAGTACACAGAAGATATTCATAAATGTTGCATTAACTAGTCAGTACTGAAAATTCTAAAATAAATAAACATTACCACAGTAGCCATTCTTAGGGGATGATACAGTGGTAATATGCCCTAAGATATAAAAACCTGGCTGTTTTATTTGCCATTGTTTGTGCAGATTTATCTACTGCCATTAGGCAGTGTATTTATCTTTCCTTTCCACCACATTTTGTTTTCACTTATTGTGTGAAACTTAAATATCAAATTAGAATAAATTCTTCTTAAAACAATCCCTGTTAGAAATCTCATGTTTTATAATTTTGTCACTCACCTACCCCTAATTATGGTTTCTTAAGAAGTTAAATTTGTTGTTTTTTAAATAATGATAGTATTTGGTAAATTTTTTGTTTTAAATCATACCCAGATTCGACGTCAAGCAATTAAAGAGCTGCCTCAGTTTGCTACTGGAGAAAATCTACCCCGCGTGGCAGACATATTAACACAACTTTTGCAGACAGGTAAGGAGTTTTATTATTATCCTTTGACTGAATATAACTTCTTTCTGAAATACTAACTCTGTGTCCTTAGCTGATGCTGCTTCTTTCTTTTTTTTTTTATTATTTTTTTTTTGGTCGAAGCTCTTGCCTCTTGATAGATTAAAATTCCTTATTCATTTAGTAGTTTGAAGCTTGACTTTACTTACTGATTATGTGGTTCCTTTGTTTTCTTTTTAATTCTGTTTATAAAGGCATAATGACTAGATTCTTTGTGGAATGGTCAATGTGTCATTATTTTTCCCCCAATTTTCTATAGTTTGGAATTGTACCATCTTAACGAAAGTTTTCCAGGTTTGCCAGTTCAGATTGTCTATCCTTCATAGGAAGATGTATTTTCTTGGTACTTGGGAGAATTGCTTTGTTTATAAGTCTCCTCTCAATGTAATCTTTGAGAAACTATGTTGAGTCTTTGAAAATGAAGTAGATGATATTTTTAATTATTTTTTCATTGTCTCACTTTCTTTATCCAGATGACTCTGCAGAATTTAACTTAGTGAACAATGCCCTGTTAAGTATATTTAAGATGGATGCAAAAGGTAAAGCCAATTCTTATTGTGAATTGTGTTTAATGTGCTAAAGAATCAGGAGCTTGGCATTATTTGTTAAGGATAAAATTAAGGAAAAAAAGTGAGATGTTAGTAGGTTTATTTTTTTATAAGATTTAAATTTGGAGTTCACCCAGAGATCTATTTCTAGGTGTTCTGAAGGAAAAAAACAAAATCTGCTTAACTCTAAATGTTTGTGACTTGAAAAGCCAGCAGAAATAATTGCAAAAATAGGTAACATTTTTCCACTAGGAATCTATTGGAAAATTCCGTTTGCCACTTTAAAGAAGTTTTTCCCAAAAATCTGGGTTTTATTAGTTATTAATAATGATTTAAAAAGGAACATCATGGAAGCTCTGGTTGGGGCATATAAATTTCAAACTCTGTTTAACCAATATTGATGGTATTCTGGGTGTATATAAACTCATTTGAGAAGAAATATTGTAAATTGAGTTAATTGAAATACTTTGTTTCACTCTAATCATTGTTACTCTGTCTGCAGTATAGAACTACTTGCTACACACAACTTTCTTATTTTGTAGGGACTTTAGGAGGCTTGTTTAGCCAAATACTTCAAGGAGAGGACATTGTTAGAGAGCGAGCAATCAAGTTCCTTTCAACAAAACTTAAGACTTTACCAGATGAAGTCTTAACAAAGGAAGTAGAGGAGCTTATACTAACTGAATCCAAAAAGGTAAGCTATACTAACTGAATCCAAAAAAGTAAGCTTCAGTCATCATCTAGTACAACTTCGCTAAAGGAAAAGGACCTATTTGGAATTGCAGCTTTCATCAATGCTGTATATGCCTCACCTACAAAATGATATATCCCATTAGAATTACCATAGAACTTTTTCAAGTTTTTCCTGTTGTGTTTAGCACTTTGACTGTATGTAATGGTGATTGTGTGTTAATTTAAAGGATATAATTACATTTAAATCCTTTTTGGTGTTAGCCTTAAAATTTATGCATCCTTCAGAACTCTGTACAAATCAACTCCTTCAGGAAACTTTTCCCTGATTCCCAACCCCCTCCTCCTTCTTAGGATATTCTCCCATAGTATTCTGAATCGTTTCAAAATGAAATAGATCATCACATTGAATTGATCTGTTTTTTCATCCTACCCCATGAAACTATAAACTTTCAAATGGTTGAGACCATACTTGTGTGTGCTCCCAACATATAGCATAGTTGCTGATGCTAAGGTCTCGAGGTGCGTCACAATTAACTTTTTACTCATTATAAAGTGTGATTACAATGAGACTTGCATGATCTCCTATTTTGTGTACAATTACCTTATTAACATGAGTGAGACTACATTCAAATATAGGAAATGGAAACTGATTTAACAGTTTACTGTAGTTTCTTATCCTTTTTTTCCATTTTTACTCCCCTAAAGAGCCGTTAGACATTTTTTCCTAATCTCTGTGAAATTCCCCATGAAATTTTAGTGCCACAGATATACTGTGTATCTGCTTTTGTACTATATGTATATATGTGCTTTATGCATAAAAAGACTAAGATTTTCCAAGATCCAACTTTTGTTCCCATGGGGGCAATATATTGCCCCTGTTGAGAATGCATGGTTTACTTTGAAGCTAAATTAATTGAAGCTGGAAGTTTTGCTTTTCTTCAGAATATCAGAAGCATTAATATCAAACTGACTTTAGTAACTGAAATAAAGTTGCTATACAGTTTCCATGTTGATCTTTCTTTCCCATTCAGGCCCTAATTATACCATCTATTACTCTGAATTGTCTCTTTCTAGGTCCTAGAAGATGTAACTGGTGAAGAATTTGTTCTGTTCATGAAGATATTATCTGGGTTAAAAAGCTTACAGACAGTGAGTGGAAGACAGCAACTAGTAGAGTTGGTGGCTGAACAAGCTGACCTGGAGCAAACCTTCAATCCCTCAGATCCTGACTGCGTGGATAGGCTCTTACAATGCACTCGCCAGGCGGTACCCCTCTTCTCTGTAAGCTGTTTTACATAGCTGGTATTTTGATTACCCTATTACATGGATGGATGGATGGGCAGATGGATGGACAGACGGATATTTCCATAGATATTCACGGTTGAGCATTCTACTCAGACCTTTCCATGAAAGTATTCTTTACATAGTGAAGTGAATATTTACTTTCAGGGACTTGGGTGAGGTAGGTGAGAGCCCAAAACAATAACAGATTTCTTTAAAGTCTTGCTTAGAGAATTTTGCCTTCTATGGTATATGGTTTAGTGATTTAACATTTTTTTCTTAAATTCTCCAGCAGATTGTTTTAGGAAAATATGCTATTGATCTCTGGCTTTGTGTTTCCCTTGACCATGAGTCTTCTACGATGTGCATACCTTAGTTTGTAGAACATAGTTTAAAGGATCTGTCCTTTTTGAGAAATGCGAAGTCTGAAAAGTCAACACCAAAATTTCCCCAAAAATTTGACCTGACTATACAGGAAGAGTTCAAAGATGTATAGAGATCCCCAGTGCTCCAGATGACTTGGCTATTGAGGCTATTTCTGGGGTCCTCTGGGGTATGCGCTATGTTGTATTTGTAGCCAAAGTACTTCTTATTCTGATGCTCAGTTAGCATTTCTTGAATCACATTCTACTGTTGTATTTGAAAGAATATATATTTTTAGTTTCTTTGACAACTCAATGTTATTTGGATTTCTACAGAAAAATGTTCATTCCACGAGGTTCGTGACTTATTTCTGTGAGCAGGTTCTCCCTAACCTCAGTTCTTTGACTACTCCGGTGGAAGGTCTCGATATACAGTTGGAGGTGAGAGAATATTTCTGCTGGTTAGCACTGAAACAGCATTCTCAAATTTTAACAAAATGTAAACCACTAAGATACGATTTCTCAGGGAGTAATTTAAACTCCTTGTAATGACTAGCCAATAATCTCCTGGCCAAGGATTAATTGCATAGGGAATGCTTTATGGATTCATTAAAGTTTACTGCAATTCAAAAGCACTGCCTGAAGTTCCCATCAGCCAGTCTCTACCTTTGTAGCCTTACTGTTTTTAAGTAAGGTGTTTAAGTTGTGGACAGTTTCTATCCCTATCTGTAAATGATGAAACCAGATTTAAACTGGATTAGCAAAAAATATTCTTTATCCCTTCTACTCTGATAGAACTGACTGCTCTCTCTTCTTCGTATCTCCACTGTACCATACATACACAATCTTTTTATAGAATCTATAATACTTTACATTTATTTATTACATCTGTCTCCCCACTTGTAACTGATTCATCTCTGTATCCCCAGAATCTAGTGCATTGCCTGATCCTGAAAGGCAGTTAATGATGATTGCTGAATTAACTGAAATATGGAAATGCATGTGCCATTTCCCTCATAAGTCTTTAGGAGAGAGGAGTTTTACTGTGCACTGACACCATGATTTGCTTCAAAGTACTGGGCCAGGTTCATGAGACTGGGAATGGGTAAAACAGAGATGAACCTTGAAAATAGTAGTAATTATCAATACTTTGAAATAGTATCCAGAGACTATATTTAATAGTAAATGAGAGTCACCGTAAATGTTAGTGAATAATTCTTTGCTGTCAAAAGTTCTTCCTAAGTATCTCTTTATAGTACAAACTATCTTCCATTGCACAACCATTGTTGACCTTTAGCAGAAAGTGTCATTGTATATTCTTTTCCTTACTCCACCTCACAGATATATTAGGAATTATGAGATCTGGGTTTTAGAATCTGTCTCGCCATTCACATACATTGTGAGTTTACCAAATCAAATAATCTCCAACCTTCATATTACTGAAATGTAAAATAGAGAGTTTATCTCTTGGGTTTTTCTCCCAGTTCAAACATTATAATTCTGTAAAAGCATGATGAAAATAAAGTTTTAAATGGTTATCTAGAATCATTCTTATTTTACAGCCCTTGTTCATTCAAGAAATGTAACAATAACCAGTGGATTATGTGTTTCAGGTATTGAAATTGTTGGCAGAGATGAGTTCATTTTGTGGTGACATGGAAAAGCTAGAAACAAATTTAAGGAAACTATTTGATAAGTTATTGGTAAGAACTTTTTTTTCCTTGTGGATGGTCAATACAGAGCCCAAAAGTCTGAGAAGGTAGTAATGATTTCTAGATAATAGAGAACCAGATTTTGAAATTTTCCTTTTTCTCCCCAAATAAAGTTAAACTTTGATATTTTTTCTGTTGTTGATGCTTGCATAAGATATGATACTGGATTTGTAGTAAGTCTTTGTTTTTCCCTTATGAAAATATTTTTATGTCTGTGTAAAAGAAATGAGCTCTGACTCTTCTGATTGTGCTAAATAGTATCAAAACTGAAATTAGCATTGCAAAAGTTCTTTACATTTGTTCTAGCCTATCATCAAGACCAAGTAGCTTTAGCATCCAGGAAATAAACTGTCATTTAAGTCATATTTGAGAAGAAAATAGGACATTTGATAAAATAATTATCAGTATCACTAGTTATTTTCTAGTTTATTGTGAGCAGTGATACAACTGTCCAAGTCAGTACATGCAGGGATAATCGTTAGGCCCTTGGCTGAATCAGTTCATCAGATACCATTTTCTGAAATTAGATAATGACATTTTGGGTAGTACTTTGAATGTAAATAATGTCAGTACTTAAACAGTATGGACAAATGTTCAGAAAAGATTTCTAGTGTTGGTATTAAATGATGTAGTAGTTAAGAGCATCACCTTTTGATGTCAAACTAGACTGAGTCCTGACTCTTCACCTTACAACTTTGTCACCACTAGAAAGTTTCCTGAACTCTCTAAACTTCATTTCTCTAATCTGTGTAAATGCCTAATAAATGTTAGCTACTTGCATGGTCATTAGTAGCAATAGTGGGAGCACCTGCAACATGGGTTAGTATGGAGAGTTACCCAACAAGAGCAGTGATCCAGCAGGCAAAAGAGAAACCTTTCTCAAGCTTCTAATCTTGGTAATTTTTAATGCTTCATCTCTAAAAGCATGCTCTACAATTACGAGTATATGTTTATAATTGGTAGTATTTAGAGAGCTTAAGTTTGCAAACATCTCTATATTTTCATCTCTTAGGAGTATATGCCTCTCCCTCCAGAAGAAGCAGAAAATGGAGAGAATGCTGGTAATGAAGAACCTAAACTGCAGTTCAGCTATGTGGAATGTTTATTGTATAGCTTTCACCAGTTGGGCCGAAAACTTCCAGATTTCTTAACAGCCAAACTGAATGCAGAAAAGCTCAAAGATTTCAAAATCAGGTTTGTATGATTGAGGTGATCCAATCCTTGGCAAGGGTGGTGGCTATCTTGAAGCTCCCTGGGTTTGGTTTGGTTTTGTTTTGTTTTGTTTTGTTTTACAAGAGATTTCTCTTATCCTGCTTTATACCAAAAAGAAACTGTAAAACACTGTCAGACCCTCCTGCGGGTATAGGCTTCAGGGAGCTACAAGACTAGGGAAGTGGTGAGAAGGGAGGAACTCAGATTCAGCCTCATTGTTGGCAGTTGAACCAAGTCTTCTGCTGGTTATCTTGAGGATTTTCCCCTAAAACAATAAAAATAAAATCTGTGGCTTCCAAATCAGTAGAGGGTGGGAAAGGAATACAGAAAATTACGAATCCAAAAGAAAACAGGAAGAAAAATTCTTAACAGCAAATGGTGAATTAAATACTAATAGATAAGCAGCCATAAAAAATAGGTAATAAATATAAATGTTAACAACCCAGTGATGAATAGTGTCACATTGGGTTAACAAAAGAAGAGGAAACTGGCTGCATGCTGCTTGTAAGAGTTATATCTAAAAGCCAAAAAGAAAGCTTGAAAAAAAGGACATGGAAAAGATACATCATCTAAATACCAACCAAAAGAAAGCTGGTTTAATATTTTAATAAAATGTAGAAACTGAATTTAAGTTTTAAGAATTCAGGAACAAAGAGGGATGGTGAATGATAAAAGGAGCAATCTATCAAGATAATATATAATAATCACAAACTGATGCACTTAATAATAGTGTTCTAAAATAGATAAAGCAAAACTGAGTTGCATGAAGAAACCAACGCTTAAGCTCAAACAGACAAAACTTAGTGGGATATGGGGTAAATATAGTTAGAATACTGTTCTCAAGAAATAGAGAATATGCAGTTTTTACAAGTACACAGGAAAACGTATAAAAACTAACAATCCATGGTAGGTCCCAGAGGAAATCCTAGCCCATTTTCAAAGTATCAGTAGCATTTCAAGTACAGTCTCTGACCATAATGCAATTAAACATGAAGATCAGCAATAAAAGATAGCTAAATATAAATATATGTATGTTTTAACTTACATGTATTCCTAAGAGTCTCACAAAACATTTACAAAATATTTAGAATTGAACTACAATGAAAATACCATATAGCAAAATTTGGGGGTAGAAATGAAGTGGTAATTTAAAGATACATAATCTTAAATATCTTGATTTTAAAAGCAGGAAAGTTTGAAAATAAATGAGTTAAGAAAGGGAAAAACAGAATAAACATAAAGGCCATAGAAGGAAAGAAAGAATACAGATGAAAAGTAATAAAGTAGGGAAGAAAAAAAAAGATGCTGGTTTGGGGAAAAAAGAAAAAAAAAAAACTAATAGGTGAGACTGATCAAGAAAAAAGAATAAAAGGCTTTATAATTTTGGAATTAAAAAGGGCTATAATTTCAGATACTATAGAGATTGCTTAACTTGTAAAAACTGAGCAGCTTTTTGCCAGATTATTTTTTTTAACTTGGAAAATATAAAAGCATTTTTTTAAAAATTGACTCAGGAAAAAAAATTTTAACTCTTAAAAAAAGGTAACAGTAGAAATTAGAGACACTAAATTGATAATCAAAGAATTCTGCTTCAGAAGACACCAGGCCCAGATGGCTCAACAAAATTTTTATCAAACTTGTAAGAAACAGATAGGGACTAAATAATTTACCCTATCTTATAAGAGAAAATAAAAAAGGAGGAAAGTAATCTTATTTTGAAAGGCTAATGTAATAATGACTCCAAAACCAAATAAGGAGAATTAACAAAAAAAAAGTTATAGATCAATCTCACTTGTACATAGATAGTTATATCCTAAGTATTAACATAGTAAAATTAATATTAGAAAATCTGTTAAATCCATTAAAGTTTGTACCATATATGATGCATAAGAATTAGGAAGGAAGAACTAAAATTGTCTTCATTTCAGAGGATATGACTGTCAAATTCAAGACAACCTACAGATATTATAACTAAAAAGAGTTGAGCAAGGTTGCTAGATACAACATGGGTATTTCAAAATCAGTAGTGTATCTGTATATCAGTAATAACAACTGTAATAAAACAATTCTTATTCACAACAACTAAAACCTAAGAATCAACACAAGATCAGTAAGGTTTCTATGAAAAATATTACAAAACATTATTGAAGGATATTTTTAAATCAAGATAAATGGAGAGGAAGCAAACCATTTTCATGGAACAAGTAGAATCATATGGAATCGCAAAGAGCCCAAAATAAACAGTGTTACTGAAAAAAGTAGGATATCAATGGAATAGGATGGAGCTTCAGAAAATAGATATATTTGTAAATGACAGAAGTGGCATTACAAATCGGTACAGGAGAATGAACTTTTCAAAAAATGGTATCTGGTTTTCCCCACTTGGTTTATTTATTATTATGGGCAGGCTCTCTACGCAAACCCTAAATTTTACTCAGCCTTTAAATTAGAATGATAATACTACCCTACTTCATAGAGTTGTGAGAGTTAAATGAAATAACGTAAAATAAAGCTTTTAGCACAATGCCTGGTACATGGTGGGTACTCGATGAAGAGTGGCTGCTATTGCTATTAATATGTTGGTGTTACTAGAGGAGCAGCACTGGAGAGATCAATATGTTTTCATGACTTTGCCTTTGTATTGAATCATTCTGTTGATAAACTCACATCTTAAATTTTGAAATGCTCTATCCATGGTATCACTTGTCACTGTGTGCTACCTTTTGGCAAAGCAGAGGTTTAATGCTTGGTGAAACACTTGATCAGAAGCAACTTAAGAAATCACTCTGATTTATTGGTTATGTAGCCATTTTTCTGCACTTAGGATTATTTTCTTAGAGCAGAAGATTATTTGAGTTTAAAAACAAAAATTAAAGTGATGATTTGCTAATTAACAAACACTTCTTCATTTAGGCTGCAGTACTTTGCACGGGGCCTACAAGTTTATATCAGACAATTACGCTTGGCTCTCCAGGGGAAAACAGGCGAGGCCTTAAAAACAGAAGAGGTAAGAATACCAGTTCATCCCTTCTAAAGAAATTTTATAATAGCCACCATTTGTTATAAGTTATAAATATGAATAATATCAGGCTGTGAGTTCATGTATTGAAATGTGAGGTTTGACTTTATTTGAATTGATACAAGTCTGTGTTGAACATGTACTATGATGTTAGAGGATTGTCTCCATGTTTAGTTATTTGCTAAGTTGTGTAGGAAGCTTTTTTTTTTTAATCATAGAACAGTGTTTGTTACCAGTCTTAGATGATACATATCAGCCTTTCCCAAGAGTCTCATTAGTAGCACATTTTGTTTAAATATTTGATTAATGGTCATGATGTTTTTAATTTCACCTTTCTGAAACCCAAATATTAATGTACTATAGACAAAAAGATTAAAGTGTCAATTTCCTACCAAACAATGTATATATTTGTTCGGGGATTTTTGTTTACCCTGACCTTAACTTACTTAAATCAGTCTTCATCCCAGTCTTAATGAAATGTTTCAAGTTTTCGTTATGTTTCCTGTAACTTAAACTGATTTTTAAAACAACTCCTTTGTGTATATCTGGCCCTCATCCATTTTTCAGATAAATTGTAGATAACGGTTTAATATTCTAATGTGTCAAGAGAACATAGAAAGATTTGCTTTTTTCTGCCATGTTTAGACTTGTTTTTTGTCAGGAAATAGGAATTAAGCATTATCTATAGACCAAATAATTCTCTATCTGCAGAAATGATTTTGAAAGATAAGTGTAATTTCTCCTATATTGGAATGGAATATGCATCATAAAAAATTATTGGCTTTTAATTTAATTTTGCTTTCCCTTGGCAGAACAAAATTAAAGTTGTTGCATTGAAAATAACAAACAATATCAATGTTTTAATCAAGGTAAGTCTTCCTTTCTTACCCAACCTTCTCAGTTCACCCGAAAGAGGTTTTCCATGTGTTTTGATATCTGTAATGGAACTGTTTAAAGGGAGATGCCATTGCATTCCTGATGGTTGGCCTTTTACAACTTTATAATTTTTATAATATCCAGTGAAATTTCTGTAGCCATTATGAAGTCATACATTGTTTTATTTAAAAGTTACCAAAGGAAAATACTACTAAATGAAGAGAAGCATTCAAATTTTCTCTGGCCCAAACCATTGGAGTAGATAACCTTTAAACTAAGAACGGACAGGCCTATGTAGCCACTGTTGCACAAAAAAAAATGTTTTCCTTTGGTCTTTTCTGTTAACTTATGTAGATAATAAATTGAGAGTTTTCTGTACTGTAGGCTAGCATATATCTTTCCTTTAACTTTAAGCCATAATTGCCCTTTAATTCTATGTATCCTCCACAAGTATTTACTCACCTAAACAAAAAACTAACAACCTGAGAGAACTAAAAAAAGAATTATACAGTAACCATTATTTGTTATAAGTTAACAGTATTGAAGCCAAATGAGAGAAGAAATATTTGTAACCCTCAGAGCACAAAGCCTGATAGTAATAAAATTGGGACTAGTAGAATGCCTTAAAGCTAATCTGATCAAAATCCTATGGAATTATTTTTTATCAGGAAAAAGAGGGAAACTTTTCAGAGAAAGCAACCGTATGTTAGACATTGAGAGATGAGTGTCTTCTTGCCAAGTGGAAAAGCAAAGAAAGAACATTTTAAACTTGGCAAATACTATGACCTACTGAATGGATATGAGACAGTTTCCTATTCAGGAAACCATAAGTGATATAAAGATTACTATAGTAGGAGGGTATATGGGGAAAAGTGATGAATAGGATCAGCCAGCAATATGTAGGGTGACTTGCCAGAATATCATGAAATATTTTCTAAATGGGGTAGGAGTATGACATGATCAATTCTTTGCTTTATAAAGGAAGATCACAGGAAAAACTGGTGTGCTTTGGTCCATCCTTGGCATTCTTTGCAATCTTTAGTTTCTACCTAAGCAACTCATCTAATCCATGATTTACCTTTACTTCTATTTTAATGAACCCCCAAACTGTACCACAGTTTCCCATTGTCACCTGAGATTTAGTGTGTTTAAAACTGAGGTCTTTCCCTGTCCTCTTCCTGTAGTCTCTGTCTCATTTCATAGCCTTATAATATGCTAAATCACTGCAACAAGAAACCTCACAAGCATTTTTGATCAAAGCGCTTTGTATTGGTTAATTCCTTGCATTTATCAGGCATAGTGGACTTCGGTTTTACATAGTTAAGAGGTGATTTTTTTCAGTACATTCATTTTACCTGTGGGGAAAAAAACTCAGTTTACTTTTATCACATTTTATCTGTACGTAAAAATTAGGAGAGAGGTGGTAAGAAATGGTAGTTAAAATACTAAGAATAAATATGTTTAGGAATCCATTCATAAATTTGAGAATATTATGAGTTTAGATTATTTCAGTTCTGGATTAAGATTTAAATCCAGCAAACATTTGAATTCCTACCACATATTGGTCATTAGGTATTTAAGTCTTCTGGATTTTTCCCTTATTGACAATGTATAGATATTTGAGGGGAAGAAAAAAGAAAGATTAGATTAGTCAGGCCTTTAGTTTTGTTCTAATTTTCAGCCACTTGAAAATCTATGAGTGCAAAAGAAAATGCAGACTACAACATTTTATTTTCCCTAAAGCACATTGGCACACCTTGTTCAAAGGAAAGTACTATTTGTTGGCTTAAAGGTGATAAAACTTAAAGTTGATAAATACTTATATTTTATCCTGAAACTTGAAACAACATTTAGAAACAGACTCAGCTGTCGTTTCTTAAATGATGCCACAAAATGTTAATGAGGCAAGGTATAATTTGTAAACAAAATTGTCCCTCTTTTTCTTTTGCTGTTTTAGGTCACCAGCTCAAGAGCAAGAAGGATAATTAAAGCTTCCTCTGCTAAACTTAATCTTTAAAATCATCTCTCCCTGTTTACCATCCTTACCGCAACACCCTCCTACCACCGGGTGCATTAGTAATCTTTCATAAACTTTGTCTCCTCAGGATCTCTTCCATATTCCTCCTTCTTACAAGAGCACAGTAACATTATCCTGGAAACCTGTACAGAAGGTTGAGATCGGGTAAGAAATATATTTAAAGGGGATTTTAATGTTTTCATTTTTGTGATTTATCAATAAGAAAATCTAAATTCATATGTTACAGTTAATACACAAAATGATATATTATTAAATGATTCTTAGTAAAGATGTTAAAATATGACTATTGTAAGCATGATTTAAAATATAAAATCTAACTCCAGTGTTAACTAGTAGAATATAACCCTGGAACTTTCAGGCTTGTTTGTATTCCTTTGGCATAACTAGACTTTTTCTGACAAGTTTTATAAAATGAATCACTTGCTTATAGTCTATGCAACTACATATTTTAGCTTATTTTAAAGCCTTGTAAATGCCCCCTGACTTTGTCTGAATAGTTAAGCTACAGTTAAGTTGATGACCTCAGAATGTTAATCCCTTTTTTCCCATCGTAACTATCATCTTTAGTGTTTTTTTAAGAACTAATTCGCTAAATTGTAAATGTATTGATAACCTGGTTTGATAAGAAAGTGTTTTATTGCTGTTCTTCCTACCAATATAGGCAAAAGAGAGCCAGTGAAGATGCAACTTCAGGTTCACCACCCAAGAAATCTCCAGCAGGACCAAAAAGGGATGCGAGGCAAATTTATAATCCTCCTAGTGGGAAATATAGCAGCAATTTGGGCAACTTTAATTATGGTGAGCGTTTCCGTTTGGGTACAAGCAACATGGGAGATTAGGCAAAAATTGTGTTGTACTTGATTTTAATTATTTGATTATATATCGTATCAGATGACCTTTCTGGGTTAGCTTGGAGAATTAGGACTCTTCAGGAAATAGCTTATCTCACTCCTCTCTAATGCATCCTTGAAGGCTCACTGAATTGAGCATGCAACACTAACCACTTAAAGAAAAATATGTTTCTTGGATTCAGTGGACCCAATAGTAAGAAAGAAGGGACGTTGGCATGAACCATTCATCCCTTGTTTTCCCAGTTCTGTCTTTAAGGCAAGATATTTTTATATTCTGCACATTCTTCCTCAGGGACAGATTAGGCTCTGGCAGATGTGTTATTAATGATTTCTTCTTGGACCTTGACTGGCTGGTCCTTCCATCTTCTGCAGCTAGTTCAAAAGGAAAAGTCGTAGAAGTGGAGTCAATGTTAAAACATCATCTGAGAAGGAAGACATGTTTCACTGCAGTCTTTTCTCCCTCTGTCCAGAATGTAGTCCTATCAATGCCTCCTGCTCCCCTTTAGCCATTAGGGCCTAAAGAGAGAGCTTCTCACCATCTCATCTCCCAAGGCCATTCAATCTGAAGTGAAGTTTGTCTCTCATTGGCTTATTTCCTTACAGATCCTTTTAAAGAACGGACAAAAATATTACTGACTCAGCTCCTTATCTTGCTTAGGAAGACAAAGTTTTGTAATACTAGCAACCAAACATGCTTGTGGTTGTTCTTGATTAACCAGTCAACATTAATTCTGAAGTATTTATTCAAAGTACATTCTGAACCAAATATACTCTATACTTCTGTTTCCAAGGTGAGATAGGTGTAACATTAAGTCCTCCTACAGTAGCTGAATTTCTCTAATGTCTTAGCAAATGAGTTCTAGAAGTGCAGTTCTAGATTGTCAAATGAACTGTTCAATTCCCGACTCTTTAACCAACCTTAGTGAGTAAGAAAGATACTGACTCTCAGTTATATAATAATATGTGTATGTGTATTTCTGAGCCTCTCTTTTCTTATTTGGAAAATGGCAATTATAATAAGGTTCTTATAAGCATCAAAGAATATTTGTAGAACCATTTTGTAAATGGAAAGGATTATACATTCATATTACTACACTGCACCAAATATTGTCCTCTGAGATTTGTATGATTTAATGTGTACAGCAGTACCATTCTTAAAATCAGTTATTATCTCAGATAGTAGGAAAATGTGACTGAAATGAAAGTAGTCAGAAGCTATGGCAATAAACAAGAGAATTGTATTCTTTTTCACTTGGGCAAGTCAGTTACTCTGAGTTTCCGTGAGGAGTCTGCCTTACATGATTGTGAGAATCAGTTGATACAATGCATGTGGAAGAGATGTGAAAAATACAAAGCTTTAAATTGTGTATGATGTTTTAAAATAATTTGTCAATGTGAAAAAATATAAGCATAAGTTTTACTCAAGACCAAAATCCAGAAGTCACAATTTAAGCTATTCCATAGTCACCAGAGGAACAGAAGGGCAAAACAGACTGCCTGTTAATTACTTATATTTTGTGTCTGGTATAACAGTACTTTAATATTCTTATAGGAGTCAACCCTGTAATTGGGGCTTGTCATAAACTGAGTTGCAAAGCAATTTGAAGTCTGAACTAATTCTGATTCTTACTACAAAGTAGGAACAGGATTTCTTTTAGTGTTTTACATTTGGAAGTTCAGTGTAATGAGGTTACAGAAGTTCTCACAGAAGTTCTCACTAACAATTTGAAGAGTTTTCTTGACTTTTTCTTTCATTTCTCCAGTTGAAAACAGTTCTCAGTATTATAAATGAGAATTGGTGGACTTAATGTACTTCAATTTTTTTGTCCACCTTTTTTTTTTTTTATGTCCTTTCCTTAAGGTCATGCTTCTCAACTAGGGTACAGATGCCCTTCAGGGAACTGACAGTGAGTCAGGAAAGGAGGAGACGTGTGCTACATTTTTTTCTGGGATGTCGATTTTGCTCCAAAATTTTAAGGGAGAAATGTTTTGTATTCTTAGTCCTTAATACATTGATTTTGTTACCCACATTAAACAAAATCATCATAATTCCACTTTTCTATGTCAACCAAGCTCTCCTTTATTTTTCGACAGAAGACTGGTGAATGGTTTAAAAACGAGTCGTGCACTGGGGGCTTGGGAAATTTTCTCCTTTTGCATTATTAGAGAACCAGGTGGTCTTAATATTACAATCCTTTTAAAGTGAACAGGTCTACTGCAATGAGAATAGATTATACTAGTGTCATGAGCCTGATCTTACTCACCACAGAGATGGAGCCAGAATTTGTGATTGTTATTTGAGTCCATGCAGGCATACATAACTAGGCTTTTTTTTCCTTAACGAAGTTTATCACTTTACCAATCCCTGTCTCTGACATTTGGTTATACAGACATGGTATTGGTTCCCACAAATTAGTTCAAATTCATGCTGCATTTTGTCAAATTATTTGTAAACATGTACCTATATTTAGTTCTCTCTGCCCAAGGAGTTCCCCAGTAACACAGAAGTATTAAACATTCTGTGCCTAGTGATTTGTGTCCTTTAGCTTTTACCTTTTCAGAATACAAAAATAATTTTCAAAGTGTAATTTTTACAAGGACCAGTTTTTTTAAAAAGTAAAATAAGCTTGAAACCATTGACAAAATCATAAAAATGCAGGATAATTCTTCAGAATGAAGCCCTTCGAAAACAAAATTTGGTGAATCCCCATATTGTAGAAATGACTGCCCATTAGAGATCAAAAAAGAATAGCCAGTATAGAAGAGATGACCATAACAAATATCTCCATACAGTGTACTTCCTGTATTCATTAGATGTAGCTGAACAATTGAGGTGAACCTAGTTCTTCGAAAAAACTTTAGAATTGGTTGAAAGGATGAATTTTAGTAGTCTGTTACTTTATAGCTAAAAACGCTATCTATGAAGATGTTAATT
The DNA here is from genome assembly GCF_015220235.1 of Choloepus didactylus. Classification (NCBI taxonomy): domain Eukaryota; kingdom Metazoa; phylum Chordata; class Mammalia; order Pilosa; family Megalonychidae; genus Choloepus; species Choloepus didactylus. The sequence continues at coordinate 36,395,887 of NC_051312.1, read as the reverse complement.
TGTTAGGTATGTTGAATTAAATTAACTGAAAAATGGAAAATGAAGATTTTTTATCATGAATATGGTACTAATTAGGAAAAAGTATACAAACAAATACACAGATGGGGCCAAGTCTAGATAATCAGAAATGCAGAAGTCAAGGCCCCAAAGGCTCCTACACTCCTGAATGACTCTACAGTCATGGCATCAATCACTGAGAGCATCTTCCCCTCAGAGATACTACCTCTGATTTTCTCAGTGTGTTCACGAGGGTAATAAACATGATTTAATTTTTCTTCCCCAAATTCAGTTTTACTGAGATGTATTCATGTACCCTACAGTCATCCACAGTGTATATTCAGTTTTTCATAGTACCATCATATAGTTGTGCATTCATCACCAAAATCAATTTTTGAACATTTTCATTACTCCAAAAAAACTTAAAATATGAGTAAAAATACAAGTAAAGAACAACATCCAAAACATCCCATACTCCCATTCATTTAATTTTTATTCCCATTTTTCTACTCATCTGTCCATACACTGGATAAGGGGGAGTGTGAGCCACAAGGTTTTCACAATCACACAGTCACACCGTGTAGGGTACATAGTTACATAATCGTCTTCAAGAATCAAGGCTACTGTGCTGGGTATATACTCAGAGGAACTGAAACTTAAGACACAAACAGACATTTGTAAACCGATGTTTATTGCAGCATTATTCACAATTGCCAAGAGATGGAAACAGCCCAAATGTCCATCAAAGGACGAGTGGATAAACAAACTGTGGTATATACACATGATGGAATATTATGCAGCTGTAAGACAGAACAAAGACATGGATCATGTAATAATGTGGATGAACCTTGAGGACATTATGTTGAGTGAAGTTAGCCAGAAACAAAAGGACAGATTCTGTATGGTCTCACTAACATGAACAGACATTAATGAACAAACTTTGGGAGTTAAAAGCTGACAACACAGGCGACCAGAAGATAGAAAGAGGGCAGAGATCAGCCATTTGATGCTGAAGGACTACAGAATGTTTAGGATTGATTGCATAGATCCAGAAATAGATAGCATAATACTGTGTGATGGTAGCACGGTATTGTAAGTACACTGAACAAAGATGTCTGTGAGTAAAGCTGAAAGGTGGGATAGGAGAATGTATGACACCAGAGGTAAAGATAGATGATAAAGACTGGGACTGTATAATGTGGCAAAAACTGGAGTGGCCAATGACTGTTACTAAATATACAAATATAAAAATGTTTTTGCATGTGGGAAAGCAAATGAATGTCAACCATGTAGAAATTTGAAAAAGGGATGGTATTCAGGAAAAAACATAATCAAAGCAAACTGAAGTCTATGGTCAACAGTAACATTGTAATATACCTCCATTAAATGTAACAAAGGCAATACACCAATGCTAAATGTATATGAGAAGGGGATATAGGGTTGTAATCTGGGATTCTTGGTAGTGGTGTTATTTGCTGTCCTTAGTAGTATACTGTATTGTATGACCTGTTATTTTTCTTTTTATCATTTTTTCTTATTGCTAAAAAAAAAAAACAATTTTTCTTGTAGTAATCAGTATGTTCAAATGCTGATTGTGGTGATAAAGTACAACTTTATGATGATACCATGAACAACTGATTGTACACTGTGGATAAATGTATGGTATGTGAATATAACTATAAAATTGTAGGAAAATATATATATAGGAGTAAAAGTGTTGGAGAAAACATGGTGAGAGGGATGATGCCTCACCAATATGGACTATCTACAATGTGTAAACTCAGAATTGAATCTTAGAACATAGCCTAACATGGACACAATAATTGTAATAGTCCCTAGATTGTAAGCTCTTACAGCAGTTAACTCTATCCCTGAGTTGTAAGGCCTATCTCTAAACTTTGAGATGCTGATCCCCTAGCATATGTTGTCACAAACATTGGGACTGGTGGTTTGATGTGCTGAGCCCTTGAGCATGGGACTTGCCCTTATGAAGCTCATTACCACAAAGGAGAGTCTAAAGTTGTATGTAGTGGTGCCTAAGAGTTTCCCCCTGAGTACCTCTTTGTTGCTCAGATGTGGCCCTCTCTGTCTCTAACTGAGCCATCTTGACAGGTGAACTCGCTGCCCTCCCCGCTATGTGGGACCCAACTCCCAGGGGTGTAAATCTCCCTGGCAACGCAGAGTATGTCTCCCGGGGATGAATGTGGACCCGGCATCGTGGGACTGAGAGTATCTTCTTGACCAAAAGGGGGATGCAAAATGAGACGAAATAGTTTCAGTGGCTGAGAGATTCCAAATGGAGTCGAGAGGTCACTCTGGTGGACATTCTTATGCACTATATAGATAACACCTCTTAGGCTTTAATGTATTGGAATAGCTAGAAGTAAATACCTGAAACTACCAAACTCCAACCCAGCAGTCTGGACTCCTGAAGACAATTATATAAGAATGTAGATTACAAGGGGTGACAGTGTGATTGTGAAGACCTTGTGGATCACACCCCCTTTATCTAGTGTATGGATGAGTGGAGGAATGGGGATAAAAACTAAAGGACAAATGGGGTGGGATGGGGGGATGATTTGGGAGTTTTTTTTCACTTTTATTTTTTATTCTTGTTCTGGTTCTTTCTGATGTAAGGAAAATGTTCAGAGATAGATTGTGGTGATGAACGCATAACTTATCATACTGTGGACAGTGGATTGTATATCATGGATGATTGTATGGTGTGTGAATGTATTTCAATAAAACTGAATTTAATTTAAAAAAAAAAAAAAGAATCAAGGCTACTGGGTTGCAGTTAAACAGTTTCAGGTATTTCCATCTAGCTATTCCAATACACTAGAAACTAAAAAGGGATATCTATATAACGCATAAGAAATACCCTCCAGAATGATCTCTCTACTCCATTTGAAATCTCTCAACCACTGAAACTTTATTTTCTTGTCATTTCTCAATGCCATGATGCTGGGTCCAGGCTTATCCCCAGGAGTCATGTCCCACGTTGCCAGGGAGATTTACACCTCTGGGAGTCATGTTCCATGTAGGAGGGAGGGCATTAAGTTTACCTGCCGAGTGGGCTTAGTGAGGGAGAGGCCACGCATGATGATTTCATTTTATAATGGCTTCCATACCAACCAGCTTAAAAAAAATGTGTCATGACATGAGGTGACTTTGAATCAGAACCATTATATTACACATATTTTGGCTAAGCTGGGGAAAGCTCTAGTTGGTTTTCTAACTCAAAGTTGATTTACTTTTCATTCTGAAGAAAAAAAAAGACATCAAAACATCACCCAAATAAGGTGACTATATATATTTCTAGCCAAAATGACAAAGAAAAAAAAAAAATGGGTTGCAAAGTTGACTTAATAGATATTTTTTCAAGCCTCCAACATTATGGATGAACAAAAATGGCAAGACCAAGCCCATTTTTATTGCTGCCGACAATGATTTGCTACAAAGAGGACATGTGAAGAGATCTGATGCCTGGATTTAGGAGTTTGAGATTCCTAATTCATTTACGTATGATGAAAAGTACAGCTTGGGATAACTTGAATCAGCTTTCTTCACTGGAAAGACTCCTTTGAGGAATATTTCTCTGGGGCTATAAAAGAGACTTACCAATGGAACAAAGACTTTCATTCTATCCTGTGACACAAGTGACTTGATTTTTCAGCAAAAGATATGTTTAATTTACAGCAGTAATCCACACACTGCATGTACATAACACCTTTTTGGCAGCACTCTGGGCAGCTCGCATAGCTATGATAAAACAGTGAAAATACCTACCATCATTTGTATCTATATATTTATGTGGGTCCTTGTTTGAAATATTGTGACCAAAAGAAAATTGCCTACTTACAGCATCTGAAAGGTACATTTTTCCGTCTAGCCTATTTCTTCAAAATTGATCGTTAATGTTCTATGATAATTTGCATATGTGGCACTAATTTTTCAAAGTCGGTGGCTTTTCTATTAATCTCATATTAAGTATAGCAATTTTTATAGCTTCATTTATTATCTTTGGTAGTATGGTAGATATCAAAGGTGTTGGAGTTACCATATTGTCACCTTAAAACAACTTTGTTAATGGAATATATTTAATTTAGCACCTACCATGAATGTATTTGGCACCTTACCATATGTGCTTTGGAATGTATGTTACCCTGGATTTTATGTACAAAATGAACTTGTAGATGGACTAGCAGAATACCAATTCTAATCTTATAGGGTCTACAGCTACATTCAGAGCCACAAGCTACATTTCTTCTGTGTTTGCTGTACCATGAAGTCCCGAGCAAGACCTAAACCCTTATTCGCTTTTTCGTAGAGCAGAGAGGAGCCTTCAGGGGAAGTAGAGGTGGCCGAAGTTGGGGAGCACGAGGAAATCGTAGTCGGGGAAGACTCTACTGAATAAAACATCACATTCTTCAGCACTGTCATGAGCTTAATTATTATATTCAAATTCTGTTATTCATTGGATTGCCGGGGATGTCCCTTTAAAATAACTGCTGCCTTCAGCTAAAAATTTAATGTTCTTTATACCTTTGTATTTATGATCTGCTTTTGTAACAGACCATGGTTGTGTCCAAGGTGAAACCACAAAAATATTTTTGGATGCTTTGTTAGCAATCTCAACTTGTTCTTGCAGTATCATCATTCAGACATCATACTGCAAATCTTTCTCATTTAAGCATCTTGATAATTTGTTATTGAGAGCTGTTCAAATACAAAATGTAATGAAATTCATTCTTTCTGATAACTGATAGAGATCATCAGTTTTGAAAGGTTATTGATTTTCCTCTCCTCTCTGTCTTATTTTTTTCTCTCAGTATACGGAGAAGAGTAATGGCCAATCTTATTTTCATTGTTTTTTAATAAAGCTGCAAGGCAATGTTGCAGCATTCCTAACCTAGTGTCATAAAAGCAAAACACCAGCTTTCTTAAAATGTAGAAATGACATTACATTTTAAGAAAGAAGGAAGGTGCTTTGCACTGCTCACATAACTCTTTTCCATATATTGTGATGTAAACTTTTGAGTATGGGATCTTACTATTCAGAATAGAAATGTGTATGTATAATATACATACATAAGCATACATATGTGTATATATGGATATATCTATCTATATATATAGATATATGCATGCTATGAAACTTGACTATATGACATAAATCATTTTTTAAAATTCCAGGAACGGGTAGTCTTTAACACAGTTATTATTTTTGGGGGGCTGAATCCATTAGTGACTTATCTTGGTTTTTCTCCCAATGGTGAGGGGTTTTAAGTCAGTTGTACTTACATGATTACTGTTATTTAAAAATAAACACAGGCTGCATTTTCAAAGATAAATTTGGAGATCCCTATTGGTGAAATATAGCCAAAATAATGAATCTAATGTACATAGGTTTCTATAGGATGAGATAGTGTAATTTAGAATTTGGGGGTTTAATAACCAGGGCTACCCAGGAAAAGTGACTTGATAACATGGTGTAGTGACACATAAGGGATGCTCTCTCAGTTTGTTTTTGCCACTTTCAAGATTTTAACTTCTCAGGTTATTAATCAAAATTATTGTATAAGTTAGCCAATAGAATATTTAGGTTAAAACAACAGATGGGGGGGTTGTGGAGTGTTTAATGTCATGGGCATTTTTAATAGCCTAGGCCCTTTGCTCTGCAATTTCAGTGTTTCCTGTATTTTTGTTCAACAGTTAATCTTTCCTCCCCTAAGTTTGCTATTCAAGTCAAATGCCTGAATGACATTTTTTTTGTAGTTTAATGTATTTTTTGAAGAATAGTTTGTTTCCATTGCAGGTGTCTTCATTGTTGTTTATTAATGTGCCCTCAGTTACATCTGTGTTGAAAAAGCAAAACCCCTTTGCTAGAATTACTAACACACATTGGGGGGGGGGGGGGGTTTCAGATACAAGTGAGCAAAAGAAGTTGGTCAGCTTGAATATGGAGTGGTGGCAATAATCATTAAACATTCCAAAAGACTATGAGCTGAACCTAAGCTCCTTGGAATCTGAACAGACATAGGAACATGGAATCGCCATTTGAAAACTGTGACAGGTTAGTCTGGGCCTCAAAGGCAGATCACCTTGTGGCCTAAAGCCATTTCACTTTATTGGAACTAGAGCTATAAAAAAATTTCAACATTAAGTGTAACTTTCCTGCCTTTTTTAAAAAAGTATATTTGTAAACTCAAAGCAGAGTGATTTTGCTTTCTTGAGTTCATTATTGAGTTGACTGCGTTCCTTCCCTTCTGCCTTGCTGTTCCCCTTCTCCTTTCTTAAGGCAATAGTGCACAATTTAGGTTATTTTTCTTTAAAAATTTAATGAAAAATTTAATGCCATGCATTTTTTTCCTTTAGCGAGACACCTGTTTATCACCTTGTTGAAATGTAAATGTTCCCTTATGCTTTTGAAATAAAATTCCTTTTGTAATTTTGTTTTGTCTTGATGTGTTATAATTATGATAGCATCCATTTGTTGGCTGTTCATTAAACATTTTTGATTTCCTCATGTGCTAAGCAATGTGTGAGAAAATGAAAATATAAAGATTCTGCTTTCAAGGAAATCAGTCTTGATATAATCTTACAAGTATTTTTAACTTTTCTTTATAGTTCTGTTTTGGATTTATTTAAGCTAATGAATTATCAAACAATTGCCAAATCATTATGAAATAAATAATTTCCATCCACAAGTTACTATGTAAAGAAAGTTGGAGTTTCTTGACTACCAGCCCTTTGTAAAACTTTGTCTTCCTAAAGTAGCACCAAGGATGGCTAGAAGCACCCCTGTTAGAATGTAATGCAGCTAAAATGCCACAAGGGTAAGGATTTTTTTTATTATTATTTATTTTGTTCACTAATAATCCCAAGCATCTAGAACAGTGCTTGGTGCACAGTAGGTTTTCAATACATTGAATGAATAAAGCCGAAGGCAATGTGTTAGTCCTGGGGAATAGTGGTGAACAAGGGAGACAAACTCAAGGAGTTTACATTCCATTATACAGAGCCTGACAACCATAACAGTAAGTGCTTTTTAAAAGACAACAAAGCATGATAATATGATACTTTGTGAGAGAGCTAGCATAGCAGGAATGGTCAGAAAATGCCTCTCAGGAATTGATTGAGACCTGGATAATGATAGCGAGCCAGCCTAGAGAAGATCTCAAGGAAAAGCATTCCGGATAGAGGTAACAAAATCTACAGAACACTTGGCGTTAAGAATGTGCCAGGTTGTGCTAGGGAATGGACTATCTCAATGCTCTTACATTCCTAATCTCCACCCCCAAACTCCTAAATTCCTCATATACTACAATAGTGAACTGCTTTGTGTACCCAAAAGGCAGCAGACTTTTCTAATACTGGGACATTTTCCCTGTCAGGAACATTACTGTTCATATTCATATCCAACATTCGTATTATAGCTTCTAAAGCTAAATCCAAATCAGAACTGTAAAGGATTTACCTTCAGGTCACAAGACTAGATGTCACTCTCCTTGGGAAACCTTTCCTCTCAAGGTAGATTAGAGAACCCATCTGCACTCCCTCAGCTCACTATCCTTCCCCCATTCTAGAAACTATAGAAAGAACTTACTCTGGGCTGAGTGGGTAGAAAACAGCAAGTGAGATTTAATTCTAACAAGGGTTAATGGAAAATAATCTAGCAAAATAATATGAAGTATAATTTATCAGTAAAAACCTAGGAAATCATAATTTATTCCTACACAATGATTTTATTTCCTAAAACATGCAACCACAAATATGAAAATCCTGTGAAACTGGGGTCTTCATAAAGAACTGATATTAGAAACAAGTTCTAAGACAAAGCCTAGCTAGAATACTACATATAGTTCCAGTTTGTATTCTTCAAGAAATAAGGAGAAAATGAACAGAGAAGAGCAAATAAAAAATGATGGAATGGATTTCTATGAGGAAAAACTAAAATGATTAGTATTCTATAAAGTGGTAGATAAGACCAAAGAACACAAACTCATAAAAGATTTGAATAGAATGAACTTGGGTTTAATCACAAAATTAGGATATTGAAACAGGATATATGTAAGGTAGTAAATCAAAACTGGGGGAAAATGACCTTATGCTTCTCACAGAATGGGAAAATCACAATTACTCTGTAAAAAACTACTCAAATATAATAACAGCTTCAAGTGTTGGGGTAAATTACTAACTGGTAAGACCATATCAGGAAAGTTCTTTTGAGGATAACAGATACAGTGGTGAACAAGACAGACTCATGGAGTTTACGTTCTATTGTACAGAGCCTGCTTATCCTCAAAGCAGCCTTGGTGTCACAGTGAGTTAGAATCCTGGGCTAACTGGAAACTTGGTCATATCCATAGCAGTCCTCATGCCTGATCTATTTGGCAAGCTTTTTACAATGAAATTACTATGTTTCATTAATAATAAATGAAATTGTTATCCTCTGCCTCCCCTTTGAAAATCCTCTTCATTTTGCTTGTAGGGTGGGGGAGATACATATGTATGGCCCTTCCTGCCTTAGCTTGCCTCCCTCCTTAGTACCCTCTCATATTCCACCACCACCACCGAGAATTGCTCTTAAAAAATTAACTATATGTAGTAGGCTGCCAATAATCCCTTCCGTTCCTGCTCGAACATGCTGCTTCTCCTGCCTATCAAGGTGAGTCTTATTTACCTTCTGCTTGAATTTGGGCTAGTAATGTTACTTCCTTTGACCAACAGATGCCAAAGTGACACTCTGCCAGTTCTGGGCCTGTCCCTTAAGGAGCCTGGCAGCTTCCACTTCCACTCTTTTGGAGTAGTAAGCCACCAAATAAGAAGCATAACTACGAATTTGAGAGCGAAAGATGCCCAACCACCCCCCTTGCCATTTTTCAACCATTCCAACTAAAGCTCCACGCGTGTGAAGCCATTTGGGGACATGCCAGACCCACCCAAGCCCAGCTTAATAGAGCCATATTTGTGACCTCAGCCAATACCAGGAGAATACCCAGCTGAGTCAAGCCAACAATGGAACAATGAAAAACAATAAATTCTTGTTTTAAGACTTAAAATTTAAGCCTCTGAGATGTGGGATAATTAACAGAAGCAAAAGATAATTAACAGAATTTAAACCAGAGTGTGACCTGTCTTGTGGAGATTTATATCTTTAAGTATTTTCTCTATAGAATAAACAGTATAGAAATCCTTTGCAACTTTCAGGTAAGATGGTCCAAGGGAAGGGGTTAATCTAGAAAGATCATTGTGCCAGTTTGAATGTATTATGTCCCCCCAAAAGCCATTATCTTTGATGTAATCTTGTGTGGGCAGACCTATCAGTGTTGATTAGATTGTAATTCTTTGAGTGTTTCCATGGAGATGTGCCCCACCCAACTGTGGGTGATGATCCTGACTGGATAATTTCCATGGATGTGTTAGCCCACCCCTTCAGGGTGAGTCTAAATTAATCACTGGAGCCATATAAATGAGCTGACAAACAGAAGGAACTCAGTGCAGCTGTGAGTGACATTTTGAAGAGGAGCTACAGCCAAGAAGGATACTTTGAAGAATGCACTGGAACTGAGACACGAGCTTCAGCTTACAGAGACATTTTGGAGACGGCCTTTGAAAGCAGGCTTTTGTTCCAGAGAAGCTAAGAGAGGACAAACACCCCAAGAGCAACTGAGAGTGGCATTTTGGAGAGAAGCTGAAACCTAGAGAGGAACATCCTGGGAGAAAGCCATTTTGAAACCAGAACTTGGAGCAGACACCAGCCATGTGCCTTCCCAGCTAACAGAGGTTTTCCAGAGCCATTGACCATCTTCCAGTGAAGGTACCTGAGTTTTGATACATTACCTTGGACATTTTATGACCTTAAGACTGTAACTGTGTAACCAAACAAACCCCCTTTATAAAAGCCAGTCCATTTCTGGTGTTTTGCATTCTGGCAGCATTAGCAAACTAGAACAATCATTTTATCATTGTCTAATTCCTAACTTGAAGAATTCTACCATTTATGATAGTAAATACATTAAAGGAGTTATTTGCTAAAATACTTTATACTGAATGACCAAATTAATGCAGTTATTGTGCTTTCCTATCATTTGTTCAACTAAGAACTGAATCAAAATGTAAGGTATCAATAATTTTAACTACCATCTGATATTTTTATAGGTCTTATCTAAGCATCAAAAATGGAAAAGTATATTTAAAATGGAAAAAAGGAATATCAGGTCTTAGAGCAATAGAATAAAAGAGGTGATAAGCAATCTATCTGAATGCAGGGAATTTGTAACGACAATTTAGATTAGTATTTTCAATTGTTTTATTCACACACACACAAAAAAAGATGGGAAAGCCACTTTCTGGTAATCTAAAAACACTAAATCAACTAACTACCTACGTACAAAGCTCTCCATGGAAGATAAAAATATGTTAGTGTAGGAAATGCTTCCTGCCCTCAGATGCTAAGTCTAGCTAACTGAACAAAGAATTATTCAAGAGTTTAGCTGTTCAAAATGTCAACAGTAATATCACAAAGCTGCACAGTATTGTCAACTTAGTGTTATAGAATTCAGAGGAGGCAAACAGAAGTTGACCAACTTTATAGTCTGGGATTTGAGCTGTACCTTAAATTATACATTTGAAAAGGAGAGTATTTCAAAGCAAGTGAACCGGATGAGCAAAAGCATATCCAAATGTTAGTATGTGATACTTAAAACATTTAATTCTGTGAAAGACTAGAAATATGAACTTGGCATTCAGGGTTCGTGGTAGGCAGAAAACTAAAATGACCCCCAATAACCCCCAGCCTTGTATAATCTCCTCCCCTTGAATGTGAGGATGTAGGAGGGTGAGGATGGAGGAGGTGTACTTACAGTAGAAGTCACACCAAATCAGGCTAAGGAGGAAAAGAGGGTTTATTTACACCAGGAAATCAGCCTCTCCAAAGTGATTTTTCAACTGGCTTTTATACCCATCAGAGACAAAGAGAAGTAATCATCTTAGTAAACAGGTAACAGATCTGGAGAATTTCACTAATTTAGTTATTTCCTATTTCCTTCAGGAACTAGGTGACAGGGAAAGGTGCCTCCGAATGTCTAGGGAGATAGAAGAAAAGGCTTTATTCCTATCTGGGGGGTCTAGGGACCACAGATGAATGCTTATTCAAATCTGGGTGCAGACTTTACATTTACACATTGCTGCAGATCTTACATTTACATTTTGCTCCTTTGGGAGACCAAGAGTTCTCACCCCCTACCTACTTCCCATTTCAATTTACATTTAAAAGCTGTTTTAAAGGTTACATTTTAAGACTACTTCACAATTTCCTGCTTGCTTACAGTTTTGTTTTTTTTTTTTTTTCAGTTTTTTTTTATCTTCATTTTATTGAGATATATTCACATACCACGCAGTCTTACAAAACAAATTGTACATTTGATTGTTCACAGTACCATTACATAGTTGTACATTCATCACCTAAATCAATCCCTGACACCTTCATTAGCACACACACAAAAATAATAATAATAATAATTAAAGTGAAAAAGAGCAATTGAAGTAAAAAAAGAACACTGGGTACCTTTGTATGTTTCTTTGTTTGTTTCCTTCCCCTATTTTTCTACTCATCCATCCATAAACTAGACAAAGTGGAGTGTGGTCCTTATGGCTTTCCCAATCCCATTGTCACCCCTCATAAGCTACATTTTTATACAATTGTCTTCGAGATTCATGGGTTCTGGGTTGTAGTTTGATGTTTCAGGTATCCACCACCAGCTACCCCAATTCTTTAGAACCTAAAGAGGGTTGTCTAAAGTGTGCATAAGAGTGCCCACCAGAGTGACCTCTCGGCTCCTTTTGGATTCTCTCTGCTACTGAAGCTTATTTCATTTCCTTTCACATCCCCCTTTTGGTCAAGAAGATGTTCTCCGTCCCACGATGCCAGGTCTACATTCCTCCCTGGGAGTCATATTCCACGTTGCCAGGGAGATTCACTCCCCTGGGTGTCTGATCCCACGTAGGGGGGAGGGCAGTGATTTCACCTTTCAAGTTGGCTTAGCTAGAGAGAGAGGGCCACATCTGAGCAACAAAGAGGCATTCGGGAGGAGGCTCTTAGGCACAATTATAGGGAGGCCTAGCCTCTTCTTTGCAGCAACCGTCTTCCCAAGGGTAAAACCTACGGTACAGGGCTCAACCCATCAAACCACCAGTTCCCTATGTCTGTGGTCATGTTAGCAACCATTGAGGTGGGGTAGGCCAATACCCCTGCATTCTCCACAGGCTCCTCAAGGGGGCACTACATATTTTTTTCCTTGTTTTTTCCTTTTTTTTTTTTAACCTTTTTTTCCTTTTTAAATCAACTGTATGGAAAAAAAAAAAATTAAAAAAAAAAAAAAAGAAAAACATACAATAAAAGAACATTTCAAAGAGACCGTAACAAGGGAGTAAGAAAAAGACAACTAACCTAAGATAACTGCTTTACTTCCAACCTGTTCCTACTTTACCCCAAGAATGTCACATAATATAGCAACATTTCTGTGAACTTGCTCCTACTATATCCATCAGAAATTAACAGACCATATGCTTACAGTTTTAAGATTATATTTAAAAAGTCACTGTTACAATTAGAAACTGAATACGATGAGGTATCACTCCCATGATTATGTTATATGACAAAAGGGACTTTTGCAGATGTCGTTAAGGTTATTAATCAGTTGATTTTGGGTTAATCAAAAGGGAGATAATCCAGGTAGACCTGATCTAATCACATTAGCCCTTTAAATCTGGGTCTAAAGATCAGAGACAGAGGAAGTAAGAGGTTCAAAGCACTGGAGACATTCTCATGCTTGCCTTGAAGGAACAACTGCTGTGCTGTAGAGAGCCACATAGCAGGAAATGCTGGGTGGCCTCTAGGACCTGAGAATAGCTTTGGGCAGCGGCCAAAAAAGAAAACAAGGTCCTCAGTCTTACAAGAGCAGGGAACTAAATTCTGCCAGACTTTAATGAGCTTGTAAGAGGACCCTAGTCTCAGATGAGATCACAGCCTTGATTTCAGTCATGTGAGACTCTGAACAGAGAATCCAACCACAGCACAGCAGACTCCTGACTCATGGAAACTGTGAGAAGATAATTTTTTGTTAAACCACTAAGTTTATGGCAATTTGTTACACAGCAACAAAAAATTAATGCAGGATTCCAAAGAACAAGGTTATCGTCTAGGTACATACAGTAAAAACTATGATTCTGCCACCTTTAAAAGGTTAGCATGTGTCAAATTGCTGAAGGCAGTGTTGGGGCATCCCTCAAACTCATAGACATCCTCCATCTATGTGCAGGCTCTGGAATCAGGCAGATTTGAGCCCGTATCTGAGCTCTGCAACTTATTAGTTGTATGACCTTGGCCAGACTATTTTACTAGCCTTAGCCTGGTATAATTGTAAATATTAATAGAAACTATGCCATGTACAGGGCCCAGTATGTATTAAACAGTCAACAAATGTTAGATGGCAATGATTGTCATTTTTTAAACAGCTTTTTCAACAGGTAAAAGAGTTGACTTCTGCATTTAGAAATAAATGCTAAGAACAAAGGGATTCCATCACTTGCCAGTCTCTATTTCAAAATTTTGGAATACTTCCTGTTGTCTATATTTAAACTGGTTCGTATGACATACAAGAAAAACTTCCAATGTGCCACCAACTTTACCTTTTCACACTTACTGCTTATTCTGTCTGAACCAGTACCTTTGTTCCCAAGCCTTTCTGCAACCTGGCTGGTTGCTCTTACCTCCCGGCTTGTGCACCCCCATACACCCCCATTTTCCTGTATTTTAACTGTTAACCCACCAATATCCCACTTGGTAAAAACCGAGTCTTATTCAGATTTCCATACCCAGGGACTAGCAGAGTACTACGCAAAAAAGCAGATAAGCCATCATTTTTAACTAAATGAATGTTCATTATTTCAATCCTCTAAGAAAAGCTGCTATGGGACAGAATAAAAGAACAATGCTATGGTCATTATTTCCATAGCTTAAAGTAATGATTAAAGACTTGGTAATTATTTTTATTTTCCTGCAACACAGCTGTGCAGAGAAGTGGTCAGATAATTATTCTCATTCTCCTTTTCCAAACAAACAAACAAATAAAATAAACCCAAAGCATGATACATAAAGCTGTAAGGTGGGCAGCCCTTGGATTAGCTGTTGGGTCACTAGAGGGAAGGGCTTCTCAAAGTGCTTACCAACCACCTGGGACTCTTGCTTCAGCTGGCTGAAAGGTAAGAGGAATGTGCATTTCTAATAAGCTTCCAGGTAACCCACGCACTGCTGGTCTCCAGTCCTAGACCTCCAGCCAGCCTAGAGCTGTGCTGCCCAGTACAGTAGCCCCTAGCCACATGTGGCTATTAAGCCCCTGAAATCTAGTGTAAATAGAAATTTAGGGTCTATTTCTACTTAGTGTAAAATAAATACCAGATTTCAAAGACTTAATATGAAGAAGAAAAAAAGAATGTGCAAACTCTCAATAGTTTTTTTTAATTTCATATTGAACTGACAGTATTTTGTATATGACATGTTAAATATTATTACTAGTTATTTCACTTTTTCTTTTTTAATTTTTAAAGTTACATACGTGGCTCCCAGTATATTTCTATTGGACAGCGTTGCCCTAGACTTAACCCACCCTATTCTGAAGCTTCCACTGCTGTGAGACTTTAAGAATAAAAGGTAACCAATCTCTTCCCTTAGGTTGTTCGAAAGCGTATCTTTTATTTCCCAACTATTTTTCACAACCAGAAGTAAAAAGTACATACAGTTGATTTAAAAAAAAAAAAAAAAACAAGGAAAAAAATATGTAGAGCCCCCTTGAGGAGCCTGTGGAGAATGCAGGGGTATTGGCCTACCCCACCTCCATGGTTGCTAACATGACCACAGACATAGGGGACTGGTGGTTTGATAGGTTGAGCCCTCTACCATAGGTTTTACCCTTGGGAAGACGGTTGCTGCAAAGAAGAGGCTAGGCCTCCCTATAATTGTGCCTAAGAGCCTCCTCCCGAATGCCTCTTTGTTGCTCAGATGTGGCCCTCTCTCTCTAGCTAAGCCAACTTGAAAGGTGAAATCACTGCCCTCCCCCCTACGTGGGATCAGACACCCAGGGGAGTGAATCTCCCTGGCAACGTGGAATATGACTCCCAGGGAGGAATGTGGACCTGGCATCGTGGGATGGAGAACATCTTCTTGACCAAAAGGGGGATGTGAAAGGAAATGAAATAAGCTTCAGTGGCAGAGAGATTCCAAAAGGAGCCTAGAGGTCACTCTGGTGGGCACTCTTATGCACACTTTAGACAACCCTTTTTAGGTTCTAAAGAATTGGGGTAGCTGGTGGTGGATACCTGAAACTATCAAACTACAACCCAGAACCCATGAATCTCGAAGACAATTGTATAAAAATGTAGCTTATGAGGGGTGACAATGGGATTGGGAAAGCCATAAGGACCACACTCCACTTTGTCTAGTTTATGGATGGATGAGTAGAAAAATAGGGGAAGGAAACAAACAAACAAACAGACAAAGGTACCCAGTGTTCTTTTTTACTTCAATTGCTCTTTCTCACTTTAATTATTATTCTTGTTATTTTTGTGTGTGTGCTAATGAAGGTATCAGGGATTGATTTAGGTGATGAATGTACAACTATGTAATGGTACTGTGAGCAATCGAAAGTACGATTTGTTTTGTATGACTGCGTGGTATGTGATTATATCTCAATAAAATGAAGATTTAAAAAAAAAAAAAAATGACACCAGATAAAAAGAAATGAGAATCTGAGCAGTTGGTTCTCAATTAAAAAAAAAAAAAAAAAGAAAGAAAGAAAGGAAATTGAGGCATGGTCAGTCAGAGATAGTGACAGGAAAAAGCCAGAAGTCATCAGAAAGCAGAAGAGCAGACTCAAGGAGCAAGGGATCGCCATGTGACAGAAGACTGCCACCACCAAAATCCTACCAACCCTGGAGGAAGGCATGGCCTTGCTGACAGCTTAATTTTGGACTTCTGGCCTCCAAACCATGAACCAATAAATTCGGGTTGTGTAAGCCAAAAAAAAAAAAAAAAAAAAACGCAAGAACTTATTTTTAAAAACTATTACTCTCACTTCAACTTAAACACTACTTAAGACAACTGTTATCTCCTTAAGGTTCCCACGCTCCGAGATCGTATCGCCCACAGGAAAACAATATCAGATAAGCGGTCTCCTAACCCTGAAGCCAGGTCAGCTTCCCAGTCGCCCAAACAGAGGCTGAAGAACAGGATAGCTGACAGGTAGCGTCCTCTCAGCTCCTCCTCCTCCATCGCCGACCTCCCCAAGATGGCGAACGGCAGGGGCCCGCTTCCGCTTCCGGTATGAGTGTCCGGGCAGGGGGGGCAAGATGGCGGCGGCAGTAGGGGTCCGCGGCCGGTGCGAGCTGCCGCCTTGCTCCGGCCCTGGCTGGCTTCTCAGCCTTTCCGCCTTGCTGAGTGTGGCGGTTCGAGGGTCCTTCGCGACCACGCACTGGGTCGTCACGGAGGACGGGAAGATCCAGCAGCAGGTAGCGGTTAGGACATTCCTTTCCTCCCGCGCCCATCCTCGCCCGGGGCTATTCCCCGGCGGGGCTCGGCTCCTGGCTGTTTGGCTCCCAGCGGCCCCGCCTCCAGCCTGTCTTCCCATGGTCGCGGCATCGCGACCCCGGCGCTCCCAGTACTCACCACCGGCGCCGTCTCCTCTCATTCGTCTTCTGGCCCTCGCCTTGGGCGTCTGGAACCTCTCAGATTCCCATCCTCGGGGCCGCGCGCCTGAAAGGGAGAGTGGTCCGATTGTGGGGGTGAAGGGAACAGGGACCCTGAGGATATTTCCTAATGCTCGGGCTTTAGAAAGCACAGAATCTATCCCTGCCGCTGGTACCTCTTGGGCCCACGCGTCACCAGCCCTCCCCGAGGAAGTAGAAGGCAGGTAGCAGCGCCGGGGTGGGCGCGGGTGCCCGAGGCGTTCCGGCTTAGGCACCCCTAAGGCAGTGGACCGCTTAATGCTACTCCCCGCCGTCTCCTCTCCCACTATGTGGAATTCGTTTCCGGCTGTGTTGGTTTCAGCTTGTACCGTTATCCGGGTCAACAGGGGCTCGTTAAAGACACACATAAGCTCCTTCTGAAGGAATGCTTGAGGATGCCTCTGTAGCGTTGCCTGCATCTTTTAGCTGTAACTGCCCTTGTTTCCCAGTGTACTTTACATTGTTTCTTTACCTAGTTCTTGTGACCTGCATAGAGGATATGGATTTCCTGGATTTATTACTGCCTGAGCTAATTCCTCAGAAGAGAGACTTTCTTACATAACTTTTATGAACGCTCGCATTTTGTGGATGCTGCTGATGCCTGAAGAGTACATGTATGTGTTGTGCTATAGAATCTTGGTGAATTTAAATGACTTTCAACACTTAAGAGCAATCCTGAAATGTCCAGCAAACGTTTAGAAAGTGAAGTGTGCGTCCATACAATGTAGCCCACAGATCTCACATGTTTCAAAAACCGTTGTTTTGTGAAATTATTGGTCCTTTGAGTTGTGTGTAATGAATGGCAACGGCAACATAATGCAAGCTTTACTTTTGTATAAAGTGAGGACAGGTTTAGATTAGCCGTGCGATGCATACATAATAAGTGAGTTACATATAATTTAAAAATCAATCTTGGTGTTCATGAGTGGTTTTCAGTATGTCAGAAAAGACTGCATTCCTATTGGGTGGCCTTTTTTCTACATCTTACTTATATCAGAAGAAGTTTCCTTTTCATGCCATACCAACTGAGACTTCAGATGTGTGTGTTAATATCAGAAACCCTAGAAAACACTGCAAATTCATCTTTTTAACATAAGATTGGAAATCTTACGTGAGACATGGTTGCTGTGCTCCACACTTGTTTCCTGATGGTAGTATTCCTTGAGGCCCTCATGAAGTGAGACATGGAATTAAGTCACTCCTGCTGCAATTTGGGAGACCTTCTCCTATTGGCTCTTCTGCAATATTGTTTTTGGACATAGCTATTTATATTCTTTGACATTGACTTCTCCTTCCCATTTTGGTGTCCTACCACTCAGCTGAGAAAGTAGACCGTCTGAAAAGTGAAAGCTGGTGGAAATGTATTATTTATGTGCTGAACATTGCAATGGGAAATTAGGATCTGATTTTGTTTTTTAACAAATACGTTCTTTTTGTACGTTGCATACATCTTCATTCTAATGGGAAAAGGTGAGTTACTGTTAACTTGCCATAGAGAAGGGGAGAATATGAAAAATCTGAATCTCTGTCAAGTAACCTAGTAAGTAGTGAGGCTTAAAGTTAAAAAAAGCAAGGTTTCTTTACTACATACCTTCTTTATGATTCCCTTTTTTGTGAATTTTCCAGTAGTTTGCATATAAAATTTACAGTGCTCAGGCAGCCACAAAATTTTATCCCTTAAGAAATAAAGTTGGTGCTACAGTGTAACAATAAATGGCTAGGGAGGGATGGGTTTCATTCAATCTGAGGAAATAGCACATATAAATAAAATAAGGGAGTTGGATACCATGGTTGGCTTCTGAGTTGCGCTCTGATAGCATTGTGTGCATTTCCCATGCCACCCCTTCCTGGCAAAAATATGAATGAGGTAGAATTCAGCCTGTCTTTTTAGATTGCAATTAACTATCATACTTGGACATACTTATTGAAGGATTGAAAGATCCTGTCATTACATGAACTTGGGTGTACTGCATATCTATTCGTATATCCAGAAACATAATTAATTAAAAGCTTAGCATACTGTATCTTGACTGACATAACCAATTCCTTGGTACTTCTTTTTGTGAGAGTAGACATATAATTTCAGTTTTAATATGGCCTAATATCTGGGAAAGGGCTAAGGGAAAACTGAAATAGCAATTCTTAGAAAATTAGAGTGGCAAATGTCTTTTGAAACCCTTTGGCTGATATTTGATCCTGTCGAAATTAGATAATAACAGGTCAGTTTTTCCACAGTGAAGGTGGAAAAGTACTTCTGATTTAAAAAGCTCAGCTTCTCCCAATTCAGATTCAAATAGGGACATTTTCTATCATAATAGTTAAAGGTTTAGGTATAGTAAGGAGTCTTTCCCAGAACACTCATTTGATTTTTTTCCTTTCAACCCTTAGCAGGCAATAAAGATAGGTATTCACAAGTTACAAACTGCAGACTTGTGAATATGCGTATATATATCACTATTTGGGAGCCCCTAGTTCTGTAGGTGGGTGGAAAGGGGGCCTAAGTCAGAGCAAGGGATGCATACTTTCCTCCAGGCTGCCTCCTTACAAAGCTGGGGCTGCTTCTGGTAGGAGCAGGTGCCAAGTATGTGACATGGCGTCTCAGGGAATTGAAATACCTTTCCACAGTCTCTGCCTCAGCGAGGAAGCATACCTTCTCCGGATTTTAGACTCCCTGTTTACGGAGCTGCCAGTGAAAACACCCAGCTGTGGTCTTGGGACAGCTAAGAAGAAATCCCTCCTCTTTCTTTCATATCAAACTCTGTACTTTTCTCCCAACTTTAGGCTTTGACGTACCTCTGATCTAGAGTCCCTTATAGCTGGAAACTAGAGACCCTTTCACTTTGTTTAAGCAGGGGTCCTTAACTTAGACTTGAGGAGTGGGATTTTGGATGTACCAGTGGATATGCAGCAGTGAACAAAACCTACCCACAATACAGTTAAGAACTTTTGATACACTTATCCATCAAACAGTATCAGACACCGATCTAGGCTCTGGGGTTATAGACAAAAATCCTGACCTAATGCAATTTATAATCTAATTACTAGAATCTATGTTGTAATCAGACCAATGAATCTTTTGGTTGACTACTTTGTGAAGTATCTTCAAGATAAATTTTTTTTTTGTTTCATTTTGTTTGTTTTTTGTCGTTTAGTTATTAGTGTGACATCATTTTTCTATTTTTATTCTAAATGTCTATCATTTGAATGCTAAATAAATGAGAACTAGCCCTAGAGGTCAACACTATATATCACATTATTCCTGTGAAAAACAATAAATGTTCTGTATTCTAAATAAACAGCCTACAGATAAACTCATGAAATGCTACTTGTTTGTTCTAAATTTTCTGCATCAAGAAGTTATGCTTCTAGCATAGGATACATTGCCTCTACATTTTCTCTTTCTTCATAAATGGAAGTCTATAAATTTAAGTAAATAAAGAGTATGATCTTTATCAATTCTCTCTTACAACATTATAACAATTATTTACTTGGCCATTGTTTCCTTCTCCTCCAGTCTTAGAACTGTAAAATTCTGTATTTGGAAAAAAGTTCTTAAAGAATATATGGCACAGTTCATTTAATAGAAGAGAAAGTTGTCCAAAGTCACATAACCAATTAGTGGCATTTAGTGGTAGTAATAAGTAAAAATGTTTAATCTGCAGTAGCAGGCAAATTTAAAATGCAAGTGAGCATTTGTACTGGGTAAATTTGAAGTGCTCTCTCTCATAGCACCTACAAATATGAGAAGAAAAGTAAAACCAAACTAGGCAGAATGAAGTAGATGTCTTCTTTTTCTCAGTTCACATCTGCAGAATATTTCGCAATAACTTCAGGTTTGGGGCAAGGGAGAGTCCTAAGTAATTGTGAATTACTTAAGTAATTGGGGAATTACTTAATCATTTTGCCTTCTTTCAGGCAAATATCTTAGGAGTACAGATCCTTTTATCTGCTCTCAACAAAGGAAGTTTCTGACTATTGAAACAGACACACTGAAGCCTAATGATCTTGGCAAAGAACTGATTGATAAGTAATTGCATTTTCAGCAACCATTACCTAAGGAATAGCTATCAGATTTAGTTGGGCAAACATGCTAATCTTTTATCTATTGGTCTTTAATACCTTATAAATGAAGAGGTGATTTAAATTTGGTCTGATGTTAAGTAATTTGATGTCTTAGTTTCCCATCTGCTAAAACAAATACCATATAACGGCTTGGCTTGAGCAACGGGAATTCATTGGCAAAAGGTTACAAGGCTAGGAGAAGTTCAGTATTGAGCCATCAGCAAAGTGATGCTTTCTCCTCTAAGACTGGCATTCATGGGCTGGCTGCTGGCGATACTTGGTCCTTGGCTTTTTCCTCTTATGCCAATGCGCATGTCGGCATCTTCTGCTTTCTCTTCTGAGTTCCATTGACTTCCAGTTTCTGGCTGCTCTCCATGGCTTCTCCAACTGAGTCCAATTTCCTTTGCTTATAAGAAATTCAGCCACATTGGATTAAGGCTGTGATAGTTTGAAGCTGTATGTAACCCAGAAAAAATCACGTTCTTTTTAAATCCACTCCTGTGGGCACAGACCTGTTGTAGGTGGGACCTCTTGATGAGGTTATTTCAGTTGAGATGTGACCCACCTCATTCAAGGTGGGTCTCAATCCTCTTGTTGGAGCCCTTTATAAGAGGATTAAAAAAACAGAAAAAAGCCCCAGAGAAGTTTAGAGAGAAGGACACACAGGCTGAAAGAGAGAAACACATACAGAGAAGCTGAGAGATAAGCAGAAGCTGAAGACAACAAAACCCAGGAGAGAAGGACCATCAGATGCCACCATGTGCCTTCCCATTTGACAGAGGAGTCCCAGATCAGGAAGAAGGTATCATCCTGTTGCTGCCTTGATTTGGGACATTTTTCACAGCTTCAGAACTGTAAACTTGTAAGTTAATAAATCCCCTTTGTAAAAGCCAACCCATTTCTGATATATTACATTTCATCAGCTTTAGCAATCTAAAACCAAGGCCCTCCCTTGTTTCAGTTTGGGCACACCTTAACTAATAGCATCTTCAAAGGGCCTATTTCTAAATGGGTTCACACGCCAGCATCAGGGGGTTCAGACCTGCATATGCCTTTTGTGGGGGACATGATTTAGTCCTCAACCATTGGTAGAATCAGGGAGAGAGCAGATGGCTTTATTTCAGTTGTTTTCAAGACTGAAGTCATCTTTTCATCATAGAGCACTGTTTCTATGATTGTACACCTCAGGGATTTACATAGACCTGAGAGGTCATGGTGGTTACTGCTAAACTTGCTAGGCACCTGCTAAACTTTTGCAATTTGTCCTAGACCTTGGCATTAAAGAGGTTCTCTTTCTATCTGTTTTACAGATATTGCCCACTATTTTTTTTCTTCTTATAAATTACCTGGGGAATTTGCCACTACTGTAGGGTCGTATGCTGGTTTGAAACTGTTATGGACCCCAGAATAACTGTGATCTTTTAATCCATTCTTGTTGGGTGGAACCTTTTGATTGAGTGTTTCCGTGGAGATGTGACTCACCCAACTGTGGGTGGGATCTTTGATTAAATTATTCCCATGGGGATGTGACCCTGCCCATTCTGGGTGGGTCTTAACTAGATCACTGAAGTCCTTTAAGAGAGTTCATGGAAACAAAGAGCTCAGAGAAGCTGAGAGACATTTTGAAGAGACGCTAAAATATGTAATGCAGAGTTTGCGCCCGGGAGAAGCTAAGATCCGGCACAGTCCCAGATGCTTGGAAATGCTGGGATATGCAGACAAAAGGATGTTTGGAGATGCTTAGCTAAGAGTTTGCCCCAGAGAAGCTAAAAGAGGACTCCCCGATGCTTAGAAATGTCCCCAGGAGAACCCAGCAGAGAGCTGAGAGAGCTAAGAGAAAGAAAGCCAGAGACATTTGGAGAAAACCATTTTGAAATGCAACCCGGGAGCAAAGAACCAGCAGACTCCAGCCACATGCCTTCCCAGCTGACAGAGGTATTCTGGACACCACTGGCCTTCCTTCAGTGAAGGTATTTTCTTGTTGATGCCTTAGTTTGGACACTTGCATGTTCTTGGAACTATAAATTTGTAACCTAATTAAATCCCCTTTATAAAAAAGCCAATCCATTTCTGGCATTTTACATAATGGCAGCTTTAGCAAACTGGAACAGGTAGTAACAGGGAGCTTGGAAATGTACAGTGGTAAACTGTAACTATGAATAATTTTCCCAATTATTTATTGAATAAATATTTATTGACTGCTTACTTTTCACCAGTCCACTTTGCTCTGATGGATATGCTCTTTTCCACTGACTACTGTGACATGAGATCCTCATTTTTCTGTGGGGGCAAGCAGAGCACAGCTCCTTCTTAACCTTTTTTAATGGCTCATATTCCTCAATTTATCCTCTAGATCAGTGGTTCTCAAACTTTACTTTGCACAAAAAATCTGGGGTGCTTGTTTAAAATGCAAATTCCCAGGCCACCCAGTGTGTCTGATTCAGTAGGTTGTGGTTGAGCCAAAGAGTCTACATTTTTATCAAATTCCCATGATGCAAGTGCACCACAAATCATTCTGACAAATTTCAATTTTAGATAATGGTATTCTTCCAACTTCTGTTCTAACCTTCTTGTTTTACTTTCTGCATACATTTGGGCAATCTCATCCTATCTAGAATTTCAGTTACCATTGACATACTGAGAATTACCCTTTATTTTTGCAACTCAAATTTTTTCTTTAGAATTCTAGATTCTAGACCTCATATTCATCTTTTTAATCCATGTAAATGTTCCCTAAGTACTTCAAGGTTAGTGTGATCAAAATTAAACTCATTATTTTTACCCCAAACCTGTGCCATACCCTGTTATCCCTAATTTAATGAAAGATACCACCATTCACATCCACCTAGTAGTCATCTTTAATTCCTTTCTTACCCCTTACCAAAATCTTCCAATTTTACTTTCTAATTATGTTTTACATCTGCACTTTTTTTTTTTCCATAGCCACTGTGCTTATTCTAATTCAAGCCATCTAATTACTGCCACAGCTTCCTAACTGGTCTGCCTGCCTCTAGTCTTACCCTGCTTCCAATCCATTCTCCACAGTGCAACTAGAGAAATCTTCTAAAACCTATTTTGTTTTGTATAATTTAAAAAATTCTAATTATAAAATTAATACATGACATTATAAAACTAAAAGTCTAACATTATGGAAGTATTTAAAGTAATAGGTGAAGTCCCCCCCCACTTCTACCTACTCCCACTCACTAGGGAAAACTACCTTTAACATTTCATTGCATATCCCAGGATATTGTCCAAATTATTTAGCATGTCTAATGATCTGGCCCTTCCTTCTCGCTAGCCTTATCTCTGGCCAGCCTTGTATGTCCCACTGTACCCCGGAATACACACATGCATACATATTTAGCCATACTTAACTTTTGTCAGCATCCCCAAATATATTCTCACTTGCTTCTGGGCCTTTGCACATGTTTTTTCCTCCTAATAGCCCAGTCCAGCTAAGTCATACTTGATGCCCAAATCTGAATAAGCTGTTCTTTGTATGTGCTTTCATAGCATACTGTATTTCCTTATATCATTATATCATATTGTGTATCTTTACTTATAAATGTCTTGCTAAACTACCACATGCTCCCTGAAAGAGGCTGTATCCCTCTACTTTGCAGTTCTAGCACCTCTTGCTGTCTACGTGCATAGGCTGCAATACAGATCTGCTAAGTGGATGATATAAGGAAATGTGAGAAGTGATTTCAGCCTTCTAGGAATTTGCCATCATCTGAATGAAGCCTTACAGTATTCAATAATGTGGCAGCTTTATGGAGACTAGACTGAAGGAAGTCTCAGGCTTCCAGAAGATCTTTAAAGCTCTGAGTAACCAATCGGAGAAGGAGTCCCCAGAAAAGGTGCACACCAGTGAGAAGAATCTTAATTCTAGAGATTATCCCTGCCTATCTACTTTGTTCTGTTTACCCTGTGCAAAGAAAATCATCCTCTTTGTCACTGATGCTATATCTAAAAGGTCAACCTTGTTGCTCACATGTCAAAAAGTATGGCAAAGCAACAAGACAAAATGACAAACAGGAGAAGCAGAAAAAAAGAATTGGAAAGGGCAGAGGCAAGGTAGACAAGAAATGGCAGCTGCTCTGTTGAGGAATTAGAATCAGCTGTGCGATTCCGCTGTTGCAGTTTAGAAGCAGCATAAGTGGTGGTGAATAGAAGGCACTCTGACAGTAGAGAATAAGAGGTCTTGCCAGCAGGTCAGAATAAATTAGAACAGTTTTACACTCCAAAATGTTGGGAGCAGGGTGTAAGCAGTACTTGCATCTCAGCTGTACTCCATGATGGCAAAATCAAGAACATGAAGACTTTCTCAGTGAGCTGGCACTTTTTAATAGCCAAACTCCCTCAATGCATTGTATGTACTCACTGACTCTCTTTCCTTTCTCTTTTGGATCCACTCCAGTCAGTTTCTCATCCCCACAACTCTTGTCAGGATGTCTGAACCCTTCATAATACCAAATTCAGTGCTCAGTTCACAGCCATTTTACTTAATTTTAGCAATCCAGCATTTGTCTGCATTTCTTATGAACTATTTTCTTGGCTTCTAGGACACATTCTCCTGGCTTTCATTCCTGGCCATGACTTCTCATTCTCCTTGGCTGAATTCTTTTCTTCATGAGTCTTAAATATTGGCTTGCCTCTTCTCTTCCTTGTATACATATGCTCACCAGATGATCTTATGCAGTCTTAGGGCATAAAGTACCTTGTATATTCTGAAGATTCCTAAATCATATCTGTAGTCCAAATCTCTACCTGAACTCCAGGCTCATTTATACAACTGCCTACTTTACATCTGCACTTACCTTGTCTAATAGACATCTCAAATAAGTCTCAAATACTAAACTCTTAATTTCTCACCCAGTCAAACCTGTGCTTCCCATATTCACCAAATTGCTCAGGTCCAAAATCTTGGAATCCTCCTTGCTTCTTTCTCTCACATCCCACATCTAATCTATCAATAACCTGTCAACTTTACCTCCTAAAGGTATCCTAAATCCAGCCATACCTTTTCACCTCTACTTCCACAACCCTAGTCCAGACTGTCTTCATTCTCTCCTGAACCTATGTGCTAGCCTCCTAACTGGTCTCCCTGCTTCTCTTGTTCCATGGAATCTATTCTCCCCAGAGCAACCAAAGTGATCTTTTAAAAAATATAAGTCAGGCCATATCACTCCCTTTGGAACACACACACACACACATACACACACACAGAAAGAGAGAGAGAGAGAGAGAACAACATCACAAAATCACTCTTAATAATAAAATCTAGAGTTCTTACCATGGCCTTTAAGGCCCTGCCAGATCCATGACCTGCCCCCTGGCTACCTCTCTAGCTTCATATACCACTTTCCTTCTTGTGCACTGTGCTTCAGCCATACTGACTTTCTGGGTGTTCTTCAAAACACCAAGCTCATTCCTGCCTCTGGACCTTTGAACTTGCTCCTCCCTCTGTCTGAAACACTTGTGCAGGTACCATCATGGCTCACCATCCTCTTCTTTCAGGTCTCTGTTCATATAGCACCTCTTCGCCTCTGACCACTGTATCTAAAGCAGCATCTTTCTTTACTCTTATATTCTTACCCTGCTTTATTTTTCTTCATAGCACTTATTATTACTGGCACCATAGTACAATATGTACTTGTTTCTTTATTACTTGTCTCTCCACAAGAACATAAGCTCTGTAAAGGCTGCAACTTTGCTTTGTTCAGTGAAGTAACCTCAGTCCCTGAAACAGTGTCTAACATATTCAGCAAATATTGAATGAGAGAGTATTTGTGTATCTGTGTGCAAACAAACAATTATTTATTCTTTTAATAGCGCATACATATCATGTCAGCATACCAAAGGGCCACTCTTCTTTTAGTAGTCTGGAGCTGGGACAATGCATTTACTTTAAAGGTGGCAAGCCAAATCATTCAACCCTGTGTTCCATACTGTCTATAGCTGTACTTAGAGTTGTAAACAAAGCATGTATGTTAATTTATGAGGAGAGAGAACTCAAAAGTTATGTTCCATGGCTAGGCTTTAGGAGGTATCCGAACTCTCCATGGATATAAGGATTTGATTATTGCTATTCATACTCAATAAATTGATTATATCAGCCTCCAAGGATGTTTGTTAACCAAACTCACAAGAGACTGGTAAAACAGAATTTATTCATTTGTACTAAGAAGTATTAAATGCCAAATAGATCTGAACACTTGTCTGATCAGTGCACTCTTGCTTATAGGGAAGTCTATGTTGAAAGCCAGTTTGTTTTCAAAAGGCTCTTTGTGAGCATAATATTGAAGCTAAGAGCAGTTAGCTAGTTTCTGATAGTTTTTCCCATTATAAGAATATACTTCTGGGGGAGGCGGGGCAAGATGGCAGACTGGTGAGCAGTATGTTTTAGTTACTCCTCCAGGAAAGTAGGTAGAAAGCCAGGAACTGCGTGGACTGGACACCACAGAGCAATCTGTCTTTGGGCATACTTCATACAACACTCATGAAAATGTCGAACTGCTGAGATCAGCGAAATCTGTAAGTTTTTGCGGCCAGGGGACCCGCGCCCCTCCCTGCCAGGCTCAGTCCCGTGGGAGGAGGGGCTGTCAGCTCCGGGAAGGAGAAGGGAGAACTGCAGTGGCTGCTCTTATCGGAAACTCATTCTACTGATCCATACTCCAACCATAGATAGACTGAGACCAGACACCAGAGAATCTGAGAGCAGCCAGCCCAGCAGACAGGAAACAGGCATAGAAAAAAAAAAACAACACGAAAAACTCCAAAATAAAAGCGGAGGATTTTTGGAGTTCTGGTGAACACAGAAAGGGGAAGGGCGGAGCTCAGGCCCTAAGGCGCATATGCAAATCCCGAAGAAAACCTGATCTCTCTGCCCTGTGGACCTTTCCTTAATGGCCCTGGTTGCTTTGTCTCTTAGCATTTCAATAACCCATTAGATCTCTGAGGAGGGCCCTTTTTTTTTTTTTTTTTCAATCCTTTTTTCTTTTTCTAAAACAATTACTCTAAGAAGCCCAATACAGAAAGCTTCAAAGACTTTCAATTTGGGCACGTCAAGTCAAGAGCAGAACTAAGAGAGCTCTGAGACAAAAGGCAATAATTCAGTGGCTGAGAAAATTCACTAAACACCACAACTTCCCAAGAAAAGGGGGGTGTCCGCTCACAGCCACCATCCTGGTGGACAGGAAACACTCCTGCCCATCGCCAGCCCCATAGCCCAGAGCTGCCCCAGACAACCCAGTGTGACGGAAGTGCTTCAAATAACAGGCACACACCACAAAACTGGTCGTGGACATTAGCCTTCCCTGCAACCTCAGCTGATTGTCCCAGAGTTGGGAAGGTGGAGCAGTGTGAATTAACAAAGCCCCATTCAGCCACCATTTGAGCAGACTGGGAGCCTCCCTACACAGCCCAGCAGCCCAGAACTCCCCTGGGGGGACGGCACTCACCTATGACATAGCACAGTCATCCCTCAACAGAGAACCCGGGGTGCACAGCCTGGAAGAGGGGCCCACTTGCAAGTCTCAGGAGCCATACGCCAATACCAAGGACTTGTGGGTCAGTGGCAGAGACAAACTGTGGCAGGACTGAACTGAAGGATTAGACTATTGCAGCAGCTTTAAAACTCTAGGATCACCAGGGAGATTTGATTGTTAGGGCCACCCCCCCTCCCCGACTGCCCAGAAACACGCCCCACATACAGGGCAGGCAACACCAACTACACACGCAAGCTTGGTACACCAATTGGGCCCCACAAGACTCACTCCCCCACTCACCAAAAAGGCTAAGCAGGGGAGAACTGGCTTGTGGAGAACAGGTGGCTCGTGGACGCCACCTGCTGGTTAGTTAGAGAAAGTGTACTCCACGAAGCTGTAGATCTGATAAATTAGAGATAAGGACTTCAATAGGTCTACAAACCCTAAAAGAACCCTATGAAGTTCAGTAAATGCCACGAGGCCAAAAACAACAGAAAATTATAAAGCATATGAAAAAACCAGACGATATGGATAACCCAAGCCCAAGCACCAAAAGACCAGAAGAGACACAGCACCTAGAGCAGCTACTCAAAGAACTAAGGATGAACAATGAGACCATAGTACGGGATATAAAGGAAATCAAGAAGACTCTAGAAGAGCATAAAGAAGACATTGCAAGACTAAATAAAAAAATGGATGATCTTATGGAAATTAAAGAAACTGTTGACCAAATTAAAAAGATTCTGGACACTCATAGTACAAGACTAGAGGAAGTTGAACAACGAATCAGTGACCTGGAAGATGACAGAATGGAAAATGAAAGCATAAAAGAAAGAATGGGGAAAAAATTTGAAAAAATCGAAATGGATCTCAGGGATATGATAGATAATATAAAACGTCTGAATATAAGACTCATTGGTGTCCCAGAAGGGGAAGAAAAGGGTAAAGGTCTAGGAAGAGTATTCAAAGAAATTGTTGGGGAAAACTTCCCAAATCTTCTAAACAACATAAATACACAAATCATAAATGCTCAGCGAACTCCAAATAGAATAAATCCAAATAAACCCACTCCGAGACATATACTGATCACACTGTCAAACACAGAAGAGAAGGAGCAGGTTCTGAAAGCAGCAAGAGAAAAGCAATTCACCACATACAAAGGAAACAGCATAAGACTAAGTAGTGACTACTCAGCAGCCACCATGGAGGCGAGAAGGCAGTGGCACGATATATTTAAAATTCTGAGTGAGAAAAATTTCCAGCCAAGAATACTTTATCCAGCAAAGCTCTCCTTCAAATTTGAGGGAGAGCTTAAATTTTTCACAGACAAACAAATGCTGAGAGAATTTGCTAACAAGAGACCTGCCCTACTGGAGATACTAAAGGGAGCCCTACAGACAGAGAAACAAAGACAGGACAGAGAGACTTGGAGAAAGGTTCAGTACTAAAGAGATTCGGTATGGGTACAATAAAGGATATTAATAGAGCGAGGGGAAAAATATGGCAAACATAAACCAAAGGATAAGATGGCTGATTCAAGAAATGCCTTCACGGTTATAACGTTGAATGTAAATGGATTAAACTCCCCAATTAAAAGATATAGATTCGCAGAATGGATCAAAAAAAATGAACCATCAATATGTTGCATACAAGAGACTCATCTTACACATAGGGACACAAAGAAACTGAAAGTGAAAGGATGGAAAAAAATATTTCATGCAAGCTACAGCCAAAAGAAAGCAGGTGTAGCAATATTAATCTCAGATAAAATAGACTTCAAATGCAGGGATGTTTTGAGAGACAAAGAAGGCCACTACATACTAATAAAAGGGGCAATTCAGCAAGAAGAAATAACAATCGTAAATGTCTATGCACCCAATCAAGGTGCCACAAAATACATGAGAGAAACACTGGCAAAACTAAAGGAAGCAATTGATATTTCCACAATAATTGTGGGAGACTTCAACACATCACTCTCTCCTATAGATAGATCAACCAGACAGAAGACCAATAAGGAAATTGAAAACCTAAACAATCTGATAAATGAATTAGATTTAACAGACATATACAGGACATTACATCCCAAATCACCAGGATACACATACTTTTCTAGTGCTCACGGAACTTTCTCCAGAATAGATCATATGCTGGGACATAAAACAAGCCTCAATAAATTTAAAAAGATTGAAATTATTCAAAGCACATTCTCTGACCACAATGGAATACAATTAGAAGTCAATAACCATCAGAGACTTAGAAAATTCACAAATACCTGGAGGTTAAACAACACACTCCTAAACAATCAGTGGGTTAAAGAAGAAATAGCAAGAGAAATTGCTAAATATATAGAGACGAATGAAAATGAGAACACAACATACCAAAATCTATGGGATGCAGCAAAAGCAGTGCTAAGGGGGAAATTTATAGCACTAAACGCATATATTAAAAAGGAAGAAAGAGCCAAAATCAAAGAACTAACGGATCAACTGAAGAAGCTAGAAAATGAACAGCAAACCAATCCTAAACCAAGTAGAAGAAAAGAAATAACAAGGATTAAAGCAGAAATAAATGACATAGAGAACAAAAAAACAATAGAGAGGATAAATATCACCAAAAGTTGGTTCTTTGAGAAGATCAACAAGATTGACAAGCCCCTAGCTAGACTGACAAAATCAAAAGGAGAGAAGACCCATATAAACAAAATAAAGAATGAAAAAGGTGACATAACTGCAGATCCTGAAGAAATTAAAAAAATTATTAAGAGGATATTATGAACAACTGTATGGCAACAAACTGGACAATGTAGAAGAAATGGACAATTTCCTGGAAACATATGAACAACCTAGACTGACCAGAGAAGAAATAGAAGACCTCAACCAACCCATCACAAGCAAAGAGATCCAATCAGTCATCAAAAATCTTCCCACAAATAAATGCCCAGGGCCAGATGGCTTCACAGGGGAATTCTACCAAACTTTCCAGAAAGAACTGACACCAATCTTACTCAAACTCTTTCAAAACATTGAAGAAAATGGAACACTACCTAACTCATTTTATGAAGCTAACATCAATCTAATACCAAAACCAGGCAAAGATGCTACAAAAAAGGAAAACTACCGGCCAATCTCCCTAATGAATATAGATGCAAAAATCCTCAACAAAATACTTGCAATTCGAATCCAAAGACACATTAAAAAAATCATACACCATGACCAAGTGGGGTTCATTCCAGGCATGCAAGGATGGTTCAACATAAGAAAAACAATCAATGTATTACAACACATTAAAAACTCGAAAGAGAAAAATCAATTGATCATCTCAATAGATGCTGAAAAAGCATTTGACAAAATCCAACATCCCTTTTTGATAAAAACAATTCAAAAGGTAGGAATTGAAGGAAACTTCCTCAAAATGATAAAGAGCATATATGAAAAACCCACAGCCAGCATAGTACTCAATGGTGAGAGACTGAAAGCCTTCCCTCTAAGATCAGGAACAAGACAAGGATGCCCGCTGTCACCACTGTTATTCAACATTGTGCTGGAAGTGCTAGCCAGGGCAATCTGGCAAGACAAAGAAATAAAAGACATCCAAATTGGAAAAGAAGAAGTAAAACTGTCATTGTTTGCAGACGATATGATCTTATATCTAGAAAACCCTGAGAAATCGACGATACAGCTACTAGAGCTAATAAACAAATTTAGCAAAGTAGCGGGATACAAGATTAATGCACATAAGTCAGTAATGTTTCTATATGCTAGAAATGAACAAACTCAAGAGACACTCAAGAAAAAGATACCATTTTCAACAGCAACTAAAAAAATCAAGTACCTAGGAATCAACTTAACCAAAGATGTAAAAGACCTATACAAAGAAAACTACATAACTCTACTAAAAGAAATTGAAGGGGACCTTAAAAGATGGAAAAATATTCCATGTTCATGGATAGAAAGGCTAAATGTCATTAAGATGTCAATTCTACCCAAACTCATCTACAGATTCAATGCAATCCCAATCAAATTCCAACAACCTAGTTTGCAGACTTGGAAAAGCTAGTTATCAAATTTATTTGGAAAGGGAGATGCCTCGAATTGCTAAAGACACTCTAAAAAAGAAAAACGAAGTGGGAGGACTTACACTCCCTGACTTTGAAGCTTATTATAAAGCCACAGTTGCCAAAACAGCATGGTACTGGCACAAAGATAGACATATAGATCAATGGAATCTAATTGAGAATTCGGAGATAGACCCTCAGATCTATGGCCAACTGATCTTTGATAAGGCCCCCAAAGTCACTGAACTGAGCCATAATGGTCTTTTCAACAAATGGGGCTGGGAGAGTTGGATATCCATATCCAAAAGAATGAAAGAGGAACCCTACCTCACCCCCTACACAAAAATTAACTCAAAATGGACCAAAGATCTCAATATAAAAGAACGTACCATAAAACTCCTAGAAGATAATGTAGGAAAACATCTTCAAGACCTTGTATTAGGCGGCCACTTCCTAGACTTTACACCCAAAGCACAAGCAACAAAAGAGAAAATAGATAAATGGGAACTCCTCAAGCTTAGAAGTTTCTGCACCTCAAAGGAATTTCTCAAAAAGGTAAAGAGGCAGCCAACTCAATGGGAAAAAATTTTTGGAAACCATGTATCTGACAAAAGACTGATATCTTGCATATACAAAGAAATCCTACAACTCAATGACAATAGTACAGACAGCCCAATTATAAAATGGGCAAAAGATATGAAAAGACAGTTCTCTGAAGAAGAAATACAAATGGCCAAGAAACACATGAAAAAATGTTCAGCTTCACTAGCTATTAGAGAGATGCAAATTAAAACCACAATGAGATACCATCTAACACCGGTTAGAATGGCTGCCATTAAACAAACAGCAAACTACAAATGCTGGAGGGGATGTGGAGAAATTGGAACTCTTATTCATTGTTGGTGGGACTGTATAATGGTTCAGCCACTCTGGAAGTCAGTCTGGCAGTTCCTTAGAAAACTAGATATAGAGCTACCATTCGATCCAGCGATTGCGCTTCTCGGTATATACCCGGAAGATCGGAAAGCAGTGACACGAACAGATATCTGCACGCCAGTGTTCATAGCAGCATTATTCACAATTGCCAAGAGATGGAAACAACCCAAATGTCCTTCAACAGATGAGTGGATAAATAAAATGTGGTATATACACACGATGGAATACTACGCGTCAGTAAGAAGGAACGATCTCGTGAAACATATGACTGCGGGGACTGAGCTTGTACCTCGGCTTGCCAGGCCTGGGCCAGGGGACCTGATCACCCCCTGGGGAGGGTAGTAGGTACGGGCGTGAGTGCCCTCTGCAGCCCCCCCGAGCCTGAGGAGCGAGGTCAGGGCAGCTCCCTTTTCCTCACCCAAAATGCCACTGGCAGGGGAGGCTTGCCGGAGGAAACCGCCTTTCTCCCAACTGCCCTTTCCCCACTTCCTTATCTTACCCACTCACTCCCTGGTGCCAAGGCCACTCCTGCCACCGCCAGCGCGCATGCACCGTGGCCAGAACAACCCCCGCCCGCTGCAATGGCTCCTGCGTCCTCTCAGAACCAATCCTAGCCCCTCTCCCTTCAGTATTGCCATTTAAGGCTACTTCACCTCTTTTCCAGCCCTGCCCTTCTTACCAGCCTATATAACCTGTGATCACCCCTGAATAAAGCCTCTTTGGCGCATGCTCCTACTGGATGAAGAGTGTCTTGTCCTTATCGCCGCCCTCCACACCTTGCACGCCTCTCGCCGAGGACCCGGCCAAGTCCTCCGCCTCTCCCTCGCCTCCGGGAAAGAGCCCCCGCCGCCGGTACCCTTTAAGCAGCCCCGAGAGCTGAGGGCTCGGCTACCGGCCGCCCCTCCCCCCAGAAGCAGTAACCCCGACCGCATATGACAACATGGATGAACCTTGAAGACATAATGCTGAGTGAAATAAGCCAGGCACAAAAAGAGAAATATTATATGCTACCACTAATGTGAACTTTCAAAAATGTAAAACAAATGGTTTATAATGTAGAATGTAGGGGAACTAGCAGTAGAGAGCAATTAAGGAAGGGGGAACAATAATCCAAGAAGAACAGAAAAGCTATTTAACGTTCTGGGGATGCCCAGAAATGACTATGGTCTGTTAATTTCTGATGGATATAGTAGGAACAAGTTCACAGAAATGTTGCTATATTATGTAACTTTCTTGGGGTAAAGTAGGAACATGTTGGAAGTTAAGCAGTTATCTTAGGTTAGTTGTCTTTTTCTTACTCCCTTGTTATGGTCTCTTTGAAATGTTCTTTTATTGTATGTTTGTTTTCTTTTTAACTTTTTTTTTCATACAGTTGATTTAAAACAGAAGGGAAAGTTAAAAAAAAAAAAAAAGAAAGAAAGAAAAACAAGGAAAAAAAAATGATGTAGTGCCCCCTTGAGGAGCCTATGGAGAATGCAGGGGTATTCGCCTACCCCACCTCCATGGTTGCTAACATGACCACAGACATAGGGGACTGGTGGTTTGATGGGTTGAGCCCTCTACCATAAGTTTTACCCTTGGGAAGACGGTTGCTGCAAAGGAGAGGCTAGGCCTCCCTATATTTGTGCCTAAGAGTCTCCTCCTGAATGCCTCTTTGTTGCTCAGATGTGGCCCTCTCTCTCTGGCTAAGCCAACTTGAAAGGTGAAATCACTGCCCTCCCCCCTACGTGGGATCAGACACCCAGGGGAGTGAATCTCCCTGGCAACGTGGAATATGACTCCCGGGGAGGAATGTAGACCCGGCATCGTGGGACAGAGAACATCTTCTTGACCAAAAGGGGGATGTGAAAAGAAATGAAATAAGCTTCAGTGGCAGAGAGATTCCAAAACGAGCCGAGAGGTCACTCTGGTGGGCACTCTTACGCACACTTTAGACAACCCTTTTTAGGTTCTAAAGAATTGGGGTAGCTGGTGGTGGATACCTGAAACTATCAAACTACAACCCAGAACCCATGAATCTCGAAGACAGTTGTATAAAAATGTAGCTTATGAGGGGTGACAAAGGGATTGGGAAAGCCATAAGGACCACACTCCACTTTGTCTAGTTTATGGATGGATGAGTATCAAAATAGGGGAAGGAAACAAACAGACAAAGGTACCCAGTGTTCTTTTTTACTTCAATTGCTCTTTTTCACTCTAATTATTATTCTTGTTATTTTTGTGTGTGTGCTAATGAAGGTGTCAGGGATTGATTTAGGTGATGAATGTACAACTATGTAATGGTACTGTAAACAATTGAAAGTACGATTTGTTTTGTATGACTGCGTGGTATGTGAATATATCTCAATAAAATGATGATAAATAAAAAAAAGCTTTTCTAAACTACAAACTGTAATAAAAAAATTCTGTCAACCTCTAGATGACAGACAGGATTATCTTTTTCTTCTCTATACAGAAAATATTATGAAATTGCTGCCAGACACAGAGTAATCAAAGGGTATGCAGTAAAAAAGAAAATATTTTTGAAGTGTGTCTGGATGTTAATATTATGATTTGTAGATATTTGTATTGTCAGCTTTTAAAAATTATTTGTTGAAACTTCCTTTTAACTCTAAATAAATGTTCATTTTGTAATTTAAAAAAAAAAAAAAAAAAAGAATATACTTCTGGCAAGCAGATTAAATTACTCATTAACCAATCAAGGGACTTCTTCCTCAGGTAATTCTGAAGACACCCTGATAAATTATTTTTGATTGGGACTCCTTTTTCTGGTTATGAAGCTAAGACCCTGCTTGAGACACACTTTTAAAATGTAATTGAGGATGTACAACTATGTAACAGTACTGTGAACAATCGAATGTATGATTTGTTTTATATGACTGTGTGGTATGTGAATATATCTCAATAAAATGAATATTAAAAAAAAATGTAATTGAGGGATAAGATGGCAGGTTCATGGTGACAGTCTGTAGAGGCATGAAAATACATGTGCCTGGAAGCAGATTTTAAAAGGAGTTTCTTTTCAAAACATCTTTTTTTACCACCTGATAAGCATCTTGATTCACCATGGCAGTAGCAGCAGTAAAATGGTTGATATCAAGCAAAATCTGTTCTAGTTTGCTAATGCTGTCGGGATGCAAAACACCAGAAATGGATTGGCTTTTATAAAAGGGGGTTTATTTGGTTACACAGTTACAGTCTTAAGGCCATAAAGTGTCCAAGGTAATGCATCAACAATCAGGTAACTTCACTGGAGGATGGCCAGTGGCGTCCGGAAAACCTCTGTTAGCTGGGAAGGCACGTGGCTGGCGTCTGCTCAAAGTTCTGGTTTAAAAATGGCTTTCTCCCAGGACATTCCTCTCTAGGCTGCAGTTCCTCAAAAATGTCACTCTTAGTTGCACTTGGGATATTTGTCCTCTCTCAGCTTCTCCAGAGCAAGAGTCTGCTTTTAACGGCTGTCTTCAGACTGTCTCATATCTGCAGCTCCTGTGCTTTCTTCGAAGTGTCCCTCTTGGCTGTATATCTTGAAACATTTCCAATCCAGAATGGAGCTTTATATTGCATTTGTCGTAAATCTACATACCTTCTCTTCCAGATAACTGTAATTGCAGAGTAAAGCTTGCTTTGACATCAAATGGCAGGGTGATAGTATGCTACAACCCCTTTGTGGATATTCCATATGAACACACAAAACCTATGCCTCAACCAGATCCTATGCAAAGCAAAGAAGAAACCCATGACCAAGTGCTGAAAACCAGATTAGAAGAAAAACATGTGAACATCAAGGACCCATGATAGAACAATTTAACAAAATGTTTTTTAGTACTAAACACCATTGGTATCCTCATGGGCAGTATCACAGAGGTCATAGGAAACCGAATCTCCCAAAAGACAGATGATTTTCAGATTCTCATTAGGAATCAAAGAGAAATGTTATCTTTTGCCTCATTTGCCATTTGTGAAAATGTAATCTGGTGTATTTACTAATATGTTATATAGTAAAGTAGTAATAAAATATCTTTTCATAATTTAAAAAAATGTAATTGAGGAGTTCTGCTTCCCATTAGGATGTAGGAAGTTACAATAATTGTTCCTGCTATAACAATGTGATAGAAATTGAGAGCTGTGAATATAAAGGAAATAAATTCCAGAGAGGAACCACCCATTTCCAGAGGAGTAGATATCAGAGGCCAATTTCCCCCCAGGGGATTTACCAAACCTGGGCAAGGGCTAGGGGAGTATGAGGTCTGCAAGAGGCACAGAGGTAAAACCAGCAGAGCTGTCAGTGGCCACTTGGGTGGGTGTGATGGATTGGAATCTGAAGCCCCAAATGCAGAGCTAGTTCTCCCCACAAGACTTGTTGAATGTGTGACAGAGCAACAAGCTGAATGCTAGGCTTGATAGCAAAGACAGAGAGTCTTGTGCTTAGATCTGTGAAGTACCTCTAGAGGGAGGTTCCTACAATAAACAGCACGTATCTCACCTTCAAGACATTTGAAACCAGAGATGAAATTAAACTAATCAAAGGTGCAACTCACCCTTGATCAGCTCAACTACCAACTGGACCAAAGTGATGAGCTCCTTATCCTAGCTGCCTGACAGAGGAAAAGGATGTGCTCTTTCTGGGAGGAAAATGATATTTATCCCAATCTATCTGGTTCTTTTAAAATGTCTGGCATAAAATCAAAAAAGACAAAGAATCAGGATAATGTAACCCAAAAATAAAGAGGAAAAAGCTTAATAGAAGCAGATCGGCAGATGATTCAGATGTTGGAATTGGCATATAAGGACTCTAATATATTTAATATAAATATATTAAAGAAATCAGAGGAAAGAATGAACAAAATGGGTAAAAAGATGAGAGACTGCAACAGAGAAATGAATCTCTCAACAAGAGAGATTAAACAAATAGAAATTATATAATTATAAATATATATCTGAAATTAAAAATGTAATTCATTAAATTTGTGGCCCCGATTTCCTGTTAACTTGATTATGTATGTGATAAAGTTTGGTGTAACTGGTAGAGACTTCAGGAATGCATTAGTCTCATCAGCATCAAATTAATACACCATGTGAATTGTAGAGGAATTTATTTTATGTGGATGTATATTTTACCTTTTGCCAAAAATCTGTGGACTCATGGTCTCCTATACCATCTAGAATATTTCTGAGTGATTTCTTTTAAAAAAAAAATGTATTTATAAAAAATTGTTCTGCTATTTTACGTTCTGACTAATCCAGAAAAAATCAGCTGCCCTGTGTCTCAGAAGAGCCTAGGGTGTTCATATGCTTCTATTTATTCAGTTCATTTTGAGACAAAGAAAAATTCTAATTACAAATAATTTTACATGGTCTTACTTATGCTATCTTAGAAATGTTTTAAATTCCCCATGTTACAAATAAAAGTCCTAGACAACTTAATTCTTTAAGAACAGAATATGTCTGAATCAGAGTTGTAAAACCAAGCCTCAGATAAGCTACTTATCTGCTGGTTATTTGGATATATCACACCTCCAATACACCTTTCATTATATACTCAAAGAACTCTTATTGCATTTGAGATGGTAGTGTTATTTAAATTGAATATAACATAAATTTAGGCAATTTACTTAACATTAGGAAATTTTTTTAACATAAACATGTACAAAGGAAGCATGTATTAAAAATATATAATGTCATGAAGATTTTATATCAACCAGAGTATGTACTTGCTTTCAAGATGTACTATTAAGAATTCACACTGGATAGATCACATTGTGCCTTTGTAGTTCTCATGTTTGGTCAATAGTAACTACTTACTTCAAGTCTAACTTTTGAAAAGCACTAATTTATTGGAGGGGGGAAGGTTTGGAGAGGAGGGTATAAATACTACTAATGGCTTGCTTCAATCTTCAATTTCCCTCTGAGGCACTTAATTATTTTAAAACTAAAATCATGTGACTGGCAAGAGAGAACCCAATAGTCAGTCCTTTCCACTTTGAGTCTAATTATTTGATGGGAGGAGTTAAGATGGGAATTGATTTTTAGTAAAACTCAAGAGAATACTACATGCTGATGCCAAAGACGGCTAAATGGAGCCAGGAATATTTTAATTTTAAGCAAGTACTTGCTGGTTGTTTTTTGTGTGCCCATTTCACTTGACATTGTTGGCTTACTCATTCAGCAAATATTTGAATGCTTTCTACATTAGGTACTTGGGATACTGTGAGGGAGACACAGTCCCTGCCTTCATGGAGTATGCATTTTAAACAGTCCTGTATGGAAGTGACTCTAATTAAGGTTGTCAACAGGTAACTTTAATCATACTAAAAACAATTTAATGTCTGTATTTCACTGAACACTTTACCAAGGTTTTCATGTTCATTATCTGATTTTATTCTCACACAGTGAGGTGTGGGTATCGATTTTCTGCATTCAGTAGGTAAATTTAGGCCTGGTATGGATAAACTCCTTGGAGAAGGCTAGGCAGGTGGTAAATGGCAGAGTGTGAACTTGAGCTCAGATCTTCTGATTCTAAACTCTGTTCTCCTTTTTAGAGTTCTAAACATTCTACCAACATAAGACAAATATTTCTTTAGTTTTATTTTTAAGACTAATTTTCACTAAAATAAAAATGTTTTGAAAATCTTTATTCAGTTTTACAACTGAAGTAAATTTTATAATTGAATTGAAAAATATAAAATATATGATCATTGTTTTTAAAAAAGGCTTTGTTTCAAATTAGTCATCATATAAAATGAAAAGTGAAAGTTTCTTAACTACTCACAGCCCTCTTCCTGGATGTAATCACAGTGAACTGTTTCTTGTATATTCTTCCAACAAGTTTCTCTGCATTTACAGTCATATATTTTAAACACACAGCTGGGACATTTTGTCTCACAACTAGCTTTTTTTTACTTAATAATAAGACTTAGACATCTGTCCATGTCAGAGATAAAAAAAAAAAAAAAAAAAAAAAAGCTGCCCCTTCTCCTTTAAGGCTACCTAGTGTTCTGATGTGTGAATGTTCTGTAGTTTATTTAACCAATACCCTAGAGACAGACATTTAGATAATTTCCAAGTTTTTACTATCATAAATAACGCTGCAGTGAATGAACGTGCTTGTGCATATATCTTTACGCACTTCTATGAGTGTATCTGTAAGTTGAATTGCTAGAAATGAAGGTACCTGGTTCAAAGGATGCATTATATTTACTTTTCTTAGATATTGCAAAATTTTCCTCTTAAAAGACTGCATCAGCAGTGTTAGAGAATGCCTAACACTGTTTGAGAACACATAAAACCTTTGTTCATAATCTGATTGTAGTGACAGATCACTTATTCCATCCATTTTCCTTAGTCAAATAGTTTTGGACCATCGGTAGAAGTATGAACAAACAGGAACTTTCAGTTTGTCTTTATATTCTTAGAAAAATTACACTTTTCTTGTCATTAATGCTTATTTCACATTTGCTGAATTGCAATAAAAGAAATAAGTCGTGTTGGTTTCTTTTTCCCTCACAACTGATACTACTAATGTTTTGATGAATAAACAGGTTGAACTTTATTCAGTTGTCTCTTTTTTAGAGCAGCGCTTTATGTCATGAAATAGCAAAATAATTCCCTGGCTGTTGAGTTTAGCATCATCTGAATAATGATAAAACTACTGTGGTTCAATTTCTGCCACTAATTTTAGCATCCTTTTTATTTGATTAACCCATCTGTCTAATTAAAATCTTTCAAGCTCACATCTGTTCTATTTTTCACCGTGGTGCCTGCATTGTCTGGTATCTAGTGGGTGCTTGTATTAGTTTCCTGTTGGTACTGTAACAGATTATCACAAACTTGGTGGTTTAAGACAGTACAAATTTATTATCTTACAGTTCTGTAGGTTAGAAATTCAACCTGAATTTCACAGGCTAAAATCATGATGTCAGCAGGGTTGTCATTCCTCTCTGGAGGCTCTGAGAGAGAATCTGTTTCCTTGCCTTTTCCATCTTTTAGAAGCTGTCCCCATTCCTTGACTCATGACCCTCTTTTCTTCATCTTCAAAGCAAGCAACCCCTTATCTCTCTGACCATTTTCTCCTAGTAATCACTGTCTCTCTTTAGCCTCCCTCTTCTGCTTTTAAGGACCCTTGTGATCAAATAGGGTCCAGTTGGATAATCCAGCATAATTGCTCTGTCTTAATTAAGATCAACTGATTAGCAACATCAATTCCATCTGCTACCTTATTTCTCTTTTGTCGTGTAATTTAACATACTCACAGGTTCCAGGAGTTAGGATGCAGACATCCTTGGGAGGCCATTATTCTGCCTACTGTTGTGCTCAATAAATATTTGCTACTGGAATGAGAGTCTCTTCCGAGTCACATGTAAAACAGCCTTAGTTGTACAGCTGCCTTGTTTGTGTATGTGTTTACAAAAATATCATGATTGAGTACATGAGCTTTCTAGATTGAGTACAAATGAGAAAGAATCCATGATTCTTAATTCCTGATGCAACCTTTGATCTTCTGTCCTTGTAAAGCTATAAATAGTCTACTTTATTCCTTTTGTAATTTATATATTTCCTTGTAACATAAATCAGAAATATACTGATAAGGCTTTTATAAGAAGTTGTTCATTTGTTGTTTATGTTGAAAATGGGTACTAACTTGCTTACCATTTAGGGAAAATGATTGTTTGACATGAATGTTCTCATAAAATTAGCTGCAACATTGTGAATGTTCAAATCTAGATTATAGCTATGTAATATACTTCAAATACCTGTATAATGTTATGTGACTTTAAGCATTTTACAACTGTGTTTTCCAGGCACTGTGAAATTGCAAAGGTAAAATTTTTAGTTGAAGGTAAAACTTTCAAAAATAGGGAAATAAGACCATGAAAATTCAGATGAGGACCATAATTCAGTACTTTTGTTTGTTCAAAGTTTGTTTTTTTTAGTTTTGAAGACTTGATGTTCTACAGGATTGAGACTGGTTTTTAATTTTCCATTAAAATTAGTAAGTTTACACCAAAAAGTCATCTTTAACAAAAATATTTCAACTCTTTTGGAGAAAAACTGGCAAAAAACATAAATTTAATAGAAGGAAAGTTAGAAGATAAATCTTGGGACTATATAACACAGTGAATCCTGTTGTGGACGATGAACTGTGGTTAATAGTACAAATAAGAATGTTCTTCCATGAACCATAACAAATGTATGTTATAAGGTGTTAACAGTAGGGTGGTATGTGGGGAATTAAACTATGGACTGTAGTTAACAGTAATATTTTAATATTCTTTCATCAGTTGTAACAAAGTACCACACCAGTACAAAGTGTCAACAGTGGCGGGGGTGGGGTATAGGGGAACCTTGTTTTTAATGTAAGACTTTTCTGTAAACCTACAACTTCTCTAATTAAAAATAAATAAAATTTAAAAAAAAAAACATTATGCTAAGTGAAAGAAACCAGACACAACATACTATATAGTATATGAGTACATTTATATAAAATATAAATATAAATAAATCTGTAGAGACAGAATTAGATTAGTGGTTATATAAGTCTGGGGAAGGATAGAGGGTTTGAGAGGCGACTGCTCAGGGACATGGGGTTTTTCTTTTTGGAGTAATGAAAATATTTTAAAATTGATTGTGGTAATAAATATACAACTTTGTGATTATACTAAAGCCATTGATTGGCCACTTTGGATAGACTGTATGGTATGTGAATATATCTCAGTAAAACTTCTTTAAAAAAATAAATATCTATATATAAATTTAAAAGTGTAATCATTTTAACCCAGCAACTCTCTAGGAAGGAAATAATCAGACAGCTGTGCAAAAAAGGATATTTTTTGCAATGTAAGGAAATTTAAAACTTCCTTGAAGGTGAAACTTCAAGTATTTTTTATTTTTTTAAGTTGAACTTTTTACAGTTAAGTGGCATAAGGACAGAGAGGGCCTAGGATACAGTGAGCAACTTAACTGCTCAGAAATAATTAGCCACTGCTAATTGGAGCCTTGATTTAATTTGACAGTTTAATAGTTTAAAAGAAGCTTTACCTGCAGCTTTGGAAATAGTCCCCATTTAGGGGACTTTATATGGGCAAATTTAAAGAATGATAATTTCATTCATTTGAATATCAGATTATTTCAGTCATGTAGGTCAGGCTAGTAAAACATGATACTTGTATGATAGCTTTAAATCTCTTATAGAGGTAGGATTTAAAAAATTATAAGGAACTTGAGAAGTTATTTGCTTGGATCCTCTCAGTTTATAGATGAGAAAACAAAAGCCCAGATAGGGAAGGTGATTTGCTTAAGGTCATAGAGCTAGTCAGTCATA
Organism: Choloepus didactylus; assembly: GCF_015220235.1. Lineage (NCBI taxonomy): Eukaryota > Metazoa > Chordata > Mammalia > Pilosa > Megalonychidae > Choloepus > Choloepus didactylus. The sequence goes on along the minus strand of NC_051312.1, from coordinate 36,352,242 downwards.
AACCTTTCAAGGATGTATTTTTTTTCTTGATTCCTAGTGGCTTAGCCACTTTGCCTCCTTTCCAGATAGTCATTAGTGAAGGATAATGCTGAGGGAAATGGAGGATCTAACATATATGGCATCAGACACCTTCATTAAATATTCAACATTTTTTAAAGTGCCTAACATGTACCTGAAACTATATCAAGTACTGAGGGTAGAAAGAGGAATACTGTTCCTTGAGGGGCTCCAAATCTATTTTGAAGAGACATATAGTAATTTTTAAATATAATAAATGCTACCAAAGAAGCATGTATTAAATGCTGTTGGAGCTCAAGAGAATGAAGGAAGCTTCATAAAAGAAATTGTCATTTGCCCTTCACCATAAACATAAGGATAAAAGCCCATTCCAGGTAGAGGAAGCAGCATGTACAAAAGCACAGAGGCTCTTAAAAGAGTCACAAGTATAAGAAGATACCCTAGGCAGAGGGCCTTAAGGAAATTAGAAGTTTAAAAATAGCATCAACACTTTCCTTACTGTAAAATTTTCATTGGAATATTTAGGCTAATTCCAAGTACTACAGATAAAAACTGATGGCAGTGGGATAGATCTTTAGGGACGCTTTGATGCAGGGCTCAAACAGTATGACCACCATTTCTCAGCTTCTTCAGCCCCATTCTCAGTCTCCCCTGTGAATAGAAAGTGGCAACAACAGTTCTATAGTTGTCCTATTCATTGTCCCCTGAAGTTCAAACAAAAGTCTTATATTGGAGTCTCTTTTGTACCAACTAACTTTTCTTTGTTACTGTACTTTCTCTGAAATAATTATCATGGCCAAGGGAAAGGAATCCAGTGACTAGGGGTGGAGTAAACCTCATAAAAAGCAGACAGGCTTCCCATGTGGGGAGGGATGCTTCCAGCAAAGCAAGGCTGGGTGCTTTTGCCACAAGAAGGGAATTGTGGATACTGGATGGTGAAAACTAACATGTGGAACCATTTCAGTTTTTACATACAGGTAAAGTCTGGCAACTTTGAAGGTTTTTGTTTATGTTTTCCATTTAAACAACCTAAAATTCTGAATAAAGGATTAAAAGATTCCATCCCTAATTTCTAACTTAAGGGGAGATTTTTTAAAATGAATACAGCATGACAGAAGATTTCATTCATCAGTTTCAAACTGCTATTTGGGAGAAGAGTGAGTTTCCCATTAATATTACTTTCATGTACTCAGATGAATACCATTTACAAAAAAAGCAGGTAAAAATGTTCAGCATATGTGAAGAATAAATTGTATACAAGGGCTGGAATTAATGTTGGAATAGAAATGTTCAGTTTCCTATCAAAAAGGACCAATTGAATATCAAGAATATCAAGAATGTTTACACCCTTAGAATGATTGTTTTAAGTTTAAAATGCTTGCCCTTTATTGACTTGGCAGTGAAGTACTCACCCTCATAATGTGACATCTCCATCTCTTACCATGTGAATTTACTGTGTTCTCAAGAGATAGGGCTTTGGGTTAGAAGTGTAGATAGATATTGAAGTATCCTGATTAAGCAGAGAAAGCAACCAGTGAAATATATGAAAATGAACTTCATAGGAGTAAAATATTTACTCCTGTTTTATATAGTTGGATACATGTACTTACATAGTCAAAAGAAAATAAAATTGAATTGCTTGTTCTCTTTTTTAAATTGCTTCAGTAATAATGAAACTTTATTAACAAGGAACTCTTAAAGAATGAATCATTCTGGACAATAAAGTTCCATATAGCTCATTTCTAAATAGTTGGTCAATTTTTCCTTACAGTATAACTTTTGTTCTAAAATTTATTGCGTACTTCCTTACCTTCTTAGCTAGCACAAATTAAAAATAATTCTACTTTTTCCTTATGATTCAGTTCATTACGAATATTATTTTTGTGCTGTGCATAACAGAAGTCCATAGGGTTGTTTGTTCCTTGTGAAAAAACCATAAAGCACTTTGAGATCTTGCGTATGCATTATGTCCTGTTTAACTTACCTATCTAATTTCTGTTACTTTTTGCTCCTGGGCTTATAGCAGCCTCTTCTAAATGCTAAAGATTTTGAAGGCCTATTACCATTCCTTTTCACATTATAAATAAAATAGGAATACATAGGCTCCAAATATTGAAGTATAGTGGGTGTGGCTTATAGGATTGAATGCTTGAATGGAAGTTGTAGGTGTTTGCCAGGTTGACAAACAGCCTCTTTCATAATCTTTTCAGAAGGAGACATATTCAAAAGATAGGTGGCTGATTGGTACTTGCCAGAGATAATTATCATAAATGCTTAAATTTAAAAACTTGAAAATACCTTAGTAAAAATATATGTCAGACTATAACTCTTATGCAAACAACTCTTATCTGGCAAAGATGTTTGCCATTTGCTGCCTCATCAACAAGAGAAACACAACTTTAGTGGAGTTCCTTCCTTACTTCTGCTAATTTTATCTATACCTCTTCTAGCTGCTGTATCTTTGCTGAACTCAAAGCTTCAAGAAAGTGAAAAGTACTTCCTCACAATTGAATTTTGGCAAAACCCATGCTATCCAAACATGATAAAGCTCTGGTTATCTAGTATCTTTTTAATTTAAAACTAAGATTGTACTTTGAGTATTTCTCTAAGGTAAATATTTATTTGTGTCATTCTTTCGTTCCTCTTGGAGTTCTCCAAATATCAGGTAAAGAAACTGGTTAGGTATTTTGGAATGAGAATGTTGTACTCCGATTCCCAAGCCCTCCCCCATTTTTTTTTTTTTTCTAAAAACCTCTTTTTTTTTTTTTTTTCATTTTTATTGAGATTGTTCAGATACCATACAATTATCCAAAGATCCAAAGTGTACAATCACTTGCCCCCGGGTACCCTCATACAGCTGTGCATCCATCACACTTAATTTTTGTTCAATTTTTAGAAACTTTTCATTACTCCAGACAAGAAATAAAGTGAAAGATGAAAAAAGAAAAAAAGAAAAGGAAACTCTAAACCTCCCCTATCCCTAACCAACCCCCCTCAATTGTTGACTCCTAGTCTTGATATAGTACATTTGTTACTGTTTATGAAAAAATGTTGAAATACTACTAACTGTAGTATATAGTTTGTAATAGGTATATAGTTCTTCCCTATATGCCCCTCTATTATTAACTTCTAATTGTATTGTCATACATTTGTTCTGGTTCATGAAGTGATTTCTAGTATTTGTACAGTTGATCATGGACATTGCCCACCATAGGATTCAGTTTTATACATTTCCATCTTTTGACCTCCAACTTTCCTTCTGGTGACATATATGACTCTGAGCTTCCCCTTTCCACCTTATTCACACACCATTTGGCACTGTTAGTTATTGTCACATCTTGCTACCAACACCCCTGTTCATTTCCAAACATTTAAGTTCATCCTAATTGAACATTCTGCTCATACTAAGCAAGAGCATCTACATTTCTTCCACAAGGCAGGAGGGAGAGTCAAAGAAGGTAGAGAGGCGAAAGAGGAAACAAAAAAATGACAGCTAGGAAGCAGCAAAAGGAAAAATAACCTTAAATCAAAGTAGACTAAAGAATCAGACAATACCACCAATGTCAAGTGTCTAACATGCCTCCCCTATCCCCCCCCTTATCTGCATTCACCTTGGTATATCACCTTTGTTACATTAAAGGAAGCATAATACAATGATTCTATTAGTTACAGTCTCTAGTTTATGCTGATTGCATCCCTCCCCCAATGCCTCCCCATTTTTAACACCTTGCAAAGTTGACATTTGCTTGCTCTCCCTCGTAAAAGAACATATTTGTACATTTTATCACAATTGTTGAATACTCTAGATTTCACCAAGTTACACAGTCCCAGTCGTTATCTTTCCTCCTTTCTTGTGGTGTCTCACATGCTCCCCACCTTCCTCTCTCAACCGTATTCATAGTTATTTGTTCGGTGTACTTACATTGTTGTGCTACCATCTCCCAAAATTGTGTTCCAAACCACACACTCCTGTCTTCTAGCACCCTGTAGTGCTCCCTTTAGTATTTCCTGTAGGGCAGGTGTCTTGTTCACAAAGTCTCTCATTGTCTGTTTGTCAGAAAATATTTTGAGCTCCCCCTCATATTTGAAGGACAGCTTTGCTGGATACAGGATTCTTGGTTGGTGGTTTTTCTCTTTCAGTATCTTAAATATATCACACCACTTCCTTCTTGCCTCCATGGTTTCTGCTGAGAGATCCGCACATAGTCTTATTAAGCTTCCTTTGTATGTAATGGATTGCTTTTCTCTTGCTGCTTTCAGGATTCTCTCTTTGTCTTTGACATTTGATAATCTGATTATTAAGTGTCTTGGCGTAGGCCTATTCATATCTCTTCTGTTTGGAGTACGCTGCGCTTCTTGGATCTGTAATTTTATGTCTTTCATAAGAGATGGAAAATTTTCATTAATTATTTCCTCTATTATTGCTTCTGCCCCCCTTTCCCTTCTCTTCTCCTTCTGGGACACCAATGATACGTACATTATTGTACTTTGTTTCATCCTTGAGTTCCCGGAGACGTTGCTCATATTTTTTCATTCTTTTCTCCATCTGCTCCTTTGCGTGTAGGCTTTCAGGTGTTTTGTTCTCCAGTTCCTGAGTGTTTTCTTCTGCCTCTTGAGATCTGCTGTTGTATGTTTCCATTGTGTCTTTCATCTCTTGTGTTGTGCCTTTCATTTCCATAAGTCTACTAGTAGGTTTTTTGAACTTTTGATTTCTGCCATATACATGTCCAGTGCTTCCTTTACAGCCTCTATCTCTTTTGCAATATCTTCTCTAAACTTTTTGAATTGATTTAGCATTAGTTGTTTAAATTCCTGTATCTCAGTTGAAGTGTACATTTGTTCCTTTGACTGGGCCATAACTTTGTTTTTCTTAGTGTAGGTTGTAATTTTCTGTTGTCTAGGCATGGTTTCCTTGGTTATCCAAATCAGGTTTTCCCAGACCAGAACAGGCTCAGGTCCCAGAGGGAAGAAATATTCAGTATCTGGTTTCCCTGTGGGTGTGTCTTAGAAAATTGCTCCACCCTTTGATGCCTCAGGTCACTGTGCTTTTCTGCCCAGCAGGTGACGCCCGTCAGCCTATAATTCTTGACTGGTGTGAGGAGGTATGGCCGTGTTCCCCCAGGCTCTGGGGTCTGGTTCTGAATGGAAAGGGCCCCACCCCTTTCCTCCTAGAGAAGACAGACCCCTCAGGTGGAGGTCATTAGCATTTCAATGGTCTCCCTCTCTGCTTGTGCTGTCTCCGCCCTTCCCCAAGTCACAGCCCTGGAAACTGAAAATGACTGGGGCTTTCTCCACTGAGCCAAAAAAGAAACAGATAGTCCCCTTCAGACCCAGTCAAGGCGACCCTGCGGCTCTCCCAGGTCAGTCGTCACCCAAAGCCTCTGTTTTTTGGGGCTGCGTACCTGTAGTGAGCACTTCACACTCGCTACTTAAAACCCCAGTTGGAGCTCAGCTGAGCTGTATTTGCTTGCTAGGAGAGAGCGTCTCTCTGGCACCACGCGGCTCCGCAGCTCGGGCTATGGGGGAGGGGGTCTCCCGACTTGGATCCGCAGGTTTTACTTACAGATTTTATGCTGTGTTCTCAGGCATTCCTCCGAATTCAGGTTGGTGTATGATGAGTGGATGGTCTCGTTTGTCCCCCTGCAGTTATTCTGGATTATTTACTAGTTGTTTCTGGTTTTTTGTAGTTGTTCCAGGGGGACTGCTTAGCTTCCACTCCTCTCTATGCCGCCATCTTGCCCCTCTCTCACAATGGGTTTTTAAACTTCACTCACTCTTGATCCTCTCCAGCTCTCTGTGATAGCTTTTCTCTGTCTCCATTACATTTTTCCTCCCTCCTCCCCCAGTTTGAGTTTTGATTTCAGACATAGGTGGGTCCAAGTCCTGGATCCGGCAGCATTTGTTTGACTGCAATCAAGTTACTTAAATTCTCTGAACCTCTGTTTCTTCACCTGGAAACTTTTTGAAACGGCCTCAGTTCTGATCCCAGGATTTTCCATTACGATGAAGCTTCCCGCGTCCATAGGAAACCAACTAAAAACCTCATTTTTTATATCTGTAGAGTCATCTACCAAATAACTACCTCTTTAGGTCTGGACAAAGTTGCAAAGTAATCAGACTTTCTTTGGCTTCCTACGTAAAGGTCTTTTGCATGTGGTCACTGGCTGTAGCTTTTATATTTTCTCCTGTAAAAATTTCAGTATGCTAGTGAAAATATATCCCATTGTTGTTAAAAAGACTGATGGGCTTTGGAGTTGGGTCAGTTGTTATTCAATCTATTATAGTAGCTTTTCTGCCCTACCCACATATGACTGTTGGGAATATGTTCAAACATTATGAAAAGAGAAGCAAAATCTTCCCCCTCTTATTGCAATAACCTGGCCTTTGCCTGTAGGCCTTTGCTAGATTTGATGGTTTAATAGAGGAGATTTATAGCTAAGGTGGTCAAGTATAGGCCTTGCTATTGTATTTTTAGTGCCTTTTAAATTCAGAGTTCAATTTTAATGTAAATTCCAATATAGTGGGAAGGCCAAGAGGAGCAGTGGATGGCTCTCATCTTCAAAATAAGACCAAAGGAGTTGATAATCATCCAGATGTAGTTCAGATAATTGAGCTGAAAGTACTAGTGGAAGTTCTCACCCAACATTGTCTAATTATTATAGTGCATAGTATTAAAGCAACCGTCCAACTTTATTTCATATTGTTCTTATTTCTTGTTTTTTTAGTGTTTTGTTTTTGTGGGTTTTTTTAATAGACTCTCATATTCATCAAGGTCCAGGCAAGGCTATCTTCTGCATTTAAAAAGCTTGTTCTAAAATCGGTTATTTGAGCTGATCCAATTTCTTAGAGGTTACAAAAAGATAGTTTGTTCTCAAAGTAGAACTTCACAAAGGGCTCATCTGTAATTTGACAACTCCATTGTAACACTTTGGTAACAAATAGTTCATCTCATCCCCTACCGGGAGACTCACTGGCTTGAATATTTCTGAAATTCAAAAACCCATTGTGTATATGTTGGATTTTTTTTTTCATTATTATAAATTTATTATATATACATTATAAACAATTTTTAAAATATAGAAGTGAATAAAGTAAAAAAAAGTGAACATACCTGTTCAGCATTAGCAAATTAGAACAATACCTCTCTTCTTTAAGTCCACTTCCTGGAAGAAACCACTGTAAATCTACTTATTTTTATACTTATACAAACATATATACGTCTATATCTATAAAAGTATATACATGTAATTTTTTAAACAAAAAATGTTGTAGCATACCTATTATTGTTTACTGTTTTTAGTTAATTCTTCAGTGTAGACATCTTTCTATTCCAGTAGATCTAGTTTTTCTGCATTTCATTCCATTGGATGATGGATTTCCCTTTTCCCTTATTAGTGGATTCAGGTTGTTCTTATTTTTTTGAAGTTAAAAGTGATGTTGTAAAGAGCATCCTTGTATATATCTTTGCCTACTTGTTTAAGAATTTCTATAGGATAGTTTCCTAGAGTTTCTATTCCTAGGTCAAAGGGTATGCGCCTTTACAATTTAGATGTATGCTGTCAGAGGACCCCCAAACAATGAGAACCAGTTTATAAGCCTTCCACTAGTAGATGAGGATTCATTTTCCCCACAACTTTAACAAAAATAGTTGCTTGTTTATGATTCAGAGAACATGAGCTATAAGTAATAAATCTCAAGGTCATTTTATATTTTATTTGATTTATGGCATCCATAAATAGCCTTCAAAAGTAAGTGTTTTTAATATTTTCCCTTTTATTGCTTTCAAATGTGTACAGGTATGGAATGTGCTATAAAGACAGGACAGTCTCTCTTTTATTATTACAGGTGTGAAACATCTTTTTTAAGAAGTTACTTTGTCATCCATTGCCAAATACCTCTATTCTTGAGTATTTCTTATATGACCTATCAAATCAGAATGTTTACTTCAATGTCTTACAGTTTTAAGTTGGATTTCAAGGAATATAGCTATTGAACCTGTCATTCCCATTACTAAAATTTACACATGCTCACTTTTGAAATACCCTTTGAGTTTAACTAAGTACCTGACACTGATTATAATTGTGATTGAGCAATAATTCAAACCATGTTAAAGGAGACTTTGTTAATCCAAACAAACCTTCATGAAATCTGAACATCACTTATTTATTTATTGCTTGCTTGCAGGTGGATTCACCAATGAACTTGAAGCATCCGCATGACTTAGTTATACTAATGAGACAAGAAACAACTGTTAACTACCTCAAAGAATTGGAGGTGAGGCAACTGGGCATATGATATGCAGCTGGAACTTTTTGCATTTCATAGGAACTATGTTCAAAGAAAAGTTAAAGCCTATTATTTCTTAAGCCTGCTTCTTCTGACTTTTACATGACTATACTACCTTTAAGTCATGGTTTTTAAAAAAATCATCTAATCTTAGTGACATTTGAGCAATAGTAAGAGAAACAGACTGCCCTAGCCTGGGTTTTATGCCTGACTCTTGACTCACTATATCCTTGAACAAAGTTCCTATGTTTAAGTTTTTCCATCAAGTATGAAAAGGTTATACTCTCCGAAGATATTCTTAGAAGAAGAGTTTGGGTAAAGTATAATAAGGAAGAAAGGTTAATGCCCCATAGAAGGATAATTTTGATGAATTTCCAAGCTCTAAAAACTGGAGTCCTACTGTATTGTGTGTTCTTCTGGTTGAGGTGAAAAGCATTGATCACTTTACATCCTGAACCTATAGATTTGTACTAGTAAAATATGAGTGTTTTTGTTTAATAAGCAAAGCAGTGATCAGTTTTACCTTTCTCTATCATTTATTTCCATAAACTGATTTTGCTTAATTATTGGAAAAGCTCAAGTGTTTCCTCATAAAGTCTCTGTTTAAAAGCTACATTGTAAATCAAACCCAAATTTTAAGGGAACTATAGTTGTAGAAAAAGTATGAGACTTATAAAACTGTTGGGAATAATAAGTGTAGAATCAGAGTCTTTGAGAGCTAGAAGAAATCATAAAAATCATCTTCATTTTAGAGGCAAGGAAACACTAAGACCAATGATAGTTAGGGAATGGCCTGAGTTCACAAAGCAAGTTAAAGCAGAACTAACCGAAAAACCAATGTCTCTTCATTTAAAAGCTGTTAAACCAGGTTGACATTCATTTTCTAGTCAAGTAAAAACTCCAAATTTCATTTATGTAGATTTAAACTGGTACCTCTGTCTATATATATATAGTGTATGTGTGTCTATATAATGTACATATATATATAGAGAGAAATATATATATTTTTAATTTCTGTGAATTAAGATGGAGAAAAGCTTTTAGCTTATGTTAACCAGATCTGCATAGACAGTGATATTTTTAGACTATTTGTAGGAATTAGAACACCATTTTAAAAATAGTTTCTCACCTGTTCCTACCAGTTTTATCACTTATAATAAATGTAATTTTTGATTTTTATGACTACTAGGAGTAAGACAATATGTGTATTTGAGGGCTTCAGGCTTGGAAGTATGATCTGTTTTATTTAAACAGTGTTCAGAAAGATACAGTGGTGCAGAAACTAGTTTTTATTTTCAGATGCATGGGCACTTCTTGTATACATTTATTGCTGTCTTTTGTTTTAGGAGGAACTATAATATAATATAAAGAAAAGGAGATTTAAATTAGAGAATATGTAGGAAAAATGGCCTTAATCAAATCAATGAAAATGCAAATGAAAAATAGTGACTCCACTAAATTGTGTTAAGGTGGTATAGTGAGTTGACATTTAAGTACACTTCTCTTCTTCATATACAGAGCAATGACAAATAAAATACAAGAATGAAAATCAAAATAAGATGTAGCCAGGCTTAAAGAAATAAAAAACATCTCCATGGACCACAAATAGAAAAGAAACACAAAGCTGGGAATGTGACAGAAGCTGTGGACCTTTCTGGGCTCCAAGTCCAGAAGTAGGCTGTGGTTTCTGGTAATTCAACTATGTGGAGTAAATGGGACTAACAATATTCCATATAAGATGAAGGAACAGTACTACGCTTACTGCCTGAAGACTAGTGTAGAGCCCACCTGCTCATGAAAAGAGTCTGAAAAAAATTTAAAAATGGGTCAGTTACTTAATAAGCTAGCAGGAAGACAAAACAAAACCTGATGACCATAGCCTAACGTGGACTTGATTATTGTAATGGTCCCTAGATTGTAAGCTCATACAGCAGTCAACTCTATTCCTGAATTATAATGCCTATCTCTAAACTTTGAGATGCTGATCCCTTAGTGTATGACCTGATTGGTCTCTGGAACAATGCGTATCTCTGAGACACCTGAAACTCAGAGCTAGAGATTGGCAGATATGAATGTCAGTGTTAGTGCACACAGCAACTGTTAAAAAAAAGCTGAAAAAGAGCCCAGACTTCAATTAGTGATATGAATGAAGCAGATCTGGTTAAGACTAGGGCAAACAGGGCCAAAGGGTAAAGGTCAAAACTGACTGTTTTAAAACTTCAACTTCCATATGAGACCAAGGGAAGAGATGTCTATTTGGTGCAGGATCTATATTTTCTGGACAGTAAAACTCTACAGTCGGTTTGTTCAAACACCACGATTGCATGGAGCTTTGAATAGGAAGTGAGATATGGTGGGTTAGTATAGGTTAGAGTGAAATAGTGACACATCCCAAAGTAATTTGGGCAGAGAATAAAAAATATATTTACAGCTCCCTCCCTCTCCCCAAGGAGCTGGGGGAAGGTGCAGAAGTGTTGGACCTCCTCACCTGGACTGGTGTTGATATTGTCACAAACATTGGGATTGGCGGTTTGATGTGCCGAGCCCTCTATCATGGGACTTGCCCTTGTGGGGCTTGTTACGGCAAAGGAGAGGCTAAACTTGCATATAATTGTGCCTAAGAGTCTCCCCCTGAGTACCTCTTTGTTGCTCAGATGTGGCCCTCTCTCTCTCTAACTGAGCCACCCGGCAGGTTAACTCACTGCCCTCCCCACTACATGGGACCCGACTCCCAGGGGTGTAAATCTCCCTGGCAATGCAGGATATGACTCCCGGGGATGAATCTGGACCCAGCATCGTGGGATTAAGAATATCTTCTTGACCAAAAGGGGGATACGAAATGAGACAAAATACTTTCAGTGGCTGAGAGATTTCAAATGGAGTTGAGAGGTCTCTCTGGTGGACATTCTTATGCACTGTATAGATAACACCTCTTAGGTTTTAATGTATTGGAATAGCTAGAAGTAAATACCTAAAACTACCAAATCCAACCCAGTAGTCTGGACTCCTGAAGACAATTGTATAATAATGTAGATTACAAGGGGTGACAGTGTGATTGTGAAGGCCTTGTGGATCACACTCCCTTTGTCTAGTGTGTGGATGAATGGGTAGAAAAGTGGGGACAAAAGCTAAATGACAAATAGGGAGAGATGGGAGGGGGAATGGTTTGAGTGTTCTTTTTTAACTTATGTTTTTTATTCTTATTCTGATTCTTTCTGATGTAAGGAAAATGTTCAGAAATAGATTGTGGTGATGAATGCATAACTATGTGATCGTACTGTGAACAGTTGATTGTATATCATGGATGACTGTATGGTATGTGAATATATTTCAGTAAAACTGAATTAAAAAAAAAAAAAAAAAAAAAAACACCTGATGATCAGAAGCAGAACTGAGTCATCCAGTAGTTCAGTAATTACATCTTCAGTTTCTTGAATATCATTTCAGGGCAGAATACTACTTTGGGGTTAGAACTTCAGGTCTGTTGCTGGACTTGAGTACTGGATAGAAACTGAAAATAACCGCAAAACTACTAGATAACAGGGGTGAGGATGAAGTGATTGGGAAGAGAGACAGAGATGGAGAGGGGTCAAGGATGACTCCAGGGTTTTTGACCTGAGTGATAAGAAGGATGGAGTTGCTGTTAGCTGAGAAGGAGAAGATGAAAGAAGGTGCAGGATTGGTGAGGAATTTTGCTTTGATAAATTAAGTTTGAGATGCCTGTTAGACATCCAAGTGGAGATGCTGAGTAGAGAGTTGGTTATTCAAATGTGAACTTGGGGAGAAGGCCCTAGCAGGAGGTATAAATTTGTTAGTTATCAGCCTATAGATTTAAAGCCATGAGATAAGATAAGGAAATTTATCTACCAAGTAGTAACAACTAGATGGACATCAGACTTTTTAGGTAGTAGAAGACAATGAAAGAATAGTCTCAGAGTGCTAAGGGAAAATCTCTTAAATTAGAGTTTTATATTCTTTTAAACTATCATTCAAGAGTGAAGGCAAAGTAAAGGTGTTTTCTGACATACAAAGATGGAATTTACTAACCACAAACCATCATGTAAAAATAATAATAATAAAGATGTGCTTCTACAAGAAAATAACCTGATGGAAGTGCATAGGATAGGAAATAATGGTGAGTAAAAACATTGCTAAGTTTAGTTAGCTATTTATTGTGTTTCAAAAGGTAAAACTAGATAAAATTAGCAATATGTAGTCTGTTGGAGAATGTTCAGTGATTAAAGCATGCTAGACTCTTGACACATTTTAACTGAGTAAGTTAAAACCGTGTTGGAAAACTTACGGGTAAATATTATATTAAAAATTTAAGAACATTGCCACATGTCAAGTAGTCTTGGGAAAAAAAAAAAAAACGCAAATCTAATCAATATTATTGGTTTCCTTTGTCATTCTGCTTTCTAAATCCCTCTTTCCCTTTTCAAAGTAACCACTATCTTGAATTTATTTGATGTATTAGTCCCATGAATATTTTATACTGTAGTTCTTCTACACTCTTAAAATATTTTATATATATATATTTACACAAAATCAACATATAGGCTTCAGCTACATCAGCAAAATATAGTAGCTTAACAAACAAACATTGATTTTTTAAATTCACATTACCTGAGAACAGTAGGTCGACTACAGATTTATTTAGCTTACTCCATACATCTTCTATACTAGGATGGACCCAAGTTGAAAGAACAGGCACTGTTCTGGAGTATGCTATTCTCATGAAGGAAAGCAGAGAGGAACAACCAAACAATACAAACATAAAAGTGGAATACATCACATTTGCCAAAGCAAGTCACTTGACCAAGCCTGTAGTTGTGGGCAGGGAAGAAGGTTGGGAGGGAATAAATAATTATGAACAGATCATGAGATCTATCCTGTTTAATAACTCAAACATCTTAATGGCTTAAAACAATAAGGTCAGGCTAAATGACCATCGTGGGCTTTCTCAGAGCTTCATACTGTGTCACTGTGATCCTCACTTCAAGACCCAGGCTGACAGAGCAGCCACTATCTGCAATATTGCCAGTCCTGGTGGCCCAGGCAAAAGAAAGAACAGTGGAGCATACACTGGCTCAATAAAAGCTTCCCTGCAGAAGTGTCAGATGGCAGTTCTCTTGTTACGTTGGCCAAAGCCTGAGTCCAGCAGTACAGTGATGTATAATTTTCCCGTAAGGAGGGGCAACCAATATTAGTAAATAGTAATACAGTCTACAGTAGTTAAAATGAGAACATTTCAGACCCATCAGATTGGCATAAATTAAAAAGCATGACAACACCAAATATTTGGTGAGTTCATAGAGATACAGGCACTCATGATCATAATCTGCTGGTAGAATCTAATTATTTTAACTGCTTTGAAGAACAGATTGACAGTATCTAAGTAAAACTGAAAATGTATATCCATTTTCTAGTCCTGATGGAACTTCTTTAAGAATATTGTATTTTTAATTGCAAAAAAAATAAAAAAGGAAGCAACCTAAATGTTTACAGGAAAATGGAGAAATGTATTCTTCTATATCCATTAAAACAGATAATTTATGCCACATCTACTAAGGTACATAAATCTTAAATCTTCTGTATCCATTAAAACAAAAAAAATCAGAAATGAGTATGGAAAAATTTTAGTATATGATAGATATGGATGGTGGGAACAGTTCTGTCTTTTATCTTATTTCACAAAGGATTCTCTGACTTTTTTAGCACTAATTAAATTCTCCTTTCTTTTAAGTGGTATCTAGACTACAATATTAGAAGAATCCATTGTTTTTATTTTCTTCTTGACAGAAGCAATTAGTTGCTCAAAAAATTCACATAGAAGAGAATGAGGACAGAGATACAGGGCTGGAACAGAGACATAATAAAGAAGATCCAGACTGCATCAAAGCCAAGGTGCCCCTCGGGGACTTGGACTTGTATGATGGCACATACATAACTTTGGAGAGCAAAGATATCAGGTAAAGAGATTATCTTTCCAAAAATAAAATTAAGGTTTTCCAAACAGACCATTCTGAAATCAGTAAGAAAGTATTCCTATAATGAGAGTAAGCCTCAATTACAGCTGAGGTGATTAAAATTTGGAAGTTCAAAATGCATACTACATGTAGAATTCTTGCAAATAAGATAAAAACATAACACCACAGTAGAAAATCCACTGATATATAGTAAAAGAAATATACATGGACAATAAACATGTGGGAAAAGTATTTCTCAGTAATCATCAAATAAGTACAAATTAATTAAAACATTTAGATAGTTCTCCTGTTATCAAATTAGATGAAATCTGTAACTGGTGAAAATGCAGAGAGGCTGTCGGTGAAAGTGAAAATTGGTTTAACATTTCTAGAAACAATTTAGCACGAAGTATTAGCTTTTTAAAAGTCCACAATCTTAACATTATTTGTCCCACTTACTATTTGCAAACTCTTGACCTAGCCCATTTAAGTTGGACTCCCAAAATATTTAACTCAGACAGCTGCGATAGGAAAAATAAGAATGCTGACTGATACTGACTGTACAGTTGACATGCTGTAAGAATATAGTTCAATTAGCAAAAAAATTGTCATTTCTTAAATATCATTTATCTCACTTTTCATTCATTCATTACTTCTTGCTTCTTGATTTTAGCCCTGAAGATTATATAGACACAGAATCTCCTGTTCCACCAGACCCTGAGCAACCTGATTGTACAAAAATTCTAGAACTTCCATACAGTATACATGCTTTTCAGCACTTGCGAGTAAGTAGAAAACTTTAGTTATTTTTTTCGCATTTTTTCTTTCATTTGATCTCTTGCTTATAAAAACTTTCTTTCTTCTCTCTTCCCAGATTTCTGTTTTTTTTTTAAACTTGGAATGAAACTATTAAAATTCTTCAAAACAAATACCTCAAAATTTAGTATTACAAACTATACTTGTAATCTTTTATGCCTCATAATCTCCTTTTTTCTATGTTTTTGTTTTTGTTTTTTCCATTTTTTTTTTCTTCTTCTCCTCAGGGTGTACAAGAGAGAATTAATCTTTCCGCACCTCTATTACCTAAAGAGGATCCAATCTTCACATATTTATCTAAGCGATTAGGAAGGAGTATAGATGATATAGGTCACCTCATTCATGAAGGTCTACGGAAGGTAAGTCATAAGTGACTTAAAGGGCCAGGAGACTCTGTGTAAATAGAAAACATTTTTCTCTCATAAAATACCTGCCTAGCTTGTTTTTGTTTAGAGTGATTTTAAATTACGATTACATTAATATAAACTGTATAGTTGAAAGCTGGGAAGAAACATTGATAGATCAGTCCCCTTTACCAGGAGGGGGCGCTGAAAAGTTTTATCTTAACTAATGCATGAAAAAACAAATAATGAACTAATATAAACAACAGGACTTATGGGCTAGATTGTATATTTTGAGTGTGAAAGAAAATTTAACATTTTGGTATCTTTGATATATCTGCACACAATACATAGATTATCACTGTTCTCTGGACATGGAAAAGAATCACCACCAGCAATAAAATCTTCTTGTAATTTTCTTTTAAGGGAACATCTTTAAAAAAAATGAAATAGGGAATTATGTAACAGGACCCAAGAATTTAAATGTATCATTCAGGATAACATGTGGGAATTTAGAAAACGGTTTTTGCTCTTCTCTATGCCTAAGGAGTATCATAAATTGCAGGTTAGTTTCTAAGCAGTATTAATTATAGTGGTATTAAGTAAAATGTGTAATTGCAACATTTATATACGGTTTATTCAGATATCTGGCTATGCATGTCAAAAGAGAGGAATTGTCAGACAAAAGTATAAAAAACAGTTTGACTTTCAAATGCATTATATGTTTGTTTATTTTTTGTAGCTAAGTTACCTTCTTCATCTTGTTTTTCTGAAGGTAATGTAAAACATTTTGCATTCCCAGAACTTGATGATTAATATGGGAAACTGACCCAGGATTTAAAATATCCTTCAGAGAATGGTTAGTTGAGAGTAGACCATAGTGGTAAGTGCTCTATAGCAAACTAAAATAGGGGTTAACTGTGTGGTTCCTTTAGAATAAGTGGTTGGGGTTATCCTTCACAGAATGATGAAATTTAAGATGACATCTGAATGACAGGAAGGAACTAAACTTCGAAAATCAGGGAAGAATATTGTAGGCAAGGCAAGGACTCTGAAGACTGAATGAGCTCAGGTAGCATATAATCAAAGTCAGGCAAGTATGACTGGAGCACAGTGAGCATGGGAGAGGGTGATAGGAGATGAGCCAGAGAACTATGCTAGGGCCAGATTATGTAGGGCTTTGAAAGCCAGGGTAAGGACTTTTAGTTCCATTCTAAGTCTGCTGACAAGCTGGAACATAATTAATATTTTTAAAGATCACATTGGTTACTATATGGGGAAATGACTGGAAGGAGCCAAAACTGGAGAAATATAGAGACCAATTAGAAGGCTATTGCAGTAGTTCAGGGGAGGTATGAAGATGGTTTGGACTGGAATGGTTGGTATTGGAAATGAAGAGAATCGAACTATTTCAGGATATGTTTAAGAGTTATAAAAGCTGATGAATTGGATGTGGGAGATGAGGGAAAAGGAGAAACCAAGAATAACTCCTAAATTTTTTACTTGAGCAACTTGGAGGAGGAGCAGGATTGTTGATAGAAGAGGAGCTAGAGTTCTGTTTTGACCATGTTAAATTTAAGATACCTATGTGAGTCTAAAATTCCAGTAATGGTCAGAGCCTGGTATATAGATAGAGAATAATCATTAAATAGGGTGTATTTAAAGCCATGGGACTAGAAAAGTTTATCAGGGAGAGAGGGATGTTTGAGAAGCAGCTGGTCTGAGTTTTGGGGTACTCAACATTTAGCTATCAATCAGAGAGGGGAAAAGTCAGCAAAGGAGACTGAGGAGGGTGTCCAGGAGAGTGCAGTACCCTAACAGCCAAGAAAACAAAAAGTGCTTCAAAAGAATGAGAAAGTAATTATCAGTGACATCCCAACGTTTCTAGAATTGGGGAAGATTTGTGAGAAATCTTGTAAAAAGATTTTTCTTTAAATATTTTCCTCTTACCTCCAATAAGCTTTGATGCGCAAAGTATTCTGCTTATCATGTTTTTAGTAGTTCATATAGAATTTTTAATTGCCTCTTCTTGTCCCAATCCACAGTATTAACTCTGAAAATAAAAGACAAAAGTCAAAGTTCTTATTAATACAAAAGAAAAAACACCTACTTCATTTTTTGTTTTAAAGAAAACTTTCTCAAGGGACTTCAAAAAAATGAGATTGAAACCTAAGTCACAAGTCAGTTATAAAAGAATGTCATATTCATTAACCAACTGTAAGTAACAGAAGTTCACAGTTCATCTGTTCATCATGCTAAAATCTTTAATTGCATCACTCAAAAAATTATATACTTTACTTGAAGATAGAAAGCTTCAAGATGTATAACACAGGATGGGACTTATTATTTTAATCTTAAAAATAACTTTTTAAATTAAAATAATTGGTTCTTATAAAAAATTCAAACTATTTAAAAATATATAAAAGAGAAAGTATAATTTCACAACTCAGAGGTAATTACTGGTTTTTTAATATAACTTTTGGATATTGATTTTTAAACATCTTTATATTTAAACTTAAATATTCCCATAGGATAAATTTTTAATAGTGGAATCATGGAACTCCAAGGGGAATCATATTTTTAAACCTTTTACATTCGTATGAAATTGCCCCCAGAAATGCTGTAACAATCTAACCTTTCTACAGTTAATATCTGGGGTTAATATGCAATGTAGCCAGCAGTGAGTATTGGCGTTCTTTTTTAATGTTTGCCAGTTTGTAAAAGGACAACTTGTATCTTCTTAATTTCTATTCTTTGTGAAGTTATACATTTTTTTTACATGCTTGGTAGCCATTATTTCATATCTTTGAATTGTCTATGTTCTTGGCCCATTTTCTCTTGGGTCTTTGTCTTTAGATTTTTTAACTTTTTATATATATATATATAACATATATATATATATGTTAAATCTTGCCTGTCATATATAATTCAAATTTTTTTTCAGTTTATCTTAAAATTTATTACTTTTTTTCCATGCAAAATTTAAAACTTTCTCTACTTGGATTTAAACTTATGTTGGATTTTTGACATGTTTACTGTTTAACTTTCATGGAAATTAAATTCAGTATATGTTGGAGGAAGAAAAATCCAAACCACAAAAGGAACAAGCCCATCTGAACTTCTTTAACTTGACTAAATAATACACTTATTACTAAATCCTAAAGATTTAATTTTTAGAAGCTTAAAGGTTTGAATTAGATTTTAAACACATGTAAGTAAATGACAAATAAAAATTCATTCTAAACAAAAGCATAAGCCTGTCATTTGCTTCAATTCCTATCTTCATTCAGGTGGTAAATAAATAGGAATACCATTGTCATATGTTATCATAGTTCAGTAGTGTCATCTTAGAGCAACTGGCATGTCTAAATAGATTATGTATTAACTAATGAAATAGGACCCAACAAGTTGTGGCCCCTTGATGGATTTTTCATCTTTGTCTTCCCTTGGAATGATAGCCTAGAGTTAGATGTTCTCCATATAATGATTACATTGTAATGCACTTGCTCAATTGATGATAAAGAGTTTATTTTTTATGCAATTTTATTGAGATATTTTCACATACCATATAATCCATCCAAAATATACAATCAGTGGCTTACAGTATCATCATATAGTTGTGCATTCATCACCACAGTCAATTTTAGAACATTTTCATTACTCCAAAATAAAGAAAAAAATAAAAATAAAAAAGAACACCCAAAAAGGGAGGCTGTTTTTTGACAGGTGTTTATTTGTACGTCCTCTGTGTTATCACTACTATGATTAAATAAGTCTTTAATTAAGTAATTCTTCATCTTGAATTTCAGGAGAGCTAACATAGTGTTCATTTTGAACATTCTAAGTTAAAGACTCTGTCTTGAGCTGTATTTGATGGTCATTTTATTTCTTTAATCTCTAGAACTCTTCCTCATGGGTACTGTATAACATGGCTTCATTTTACTGGAGAATAAAGAATGAGCCATATCAGGTAGTGGAATGTGCCATGCGAGCACTTCACTTTTCTTCCAGGTAAGGATCCTTCCTTTGTACCTCCTGATTTTCCACTGTTAGAGAAACAATACATACAACACAATAAGCAGCAGCATTGTATTATACTTATACTCCCCTCAGTCCCTTTTCAAAGAAATTAGTCTCATCACAAAAAATCAGATGTCAAAAGTTTAAAGTGATAATTACATAAAATACTTCTGATTTCTGTTAAGAAAAAAATACGTAATGTACATGCCCTCTGATTAATTTGAGACTTGAATGTAAGAACTTTGGAGAAATTAGCATAAATTAATTTTTTCTTAAAGCAAATATAAGCCCTAAATACATTTTAAAAGGATAAAATGTCTGCCAGATCTTACTTTTGTGGCAAAATTTGTAGCTATCAGATTGAGTAAGCACCATCAATATAGTAAAAATGAAACATGATTAACTTAAATTATTTTCTCCACTTATAAATATACTCAAAGTTATTTTCCTAAGCACAATAACTTAGAATGTCGGTTTTCCTTATCAGGTAGTTATAGCTAATTGTGGAACACATGCTTCTTTCGTAAGATCTAATTACATCTTTCCTTCTCTTTTAGGCACCATAAAGACATTGCCCTTGTCAATCTGGCAAATGTTCTACACAGAGCACACTTTTCTGCTGATGCTGCTGTTGTGGTCCACGCAGCTCTGGATGATAGCGATTTCTTCACCAGCTATTACACTTTGGGGAATATATATGCAGTAAATACAACTTTTTGCTTCATGAGGCAAACCAGATGCTATTTTCACCCCCTGTCCCCACCATAGAATATCTTTTTTTTTTTTTTTTTTTTTGGTCTTATCAAGGGAAGGGGATAGAAATGAAGAAATTAAGGGGGAAATCCTCAACACATTAATGTATCATAGTTGTTCTAGCCACTTGACAGATAAAAAAATTAATCAATTGATTAATTAAACTCCTACAGAGTATACCTCTTAAAATAGCAATACCTTCCAACTAAGCCATCCAACAGCCTACCTTCATATTGTAGAGATTTAGCCACTGATCAAAATAGTATTCACTGTAAAATGAGATATAGGCTTGATCTCATAAATCATTAGGAAGTTTGGACAGATGCATCCAGGCCATGGCTAACTTTTTACTTCCTGTGTGTGTATGTTTTGTTTTGTTCTGTTTTGTCTCTTCAGATGCTTGGGGAATATAATCACTCAGTGCTTTGTTATGACCATGCTTTACAAGCCAAACCTGGGTTTGAGCAAGCTATAAAGAGGAAGCATGCTGTCCTATGTCAACAAAAACTCGAACAAAAATTGGAGGCTCAACATAGGTAATTAAGAGAAGGAATTTCACTGAAGCACGAGCACTGTAGAATCTTAGGTTAGATCTGTGTAAGGTGATACCAGTGTTGCTTTGGTAATTAGAATTAAGAAAGAACCCCTTCACTACTGCTGGTCCTGTCCCCTTTCTCCAAATCCAGGTGGTTTATCACACACCAGTGGATTTTAGAAAGAGAATGTTTACAATAAAAGCTGTAGTTTCAATCTTTACAATTTGGGGCATCCATTATTTTTATGAAGTCACGTTGGGTGCAGGGGAGCAGGATATTCAGTAGTTCTGTGAGTTTCATTTCTATTTCCATGCAATACACCAAGTGTCAGTAAAATCGCTTGCATGTGCCACATTTGATCTTTCTCTCCTTTGGCTCCTAGGGTTGGGCTTTATGTAGTTGAGAGACATTATTTGGCCCACAATTTAATCAGACTTGTATGTTAAGTTATATAATAATGGAATTCTATTGTAGTTGGTCCTTGTAGTATACCTAATGGAAAATATGTTTTTATTCTATAAATAAGTCCAATTAAGAAAGTTCATGAAACTCAGAACTGAATTGTTCATTTCTTATAGAATTGGCCTAATTTGATTATTAGACATTTAAATGGAGATTTGGAATTTAATTTTTCTATTTGCTTATTTTTCAATCTGTTCAAAGGATAATGAAATGAAAAGGAAGGTATGATAGCTTACCTTGATAACTGGCTTCCGTTACAACTGATCAAAACTTGTTCTGTGATTTCATTCATAAAATTGAGCTTCTTCCTAAATTTTGCTCTTAAGAGTGGAAGTAGTTCTCTCTTCCATAGTCTATACCATTCCTAAATCTATAGTGTAATATAATAGGTAATAAGAATTTTGTTACTAATTGTAATCAAACAGCTGATTTATTGAAATCAGGTAGTAGAGAATGTTCCCTTCTGAGCAGAATTTTCCGTGGTTTTTTCCCTATGTCTATAAACCAAGGAGCTAGAGTGTGAGAGCAAGGTGCTGTGGCCTTACTCTTAACATTGCCTTTAGGAAGAATCTAAGGAAAGATTAAAAGGAGGAAAGGATTTGCATATTTTTTATGGCACTTGGAAAGCTCAACACACCACTTAATGTCAAAAAAAATATTTTTAAGGGAAGAATTTCACATCCTGTATTTTGCCCCTGAGTTTTAATAAAAGAATAGCATTAATTTAGTCCTGTTATTCCTGAAGCTGTGGTAGAGTAGTTGCATGTTAGAATAAAAGAAAAAAAACTTAGCCATTATTGCGAAGAACCAGTATCTAAGTGGGTTAAAAATTCACCATTCCAAAGCTCTGTAACTTTTTCCTGGTGTTAAAAAATGTTAAGATCCCTCCAGCGAACACTGAATGAGTTGAAAGAGTATCAAAAGCAGCATGACCACTACCTGAGACAGCAGGAGATCCTAGAAAAACATAAGCTAATTCAGGAGGAGCAAATCTTAAGAAACATCATCCATGAGACTCAGATGGCAAAAGAGGCACAATTAGGTAAGTATTAATTCCAAGCGATTGAGGACAGATTAGGAAATTTACTTCTAGCATGTTTTACTTTCATAACTTCTGTGTAGCCATGAGCAGTATAAAGTTGTGCTTTTGACTCCTCTTAATGTTAAATCTTAAAATAAAGATTCTTCACAGCGAGTATACCAGGTGGCCTGGAGAGCTAGTTTTGGACCTTCTTGCTTTTTTTTCATTCACATTGCAAAGTAAAAACCAAGTCTTTTAGATCCCAGGAGTCTTAAAACATTTTTTGCCCTCTGTGCCTTATATCAGTGTTTCTCCAGTTTTAATGTACATATGAATCTCCTGGAAATCATACTTCAGACCTACCTCAGGCTTTCATTCAGTAGGTCCAAGGTATGGCCTGAGATGGTCTTTCTAACAAGTTCTCAGGTGATGCTGGATCCTGTTGGTCTGCATTCAGATACACTTGGAGTAGCATGACCCTACAATAAGTGAATACAAGCTGGCCACAGCTTAGAAACAAAGCACCTACTCTTCAGCTAAGACAGACAGTAAAGCTAAATGTTCTTTTTTTGTTACCTTCTAAAAACAACCTTTTTTTTTTTGAAGTGAGATTTTAGAGATCAACTTAGATCAATGGACTTGTTTCAGGGGATTCTGAAATCCTTCCAAAATTATATGCGGAATTGCGTATGTGCATCATTTATTTCTGGGAAGTGGGTATAAAGTGTTTATTAAAATATCTTAGAGTCCATGACCCCCACAATAGAAAGAACCTGGGGTTTTAGATTTGGGGGATCTTGGATTGACAGTAAATCCATGGTTTAGTTTTATCCAGAATGTTTAGTTTCTAATCATACCCCAAGGGAGCAGATCTGACATCAAGACACTAGAGAATGATTTAATAGAATCCATTAAATTATACCCTTCTCCCCAGATAAATACCTTGGTCTGAAAAACCTCTTAGCCTTTGAATCTCAGCTATTTACAGTCCATTTTACAATCTACCTAATGAGTTTTCTTTGCTATTTTAAGTGTAAAGATGTATTGAGTCCTTGGGATTATTTACTGCTCAGTCTACTGAAGTGTAGCCAGAGCCCTTTTATATAAATTGAAACAAAATTATAAAGTAAATAAATTCTCTGCAGAGTGATTTCCATAGTCTCTTAAAACTATGGAATCAGTAGATTTTACAATTATAGAATATAATTGCCCAAAGATACTTCAGTGATCATCTAGAAGAGCCCCATTGTTTTATGGGTAAAAAAACAGGAGTTTCTTTAGGATGATTTAATTTAATTAACTGTATTAAGTATCTCCCCTGTGTAAGTGCTCTGCTAGGCTCTGAGGGAATCAGGGTTAAAGCTAAATGACTCAAAATCAGAAAATCATATTGGCATGGCTGACCTTCCTCAATATATTTAATTTCCTTTCCTATTCCAGGAAATCATCAAATATGCCGTCTGGTCAATCAGCAGCAGAGCTTGCATTGCCAGTGGGACCAGCCTGTGCGCTACCATCGTGGAGACATCTTTGAACATGTGGACTATGTTCAGGTCTTTTTCTTGATCTCTTCTAGTACTTAAAAATGATTGCATATCTAAGAGTAATATTGCTTTGTCCCCTGTTCCGATTTGCTAGTGTTGTTGGAATGCAAAATACCGGAATTGGATTGGCTTTTATAAAGGGGGTTTATTGGTTACAAATTTACAGTTATAAGGCCATAGAAGTGTCCAAACTAAGGCATCAACAAGAGGATATCTTCACTGAAGAATGGCCAATGGTGTCTGGAACACCTGTCAGCTGGGAAGGCATGTGGCTGGCATCTGCTGGTCCTTTGCTCCTGGGTTGCATTTCAAAATGATTTTCTCCAAAATGTCTCTGGGCTTGTCTCTCTTAGCTTCTTCAGCTCCTGTGCATCTAGGTGTTTGGGTCCTCTCTTAGCTTCTCTGGGGCAAACTCTGGGCTAGCATCTCTAAATGTCTCCAGGCATCTCAAAGCATCAGCAAGAGTCTCTCCAAAAGTCTGTCTCAGCATCTCTGAGCTTCTCCTCTCCATGAGCTCTTTTAAAGGACTCCAGTGATCTAATTAAGACCTACCCTGAATGTATGGGGTCAAATCTCCATGGCAACATTCAATCAAGAGGTCACACCCAAATCAAAAGGATTAATAGATCTGTACTCACAAGATTGCATTAAAGAACATGGCTTTTTGAGGGACATAATATATCCAAACCAGCACATCCCCCTTGATGCCTTGTATGTTGATCCATGAAATCTGTGACTTTCACTTACCTTTTTAAGATTCTTAGTGTTATTTTTATAAAATCAAATTTTGTGGGGAGTACTTAGTTACTCCACGAATGACATTTCTACTTCCCAAAATATCTGTATATACCACATTTGCTTCTTTTCTTCTTTGCCATGGGAGCTAGGATTGGGCTATTGTTACTACTTAATTCAAAGCCTTCATCTTTCCATCTTAAACCTATTAGAGGCCTATAATTTAAAATCTGGGAAACAGTAGTCATGCTCTCTCTTTCTTCAACCAAAATGTCAACAAAATGATCATTATCAACAGAAAATATTTATTAAGCACCAGTGCTAGGCACATGCTCTCTCTCACTTATGTGTATGTGTGTATACATACACACACATACATGTACCTACACACACACATATATATATACACAGTCCTGGCCTAGATACCTAGTTAGAAAGAAAGGATATATAAATGCAATGATATCAAATAGCATTAATTGATGCTGAATGAGTGATATAGACAGTAAGCACCACCAGAATTCCAAGTATCATCGAAAAGAATAAATAGTATTTATCCTATTCTTATGAAAAACTCATCACGACCGTAATCATAAATATAGAACTTTCCATGAGATAAGTAGTTAAAATGATTAGAAGATCAGAAGATCTTCTGTAGGAGAACAAACCAAGAAAAATGAGAACTCTTTAATCTGGAAAGAACCTAGACAATGCTGGGAAAAGAGTAAGAAGCAAAATTAAGAAGCTGTTTAGGAACAGAAGTGTTAATATGGACCAAAAAATTTCTGTGGTTTTTGTGAACCAGCTCTTAGCAATGTCACATATTTGGTTTTGAAGAGAAGGAGTAAAGGAAGAACAGACTCATACCCTCTGGGATTGTAGTTCTTGTCTTAAATCCAAGCATTTTAAGAGGAAAAAAAGGGAATATCCAGAAATGGAATAGATTGAAATGCAGTGTAACTTTTGGCATGGGTACATCACAGTGGTCTCAAGACAGACTGTTTGGAAGACTGCCTTGTACCAGCGTAGCTTCCAATATTATATATCCGTAAAATTGTATCACCAGTATATAGTGAAAGAATTCATTCCTATTCATAAAGGCCTAGAACTTCAAATTTATCATAGGCATTCCTGTTTCTTGTGTCTTCCTCCTCCAGCCTTCTCTGATCCCATTCTCTTTATCTAGCAATGTTGCAGAAATATACAGAACTATAGTATATTGTGAGAATATCAAACATTGTTGTACACTGGTTTGGGGGAGGCTGAATATGTTTGTATTATTTCATCTCCTGATTTCTCCTTTCAGCCTCTAATGCTTTTTTTAGGGATTGACTGTACAATAATCTTTAGTCTCTAAACAATAGCTAAATTAAACTATTAAGAACCCTTTCCATTGCTTCTTCTCATGACATACAAATTTATAGAGTAATAATCATTTTATTCTAGGAAGAGGAGGAAAGAAATGAATCAAATATGTAAATCAGCTGATCATTAAGCCTAAAAGAGTCTCAATCATAGGAATGAAATAAAGGGACAGGAAGACAATCCATACCATTTCTCTCATACTCCAGTGACAGAGTTTATTGAAAGTTGCTAAACATTCATTATCCATGAGAGAAAACTGGGCATAGTTCTTAAAATTAAAAGTTCTGATTGTTTTATTACGGAATTACTTTCTGATTTTCTACTAATTGTGAATATTCACTAATCTTTATTGGTTTGAATTCAGATTTAGTAATAACTCCTTATCTACCTCCAGTTTGATTTAACTTTTCATTTTCTAGTTTGGTGAGGATTCATCAACCTCCAGTATGACATCTGTGAACTTTGATGTTCAGGCAAATCAGAGTGATGTCAGTGATTCAGTCAAGCCTTCTCCCATAGCCCATTCTATTCTCTGGATCTGGGGCAGGAACTCTGATTCCTACAGGGTAAGTTAATAGAGGTTGTTGAGGGAGTTTTCTCAAATAGTTGAGATCCCCTAAGGCAGTGGACCTCAGACTCACTGATATTAACATGGCCCCTATCATCATTCAGCTTATTTCAGAAAACATTTATTAAACTTCTACAAAAATAAAAGATGCTGCTAGTTAGAGAATAAGTAAAACACAGGCTCTCCCTTGAATTCATCTTGCCAGTCAAGCAGGGAAGATAGATAACCTGATTTCAATACATATAGCTATGGTCTCTGAGTATAATTAACAACTTTAACAAGTTTCTGTACTTGACCTAAGTGTATGCTTGTATATAGTTCACTTATTTCATTTATTTAATATATATTTATTGAGCCTCAACCATGTTCCACGCTGTGTTCTAGGTATTAGGAATATAGTAGATACGCTCCTTGCTTTGCTGGAACATTCTAGCGGAAAATACAGACAATAAACAAATTAATAAATCTCTGTATTTCTAGGCTGACTGAGAAATAGTTGTATGTTAGTTGGTGGCGATATCAAGATTTGAGGGTGGGGACCATGTTTGTTTTGTTCACCCTTAAAATTTCAGAATTTAATCACATTTTTATTCTAACAGAATTAATACTACCATGCAGATTTGATTGTATGTATTGTAAATACCCCAAAGTTTAAATTGCTTCTAGGTAAGTTTAGTAAGCTTCTGGTATGTGACATTTTTATTTAGAAAAAATGATTATTTCATAAGTCAAAAAGCAGTTGTTAAACTTTAGCCCTAGAAATGAAAAGGTTTTTGTTCAGGGAAAAATAGTTTTCTATGCCTATTTTAGAAGCAAATGCATGCTTTCAGGTGCAGATAATAAATTCCAATTCAAACTAGCTTTAAAAAAAAGAAAACTTGCCTCATATATCAGGAAGTCCAGAATTAGGGCATTCTTCAGGTTTGGTTGATTCGGTAGCCCAGTGATAATATATCATCAGTGACCCGTTTCTTTCTGTTTCTCCACTTTGCCATCTACAGTGTTGGTTTCATCCTAAAGCTTATTTCATCCTGATTATTTAAGATGACAGCCAGCAGCAACTAGAACAACATTCTATTTTGTTCAGGTGTGGCATAAGAGACTAACACTTGCTTTTCTTTCAAGAAAGCCTTTCTTTGTGGCTCATTGACTTAGCTAGCTTAGACCTGGCCAACCCTGAACCAGTCTGTGATAAAACAAGTGGAATTACTGTGCCTGACTTAGACAAGTAATTATAATCTGAGGTAGAAGGAACGCTACAAAATCAACCACACTGTCTACCACATTTATCTTAAAATATTAAACTTCTTTTCAATTACCCGACTATATTTATATTCTTTTAAAAGTTCATTTAGTTTATTGAGATATTGAATCCAAAGGAATTTATGAGAAACTTTTTTTCTTCGTTAGGACAAACAGCATATTCTGTGGCCTAAAAGAGCAGATTGTGTGGAAAGCTACCCTAGAGTTCCTGTTGGTGGGGAATTACCAACCTATTTTCTGCCTCCGGAAAACAAAGGACTCAGGCAAGTGCTGATGGATTTGGCAAAGCCCTGATTCTGCATGATTGTCATCCAGCAGTTCTTTGAGATCACCAGACTTGGACTTGAAAGGCTAAATCTTTGTTTTGAAGTCACCCAAACTGTGAAAATGTGAACCTTGTTCCTTTTTTTAATGCCAGGATCCACGAACTCAACAGTGATGATTATTCTTCAGAAGAAGAGGTCCAAACCCCAGACTGTTCCATAACTGACTTCAGAAAAAGCCAGACTCTGTCCTACTTAGTCAAAGAATTAGAGGTCCGCATGGATCTGAAAGCCAAAATACCAGATGACCATGCACGAAAAGTAAGGCTCACTTAGGTTGGTCTTTATTTCTTTCCATTCTGGGTGACTTCAGAAGTCTGTTAGGTAGGACAAAACTTTGATAGAGACAGTTGTTGAGCTTTATGTTTATAAAACTTGAAGGACAGAGTTAAAGAATTGGTGAAATGATTGAGAAATCAGGCATGCGATTAAAGGAGTGCCAGGAAAGTGTTTTTCAGGGCTACTGCTTATATAGACCCCCTAAACTCTATTTCTTTAATGAATAACCCAGAACTCTCAATTTACCTAATGGAGTTAGGCTAAAGGAGATCATTCTGACCAACTTCAATTTAGCTTTGTATCCTCCAAGCTTCCAGAAGTTTGTATAAATTGAAAGCATGAAGGTTCTTTTCCACAGCCTTATCAGCCCTACTTTGGCCTTTTATGAGGCCCTTGGGAATTTGTATGAATTTGAAAACCCCTTTGCAAACATTCTGAGTAAGTCTGTTAAACTGTTTTCTTTAATTCCTATTAGTTATTTATAACCTAGAATGTTTTAATATTGAGTTGTAGATTACTATATTAGATACCATTCCATAGATACAAATGAAAGAAAACAGACCATCACCATCACAGCTGCCTTTTTTTTTCTTTTTAAGCTTAATTTCAAAACTGCAAGCAGTTTCTGCTTACAGTCATGAAACATTTCCTGAAGCAAAAAAATGTGCCGGGCAGTATGGGGTGCTAAGAATACAAGGATAAATAGGCCATAATACCTGCCTTAGAGTTGCTCACAGTTATATAAATGCTCCAAGAACATAAAATAGGTTAACTGGGGATATAGTGCTTTTCCAGCTAGGGAAGATAGCAGATTTTCATCATATCAGGGGTTACATGCTATCATCTTCTGAATAATTTCTCGTTCAGTCCTGGGCACTTAAGTTGACTTTAATAAGGTATGTTCATTTGCCTTAATGCATGTGTGTGTATATATCTTCTAACTTATTTTAAAGGAAAATTTCAAATATATAAAAGAGTAGAGAGAATAATATAATGAATCCCCAGGTACTCATAGCTCATCTTATGGCCAATCTTGTTACTCCTTGATGTACTCTTAAGAAATAATGTGCATTACCTATGTACTGGCCTTAAAAATCAGTGCATATATGTCAGCAGGTCAACACCTACTGGTGTGTTGTTGACCTCATTATGTATATGATTATAAATATCTGTTCAGATTAACTATTCCTAAGAAGTTCAAGTAAAGACTGCCATGTATCGAAGTTCTTTTAAAATGTCTTCCCTGTTATTTTAAATTGAGTGCATCTTCATGTTGGTATTTTCAGATTTTACTTTCCCGTATTAATAACCATACTAT
Organism: Choloepus didactylus; assembly: GCF_015220235.1. NCBI lineage: Eukaryota > Metazoa > Chordata > Mammalia > Pilosa > Megalonychidae > Choloepus > Choloepus didactylus. The sequence goes on along the minus strand of NC_051312.1, from coordinate 36,322,628 downwards.
CCCAGAAGAAGAAATTGGATCTTTCTTATTCCATGCTATTAACAAGGTGAGTCACCTACTTTGGACATCTGAAACTTAAACGCTTAGTAATTGCAATTAAAAGTCAAAATGTACTTACTAAAAATCCTTTGGAGCAATTATTCTTGTATTAACTGAAATATTTTGGGTTTTTTTTTAGCCAAATGCTCCTGTCTGGCTCATACTCAATGAAGCTGGACTCTACTGGAGAGCAGTAGGAAATAGCACTTTCGCTATTGCTTGTCTTCAGAGGGCTTTGAATCTAGCTCCACTTCAATACCAGGACATTCCTCTTGTCAACTTGGCCAACCTTTTGATTCACTATGGCCTTCACCTTGATGCCACTAAGCTGTTACTTCAAGCTTTGGCGATCAATAGCTCTGAGGTGAGATTTTATGTTTCTTTGTAGCTCCATATACTATTTAGAGGAGTCAAAGTGCAATTTGTATTTTTCTAGGGAGGGCATAAAAAAAAATGCCATGTTTTGTTTTTCAGAATACAATTACTTATTTCTAGAGAGGGCCTAAAAAAGATTTTGTTTTATTTTTGAAGGGTTCTGTTTATAAATGAGTAAACTTATAATAATATAGTTAATTGTTTTAGAAATTTACATTTAAATAAGAATGATATAACTGCTAAAAATACTTTGCCACTTTTTTATGTCAGTCTGAAACATTTAGTTCTTATTTTATCCTACTCATCACAGCATGTACACTGCTTAATATTACACTGTTTGCAACTTTAAGTTATAGATATTTTTATATCAACCAAGTCAGAGCACAATTTAAAGGTTGTTCTGGTGAGAATAGATAGGTTGCACGCACAAGGATCAGGCACACCCCAAATGCATCTTCCAGAGACTCATGCATGGGCAGAGCGGAAGAGTGAGGCATGGACGCACCAAAGGGAGGGTACTTGGGGTCCTTTGGCCCCCATGCTGTGGGGTTTCTTCCTTGCTCTCTGGCTTGTGTAGCCCCACTGAGAGCTTGGCACCAGACCAGATCCAAGAGACTCTCAGGACTGTTGGGAGCCACAAGGAAGAATAGGGGCCGAATTTCTGTCTCTGGCTCCCAGGATGTGTGCCATTTGCAAAGGGGCTTGGGGACCACTGGGTTAGACAGTTGACATAGGAGCCAGCCAGTCCTCCCAAGAGATTACAATGCATTCTCAAAACAAGGACTTAACTTCCAGGAAGATGGTGGAATAGGTGAGGTAGAGCAAAATTCTCCTCCAAAAGAAACTAGAGAAAAGACAGAAAATGCCCAGGACAGTGGTCCCCAGGTACAAGCGGCCAGAGAGTGACCTCTACAATATGTATGGGGACTTGGATGAAAAAGCAGAGAAATTGCATCTCAAAGGACCTGGTGAGTTTATTCACCTGGGACTGCCACCCAGGACTGGCAACAGTGAGGTGGCCTCTGAGCAGGGGAGGGAGCAGCTCTCCACTCCTGCGCACCCACCTCAGCAATTAGCTGGGAAGATAATCCTCCTCAGCCCAGCAGCTGGGAGCTCCTGTGAGGGAACCCAGGAAACAGTGGACCTGTGTTGGCCACATTTACTCTCCCTCCACAGAAGTCAGTGTGTATATGAGCAAGAGGCAGGGATAGGCAAAGGTGCCACACGGAAACACCAGGAACCCCTTGCCCACCTCAGAGGCTCACAGGTGCACAGTGGGCAGGGAGCAGGCCACATTTGAGCTGGAGGGTGAGATGTGCAGCCCCACAGCCTGAGAGTGATCCACTCAGAGGCCTGGGAATCACCAGACCCACAGTGCCCTTAAGCAGACTCCCTGCTGAACTGCACAGGGCCCATGCCCCGATCCCCAGGGATGGCAGTCCCTAGTGCACACAGAGAATTGGTACGCTGATTGGATTTACACCTGGTTTGGACCCTGCTCAGCAACAGGTGCAGCTGGGGGAAAGCTGGCTTGAGGGTAACAGGTGGCTCAAGTGTGCCATCAGCATGGTAGATGGGGAAAGTGCACTCCAATAAGCTGTGGCTTTGCCAAAAAACATATAAAAGTGCAAATAATCCTGCATTTCCCAAAGTAACCTTATCAAGATAAGCAAATGTCCTGAAGTCAACAGAAAATCACAGAGCACATGAAGACCCAAGAAGATACGGACAAGCCAAACAACCAAATTAAAAAGCCAGAGAAGACACAGAACTTGGAGCAATTAATCAAAGAAGTACACAAAAATCTCCAAAACAACTTCATTGGATTGGCTAAAACATACAGGTCATCAAGAAGATTTGAGAAAAGCATAAAGAGGAATTTGAAAGAGTAAATTAAAAAAATAGCAGATCTTATGGAAATAGAAGATACTGTGGATCAAATTAAAAATATGCTAAAGACACAGAACAGCAGATTTGAAAAGGCAGAAGAAAGAATCAGTGAACTAGAGGATAGACGATTGAATACAAACGCACAAAAGAACAAATGGTGAAAAAAATCAAAAAATTTGAAATGGAGCTCAGGGAAATGACGGATAACACAAAGTACACAAATATAAGAATTATTGGTGTCCCAGAAGGAGAAGAGAAGGATAAAGGGCTAGGAAGAGTATTTGAAGACATAGTTGGGGAAAACTTCCCAACTCTTCTAAGCAAATAAATATGCAAATCAAAGAAGCCTAACGAACTCCAAATAGAATAAATCCAAATAGAACTTCTCCGAGACATATACTAATCAGATTTTCAAATGCTGGAGAGAAGGAGAAAGTCCTGAAAGCAGCAAGAGAGAAGCGATTCACCACGTACAAGGGAAACCACATTAAAACTAAGTATTGACTACTCAGCAGGCACCATGGAGGCAAGAAGGCAATGGTATGACATATTTAAGATTCTGAAATAGAAAAATTGCCAGCCAAGAATTCTTTATTCAACAAAGCTCTCCTTAAGAACTGAGGTAGAGTTTAAAATTTTCACAGACGAACAAATGCTGAAAGAATTTGTTAATAAGAGACCTGCCCTGTGAGAAATACTAAAGGGAATTCTACTGGCTGAGGAAAAAAGAAAAGAGAGAGAGGCCTGGAGAAGAGCACAGAACTGAAGAGTATTAGTAAGGATAACTTAAAGGAAAAAAAGAGGGAGTGGGGTGGGAATAGATCGACAAAAACCAAAGGATAAGGTGGTTGGTTCAAGAACTGCCTTCACAGTAATAATTTTGAATGTGAATGGATTAAACTCCCTGGTTAAAAGAAACAGACTGGCAGAATGAAAAAAAATAGATGTGACAAATAAAAACCAATGGATAAAATAGTTGCTTCAAGAACTGCCTTTATAGTAATAACTTTGAATGTGAGTGGATTAAACTCCCCAATTAAAAGATACAGATTGACAGAATGGATTAAAAAGTATGAACCTTCAATATGCTGTTTACAAGAGACTCATCTTGGACCCAGCAACCCAAAGAGATTGAAAGAGAAAGGATGGAAAAAAATATCCCATGCAAGCTTCAGCCAAGACAAAGCAGGAGTAGCAATGCAATTATCAGACAAAATAGACTTTAAATGTAAAGATGTTATAAGAGACAAAGAAGGGCACTATGTATTAATAAAAGGGACAATTCATCAAGAAGAAATAACAATCATAAATGTTTATGCATCCAATCAAGGCACTCTAAAGTGCATGAGACAAGCATTGGCAAAACTGAAGGGAGCAATAGACATTTCTACAATAACAAGGGGAGACATCAGTATACCACTCTTCTATAGATAGAACAACTAGACAGAGAATGAATAAGAAAATTGAGAACCTAAACAATGTGATAAATGAATTAGAATTAAGAGACATATATAGAGTGTTACATCCCAAATACCAGGATATACATTCTTCTCTAGGCACAAAAAAAGCCTCAATAAATTTAAAAAGATTGAAATTATTCAAAGCACATTCTCTGACCATAATGGAATCCAACTAGAAATCAATAACCACCAAAGAACCAGAACATTCACAAATATGTGGAGGTTAAACAACACACTTCTAAACAGTCAGTGGGTCAATGAAGAAATTTCAAGAGGAATCAGTAAATATCTAGAGATGAATGAAAATGAGAACACAACATGTCAAAACCTATGAAGGTAACATCACTCTAATACCAAAGTCAGATAAAGATACTACAAGAAAGGAAGACTACAGGCCAGTCTCCCTAATGAATATAGATTCTCAATGAAGTACTTGCAAATCTAATCCAAAGGCACATGAAAAGACTCATACACCACAACCAAGTGGGGTTCATTGTAAACATGCAAGGGTGTTTCAACATAAGAAAATCAATCAATGTAATACTACATATTAACAAATTGAAAGGGAGAAATCAAATGATTATCTCAACAGATGCTGAAAAACCATTCGACAAAATTCAACATCCTTTTTTGATAAAAACACTTCAAAAGGTAGGAATTGAGGGAAACTTCCTCAATATGATAAAGGGCATATGTGAAAAATCCAAAGCCAACATAGTACTCTACAGTGAAAGACTGAAAGCCTTTCCTCTAAGATCAGGAACAAGACAAGGTTGCCCACTGTCACCACTATTCAACATTGTGCTAGAAGTTCTAGCCGGAGCAATTCAGCAAGACAAAGAAATAAAAGGCATCCAAATTGGAAAGGAAGAAGTAAAACTATCATTATTTGCAGATGATATGATCTTATATTTTAAAAATCCTGAGAAATCAACAGCAAAGCTACTTGAGCTAGTAAACAATTTCAGAAAAGTATCCGCATACAAGATTAATGCACAAAATCAGTATTGTTCCTCTATACCAACTCTAAAGACCTAACTGAAGAGGCAATCAAGAAAAAAATTCCATTCACATTGGCAATAACAATGTTCATAGCAACATTGTTCACACTTGCCAAGAGATGGAAATTATCAAAGTGTCCATCAACAGACGAGTGGATAAACAAAATGTGGCATATACATACAATGGAATACTATGAACTATGCAGCAGTAAGAAGAAACAAGGCCCTGAAACATGACAACATGGATGAACCTTGAAGGCATAAATGCTGAGTGAAATGTCAGACACAAAAGGAGAGATATTGTGTGTTATCACTAATACAATCTCCCTGAACAATGTAAAATCAATGTCTTATAATGTAGAATATAGGGGAACTATAGATAGAAGATAGTGAAGGGGGAATGATTACCTAAGACATACAGACATGTTAATGAGGATGGGAATGGACAGGTGATGTTAGTTCCTTAATGGGATTATAAGTATCAGTGCTTCGTTGTAGGTGAACATGATTGAAAGGGGTTGTTTAAAGGCATGTATCCCACAGATTAGCACTACACATGTAAATAAGTGCTTGCATGATCTCCTTCTAAGGTATGACACTGGTACAAAGAGTTAACAACAGAATGGTATATGGGAAAAACTACCCATTTCGTATTATAGACCGTATTTAGTAGGAATACCTTACCAGTACCACACAAATACTAGGGATAAATAGTTAGGGGCTGATGGGGTGTTTGGGGTTATGATAATTGTTTAAAATTGAGAGTGATGATAATTGTACAACTAAGTGAAGATAATATGAGACATTAATTGTTTATCTTGGACAGAATATATGTTATGTGAAATTAGGAACACCTTACTTAATAAGTCAATCCCTTGATCTTGAGGCTTGCTCTAGTGAAACCTAACAGCTGTAAAGGGAAGGCTAAGCCTACCTATAATTATGCCTAAGAGTCACCTCCAGAGTACCTCTTTTGTTACTTAGGTGTAGTAGCCCTTCTCTCTCTAAGCCCAACTCTGCAGATAAATTCATTACACTCCCCTTATGTGGGATATGACTCCCAGGGGAGTGAGTCTCCCTGATAATGTGGGACACAACTCCCAAGAATGAACCTGGCCCTGGTATCAAGGAATTGAGGAGGTCTTCTTTACCAAAATGGGGAAAAGAAAGTTAACAAAATAAGGTTTCAGTGGCTAAGAGATTTCAAATAGTGTCGAGAGGCTATCCTCTTACTCTTATGTAAGCTCCTGCGAGATATTCCAAATGCCCACAGTAAGCCAAGCCCTAATCAACAGTAGTCCCAAAAATACTAAAGAATACCTAGGTCCCTATCTGAAAGTCTATAAAAGTTTCACTTACTAAGTTTACTTTTCAGAAACTTAAATCTTCCCAAGTATTACTATGCCAAGTAAGTCCCAAAACCCAGAGGCATCAGTCTCTTCAAGAACATCAACCAGATGCATCCCCTTCCCCATAATGTCAACATCCCTTTTGAATATGAAAAAGTTGGGGTGGTCACTCCCCAGAAATCCCTGAAGATTGAGAAAGTGATCAAATGAGAGAGAGGGTAGCAACGGACAAGATAGGATTTAACAAAAGATTATGAATACTGAATCTTTATATAAATTTTTTTTTAGTTTCTAGAGTACTAGAATAGCTAGAAGGAAATAACTGACATGGTGGAACTATAACCCATAACATGCTTTGATGTTTGCTCTGTAGCTACTTGTTAAATTGTACTTTGAAGGTTATCACTTTTATTGTATATATATTTCACAATAAAAAATGTAAAAAAAATAATAATAAAAATAAATTGATTGATATTCTTACCCTCAACCTCCCAAATGCAGCACATGGAGTTACGTCACTACTTTTTAGTTAATTACTATATTTCATAGTTTCTAAAATACCACTGTTTGTTTTCATATTTTAACATCTCTGAAATTAGTATGCATGTTACAATTGATGGCATCTTAATTCTGATGAAATACAGTAATAGTGAATACATTATTAAATTGATTTTATAAGTTATGTATCCAAAGAAAAAACCTTTAGATGAGGTGTACATGAATGATTTAGGTTTGTTTAAGATACACCAAAACTCACTTTAAGTGTGAGAAGAAAATATTGCCTGTTAAGAATTTCTTTTGAAATACATAAATTCACAACTGGATTTTAAGCAGTAATTTACAATCTCTGTACTATACAGCAAGTCAGGTTGCCAAAGAAGTACATCAAATACTTATCAAATGTTTACTATAGGCCAGGTGCTGCTACAGTGAAAACTGATGTGAGGCTGTGATGAAGTGGGCACCCAAATGGAAAGCTCAACACAGCTGTATTTCCCTTGTTCTTCTCTGGGTTCACTTTCTACTGCTGCCAACCAAGACAATTAGGCAATATTCTTTTAAAGAAAACAAGAACTCACCTTGAAATTATTGCCTTTCTATATTTTAAAATTCTACTAAACCTTTAGCTATTAAATACTGTGGTACTGAAACAAGAATATAAGTATAAAAGTCAATGGATCAGAGTAGATACCCCAAAAAGATACCTTAACCAGTGCACCCCCTCACCATACACTCAACATTTGGAAGTATTTCCTTGTAAGCTTTTCTTCTATGCAGATATTTTGTGGTGTTGCTACTCTACTGTTCAGGTGATCATGAAAGATTACTATATAAAAAACATATTACTACATAGTTTTTATAGCCAACAGTTTAAGTGATTGTCTAAAGGTTCGATAAATGGATATACTATTCTGATTTTGCTTATTTAAGTTGCTAACAGTGCTTAGCTAGTATTAATAATGGTTAGGTTATTACCTTTCTGCATAAGTCCTTTTCTGTATTTCAAATAATTTTCTTAGGAAAGATTGCTAGCAGTGGAATATTTTGATGGCTCTAGTTATAAAATGCCAAACAATCCACCAAAAGCTTTGCTCCAATATATATTGCTGTCATCAAGGTCTAAAAATATTCATTTCACCTGTTTCTTCACCAGAATTGGGCAACTGAAATAATTACCAACTTCTGTTGATGGCTTTACTAGAGCCAGGTACTATACTAAGCACTTGACTTACAATAGCTCATTTAACCCTCACACTACTCTACTAGGTAGGATTTACCCTTTGTATACATGAGAAAACAGTATGTTAAGTGTGCAGAGACATTAGGGATTTACCCAAAATCACAGGGCTTGGATTTGAACTCAAGGAAATTGGCCACAGAGCTCACACCCTTTAACGTTAAAATGTTATACTGCCTCCAGATTAACGTTTTTAAAACAAGTTAGATTTTCGAGGCGGGGCAAGATGGCGGACTGGTGAGCTTTATGTTTTAGTTACTCCTCCAGGAAAGTAGGTAGAAATCCAGGAACTGCATGCACTGGACACCACAGAGCAATCTGACTTTGGACATACTTCATACAACACTCATGAAAATGTGGAACTGCTGAGATCAGCAAAATCTGTAACTTTTTGTGACCAGGGGACCCGCACCCTTCCCTGCCAGGCTCAGTCCCGTGGGAGGAGGGGCTGTCAGCTCCAGGAAGGAGAAGGGAGAACTGCAGTGGAAGCTCTTATCGGAAACTCATTCTACTGATCCAAACTCCAACCATACATAGACTGAGACCAGACACCAGAGGATCTGAGAGCAGCCAGCTCAGCAGAGAGGAGACAGGCATAGAAAAAAACAGCACAAAAAACTCCAAAATAAAAGCGGAGGATTTTTGGAGTTCTGGTAAACATAGAAAGGGGAAGGGCAGAGCTCAGGCCCTGAGGCTCATATGCAAATCCCGAAGAAAAGCAGATCTCTCTGCCCTGTGGACCTTTCCTTAATGGCCCTAATTGCTTTGTCTCTTAGCGTTTCAATAACCCATTAGATCTGTGAGGAGGGGCCTTTTTTTTTTTTTTTAATCCTTTTTTCTTTTTCTAAAACAATTACTCTAAGAAGCCCAATACAGAAAGCTTCAAAGACTTGCAATTGGGCAGGTCAAGACAAGAGCAGAACTAAGAGAGCTCTGAGACAAAAGGCAATAATACAGTGGCTGAGAAAATTCACTAAACACCACAACTTCCCCAGAAAAGGGGGGTGTCCACTCACAGCCATCGTCCTGGTGGACAGGAAGCACTCCTGCCCATCGCCAGCCTCATAGCCCAGAGCTGCCCCAGACAACCCAGTGTGACAGAAGTACTTCAAATAACAGGCACACACCACAAAACTGGGCGTGGACATTAGCCTTCCCTGCAACCTCAACTGATTGTTCCAGAGTTGGGAAGGTGGAGCAGTGTGAATTAACAAAGCCCCATTCAGCCATCATTTCAGCAGACTGGGAGCCTCCCTACACAGCCCAGCAGCCCAGAGCTACCCTGGGGGGACAGCACTCAACTGTGACATAGCACAGTCATCCCTCAACAGAGGACCAGGGGGTGCACGGCCTGGAAGAGGGACCTACTTGCAAGTCTCAGGAGCCATACTCCAATACCAAGGACTTGTGGGTCAGTGGCAGACACAAACTGTGGCAGGACTGAACTGAAGGATTAGACTATTGCAGCAGCTTTAAAACTCCAGGATCACCAGGGAGATTTGATTGTTAGAGCCACCCCCCTCCGTGACCGCCAAGAAACACACCCCATATACAGGGCGGGCAACACCAACTACACATGCAAGCTTGGTACACCAATTGGACCCCACAAGACTCACTCCCCCACTCACCAAAAAGGCAAAGCAGGGGAGAACTGGCTTGTGGCGAACAGGTGGCTCATGGACGCCACCTGCTGGTTAGTTAGAGAAAGTGTACTCCACGAAGCTGTAGATCTGATAAATTAGAGATAAGGACTTCAATTGGTCTACAAATCCTAAAAGAACCCTATCAAGTTCAGCAAATGCCCAGAGGCCAAAAACAACAGAAAATTATAAAGCATATGAAAAAACCAGACAATATGGATAACCCAAACCCAAACACCCAAATCAAAAGGTCAGAAGAGACACAGCATCTAGAGCAGCTACTCAAAGAACTAAAGATGAACAATGAGACCATAGTACGGGATACAAAGCATATCAAGAAGACCCTAGAAGAGCATAAAGAAGACATTGCAAGACTAAATAAAATAATGAATGATCTTATGGAAATTAAAGAAACTGTTGACCAAATTAAAAAGATTCTGGACACTCATAGTACAAGACTAGAGGAAGTTGAACAACGAATCACTGACCTGGAAGATGATAGAATGGAAAATGAAAGCATAAAAGAAAGAATGGGGAAAAATTTTGAAAAAATCGAAACGGACCTCAGGGATATGATAGATCATATAAAACGTCTGAATATAAGACTCATTGGTGTTCCAGAAGGGGAAGAAAAGGGTAAAGGTCTAGGAAGAGTATTCAAAGAAATTGTTGGGGAAAACTTCCCAAATCTTCTAAACAACATAAATACACAAATCATAAATGCTCAGCGAACTCCAAATGGAATAAATCCAAATAAACCCACCCCGAGACATATTCTGATCACACTGTCAAACACGGAAGAGAAGGAGCAAGTTCTGAAAGCAGCAAGAGAAAAGCAATTCACCACATACAAAGGAAACAGCATAAGACTAAGTAGTGACTACTCAGCAGCCACCATGGAGGCGAGAAGGCAGTGGCATGATATATTTAAAATTCTGAGTGAGAAAAATTTCCAACCAAGAATACTTTATCCAGCAAAGCTCTCCTTCAAATTTGAGGGAGAGCTTAAATTTTTCACAGACAAACAAATGCTGAGAAAATTTGCTAACAAGAGACCTGCCCTACTGGAGATACTAAAGGGAACCCTACAGACAGAGAAACAAAGGACAGAGAGACTTGGAGAAAGGTTCAGTACTAAAGAGATTTGGTATGGGTACAATAAAGGATATTAATAGAGAGGGGAAAAATATATATGACAAACATAAACCAAAGGATAAGATGGCTGATTCAAGAAATGCCTTCACGGTTATAACGTTGAATGTAAATGGATTAAACTCCCCAATTAAAAGATATAGATTCACAGAATGGATAAAAAAAATGAACCATCAATATGTTGCATACAAGAGACTCATCTTAGACACAGGGACACAAAGAAATTGAAAGTGAAAGGATGGAAAAAAATATTTCATGCAAGCTACAGCCAAAAGAAAGCAGGTGTAGCAATATTAATCTCAGATAAAATAGACTTTAAATGCAGGGATGTTTTGAGAGACAAAGAAGGCCACTACATACTAATAAAAGGGGCAATTCAACAAGAGGAAATAGCAATCATAAATGTCTATGCACCCAATCAAGGTGCTACAAAATACATGAGAGAAACACTGGCAAAACTAAAGGAAGCAATTGCTGTTTCCACAGTAATTGTGGGAGACTTCAGCACATCACTCTCTCCTATAGATAGATCAACCAGACAGAAGACCAATAAGGAAATTGAAAACCTAAACAATCTGATAAATGAATTAGATTTAACAGACATATACAGAACATTACATCCCAAATCACCAGGATACACATACTTTTCTAGTGCTCACGGAACTTTCTCCAGAATAGATCATATGCTGGGACATAAAACAAGCCTCAATAAATTTAAAAAGATTGAAATTATTCAAAGCACATTCTCTGACCACAATGGAATACAATTAGAAGTCAATAACCATCAGTGACTTAGAAAATTCACAAATACCTGGAGGTTAAACAACACACTCCTAAACAATCAGTGGGTTAAAGAAGAAATAGCAAGAGAAATTGCTAAATATATAGAGACGAATGAAAATGAGAACACAACATACCAAAACCTATGGGATGCAGCAAAAGCAGTGCTAAGGGGGAAATTTATAGCACTAAACGCATATATTAAAAAGGAAGAAAGAGCCAAAATCAAAGAACTAACGGATCAACTGAAGAAGCTAGAAAATGAACAGCAAACCAAGCCTAAACCAAGTACAAGAAAAGAGATAACAAGGATTAAAGCAGAAATAAATGACATAGAGAACAAAAAAACAATAGACAGGATAAATATCACCAAAAGTTGGTTCCTTGAGAAGATCAACAAGATTGACAAGCCCCTAGCTAGACTGACAAAATCAAAAACAGACAAGACCCATATAAACAAAATAATTAACGAAAAAGGTGACATAACTGCAGATCCTGAAGAAATTAAAAAAATTATAAAAGGATACCATGAACAACTGTATGGCAACAAACTGGATAATGTAGAGGAAATGGACAATTTCCTGGAAACATATGAACAACCTAGACTGACCAGAGAAGAAATAGAAGACCTCAATCAACCCATCACAATCAAAGAGATCCAATCAGTCATCAAAAATCTTCCCACAAATAAATGCCCAGGGCCAGATGGCTTCACAGGGGAATTCTACCAAACTTTCCAGAAAGAACTGACACCAATCTTACTCAAACTCTTTGAAAATATTGAAGAAAATGGAACACTACCTAACTCATTTTATGAAGCTAACATCAATCTAATACCAAAACCAGGCAAAGATGCTACAAAAAAGGAAAACTACCGGCCAACCTCCCTAATGAATATAGATGCAAAAATCCTCAACAAAATACTTGCAAATCGAATCCAAAGACACATTAAAAAAATCATACACCATGACCAAGTGGGGTTCATTCCAGGCATGCAAGGATGGTTCAACATAAGAAAATCAATCAATGTATTACAACACATTAAAAATTCGAAAGGGAAAAATCAAATGATCATCTCAATAGATGCTGAAAAACCATTTGACAAAATCCAACATCCCTTTTTGATAAAAACACTTCAAAAGGTAGAAATTGAAGGAAACTTCCTCAACATGATAAAGAGCATATATGAAAAACCCACAGCCAGCATAGTACTCAATGGTGAGAGACTGAAAGCCTTCCCTCTAAGATCAGGAACAAGACAAGGATGCCTGCTGTCACCACTGTTATTCAACATTGTGCTGGAAGTGCTAGCCAGGGCAATCCGGCAAGACAAAGAAATAAAAGGCATCCAAATTGGAAAAGAAGAAGTAAAACTGTCATTGTTTGCAGATGATATGACCTTATATCTGGAAAACCCTGAGAAATCGACGATACAGCTACTAGAGCTAATAAACAAATTTAGCAAAGTAGCGGGATACAAGATTAATGCACGTAAGTCAGTAATGTTTCTATATGTTAGAAATGAACAAACTGAAGAGACACTCAAAAAAAAGGTACCATTTTCAATAGCAACTAAAAAAATCAAGTACCTAGGAATAAACTTAACGAAAGATGTAAAAGACCTATACAAAGAAAACTGCATAACTCTACTAAAAGAAATAGAAGGGGACCTTAAAAGATGGAAAAATATTCCATGTTCATGGATAGGAAGGCTAAATGTCATTAAGATGTCAATTCTACCCAAACTCATCTACAGATTCAATGCAATCCCAATCAAAATTCCAACAACCTACTTTGCAGACTTGGAAAAGCGAGTTATCAAATTTATTTGGAAAGGGAAGATGCCTCGAATTGCTAAAGACACTCTAAAAAAGAAAAACCAAGTGGGAGGGCTTACACTCCCTGACTTTGAAGCTTATTGTAAAGCCACAGTTGTCAAAACAGCATGGTGCTGGCACAAAGATACACATATAGATCAATGGAATCGAATTGAGAATTCAGAGATAGACCCTCAGATCTATGGCCGACTGATCTTTGATAAGGCCCCCAAAGTCACTGAACTGAGTCATAATGGTCTTTTCAACAAATGGGGCTGGAAGAGTTGGATACCCATATCCAAAAGAATGAAAGAGGACCCCTACCTCACCCCCTACACAAAAATTAACTCAAAATGGACGAAAGATCTCAATATAAAAGAAAGTACCATAATTTCCATCAGAAATAAACAGACCATAGTCATTCCTGGGCATCCCCAGAATGTTAAATAGCTTATCTGTTCTTCTTGGATTATTGTTCCCCCTTCCTTAATTGCTCTCTATTGCTAGTTCCCCTACATTCTACATTATAAACCATTTGTTTTACATTTTTCAAAGTTCACATTAGTGGTAGCATATAATATTTCTCTTTTTGTGCCTGGCTTATTTCGCTCAGCATTATGTCTTCAAGGTTCATCCATGTTGTCATATGTTTCACCAGATCGTTCCTTCTTACTGCCGCGTAGTATTCCATCGTGTGTATATACCACATTTTATTTATCCACTCATCTGTTGAAGGACATTTGGGTTGTTTCCATCTCTTGGCAATTGTGAATAATGCTGCTATGAACATTGCGTGCAGATATCTGTTCGTGTCACTGCTTTCCGATCTTCCGGGTATATACCAAGAAGTGCAATCGCTGGATCGAATGGTAACTCTATATCTAGTTTTCTAAGGAACTGCCAGACTGACTTCCAGAGTGGCTGAACCATTATACAGTCCCACCAACAATGAATAAGAGTTCCAATTTCTCCACATCCCCTCCAACATCTGTAGTTTCCTGTTTGTTTAATGGCAGCCATTCTAATCGGTGTTAGATGGTATCTCATTGTGGTCTTAATTTGCATCTCTCTAATAGCTAGTGCAGCTGAACATTTTTTCATGTGTTTCTTGGCCATTTGTATTTCCTCTTCAGAGAACTGTCTTTTCATATCTTTTGCCCATTTTATAATTGGGCTGTCTGTACTATTGTCATTGAGCTGTAGGATTTCTTTATATATGCAAGATATCAGTCTTTTGTCAGATACATGGTTTCCAAAAATTTTTTCCCATTGAGTTGGCTGCCTCTTTACCTTTTTGAGAAATTCCTTTGAGGTACAGAAACTTCTAAGCTTGAGGAGCTCCCATTTATCTATTTTTTCTTTTGTTGCTTGTGCTTTGGGTGTAAAGTCTAGGAAGTGGCCGCCTAATACAAGGTCTTGAAGATGTTTTCCTACATTATCTTCTAGGAGTTTTATGGTACTTTCTTTTATATTGAGATCTTTCATCCATTTTGAGTTAATTTTTGTGTAGGGGGTGAGGTAGGGGTCCTCTTTCATTCTTTTGGATATGGGTATCCAACTCTTCCAGCCCCATTTGTTGAAAAGACCATTATGACTCAGTTCAGTGACTTTGGGGGCCTTATCAAAGATCAGTCGGCCATAGATCTGAGGGTCTATCTCTGAATTCTCAATTCGATTCCATTGATCTATATGTGTATCTTTGTGCCAGCACCATGCTGTTTTGACAACTGTGGCTTTATAATAAGCTTCAAAGTCAGGGAGTGTAAGCCCTCCCACTTGGTTTTTCTTTTTTAGAGTGTCTTTAGCAATTCGAGGCATCTTCCCTTTCCAAATAAATTTGATAACTCGCTTTTCCAAGTCTGCAAAGTAGGTTGTTGGAATTTTGATTGGGATTGCATTGAATCTGTAGATGAGTTTGGGTAGAATTGACATCTTAATGACATTTAGCCTTCCTATCCATGAACATGGAATATTTTTCCATCTTTTAAGGTCCCCTTCTATTTCTTTTAGTAGAGTTATGTAGTTTTCTTTGTATAGGTCTTTTACATCTTTCGTTAAGTTTATTCCTAGGTACTTGATTTTTTTGGTTGCTATTGAAAATGGTATCTTTTTCTTGAGTGTCTTCAGTTTGTTCATTTCTAGCATATAGAAACATTACTGACTTATGTGCATTAATCTTGTATCTCGCTACTTTGCTAAATTTATTAGCTCTCGTAGCTGTATCGTTGAATTCTCAGGGTTTTCCAGATATAAGGTCATATCATCTGCAAATAATGACAATTTTACTTCTTCCTTTCCAATTTGGATGCCTTTTATTCCTTTGTCTTGCTGGACTGCCCTGGCTAGCACTTCCAGCATACCATTATTCTGGGCAAGGGTATAATTACAACCCTTTGTTTTCCTTATGCAAAATATAAAGACACTTTAGAAATCTTAAGTGTGGGATTTAATTTTGTGTCTGACTGTGAATCTAAATAATACTTTAAATGTAATCTGACAGCTGCTTATTAGGCCTCTTTCGTTTTTAAAGTTTTGTACAAGCTAACTTCGTTTACAATGAGACATTTCTTATGATCTAATAGCCTGAATCAGAGCAAGCAGTTGATTAAACCATAGGGTAGGTATAAGTATATATCATAAGTGTAGAATAAATGGTTTGCACAGAAGCTAATATAAACTGCTAAGCCTAGATGTATTTCAGTTATAAAATGACATAAACTGAATACTTTGGGCTGCTATTAAAAACAGTTTCAACAATTGGAAAATAGAAGATAAAAACTATCATTTGCAATAGCAGCAAGAAAACATCAGATACCTGGGAATAAATCTAAAGGAAGATGTATAATAATTTTGTACTGATTGTAAAACATTGCAGAGAGAAAGACCTAAATAAATGAAAATGTATACCACATTCACAGATTGGAGGATTCAATATTGTTAAGATGTAAGTTCTCGTCAAATTGATTTAGAGATACTCAAAGCAGTCTCAAACACCCAGAAATTGCGTGTGTATGTATGTGTAAGTTGATAGGGTGGTTCTAAAAATGTACATAGAATTGTACCTAAAATAGCCACACCCCTGCACAAATGGAGAGAGAGAGAGAGAGACACACAGAGAGAGAGAGAGAGAGAGAGAGAAAGAAAAGGAAAAGGGAGAAATGGAGGGGAGAAAGAGTTGAAAGACTTATATTACCAGATTTCAAGACTTGCTATGATTAAGTGAGTCGAGTATTGGCACAAGGGTACTCAAATAGATCGATGGAACAGAATAGAGAATTTAGAACTAGACCCCTCCAATTTATAATAAACGCACACCTCTAGTTCAGTGGGGGGAAACTTTTTTTTCTGTTTTTTCAATAAGTAGTAATGGAGTAATTGGATATCTTTATGGAAAAAGAAATGAACCTTGACTCTTACCTCATGCCATATACGAAATTAATTCAAGATGTATCGTACTGAAATGTAAAAGGAAAAACAATAAAGCTTCTTGATGAAAACATAAGAGAAAGTCTTCATGATCTTACAGTAAGCAAAGATTTAAAAAAGTATTAACTGTAAAAGAAAAAAAAAGGATAAATCGAGCGTCATTAAAATTGAGAATTTTCTATTTATCAGAAGATATCAAGAGGGTAAAAAGACAAACCACAGACTTGGAAATGCTATTTACAATAAACATTTCCAACAAAGAACTCATATCCAGTATATATAAGGATCTCCTTCAAATTGATAAGAGAAAGACAACACAGGTTTTTTTTTAATTGGGGGGAAACAGACACTTCAGAATGGAAGCTATCCAGATGGCGAATAAGCACATGAAAAAATGCTCAACATCAATACTCATCAGGGAAATGCAAAATAACCCACACTGAGATGCTCCTTCATCCCTCTAAAATGGCTAAAATGTAAAAAAAAAATAACTGACAGACGAAGTTAATGAATTCTCACACTCGCTGGTGGAAGTGTAAATTTGTACTTCTGATTTGGAAAATGATTTGTCCTTACCTACTAAAACTAAATCATGTGCCTGCCTACAACCCACTACTAAGTATGTAGCCAAGGAAAATGAGTACCTATGTCCATTAAAAGTCACTTAGAAGAATGTTCATAGCACCTTTATTCATAGTAGCCAAAACCTGGAAGCAACCCGAATGCCTCTTGATAGGGGAATGAGCAGACCGTGATATAGTTGCACAATGGAACATTACACATCACTTAAAAGAAGAATGAACTACTGATACACATAAAAATATGGATAAATCTTAAAAATTAGTTTGAGTGAAAGAAGCCACAAAAGGGTATATAGTGTATGTACACATAAAGGAACATGTTTTTTAATTCCATTTATATGATGTTCAAGAACAGGCAAAACTTTTTCTATGGTGACAGAAATCACAACAGTCATTATTTCTGGGGTTGGGGTCAAGTTGTCCAGGGGGAATCTTCCAGGAGGGTTTAGAAACATTCTAAATGTTTTATTTCTTGAGCTAAGTGGTAGTTGCATGGATATATGTATATATAAATAATAATAAAATAAAAATTAAGCTATATACTTAGGACTAGTATATTTTATACAGTTTATGTATTTTATATCTTAGTAATAAGATGAAAAAAGTTACATATGTTTATAGGTAGTATTGACTGATGTGAATAAAATGGACATTTACCCATAAACCATTATGGGGTAACCTGAAAAAAAGCCAAAAGATACATACAGTAGGGATTTTGTAACTCTCAGAAAATACTAATTTACTAACATTTTGCTGCTTTTGTTGTTTTTTGTTTGTTTGTTTTTGTTTTTTATTTATGTATTTTTTTTCCTTTTTTCATTGCAGCCCCTGACCTTTTTGAGCCTGGGAAATGCGTACCTTGCTCTGAAGAATATCACTGGAGCTCTTGAGGCTTTTAGACAGGCTTTGAAATTAACTAGCAAATGCCCAGAGTGTGAAAACAGCCTGAAATTGATCCGCTGTATGCAGTTTTATCCTTTTCTATACAACATCACCTCATCTGTTTGCAGTGGTAAGCAGCTATTAAATGCTGGCAAAATAATGAACTCAACCAGAGTTCCAATGACCCTGATCAATAGAACATAGAAAATGGCTTTCTCATTTTCCCAAGGATTTTTTTTACATAACTAACATAATTCTAGATGCGTAGGAGAGAAGTTAATTCATTACTTAAAATAGATGCCTTAAGGATGCCTTAAGGCTTAATTCTCTCCCAGAAGCTTGGTTGAAAAAAAAATGACTAGAGTATGTTCAACTGGAATTGATAGACCATGAGATTTTTTTTTCCTCTCCCCCAAATGTCTGGTGTTTTCTCAGGAATGATATTCATGGCAAAGGATATTTTTTCTGTCTATGAAATCAAACTGTGTAATGAGATCTGAAGCAGCTCTACATAGTCACTGAAATACAGCTCCTTACCTTTCAACAAAGGTGGTCCAGGCCTTCACTGTACCTTTAAAATAGTCACCTGACTATTTTCATTGGTATGTCTTCCTTCTTCCACTTCTTCTCACAGCCATGGACACATATACATGTGCATTAAATGTATTCACCTGGGTAGAAAAATATTTAATTTGATTTAGTATAGAAACTATTAATTTATCAATTAGAACCATCTTTCTAAGAGTCCCAGAATGTTTGGTTATTTACTTAACTTTTAATACTAGAAAAAAAAATCATTATTTTGACTCCCTGCCTCAAATTATGAGGTACAGTTTGCATATGTGTGGATCCTTAGGACTCAGCCATTGTGTAGCACACAGTGGGTTCTCCATTAATGTTCGAATTAGAGTGCAATATTCAAGCAAAAGGCCATCAGTCCAGATCCTCACTTTGCATGTTTAAAAAAACCAAGGCCCACTTGGTCAGCTGTCTTGTCTAAGACATCAGTGATTACTAGTAGATTTGGTACCTGAAACTGGTTAGGATTTTAATGGAATGACAGGCAGTCGTGTTTGTAGTTTTAAATATCAGGGACCAGTTTTTGTTTTGGTTTTGTTTTTTTTTTACTGAGAAACCAAAATCTTCCAGCAGTACAACTCCATAATTCATTTGTGATCAGTATGGAACACAATCTGAACTAGAGTTCTTGCATGAATGCTGAAGACCTAAGACAATATTGTAGCAAGATGATTAGTGCTTGCGTCATACAGTTTCATGTTTAAGCCCCAGCTTGCTATTACTTTCTGTCTGATTCCAATAAAGGAGCATAAGTGCCCTCATCTATAAAATGGAAGCCAGTCATACCTATCTCATACACCTGTTAGGAGGATTAAATGAGATACCTCTTACATAGCAGGTGTTGAATCCAAATACTTAGAACTTTAAAGGTGCAAATTATAGGTCTTTATCCTCTTACTTAATCTTAGAAAAATATGTTGTAGTCTTTTAGATTTAGTATATTACCTAAGAACAGAATTTCACTTTTTTCAATGAGCTGCTTATATTAATAGAATCTCTTATTTTCTTCATTTACTATCATTTCCCTCACCACTTTTGGCATTTGTTTCTCTTGTCGGCAAGGAAGGCTCTGTATGTACATGCTGACCCTTTTCTAAAAAGTCCTTTTTCTTAGCATTAGATTCACATGCTTTTGCTTAGTATTTCAGTTTCTTAACATTTTTTCTTACTTTATGTAATTCCTGTCAAGAGAGGAAACTCATTGTGTTGTACTTTTTCCCCAGAATGACACTTCAACTAGCCTAGGAAACTAGTAACTTGGAACAGAGAAGAGTTGTAGTATCTGTTCCTCCAGATTACCTCCAGAATATGATTGGATCTGATGCAATAGCAGTGAAAGAAAATAATTTAACTTGGGGATAGGGAATACTTTTTTTAGGTCTTTCAGAGAGAGCTCATCAGTTTCACAAATGATGAAAAACTTTTAGCTGATTTTATATATGGTATATTGTAATTAACTTTTTTACTAATTAAGTTTGCAGCTGTTTGTCAGATTTGCTAAGGTCACTGGAAGAAGTTACTACACTAATATAACTCAAATTGTTCTTGTATGAATTAGAAAAGAATCCAACCTCTGCCAACCCCTACATAACTACTGATATCCCCTAACAGAAATGTATGCTATAGCATTTTCTAGTTTTAAGAACTCATTAATAGTATTTAACTAATTTTAATATTGAATTTTTCTTTGACAATGATTTTGCATCACTTGTTTCCACAGTAATCCTATCCATTCATCACAGTTTCCTTGCTGAGTTCCAGCTTTGAAAAGCTGAAACATAGAAAGAAGCAAAATACTTGTATAGAAACCACAGAGTTCTCTTTTGAAATATAAACAGTTGCATCTACTCCATTATCTTGAGCTTTACTAAACAGTTCGTGAAAAAGAAGACAAACCTCTCAACAATGATTAATATTTTGGTCCCTTCATTTAAATCAGATGTTTCTGTTTGACTTTTCTTTTTTTTATTTTTGCAGTCTTGAAATAAGCTTAATGTCAACTTCATAGTCTGACATATTATCTGTCTAAAGTTTTTATTATGATAAAATTTTAAGAGCTTGACAAAGCTTGTTGATTCTTTTTCCATATAATAAAGAAACTCATATTGCAATTGGTTTTTCTTAAACGGGAATTTAAGCTGTTCCTTCATCCATCCCTTTCCCAGCCTAAACAATTGTGTTATAAAAGTCTGTTTGAAAAACAGTAAGAACAACAAAAAAAAGTCTGTTTGAAAAGTTATCAGTTTAACAGCTTTTCACAAAAGCTTTTTACGATCAAATATAATTAAGTATTCTTAGAAAATATTTTAGATATAATTTTCTGACCACTATTGTTAATCTTCCACAAATTGTTTTCTATAAATATCCACATTTAGTAACTATTTTTATAGCAACTGTAATATGGTATAATGACTTGGGTAGTACCAGCTTAATGGTAAAATTGTGGGCAGTGTCAAGTATTTTATTGCCTTTCATATATAATCATGGGAGTTTTCAGATGAATTTTTAGTTTATGTTTCTTGGAATGCCTGCACAAGTAATATATTCTAATTATCTTTGAATACTGATTTGTTCAACTTAAAAATACATAATCACTATGTTTACAAACTTTTCCTACTGGTAAAGACTTTATAGCTAAACATGTCGATTACCGTACAATTATGTGATAGTTTTCCCAAACATTTATTAACCTAGAAATCATTTTATTGACTGCCCTTTGTTAGGTGCATATACAGCAACTGGTTATCATCATCATCATCTCTCTCTCTCTCTCTCTCTCTCTCTCTCTCTCTCCCTCCCTCCCTCACTCCCTCCTTTTAAGTAGCATTTAATCAATCCTCTTTTATAGGTAGTTTGATATCACCATCACAATTTCAAGGATGCTGTTAAGGAACCTTCTAGATTGGGTTTTTAATTACCCACTGTCCAGTTGATTATAAAAGAAAAGTCAGTGCTTCCAGCTTTTAGTAAACATTTTATTTTTGGCCATTTTGAAATGTACACTGTATTACTGCATTTAGAGGCTTGTTATTTTACAATTTGACTTAACTTAAATAGAACTGAATTGGTCATTTTAATAATCTCATTCTCCAGTGACTTGACCCTTTTAAAAGTAAAACGGAATCGGTTTTAAAAAAACTTATAATGCCCTTGAGTATAAGCTATTTGTCAAAGGCTTTGAACTGCTCAACACTAAAAAAATGACCTTTTTTTTAAATTGGAAAAAAATAAATGTGTCAGAGAATGAAACTTCATGAAGCAATGATAATTAGCTTCTCTCATGACCAAAAAAAGTGGAAAATAATTTTTCATAATAAATAAGCAGAATGATTATTCAGTCTGTAGGGAAGTCCAGAAATACACAGATAAGGCAATACAGTGTGATAGTAGATTTTCCAAGCATTTATTTTCCAAAAATATTTGCAAAATACTTTCATCCTTTGGCTTGACTATTTTGCAAATTAAAAAATTACATCTAGCCAAGATATTTTCTACAACTTAAGCAATCTAGATTGCTCTGTTATTATATCTCTGATATGCATTGTTTTACTTCATTTTTACCATTCTTCATTCAGGTTTTTTTTTTTTTTTTTTTTGTATTAGAAAACATAAGTCCAATGATAGGTTATATTTATTAAACTTCATTTACTAAGATGTTTATATGGATGCCACAAACAATAGCATTGATGTTTACTGAATATAATTATACATTAATCCTAGGATTTCTAAACCCTGGTCTTTTCTAGTCCTTTTTTTTTTATTAGAGCAGTTGTAGGTTTACAGGAAAATCTTGCAGAAAGTATAGTGTTACCCTTGTCTTTTCTTAATTCACTGAAACACTTGCCCACTTAAAAATATTGGCCCAGATCTTCAAAAATTCTGAATAAATTTAAAATTCGTAAATGTTAGGAATAAATGCCTAGGCTTTAATGTCTATATATTTAGAAATTTATACAATTTTCTTTATAATATGTGATTGAAAGCTTTTACCAGTAAAGAAAAAATGGGAGAATTTTCAAATCATGTATATGAACTTTAATAACTATTCCACTGTGCAAATGACTTACCCTGTGTTGCCTTCACAATGTTTCTATATTTATAAGATCATTTATGTAAATCATATTTTCTATTATAACTTGTTTCATTGCCTGTGGCTTTAGTCTGTTCTTCACCCTAAATTTCTGTGAATTTATAACTTGCTGCTAAAGCAATTATACATCTAGTTCAGATTTTGAAAAAAAAAAAAAACCTGTATTTTGCTGCCCTCTTGTGGACTATCCAGCATATACTACCTGCAGTTAAGGACCTTTGCTTCACTGCATTCTTCGTAAGAATTAGTGAAGTTATGTGCTTTTAAAAAAAGAGGGGGGGAGCACTGTCTGAAAGACCCAGTTTTAATAGCATTAGTATTATGGTACCAGTTATCTTATCTCCAGTTACTTCTGTAAGAAGAATTAAAACTTTGGTTAATTTACTGCAAGTTTCAAAATCCCAGACATATTCAGCAACAAAGCCAAATGTGACTCTGTATAAGTTTCTAGATTTTTATATTTCTTCACTTAAAAGTGTTTTGATTATTTGATTCACAAATAATTACTTGACAAGTAGCTATGTGATACGATAAGAAAAATCCCAATTTTATGAATCTAGAAGCAAAGGTTGTGATTTACTCAAGCCACAGAGTCAGTGGAAGAGTCAAGACCAATATCTGAGTCTTCTGCCTTCCAATTCCAGTGTGGTTCCCACGCCTAGTACTCTCAACAAATCATATACTCTCTCACTGCCCTGACTGAAAAATTCATATTTTAAATTGTTGGGAAATTTTATGAAAGTGGTATAATCACTGCATTTTTTGTATCTTCCCTCAAAAAAGATATATCCCTTACTAAATCTAAACTAGACCATGGGGCAGTCAGAGTGAACCCTAAAAACACACCAATTTAGCATGTCATCTTAATCTCTTCTGAAATTTACATCATTAGATTGCCACATAGCCTTGGATTTTACACAGAAGATCTGGTAGCCATACTTGTAGCTCAGTAATATTTATCTTTTGGGGTTCCCAACATTTCGTTTTCATGAACACAGTGGTTACTTAGCTACCTGTGGTTTTCATAAGAACTTAGAACAATATATACAACATTCAACTAATATTTACCTACTATGTGCCAGGCACTGTTCTAGGAATTGGAATCCAAGCACATAAAAGCTCTAGCTCTTAGGAACTACATTCTAGTAGAGAGAGACAAAAAGTAGATAATAAACGTAATAAATATGCTATTTAGTATGTTATAAGTGCTATGGGGAAAAACAGAACAGGGGGATTCAAGTGAAATCTAAATGAGGTTGTCAGGGTAGTTGCCATTGAGAGGGTGACATGTGAGCAAAGACTTGAAAGAGGTGAGGGATTGAACCATGTGAGCATACAGCATAAGAGCATTTCAAGCAAAGAGACTAGTCATTGCAAAGGCTCATGCAAGTAATAGCAAGAAGGCCAGTGTGGTTGCAGTAGAGTTAGAGACGTGAATGGGGAGAGGAGTGAGCCATACCTTCAGTGCCTTGCAGACCATTCTAATAATTTGGGCTTTTATTCTAAGAAAAAGGTATATGATTTGGAGGGTTTTGAGCAGAAGAGTAAAATGATCTGATCTGCATTTTAATAGGGTTCTTCTGACTATTCTGTTCAGAATAAATTGAAGTGGGGTAAGGGCTGAATCACGGAGACCTATTAGGCAGCTGTTGCAAAAATACAGGTGAAAGATAATATTGGCTTGGGCCAGTGGAGTGGGAGGGGAAGGTGAGAAGTGATATATTTAGGATGTATTTTGAAAGTAAAGCTGACAAGACACTGCTAGAGAAGATGTAGGCAATGAAAAACAGGTCAAGGGTGACTCCTGGGGCCTGAGCAACCTAAATAAATAGTGGTGCTATTTAATGAGATAGTAAAGTCTGAGGAAGGAGTAGGTTTAGGGAGAAAAACAAGTTTGGTTTTGGACATGTAGGTTTGGGTTGCCTATTAATGTTCAAATGGAGATGTTGGTAGGTGGGTAGATATATGAGTGTCATGATGGTCAGGGAAGAGGCCCAGGCTAGAGATAATAATTTGTGAGTCTTGGGTATATGAATGGTTTTTAAAATCATGGGCCTGGGTAAATTTACCTCAATAATTAGTGTAAGAAGGAAAGCAGGTCAAGAATTAGTCACTAGGGCATGCCAGCCAACATGTAGAAGTCTGAAAGAGAAAGAACAGTAAAGGAGTAGCTAGTGAGGTGGTAGGAAAACCAGAAGGTAATTAAGAGATTGCTGAGAGCAGTCACCTCATTATTGCTGCATCACATGAATGTGTGCTGAGAGGTTGAGTTGGATGAGAACAAGAAAAAATCATTTGATTCAGTATCATGGAGGTTCTTGGTAATCTTTTAAAGCTTATGTGAATTGGATTGTGGCGGAGATAAGGGAAGAGGAGATGGTACCAAATGAACTTAGGTGTAGGTAGATATGCTCAAGTCAAAATGCTTATCTTATCCCACACCCCTAAAGTGGGGTCTGCAGGCAGGGAATTAGGAAGCGTTGTTGAAATCCATAAGACCCTGCTCAAAACTTTCTTTGGTAGGTGGACTTTTCGGTGGGTTTTTCTAACCTTAGTTTAAGTATCATACCTACCACCCATACCAATGAAAGGGATTTCCTAGCTCTTGCTCTTAGTGCTTTTATCTAAGTCCTATGAGATATTACTCAGCTCAAACGCTGATCAATTATGAAACAACTAGGACCTTGAGTTCTCATTTAAAGATGCCGTCCATATAATAAACTTAATCTGAGAAGTAGAAAAGACCAAGTAGACTTTAAAAGTTTATTAGCCTTGGCTTCATAGTATATCCTTGCCCTGGGGCAGGGGTGGGGGCAGGAAAGGCAAGACTGGTATGCCCAACAGGTGCTTCTGAGGACATCCCTCTCTCTACCCCTGTCTCTGTGCCTCCTTTTGTAACTTGAGGAAAATGACCAGAGTTAAGATCTATTGGTTTGCCTACTAAACTTCTTTCATCAGTATCAGCAGGTGACCCCCCACTTGCAGCAGGAGAAAGGACAGGCAAATGGTAAACCCCAGAGGTTGTGGGTAGTTAGGAAGCCTAAGCATCCTTCCCCAATCGGTTTGTAGTCTTATTGTAAGTATTAAGAATTGAATGAAACGTATTCACAGGAAGAGTTGGTGGGTGAATCAAATATAGATGTCCCTAATTAGTGCAGAATTTGAGTTCACTGACCACATAATTTTAATATCATTCTGCCTTTTGTAAAGTCAGTGGAAATTGTACTAAACCTTGGTGCATGGTGATGCTATCATAAATAGACTATTTTCTTTATTACATACATCTTGCTTTCCTGGTCCCATGTGTTTGTTCATGTTGTTTTCTCCAGCTCTTCCCCTTGACTCCTCCTCCTGTACACACACACATACACACACACACGCAGACAGAGAAATCGTAATCTCACCCATTCTTCAAGACACACTTTGCCGTATGCTGTCCCTGATCCCTTAACTATAAATAATGTAACCTGTAACTGTTCACTTGACCTGTGCCTCTCCTTCAACTCCTATGACTTGGCCATTATAGTTATTTTTGTATGTGATATAACTCTCTTTCTATACTTCTCTAGCTCTTGAGAACAGGGACCAATTCTTTTTCTTTTTCATACCCCGTACATACACACCCTCCCCCCAATATTTAGCAGATAGAATGTACTTAAATGGCAGATTGGCTGGTGATATTTTGAATTTGTACTACTCAGAATACCTAGTAATAAAGAGTTATTAACCCAGAATGCTTTATGTGTATCTATCACTCAATATACATAGATAATAGATAGAGATCTTTTTAAGATCTGCAACTCCCACCTTAGGAGGGAAAAGAGGAAAGGAATGGTATTCTCATTTGTCCTCCAGAAAATGACACATCTAATAGATACCCTGTATTTTCCCACCTCTATAGGTCCCACTCTTTTTAATGAAAGTTAAAAACAAATGTCTTTTTGACCCTTATTGAAAGCTAACATCTGTGGTTAAATCAGCAAGTCTGAGAAAATCTGATTGTTGGAATTGCTTTCCAAGCCTTCTTGCTTGAAGCAAAATTTCTCTAGGCTGAAGTAAGGCAGAGATTTAAATTAAACAAACAAACAAAAAACAATTTCCTTTCTTTTTTCAATATATATTGCTTCAGTGTGGAAAAATGTCTCTATAGAAACCTCCAATGAATGTTTACATTCCCTTGTTTAGAGATCTGATCTGATCTTTTCATATTTCTAGAGGAAGTTATAGCTGCTAGGAGCTTGGATTCCATCACTAGAGTAGTTTGTTTCGCAGCCTGCATGTCATGGTGTCTATGTTTCGGCTGGTACTTAGTTTGCTTCCTGGGCTTTGGTCACTTACGAGAAGGCCACATGGGAAACAAAGAAGCCAGATTTCCAGCCAGTTCTCCTTTCTCTGCTCTGAAAGGAGGCAAGGTATGTAGGTCTAAAAAACCCGGTTCAGCTCTGAATTCTTGGACAAAGCACATTTTCCAACTGTATGTGAAAAGTGTTCACCAGGATAGAATTCAACTCCAGAATATGTAACAAAATGGAAACATGCATGCTTTTCTTTTTTCTTTCTTTTTTTAAAAACTTTCTTCTGGCTCATCTCACCTCACCAGGAAAGAATGCTAGTGTAATCCTGAGATTGCTGATTCCACATCTTTAATATAGCCTATTTTATCTGGCATTGCACTTTTAAGGTCAGTCAGAACATAACATTACTTTAAATTTTCCTGCAAAGAATTTTATTCAGCAGTAATTGCTGAGTGAGAACAGGTCTTTGGAGCCATTATTTTTATTGAAATGATTTCTTTTGTCTTTCCCAGGAAGAGGACAGTCCAGAGAAAAAGAGGTGCAGCATCTGCATTTGTCTCAGGTGCAGTCATCAGCAACCTAGGTTTCCACCCTAAATCAGGGAGTTCTGTATGCTTATGGTTAGCAGTGGTTTCATTAATGGTGTTTGACAAGAATCCTTTTATTAAGTAGTACAGTAGTTCATCTCTCCATTTCAGATAACGAGCAGAGAAATAAATTGATTTGCCCAGATTCATATGGTAAGGCTGACGCTAAGTCAGGATTTGAATTCATACCATAGAATGTTCCTCTTGGTTACGAGGTCTGCTGGTCTCTGTCACAGTCTCTTGGGGTGGAAATCATAAAGGTATCTGTTCCCAGTAATACCTCTTTATTTCTCAATAGCTGTACCTCCTCACGTGCTATAAAAGTTCTTTTGAATTAGAAAATTGCTCCAAATAAAGTTCTCCTTGGTGCTATACCTATTACTCTGGGTGGTACCAAAGCCCTACATGCCACCCGCAGTTAATGTTTCCTGGTAGTATTTTAATGTAACTTTTCACAACAGTGGTGAGCAACTTTGAAAGATATACTTTTGTTCACTTTATGATTTATTTTACTGTATTTTCTAAAAACAGATTATTTTACTAGAGAAATAATTGTTATGAAATAATGTTATGAGATAGCTTAAATTATAATAAAATGGAACATTCGCAGTGTGTTTCTATGTTACCTAATTATTTACCAAAAAAAAATGATTTTAGGCTGCCTAATTTGAGTACAAAAAGCTCCTTATGTCTAAGAAGTTTTATCTGTATTTTCCACTCAGATACCTTATATTTAGTTGAATATATCAGAATGCTTCCTATAAGCTAACTTTTCTAAAAGGCAAAAGAAAGGAGACTTTAGAGTGTAGTATATGCCTGTTAAAGCAAGGAGAGTGGTAACATCTTTAGAATATTCCACGAAGACCACTTTTCTAACATGTTACTTTGCTTTCAGCAACATCAAATTCAAATTCTAGCTCCCATTACAACTCAGTTTAATTATTGCTTATGTCTTAGAAATTCATTATATAATAGATAGTGCTTAGGAGTGTTATATTTATTTGTGGTATGGAAAAGAAGTATGTTGTGGGGAGAGCTTTGAGGGGAGGACTGGAGCAAGAGTAACAACCTTGAGGGAGTTGTTGAGCAGCAAAGAAGTAAGGGTTGATTTAACCTAACTTAATGTCTATAGTCTATTTTCATATTGTAAGGCTGTGAATTCACACTGCGTACTAAAAAAAAATGTCCTTTAGAGAGCACAGAGCAGACTGTCAGGCTGATATCTAAATCTACTAAATATCTTCAAATTCAGATATGCTGAGCAGTTTAATCTGAATTAATTGCTGGCATCTTCTGAAAAACATAGTAATGTACCCTAGGCTGACTCCAGCATCCCCTACATACATACACACAGAAAGTAGAAATTAAGCAGATAACCCGATAACTTCTAAAAGCCAACTGATCGTACTAGTGATCCTAAGTAGGCTGTAGCTAAAAGGCCTTGTTAAAAGAGACTGTGCTGGGATGACTTCTTACTCCCTTGCAATTTTTCAGGGAGACAACAATAATAGCAGCTTACCATGTACTAGGCAGTAGTCTACTTCTTTACATTTAATTCTCAGCAACCCAATGAAATGGATACTATGATTAAACTTGCTTGGCAAATGATAAATCTGATATGCAAAGAGATTAAAAATAACTTACCCCAATTTACACAACTAGAAAGTGGTAGAAACAGGATTTGAACTCACTCAGTGTAGCCCTAGAGTCTATGCTCTAAGTCACTCTTTTAGCTCCTGTGCTAAAAGAACTAAATGATCCCGTCCTTGAAGAGTTACTTGACCCTTGCAAAGTTCTGATGTCTTTCATTCATTAGTGGCATTTCTTTATCATAATTATTCCTAAAGGATCTTCAGGTACCCGATCAGCAACTGCTTCCCAACTTAGAAGATTCAGAAGGTAAAATCTCTTTTTAACAGAAAAATGGTCACCCAATCTAGTTATGAAGTGGAAAATGTTCGTCTAGGACCTTTGTAAACAGAATTAATGTGATTTGGTAGATTTCCCTAACTATGGTATGGATAAGAGTTCCTAAGAAATTAGTTTACTCTGCAAAAGTGAAATTTTTTCTTCAGAGGATAAATTGGGCCTTTATCCCTCAGGAAACTTATGTTTTGACAAAATATATTAAATATTTAGTTGTTTTCCAGAATACCCTTGTGGCATAGGTTAATGTTAATGACCCCATTTATGCAGGAGACACTCTAAGCACAGAAGAGTATGTTGATGTGCCTAAAATCTCATAACAGTTCCAGAATCAGAAATACCCTCCTTGGAGTTTTATGCTTAGTTTGGTATTGACTTGTAGTCTCTTACTTCTAAGAAAAACCAAACTCGGGATTTGAAATAGATGCTAAATGCTTTGCAAGCAAGTACAGAGTATTAAACACAGAAAAATATTCCCACTTTCATCCAGGACCTTATTATCTAAAGTGTTTTATTTAAATCATGTAGTTCCTACAAATATATATATATATATATATATATATATATATATATATATATATATATATATATCTTTCAAGGTTAGTTGAAGCCATAGAATCCCCTTGTTTCTGCATCCGCAAAAAAATAAGTCACATGCATGGAAGATGACTTGTTACTTTTCAAATGTCTTTCAATTTTTCTTTCTCCAACATTTCCTTGTTTCTTTAATGAGATCAGCATTGCTACCTCTTCTGAGAAGACAGGTAATATGTATCCATGTAATTTTTTTTTTAGTTCCCCTTTGAACTGAAGCAGACAGCCCGAAGAATAGAAACTGGTTGCTTCTGAAGTGCTTCAGTTCTCCCTCAGACAAAAGGAAAGGAGGAGTTAAAGAATTAGGCAATTTGACTTTCTGTTATTAGCTTAGCTATTTATGTAAAGCATGCCAGTACTCTAAACCAGTCTGTTTTTAACAGTCAGGACAAGAAAGTTAACATTAAGAGTTCTCATCTTAAAGCATGTATTTATTTTTGATCATTTGATGTTGTCTACTTCCTGGATATTCAGTAATTTCCAAGAAATATCTGAACGTTAAACCTCTCGTCCTTCCTTTCATTCTTCCAGTTTGCCTCTCTGTTCCCCTATTCTGCTCTCCCCCTGAGAGATACTGACCCCAGTTTCCTCAATTGAAGGGCAAAACATTCTTACAATGTGCTTCAAGAAGATGTCTAAGTTTGGTGTCATGCAAGAGGACTAATTTTAGTTCAGTGTCTGATGCACATCGTATCTTATAAATTATAAAGCATTTTTCCTATTGCAGAGATTTAAAAAGATGAAACCAATTACATTTTTATAGTGGAAAAGGGTAGGCGAGAAAAAGATGCAAAGGTAGATTGGAGAAGGAAGTCAACTGCAGAAAACACAGCTAGACTTTGACTGGGTTTCAATGTGAAAGGTTTGTTCTTCACTTTTGTGATGTTGTTTTACTTAACCTGCATCAAGGTGAAAACGCTTAAGGGATGAATTCACGAAAGCCCATGCAGAGAACATTCACTAGGGATAAAAATATATTTTTAAATTATCAGCAACGTCATCATTATTTCCTCTCTGCTTTTAATAGTCATGCTTATTTATATCCCAATTAAGAATTGCCTCTGAGTAGTGTGATGTTCTTCCTAGTAAATTATAGTCAATTGGGTGTGCAAAGTGTTTGTTGTCATTGCTCTGTTTTATTTTAATGCTCTAAGGCTTAGTTCTCCAGCACTTACCTGCACATACCAGATGGTGAAGAGAGATGTGGAGGTAAATGGGTAACCTTTGAACTATAACAGGAGACTCTGAAAGAAAGAAAGAAAGAAAATACCATTGCTAATGGCTTCCTTCCCATTACCCTCCCATGGGCACATATGCATTCACACACACCCCTTCTCTCTATTAAATCTTACTTCCCATTGCCTCCTAGACAAAAATGAGAATTCCTGTTCCTTTGTTCCCCCCTGCCTAGAATGCTGCCCTCTCCATCCACTTTTTCTACTGAAATAGTGGCAGTGACTTTCGGAAAGCAAAGAAGCTTTGAAATAAGGTAGACCCGGATTCAAATCCCAGATCTACCACTTTACTATGTAACCATAGGCAAATTACTTCATTTCACTGAGGACCAGCTTCCTCATCTATAAAATGAAGATTAATAATACTTCACAAGATTTTTATGAGGACCAGGTCGAAGATATAAAGCACTCAACAAATACTGGTTCCCTTTCTTGTGGTTACCCCTTTTGTAAGTCCTACCTGTTCTTCAAAACTCATGTTCTGCATACTCAAGTTTACTCTCCGAAGCATTTATTTGACACAGTATGCTACCTCATTATTGTTTGTTGACTTGTATTTACTTGTCTCCCCAAATTGCTTATAAATTTCTTGTGAGCTGGAGCTCTTGAAACACAAACTCCTCAGTTTCTTACTTAGCCTTCTTGAACCTAGTAGCGTCAGATGTGTGATAGTGTAGAACTAGAAAGTGGAAAGTAAATCCCTATGCATGGGGTAGATCCCCTTACTTTAAACTCAGTACATTTAGAAAAGGTTTTGAGTCCATTACATTGTCTTGGCCCAATAAGGGAAGTGGCCTGAAAAGTGAATCTTAAATTATGGAAGAGTATGAGTGAAATCTAAAAGAGAGCCATCAAATCCAGAAAGAGACTTCTTACACTTCCATTGCTTCAGAGAGAGCTTGATTGTGTATTTATCTCTTTGAGACAGCAGTCCCTACCAAATAAACTTCCAGAGCATGTTGGAACTTTCTGATGAGGGAGGGCAGTTACTTATACTCTCTTAACCAAAGAATTGTCCTCTAGTAGGAAGTTGCATCCTTCCTATGGGCATGCACTTCAGCGACAATGCACTTGGAATATAACGGAGGAAGAGAACAACCTGTTCAGCCAGCCAGATGAGCTGCAACTAATCATTGACAGTCAAAAGAGTGACAGATGTCATACTAGGTCTCTCTCACATCAGACACAACAATCTAGTGATGTATTTCCCTACCCAGAGAATAACCACCAGGTGGAACTCTCACGAGAGTCAACAACTCTTTATCACACGATCCCAAAGAGGGTCAGAAACCTATAACTCACTGATAAAATTGTAGTAGAGGTCAGTCTCACTATTCGTAATCTGAAAGTATGAAAGAGTGCTACATACAAGATTTGACATTTTCTGCTTAGGTGAGTCTTCATCCATATGACCAGAACTTGTTTTCCAAAAGAAGAACAGGCATCTGTGATATTTCAGTTTTAAATATGGACTCCTCTCTACCACTCTCACCCCCCCTTTAATTCTTTGGTTTTTAATTTTTTATAATCCCATACTTTTTTGGTATATCTTTCATTTTAAACTGTGATGCAAGAATGTTACATTTCTCTGCTATAATTCATCTATCTCAGACTCATTCAGCACCTATCTGTCCTTTCTACCTTTGAAAGGCAAATAGAAGGAAAATTCTTTTTGATAATATTTTAATTTTCAAGGAAATATTTCTGGCTGCTCATTATGAATGGAACAAGGTCTTGCTACTTGATTTTTGTTGTCAGATTTTTTTTCCCCAAATTCTTGTTTCTTACAGTAGCCTAGCAGGTGAAACTTGAACTTCTGTGGAAAAGCTAAAATCACAATAATTATCTGGCTTTGGGTTCTCTAGCTCACTGATTTTTGTGTGTTCTGCTAGAGAAAACTGACATTGTCATCTTTTCTGTTCTTCTTAATATTTTGGGACCTTGAGCTATGGGACTACACAGGAGATATGTTTCTAATGTACTATATCTGTGTCTCTTGTCATTGAGGTAATTGTCATGAGAAAACCCTGGACAACAACCATGACAAACAGAAATATTTTGACAACCCACAGTCACTGGATGCTGTTGAAGAAGAGCCCCCTGAGAGAGGAGCAGAGGAGGACCCTGCACACTCTGTTGAGAGTTCAGGGAGGGACTCAGATGCCCTTAGACTTGAAAGTAAGTTGACTTGGCCTGAACTGGGCTTCTGGGAAAAAATCAGTTCTCAAACTTTAAGCTTAGGCTTTTCTTTACTTGCAAGAGTTTGTTTCCTTCTTTTAGCTATCACTCATTATATTGTAGAATCATGCAGGTTACCCTCAGATGGTGAGGCAGAAGACAAGCTGTATTGAGAAAATGCTTTTCACACATCTTTTTTCTCTGCCTTAGTGTCTTATTTTACTGGAACAAATTTGATTCATTTATGTACTAGTCCTCTTAATATCACTTGTCTATTAAGTTATTGAAAAAAGGAAGATAAATTTTATTTACATGAACCCAGTAAAATTTGGAGATTTAGAATAAATTATATTTTGTGACCACATTTTGAGCTGTACTATACTGGGTAGTTCTTGTTAACATCAGTCAATTCATAATTGCCAAAATAATGACTTCTTTTTACTACACATCCTACTTAACCACTTTTCTGCATTTGGAACTATGGACAACTACCTACTTCTTGAAACTCTCCTCCTCCTTTTGGCCTCTGGTAAATCATTTACTTTTGGCTGTCTTCCTATCCTTAGACCAACTTTTCCAATTTCTTTCATTTATTCTTTGTTCTGTCCCTCATTTGTTGGATTCCCCAGGGTCTAACCTTGGTCTTCTTTTCATATCCCTCTCTGTGTTATCTCTTGGTGATCCAGCTACCTTTGAGTATACCAGTGACTCCAAATCTATATTTTCAGCCAAAACATTCTCTACAACTCCACATTTTATTTTCACTCGTCTAATGGACTCTTTATCTGGATGTGCCACGGGCACTTCAAATTTAATATATCTAGAATTGAGCTTGTCCTCACTTCTGCTCTGTTTCCTGAACTGTTTCTAATTCCTATGCTCCTGATCTCTGTTAATGGTACCACAACTCATCCAGGCACCCCTGTATTCAGTCAGTCCCTGAGACCTGTTGAATCCATCATCTCTTCCTCTATTCCTGCTGCCACTCCTGAATTGAGACTTTGTACATTTCTACCTGGACCATTGCAGTAGCCTCATTAATTGGATTCCCTATATCTAATCTTTTACTCCATTCTGTGGTATGCGCGCACACGTGTGTGTGTAGGATAGGGGAAAGAGAAAATATATATAATTGGTACAAAATTTTAAAAACGGAAGCAAATTATCAGTTTCTTGGGTATCCTTCAAAGGGATCTAATCAGGTAAGTTGCCTATGTTTGAAATTTTCAATGACTCTGTATCATCCATAGGAAAAGTCCAAATATCTTAGGGTGGGATATGAGGCAGTTTGGCCCCTGACTCCCTCTCCAACTGTACCACCTACAAGTACAGCAGGAAGTGCTGTTTTGAGCTTCTGTGCTTTTAACTCAATGAAAGCCCTTTTCTCTCTAAGAACTTTTTAATAATGATGTATCACTATCTGATAAGGGCACAGGGAAGCATTAACCTTTAGGAACTTTTTGCAGCTAAACAACGTGAATGCTTTTCAAATACCAGTAGTAACTGAAAGGATGTAAGCCCTATAACCACAGCATTCAAATGCAGCTCAAATAGTGCACTGGGGAAGTAGTTATCTGCAGTTTCCCTTTGGTCAAAAAGCCACTTTTCTTTAAGCCTGTGTACTTGGCTGGGACCAAATTTATCAAAAACCCTTTCCTGTCTCAGGACCTGGTACAAAGAATCCCTTGGTAGCCATAGGAGAAGAAAAGAGGAAGCTAAAATAAGATGATAAATTCTGTTGCTAACTCAGATACTGGGCAATTCTTCTAATTAAGTTGCTCTTTGGAGCCCTGATAACAACCCTGTCCAGCAGCTTTTCTGGGTTGGCTACTAAGAAATTTTTAGATCAGATTAAGGAACAGTTACTCTCTGCCAGAAGCTATGCTAAAAGTTGCTTACCATTCAGCTGGGTCAGTAATACATTAACAAATGACAAGGTAAACATTAGCATTTAAAAAGGCTTTATCACTAACAGAGCAAGGCAGAGGCAGGAGCAAGAGATCTACAAGAACCTCACAAACCAAGTTATTCCTGAGTTCCAGTAATTCATTCTGCAGCTGTTTTGTGACTGCTGTGTGCCAGTACAGTGCTAACTAGGCATTAGGAGTGTGGAAGCAAGCAAGACGAAAACTAAAAATTAGAATTCTTTGCTAACCCTACCATATATACTACTGCCCACATAATTTAGGCAAATAAGCCAACCACCTACTTTTGTCTGAATATCCTAAAGAAAAAGCTTTTGCAAACCCCTAGTTTACTTTGTGCTCGTTTCATAACTTTATAATTTAAAAGGCGGTAGAAACTAGCACATTGAATCAGAAAATCTAAGAGGAAGTTACTTGAAAAGATGTACCTTTTGCTTCACTTGTTAACAAATAGAAGAGCCATCTAGCTTATTCCGGAAAGAACAACACTTAGAGATTTCTAGTAGCACTCCCAGCCTAGCAACAGACCTTCCCACTTCCTGGAATAAAAAGTGGGATGGGGGATGGAGGGGCCACCACAGCAAGAGCGGTGCTGTTCACCTCCTGCAAGCAGGGCTCAGAGTGTTGTTTTCAGGTAAGTGGCTGAAACATGAAAGCCAGCCACTTTTCTCCACCCCAAGCCTCCTCAGAAACATTTCTAAGATGGATTGCTCACTATGACCATACATCTAGGCAAAATGGATATAAGAATCCTGACCTTGGCCTTATTAATACCGTGTTCTAAATCACTGAACAAGCGGGAGTTATATACAGCTGAAGGTTATTGCACTGGGATACTGTAGACTGGCATTTTGTAAGCAAGTGACCCAGAGCTCTCAGACTGTCTATAACAAAATAACATTTTGTTGTCTTTTTTTGTACCCCATCTATTTCCAAAAAGGATTGGAGATGCCTTCCATGGAACTCTCATATGGGATTCAATAACTAAATCAAAATAAACAACAAAAGTTAAATAGAAAAGAATAAAAGAAAGGAAAGCATTCTACTAAGAAACAGGCTAATTTTATTTTGATCTTCCTAGTTTTCTAAGCATAGAGGGGAACTTGGAGCATTGTGTAGCCTACAGTGTCTGATAAATGAGGCATATTGACTTCTTAGGAGAGAGAATTTTTCTAGTCCATGCACTGAGGTGTCCATGAGAGTCTTTACAAATAAAAGATTTGAACATAACAAATGATATCTTGGTAACCATTTTAGGAAAAAATTATACTAGTTATTGTTACTTCTTATTTCAACCATTAGTGAAAATTGGAGCCTTCATGTGAAATTGGGTAATCTTCCACTAAACAAATCATTGTTCAGTTAAGGCAATTAAGCAGGTTATATGGTCTGGAAACGCAGCTGTGATATTTCATATGATATTTGAATAAAACTTGAAGAATCCCAAGTATTAAATAAATAATACACCGTGATAAGCTCATTTTTGCTGCCTATAAGCCTAGCATCTAGAGCAAGTGGGTCTTCTTTCAAAACAGTACACAACATGGCTGTCCTCACGCTCAGTACCGACATGACCTATGACTGCCTGCCACTAGCTGTTGCCACTGTTTTCAGCTAGGCTTTTGGCAAAAGCTAAATGACAAAGATGGTATTTTTTTATGAATTTTGAAGATACTGAATGGTATTTTTATGAAGGTGGGTATAAAAGTGCCTCTAAGAGCAAAAACTTTGCTCAGAAGGTTGGAGTCACTCAAGTCCTTGAATGAGTTCTATGTAACTATGTAACTTTTAAAAACATGCTGGCCCTTGAATTTCAGGTACAGTGGTTGAGGAAAGCAATGGTTCTGATGAGATGGAGAATTCAGATGAAACAAAGATGTCAGAAGACATACTGGCTTTGGTGGATGAATTTCAACAGGCATGGCCTCTGGAAAGCTTCGGGGGAGCCCTGGAGATGAAAGGGCGGCGTCTGGACTTGCAGGGAATACGGGTACTGAAAAAAGGTCCCCAAGATGGAGTGGCCAGAAGCTCTTGCTATGGAGACTGTAGAAGTGAAGATGATGAAGCAACAGAATGGGTAAGACTTTGCTAACTCAGTCCTGACCAAATTGTAGAACAGGTCTTTGAGGAGTTCCTAGTTTGCAAAGTGTGAGGTTTCTGTGGAGTGTGTGGCACTACTTTACTCCACACTCCTGTAACAGCCTTCCCATTGCACTGTAGGAAGCCTTTTGTATTGCTTATGTATTGCTAGCTCTTCTGGGAGGCAGAAGATGGGATGGATGTGAAGTCACACTCAAGGCCTGCAGACTTGTAAGTACCCAGTGCAGCATCTTAATTTTCAGTTTCCTCCATACAGTCTTCCAGGCAAGATTATTTTTGTTCATTCACTAAACAGTTTCCATTTAGACCTTTAAGAATTAAATAGAAGAAAAGAACTTTACTCTAGCACAAGATTGGTTTATTCTTAAAGCCACCATTATCCCCAGGGAGAAAGATTTTATAATTGGTCTCATTTGTTTCTAAAATGTTTCCCTTTCCCAGATCACATTCCAAGTCAAACGTGTAAAGAAACCCAAAGGAGATCAAAAGAAAACTCCTGGGAAAAAGACAGAATCAAATCAAGCAGAAAATGCACATCGTTACCAAGCAAACCTTGAAATCACTGGCCCAAAGGTGGCATCTCCTGGGCCACAAGGTAAATTTGGATGTTAAATATGTCAGTTTCTTCCTTCAGATTTCACTCCTTATTTCTCACAAAGAAGTGTTCATGACTTGAGATAGTTCAGATGAGAAGGGCTAAATGAACAAGAAAGCAGTTTACCATTAACTCTTTGGCTTATATTCTTATCACGAGCTTGAATATGTTTTCAGTTCTTAACTTGACAGTCCAGTGTAATCTATAAAAGTGTAAGTTTGAGACAGATTGCCTGGATTCCAACACCATTTCTGCCATTTACCTCCCTGTGCCTCATTTTCCTTTCTATACGGGGGTAATAATAGCACCTACCTCATAGGGTGATTGTGAGGATCATATGCGTTTATACATAAAAAGTGCTTAAAATGCACTGGGCACATAATGCTCAATACATTTTAGCTCTTATTAACAACATGTTTGTGTGTCAGATATCTCTTTAAGCATCAAATGAATGCTTTGGAAGTTCTCCCGGAAAACAAAATGCATATATGTCAAACTTTGGCATGTACTTTCAGGAGTTCATAGTTTCCCTGAAGCCCGTGTCTGGATTCCAGGTTAAGGGCCAAGAGTGTACTTGACTTTCTTTTCCAGGAATTAAGTAGTAGTGATACAATTCCTTTTTAAAAAAATCACCTCCTTTTTAAAAAAGAAATTTTCATTGCCTTAGACTTTGAACATTAAAGGTAACTTCATTTAATTGTGTCTTGTTTTATATGGTATGAAGTACATACCAAGCCTGAAAGGCACATAATCAGATATTAAGAATGGGGACAGCTTGACTAAGTCCTAGAATGAACTATGATTTATGAAAAATATTAAGGACACCAAAAAGGACATTTTGTCATGTTTAAAGTGAAAAGTAAACACCTCTACTGTTGAAAGTAGTTAGCATGTATTAACAGGTTACAGAAGAAAGACCTAATTTCTCCATTAGGCCTGTTTTTTGTATCAAGGAAAAAGATATTCAAACTGTAAAACATCACTATAGAAATGAAAATTCCAAAGAATTAAATAGTAAATGTAATACAATCATAAAAGAAGAAAATTTAGATGAATGTTTATATATTCTTAAGATGGAGAAGGACTTTCTAAGGCAAGAGAGAAAGAGAGAAAGGATGAAAGAGAGAGATCTATAGATTTAACCACCACATGCCCAAAAAAATTATGGCACCAGAAAACATGATAAAGGACTGAGACAAAGTATTTCCAAAATATATGATAAGCAAATGGTATCAACAGCCATCATTTAAGGAGCACCTATAAATAAGTATGAAAACAGCATTTCAGTAAAAAAATGTATGAAGTACAGAGGCAATGCACCAAATACACATACATACACACACACACACACACACACACACGCATACACATGAGAAAATGTTCAGCCTCACTAGCAATCATAAAACATTGCATAAACAGTGAGATTCCATTTTTGCTTATCAGATTGTCTTTAGATGAGTAATACACGTGAAAGTTAATCAAAACTATTTTGTTTTACCAGATGTATCTAAAAGTTTTAAAATATGCCAGCTATTCTACTTCTAGTAATTTACCCTATGTAAATCAACATACAAGTGCCAAAGATGTAAGTACACGGATGTGCATCCCAGGATTATTTTTCACGGTAAAAATTTGGAGAAAACTTAAATGTTGGGAACTGCTAAATAAACCACAGCATGTCCATGTTGTGTACTATGTAGCCAAGATGTTTGTGATATATTAAATGAACAAAGTGGTTTATGAAATATCATATATAGACAATACTTCAGATTTTGTAAAATAATATATATGCTCTGTTTCAGCTATACATTTTTTTCACATTTCAATCTCTCTCTTATAAGGGGCTACATCTTACAATTGATATTATCTTAAAATAATAATTGGCAGTTTTTTCTGTCTTAAACCTTGGGAAATGTGCACCTTACAGTTGATAGCATCTTAAATTGATGTAATATATTATAATAAACAAGCACATAAAAAGAAGTCTGGAGGGAAATACATCAAAAGGTAGTCATTTCTGCTGAGGGTGCTGATAGAGCTATAGGTGACTTTTATTTTCATATAAGTACTTTTCGATTTTATAAATATTTTATAGTGAGTCTATTACTTTCATAAACAAAAAATTAAAAGTTTCTTATCAAAGTGAAAATTAAATCTCAGTAAGGTTTAGATGGTATGTGAGCACTTAAGCAGCTTTAAATGGATTCAAACTCATGGGCCCAGGTATAGCAATGAAGATACTTGCAAATGAACTCATAGACTACTTACTGTCATTAAACTGAAGATTCATAAAGCATGGAAGAGGTGCTAGAATACTAGAGAGGTTCAGTATCCCAATTTTCAAACAGATACGGATTCTGTTAACTACCAACTGATAAGCCTCATGATAAATCCTGACAACGTTCTATACCAAATTATTAAACACGTAGTTTGTGAGCCCTTGGGCAGGGGGGTGGGTGGCAGTGGTAATCATTAAGAACCATTGTAGATTTACCAAGAATTAATAGAACTAGTGATGCTTAACTAATTTCATTTCCTTTTTTGGTTAGGGCTACTAGACTGGAAGACCAGGGAAGTGCCATAGACATAATGTAACTGGATTTCAGCAAGGCATTTAACAGAGCCTCTTATGATATCCTTGTGAACAAGATGGAGAAATGTGGGCTCGAAGGCTTCCCATTGCCTACAGGACGAAGTCCAAACTTCCTAGTGTGCTGTACAAGACCCTTTACCACCTGTCCTCTATCTGCCCTTCAGCACCATTCTCTGAACCAACCATGCTCTTATTTTACCTCCATGCCTTGGCACCTGCTGTTGCCTCTGCATGGGTGCTGAAATATCACTTGTTCAAGTTCAGGTGCCATCTCTTCCTTGGTGCCTTCAGGCAAAATTAGTTGCTCTCTGTGTGCGATTGTTTTATATTTTCACTGTAGCACATATCCTATTGTATTTTAATGATTTTATCTATGTTTACCTTCCTCACTAGAATGTGAGCTCAAGGGCAGGCCCTCTTATTATTCCTCTTCATATCTCTTGTGTCTTACACAGTTCCTAACCCCTTATAATATATACTTAATAAATATTTCTCAAATGAATTTCTTAAATATAAAAGAAAAATGAGCTTTATTGTGAAATTTATGATTTGTTTCCTGAAGGTATTAATTTAAACAGGGTTAGTTTGAAACTCTTCCAAACTGTTCTTTTCTGTTTTATTAAAATCTAAATCTAAACCCCTGCCTATATCTCAAACCATTTTCTATTGTTGATAAATTCCTACAGTATAGAGAGTGTTATTCAGAACTAAAGGTCTCCTTCCCATCCATTTCATTGTAATTCCTTCAGAAGAGACAGACTTGGTTCTGCTCTTTTTGAGGGAACTTAGTCTAAGTAAAGGGCCTGCACACAGAAGGTATTACTGTGAAGGATATCAATAAATAAAGTTTTAAAAGCCCTATGTGTCTTTAAATAGCAAGGTGATTGGGGGCAGGCATGTTAGAGTCAGACCTGGATTTGGATCCCAGCTCTGCCACCTTCTAGCCAGGTGACCTTGGGCAAGTCGTTTAATCTCTCTGAACCTCTGTTTCCTCATCTGAGAAGTGAGGATTAAAACCTACCTCATGAAGTTGTGGTTGCGAAACGCTTAGCAGAGGATATGACACACAATAAGTGCTCTTAAGGTAAATGATAGCCTTTCATTATCATTATTTCCTATCCTGCTGCTTTTCTTTACAGCAGTTCTCTACCAACGGTGATTTTGCTGTCCAGAGGATATTTGGCAATGTCTGGAGACAGTTTTAGTTGTCATATCTGGGGGAGTATACTACTGACATCTAGTGGGTAGAGGCCAAGGATGCTAAACATCCTACAATACAATGGACAGCCCCCACGACAAAGAATTATCCTGCCCAAAGTATCAAGTTATCAAACCCTGCTTTAGAAAGATGTGTTTCTACGGAGTAAGTTACAGTTGTTATAAAATCATAATGTGAAGAAGTAAAAGTTAAGTCCTGTAAAATGCTTAACATTGAAGGATATCTTAACCCTTATCTCATGTTCATCAATCTTAAATCCAAAAAAGGAAACATTTGCTTTTACTTCACCATTGATCTTTGCAAACATAGCTTTACTTAAAGATGATCCTTATTCCTCTTCCATGAAAGACAAGGTTTTAATTAGATCTGTAGATGGTGGAAATTCTGAAGACCGGAAGAATGACTGACACCTCCAAATACATCAATCTGAGTGAAGTAATATCCACAGAATAAGCAACTTTGGGTTCTGTTCTATTCTTTTGTGATTGTGTTGATTCGTGATGTTCCTTCCTTCCAGGAAAAAAGCGTGATTACCAGAGTCTGGGCTGGCCCAGTCCAGACGAGTGCCTCAGACTCCGCTGGGTAGAGCTGACTGCCATCGTGAGTACCTGGCTTGCAGTTTCTTCAAAAAACATTGAGTGAGTATCTGAAACACCCCCCTCCTTCATGGCATTTTGTGTACCTGTGAACCTACTAGACCTCGGCTCATTTGGGATGCCCTTCTTTGTCAGCAGCTATTAGAAGAGTCATCCTTTCCAGGACTGATGGTTCAAAGGGTGACCTTTTCTGACCACAACCCACAGGTGGGCTCAGCCCATTGTACTGAAGCAGCAAATGTGCCCCCCTTCTCAGTCCTTTAGCCACACTTTTTAGGCTATCCAGAAGACAGGTATAACTTATTTAGTTTGAAGACGGGATCCCTCTTTCTAGAAGCACAAAACCCATGATCTCTCATTGATACTGTGTACTTGAAAAGGGAGACAGAGCAAATCCTGATTAACAAACACCTACTGAGACACAAGCTGAGCAAAGTTGCCTCACAGGTTACTGCTTTTTCCTCTCTATACACTCATTCTCTCTTTCTGGCCTCTGTTCTAACCTTTGAATGTCTAAGTTCTCTAGGAATTACCACTAAGCCTTCTTATTTACAATCACTTATTCGGACCGATCTTTTCCAGGACTTTAGTCACCAATGATATATTGACAGCTCCCAAATTTGAATCTCCAACCCAGGCCTCTCTTCAAAGCAGATTTATCCAATTATATATCCAATTATATATCTGACCTCTCTGCCTGGATATTTCTCAGCCACCCCAAGCTCAAGAAAAATATACTCATAATTTTCTTGGCCATTCACCTTCCAGAAAACCTGTTTGTTTTCTATCTTTCCATTCTTAGCAGATGGCTCCAGCTATGATCAAGCCAGAAACTTGGAAGTTATCCTTGACATTTCCTTTCCCTAACCCCTCAAATCCTATAAAACTGATTCTTCTCAGTTTTACTCCTGAGTATTTTTCACAACCATCTGCTTTTTTCCCATCTCCATGACTGCCGTCTTAAACCAAATCACTATCATCTCCTCCAAGAGCCTGACAGCTGGTCATCTTGCTTTATTTGCTCTTGCCTTTATTCAATCCATTCTCTCCACAGTATTCAGAATTATTCTTCAAATTTAAGTCACATCATGCTTAAAACCCTGTAATAACTTCCTGTTGCCCTCTACAGTGGCCTGCAAACCCCTTCATA
Organism: Choloepus didactylus; assembly: GCF_015220235.1. Classification (NCBI taxonomy): domain Eukaryota; kingdom Metazoa; phylum Chordata; class Mammalia; order Pilosa; family Megalonychidae; genus Choloepus; species Choloepus didactylus. Next base: position 36,278,836 of record NC_051312.1, on the reverse strand, counting down.
ATCTATTTCTTGTTTTTCTTTTCATCCTCAACTATGCCCCTCTATCCAGTCAGGGCCTTCCCTCTTCTTTTCACCTTGTTAATGCTGACTCATCCTTCTGGTCTCAACTTAAATCTTATTCCCTCAGAGAATCCATCACTCATCACTATCTCCTCCAGCAGTGTGGAGGAAATATATACCATCCTATAGTGTACTGTCATTGTACCATGTTTTTATTTCTCATAACTTATCACAGCTGTGAAGATAATTGAATAACTCATAAGACTAATGAGCTCCATAACAGCAGGGACTAGGTATGTTTTGCTAATCATTATAGTCCTGGTATCTGACATTTAATAGTCTCTCAATAAATATTGAATGAATGAATAATTTGCCTATGTGAAACTTTTTAAATAGCTGGAAGTAAAATTTTGTAAATGCCAATTTGCCATATCGGTACATATAATAGTCTGTAACATTAGCCTATATATAATGGGAAAGTGACTACTTTGAAACCATGAAAGGAAGTCCTTACATCTTACATACAGATTCAATGCACAGCTATACCTGTGTTAAGTTTACAGTGTAAACCCTAGGTCACTTTTTCTGTGGAGACAAGTGCACTTCTACGCATAAAGGGAAAGTAAAAGATAACCACTTGTGGGTTTTATCACTAGTATACCCTGGAAGAAGAACTCTTAGAAGAATACCTGGTTTAAAATCTCCACAGTGAGAAAAGGTGGCTAGCAGCTGTGAGCAAATCAGGCACCACAGTGGATAGAAAGGAGGCAGCTTGGGTAGGTTGGGAAAAAAAAACTGAGTTCAGAATTCAGATCCCAATGTTGCCACTTTGACCTGGAGTACAACTTCTATTTACACATTCAAAAAATACTCATTGCTAGGCACCGGAGTCCTCGCCACCTGTAAAATGGGGGACGAGATTAAGTAACTTCTAAAATCTCTTCCAGTCTGAGAGTCTGTGGTTCCAGGCATTCCTAACAGTATACTGAAGTTCTGATCAGCTGGTCGTTCATGCTCTGTCTCTCCTCACCCACTCAAATTCTCAGTGGCTAATTTGCCATCTCCATGTTTCAGCATCACAGAACACATAGACTTTGCAACCCCGATACAGCAGCCAGCTATGGAGCCTCTTTGCAATGGCAATCTCCCCACAAGTATGCACACCCTGGACCACTTGCATGGGGTTTCCAACCGAGCCAGCTTACACTACACGGGTGAGAGTCAGTTGACAGAGGTGAGTGCTCTGTTCAGTCTGCCTGTGTTTTTTAGCCTCACAGCCATGGTGCAGCTGATAGCAGAAAGCCCAAGTAGCCAGGCCTTATTTTTTGCTTGTTTTCAGTTGTCTATCATGTAGGTGACTTTAGGCCAAGCCTAATTTCTTCCAGTCCCTGGAACTCAGTTTATGTGCTTCAGTATGACCAAGAAATCATAACTGTGATTCACTCCTCAAGATGGGGAGCATTCTTCATTGCCATCAGACCAAGGGTCTTGTGAGAAATATTTGGGGTGGTTGATTTTCCTATTTGGCATTCTTGATAAAAAGGAAGGGAAGGAGGGCAGACCTAGGGATTATATATGCATATATATATTATATATGCATATATATAGATAGCAAAGAATTTTAAAAAATGCCACAAATATCCAGCAGAGGATTTGTCAAATAAATTTTTATAGAGATATAAGCTAGTATACAATGAAGCCGTTAAGAAAGATATAGTAGAAATATGCTTGTTGACATGAAGAAACTTTCAGAATATATTATGTGAAAACATAGGTAACAAGAATAATATCTACAATATAAGCCTGTATTCTGTGAGAAAAATAATATATGTGCATATATATGTGTTTGAACATAGAAAATATCTGAACAATATATATAAAGATATTAACAGTGCTTGTGTCTGGGTGACAGGATTGCTAATAGTTTTTTTCCATTATCTCTATTTTCTAATGTTGCTATAAGAAATGTGTTTTATATATCTGTAAAATCTTCATTAAGTGGGAAAGGACAGCAGTGGGGTGAGGTAAAATAACCCCAAAATTTGTCTCACACAGAATACCTTACCAACAGGACCACAGCATGTATCTCAGAGAAACAGTTTGCTTTTGTGGTATAGTTCCCAACCCAGTCATCTAGATCCTGCCTCATTTCCTCTCGCTAATCAACCATCTTCCTTCCTATTCTAGGTATTGCAAAATCTTGGCAAGGACCAATATCCCCAACAGTCACTTGAACAAATTGGCACCCGAATTGCCAAAGTTTTGGAAAAGGTAGGTCACCTTGCAGGAATGCTGAAAACTATTGCCTTGACTTCTGACTTCTTTTCCAGATTATTTGCCGCTAGGTGGCTCTAACTTCTTCCTGGTTACTAGCCCTTGATGACTAAAGGGTTGACATGAAATAACCCCACACAGAATGTTTCAGTCACTTCTCCTTTACTTTTTCCATTGCTTGGGTAGTATTCTTTTTTGTTGTTTTATTTACCTTCTGTGAAGAATCTTTCCAGTCAGTTTTCTCTTCTTTATTCCAGCATAAGTATATAGAGGTGGTGGTATTGGGAACCATGGAATCTAGGTACATGAAATAAGTCAGGTGTTCTTCCGCTGGTGATGAAGAATATTGATAATCTGTAAGGTGGATGGAAAACATATACATTGAAATATCTTTCCTCTTTGAAATCATGAAACAAAATCTTCATGGAACTGCATTTTCATATAGCCTACTAAAAAATCATTGAGGGTCTCAAAGACTACTTATTCAGCTCTGTGTGATGTATTTCTGTAAACAAGAGATTTTAAAAATTTAATGTAATTATTTTATGGTTAAGAATCTCTTCACTTAATTACTATATAATACTGAAGAGGTGATATAATGTAATATAGGAATTAAGAGAGTCAACTTATCTTCCATTATGAACATGACAGTGTGAGATAATTTACTTATTCTGGATATCACACATGGAAAAATCACCAACAAATTGCATTTGTAGTAAAATTAGGACATTGATAGGACCCCCAGGGTAATAAAAAAAAAAAAAAAAAGGTTGCCAAAGGCAGTTAAAATTGACACAGAAGCCACACAGAATGAATTCTAGCAGAAGCTGAGCAGAAATAACTATTTCATAAAATATCAGCAAAAACCCACTACGTCTGAAGGAACTTTCTACAAATAGCCTAGCCAGGAAAATCCATTGGAGTTTGAGTAATAAACAGAGCAAGCCCAACATTAATTCAAAAATATAAGAAAAAGGTAGGAAAGAGAAGCAAAACTTACCAGAAAACATTTGGCAGAAATATATTGTCATTAACAATTCAGACTTAACTTTTTGCTGTGAATTTAAAAATCATCAAACAATTGCCTCTGTGAATAAATATCACAAAGCTAAAAATAAAAATGTGGGGGAGAGATTAGCAAAGGATAAAAAACAGGAGATAGAAAACAGAAATATATGAAATTTGAGCAGGCAGAGAAAAAATAATCACAGAAATGATGACAGAATTGAAAGGAACAGCAAGGAGAATAGATCACAACACAGAAGGGGACATAGAGGATAGAGATGAGAAAAGTAACCAAAATAAAGTTCAAAAGATTTGAAAAGAATATAAGCGATAAGAACATTTTTAAAGCTAAATTCAATAAATTTTTACAGAAATAAAATAAGACTTGGTTAAGTTTTTTGTAAAATATGTTTATTTGAATGAGCATACTGTGTGCCAGAGGAAACTGATCCAGCATAGGCAACAGCAATATTTAATCAAGTAAAATTATTAGAATTTAAAAAGAAAGAAAGAGTTTTTGACTTCTGACATGGCTGATTAGTCCCCAGAAGGACCCTTCCATTTTGGAACAACTGTATCCTACTTAGGACATTCTTTTGAGTTATTGCTCATCACCCAAAAAGTAAAGTGGTCTCTAAAGACCTCTTCCCTTCACAAAAAAAAAGGGGGGGAGGGGGAATATGAACTAGCTGAGAGCTAGGGCTAGAGCTTCAGGAGGTTAGTCCACCCTAGGGTGCTGTTGATGTTGATGAACTCTCTGGATACTAGCCTTGGGCCAAGGCCAGGGGGAGCTGAGTCAGACTCCAACACTGAACTGAGACCATTGAAGGAAGCTGACATGGTCTGTGGTTGCTATGGTTGTTGTTGCCCACCCTTTGAATGCCTAAGGGAGAAAATGCTTTCCAGAGACAAGCATCCCCAATATAGGCTTGTAGACTCCCACAGATAAGGTCAAGCAGCAAACTCACATTAATAATCATGAAATACATGAGAAGGCAATCCAACATAAGAATGAATTAGCTGCAACACCAAACAACAGTTTTAGACTCCAAAGGAGTGCATATTTGAAATTGTCAGATAAGGATTTAGAACATTTATCTACCAAAAAAAGAAAAAATTTTAAGAGGAATTTTGGGAAAATGGCAACAGCAATGTTGAATTTTTTAAATTGTCCAGAATCCCCTTATAAAAACCAAGCAATTAGAATAGCAAAAGTAAAATTCCATGAACAACACGAACAACAAAATCAGATAATAGTGTGTCCCTGTGATCCCCAAAGTATGAGCAGGGAGCAACAAAATGCTGAGCTGAGATCTATACAAATCTGTATAGTGTATGTATCAATGTGGAAGAAAACAAAGGGAGGCAGCAGGACTCTTAAAAATCCTGATCATTGGAAAATCCCAGATTGCCATCAGATACCAAAAAGTGTAGGGGAACAGAGGACAGCATCCAAAACCAGGAAGGACTTTGCAGTATCCAGTGCATGAGTGCAAGGAAATTGCAGTGTTTGTTGGTGCTAGAAATTTCTGGACCCTATATACTCTTGAAACAAACAAACCAAAACTCTCTTCCAAAACAACACTTACAATAAGGGGAAACTACTGGAAGAAGTATCCAGATCAATGAGACAGAGACAATCAGGCCAAAGGAAAAAAGAGATCCAGATAAAAGTGGGAGGAAGGAAGCAGAGGAGACACATGTCAGAAAGTAAAGACCTGTTTTTTGTTACTTTGCAAAAGTAACAGAAGAGGGAGTTCTAGAGAGATAAAGCTGGAAAAAGCTATCCTAATGCACTGCTTCTTCCAAAAGTACAGGAAAATTTCACTTAAAATTGAGCAACAGGAAAGGATCCCAGTCAAATATCATACCAATTTGTAAGAAATAAATAGAGTATAAAGAGCAGACTACTACCCCTATGGTCAGTGAAAGCATGCCAAAAAGATATGCCTACAGGAGAACCTAAGATGGCGGCTAGGTGAGACAGGGCAAAAGAAAAACCTCCATGAAAAATACTAGATAAAAACCAGAAAGTGACCCAGAACACCACTGCCAGCAATGCACCAGCCAGACAAGGTCTGCTAAATCCACAGGGAACTTGCATTTGGTGAAACCAGGAGCCTGCATTCTGAAATGAGTGAGTAAACTGGCTGAAAGTCCCACGGCCGCCCTGCGGTGTGGGGAAACAGTGGGCTGGCATTTGGAGACGGACTAGTTCTTTAAAAAAAAAAAAAAAGCCCAGAGTGGCTGCAGATAAGACAGGGAGAGCCACGCAGTGAAGCATGGTGGGAGCGGGCTGGGCTAACACCTCGGTGTCTGGCATGGAGGATGCCCCTTCCCACACCTGCTGCTGATTGTCTTGAGACCAGAAGAGCAGAGGGGAGCCAAAAGGAGTAAAAAAAAAACATTTCTTGCAGCCATCTCCTCAGTGGGCAGAGGACGCTCCTGCCCAGGGCCAGGCCCACAGCCCAGAGCCGCGCCAAGAAACACAGCCTGATGGGGAATCTTTCCCGCAGCACTACACACAAGCCACAATGTCAGCCGTGGACAGTGGCCTTTAATACACCCACGGCTGATTGTCCCGGAGCTGGGAGGGCGGAGCTGTGTGAAAAGGGGGAAGTTAACGCATCCCATTCAGCCATCTTTGAAGTGGGCTGGGAGCGCCCCTGCACAGCCCAGCAACCCAGGGCTTCCCTGGCAGGCCAGCGTGCACTAGTGACGTGGCGCGGCCCTCCCTCAGCAGAGGTCCTGGAAGAGCACAGCTGGGAAGAGGGAACCGCTCAGAAATCCCAGGGACCCTATGCAAATACCAAAGACTTGTGGGTCAGCGGCAGAGACAATCAGTGGAAAGACTGAAATGAAGGCTTAGCTCCTGCAACAGCCTTAAATCTCTGGGAACATCTGGGAGCTTTGTTTATTAAAGCTGCCCTGCCTGCCTAACCACCCAGACACACGCCCCACATTCAGGGCAGACAGCACCAGCAACACACCCAAACTTGGTGCACCAATTGGACTCCACAAGAATCAGACCCACACACACCACAAAGTGGGGGAGAACTGACTTGAGGGGAATAGGTGACTCACAATTGCCGTCTGCTGGTTAGTTAGAGAAAGTGTATGCCACCAAGCTGCAGTACTGTCAAATTAGGGATCAAGTAAAGCAAATGCCAAGAGGCCAAAAACAAAAGAAAAATTTAAAGCGTATGATAAAACCAGACAATATGGAGAACCCAAACCAAAACACCCAAGTCAAAAGATCAGAAGACACACGGTACTTGGCACAATTAATCAAAGAATTACAGACAGGCAACAAGAGCATGGCTCAGGATATAAAGGACATGAAGAAGAGCATGGCACAGGATATAAAGGACATAAAGAAGACCCTAGAAGAGCATAAAGAAGAAATTGCAAGAGTAAATAAAAAAATAGAAGATCTTATGGAAATAAAAGAAACTGTTGGCCAAATTAAAAAGACTCTGGATACTCATAATACAAGATTAGAGGAAGTTGAACAACAGCTCAGCCTCCTCGAGGACCACAGAACAGAAAATGAAAGAATGAAAGAATGGGGGAAAAAAGCGAAAAAATTGAAATGGATATCAGGGATATGATAGATAAAATAAAATGTCCAAATTTAAGACTCATTGGTGTCCCAGAAGGGGAAGAGAAGGGTAAAGGTCTAGAAAGAGTATTCAAAGAAATTGTTGGGGAAAACTTCCCAAACCTTCTACACAATATAAATACACAAAGCATAAATGCCCAGTGAACTGCAAATAGAATAAATCCAAATAAACCCACTCCAAGACATATTCTGATCAGACTGTCAAATACTGAAGAAAAGGAGCAAGTTCTGAAAGCAGCAAGAGAAAAGCAATTCACCACATACAAAGGAAACAACATAAGACTAAGTAGTGACTACTCAGCAGCCACCATGGAGGCGAGAAGGCAGTGGCATGACATATTTAAAACTCTGAGAGAGAAAAAATTTCCAACCAAAAATACTTTATCCAGCAAAACTCTCCTTCAAATTTGAGGGAGAGCTTAAATTTTTCACAAACAAATGCTGAGAGACTTTGCTAATAAAAGACCTGCCCTACTTCAGATACTAAAGGGAGCCCTACCGACAGAGAAAAAAACCGAGGGACTCCACCACCAGTAGATCAGTCCTATAAGAAATGCTAAAGGGAGGTGAGCAGGCTGAAAGGAAGGGACACTAAACAATTGACTGAAACTACATGAAGAAATAAAGGGTACCACTAAAGATCACATGGTAAATATAAATACCAATACTACTGTGTTTTTGATTTGTAACTCCACTGTTTACTTCCTACAGGATCTAAAATACATAAACTGTAATGATAAATCAGTGGTTTTGGACTCAATGTAAAATATGTAATTTTTGACAAGAACTACATAAAAGTGGGGGAATGAGGGAGTATAGACACATAGTTTATGTGTCATATTGAAGTTAAGTTAGTGTCAAAGAAAAACAAGATTGTTATAGATTTAAGATATTAAATTTAAGCCCCACGGTAAACACAGAGAAAGTATGAGAGAATATGACCATAGAGATGAAAAGTAGAGTAGGGGTTCCGAGAAGTGGGGGAAGGGGCAATGGGGAGTTAAGAAATGAGTGTAGGGTTTCTGTTTGGGGTGAAGGGAAACTTCTAGAAAGGGATGGTGGGAAAGTGATAGCATTGCAACATTCTAAATGTGATTAATCCCACTAATGGAATGCTAGGGAGAGGGTGGAATGGGAAGATTTAGGCTGTATATGTATTTCCACAATTGAAAAAAAAGAAAAGACAGTCTAAATAGATGACAATTAAATGCCAGGGATGATCCTGGATGGGATCTGAGGATGGAGGAGAGGAGGCTCAAAGGGATACAGATGGGACTTAAGCAGGGGAAAAAAAAAAAGGAAATATAGAATGTAAGCTTTGTATCAAAGTTGAATTTCTTGAACTTCTTAGCTGTGTTTAATGGGATTGCATAAAAGAATGTTCTTGTCCATGGGAAAGTATATGTGAATTATATTGTTTTTTCAAGGATGTGTGCAGCTTCCTCTCATATGTTCATAAGACAGAGCAATAGATGATGGATGATAGGGAGGGAAAGAGGGAGGGAGGGAAAGAAAGAAAGAAATGGTGGTGTAACAGGATGTTAAAGGTGGTGTATCGGGGTATCAGGGGAGGGGGGTCAGGCTATGCTGGAGTTCTATGTATGGGCTTTGTACTGTTTTTGCAACTGTTCCTGTAAGTTTGAATGTATCTCAAAATAAAATTTCTTATTAAAATAAAAAGATATGCCTACAAAATATGAAAACTATAAGCTAAAATAAATTAAGAAATTGACAGAAGTTATGCAAGAACAATATAAATTAGAATTAGAAAAACTAAAAAATGAGGTAATTGGCAAAAAGAAAGATTTGAAAGGACAGTAGAGCACAGTATAAAAAAGAATTATAAATAAAAGAAAAAAAAGTGTTTTCAAATGAAGACTAAAAAAGCACAAGAGCCAATAAACACAATGGAACATGCCTCAAGAAAAACAGAAGACAGAAATGCAGAAAGTTTTTAATAAAAAAAAAATGAAGGAAAGAGGAATGGAAGCTAGTTAGTCCCTCTGGAACAACTAATAAACAAGCAGGAAAAACTAGTAAATAATCTGGAATAACTGCTGGGGGACAAAAGTGACTGTCCACACACCATACACCAACCTGGATTGGGAGGAATGTCCAAGATCACAGCATAAAATCTGAAAGTGAAAACTGCGGACTCAAGCTGAGAGCCCCTCCCCCATGGCAGCCCAAACTGAAAAGTTTCACTGTGCTAGAGAACAGCACTCTCTGAACAAGCGAATATACCTCAGCCCAGCTCCAGCTGAGATTTTACTTAACAAATGTTGACTGATCAATACAAGCTACAAATCTTCAACAAGCAGACAAGCTTTTGGTGAAAACTGACCTTGGAGAGCTGGAGGACCCCTCTGGGAGAGAGGTCCCAGAGGACCAGGTGCTATCTATGGCCAACAGGTGAACTGAGGGTGGCCACGGACTGGCCCTGAAGGGGGGCTTCCTGTCCCTTTTTTGGCTCAGTCAAGAAAGCCTCAGCCATTTTCAGTTCCCAGTTCTCTGACCCAGACAGGGGTGGAGATAGTAGAGTCAGAGAGACTATTTGAATGCAAATGATATCTCCCCAGGGGGGTATATCTTCCCTAAGAGGGAAAAGGTAGTGCCAAGCTCTACTACCCACCTTCCATTCAGAACCAGACCCCAGAACCTGGGGGAAAACAGCCACGGGCCGTACCTCCTTAAACCAGTCAGGAATGACAGGCTGACAGGCGCCACCTGCTGACCAGAAAAGCACAGTGGCTTGAGGCCTCAAAGGGTGTGTCAGTCTTCTAAGACACACCCTCAGGGAGACCTGATACTGAATATTGCTTCCTTCTGCAATCTGAGCCCGTTCTTGTCTGGGAAAACCTGATTGGGGTAACCAAGGAAATCAGATGCCTAGACAACAGAAAACTACAACCTATACTAAGGAAAACAAAGTTAGGGCCCAGTCAGAGGAACAAACTTACACTTCAACTGAGATACAGGAATTTAAACAACCCAATGCTAAATCAATTCAAAAAGTTTAGGGAAGATATGGCAAAAGAGTTGAAGCATATAATAAAAACACTGGACATACCTAAGGCAGAAACTGAGAGTTTGAAAAAACAACTAGCAGAATCTATGGAAATGAAAGGCACAACACAAGAGATGAAAGACACAGTGGAGACATACAACAGCAGATCTCAAGAGGTAGAAGAAAACACTTGGGAACTGGAGAACAAGACACCTGAAAGCCTACACACAAAAGAACAGATAGAGAAAAGAATGGAAAAATATGAGCAACGTCTCCAGGAATTGAATGACAACACGAAACACAGGAATGTATGTGTCATGGGCATCCCAGAAGGAGAAGAGAAGGGACATAAAATTACAGATCCAAGAAGTACAGCTTACCCCAAACAGAATCGATCTGAATAGGCCTATGCCAAGACACTTAATAATCAGATTATCAAATGTCAAAGATAAAAAGAGAATCCTGAAAGCAGCAAGAGAAAAGTGATCCATCACATACAAAGGAAGTGTGATAAGACTATATGCAGATTTCTCAATAGAAACCATGGAGGCAGGAATGAAGTGGGGTGATGTATCTAAGATACTGAAAGAGAAAAACCACCAACCAAGAATCCTATATCTGGCAAAACTCTCCTTCAGATATGAGGAAGAGCTTAAAATATTCTCTGACAGACAGACAATGACCGAGTTTGTAAACAAGATACCTGCGCTACAGGAAACACTAAAGGGAGCACTACAGACAGAAAGGAAAAGACAGGAGTGAGAGGTTTGGAACACAATTTTGGGAGATAGTAGCACAGCAAAGATGAACAAAGATGACTGTATGGTTGAAAGAGGAAGGTTAAGAGCATGTGGAACAGCAGAAGGAAGGAGGAAAGATAAAGGGTGGGACTGTATAACTCAGTGAAACCTAGGGCGTTCAGCCATTGTGATAAAAGGTACAAATACGGTTTTACATGAGGGAGAACAAATGAATGTCAACATAGCAAGGTGTTCAAAATAGGGTGGGATTGAGGGAAAACGCAATCAATGCAAACTAGAGACTATAATTAACAGAAGCATTGTATTATGCTTCCTTTAATGTAACAAAGGCAATATACCAAAGCTAAATGCATATGGGGGGGGTGGACATAGGGGAGGCATATGGGACTCTTGGCATTGGTGATGTTGTCTGACTCTCTAGTCTACTTTGGTTTAATGCTGTCTTTCCTTTTTTTGCTTCCTAACTGTCATATTTTGTTTTGTTTTGTTTTGTTTTCTTTTGTCTCTCTACCTTCTTTGACTCTTCCTCCTTCTTTGTGGAAGAAATGGAGAGGTCCTTATATAGATAGTGGTGATGGTGATGAATACATAAATACGTGACTATACAGGGAACCAACGATTGTCTACTTAGGATGGAATGTATGGTGTGTGAACAAAACCATCTTAAAAAAACGGGTTGATGAAGAAAACTTGATGGCACTATATTGAGTGAAATAAGACAGACACATAAGGATAAATATTGCAGGGTCTCACTGATATGAACTAGTTATAATATGTAAACTCATGGACAGGAAATATAAGTTACCAGGATATAGAATGGGGCTAAAGAATGGGGAGCAGTTGCTTATTATGAGCAGAATGCTCAATGAGGGTGAACTTAAACATTTGGAAGTGGACAGAGGTGATAGCAGGATGTGAGAATGACTAACAGTGCTGAATGGTCTGTGAATGTGGTGGAAAGGGTAAGCTCAGAGTCATGCATGTCACCAGAAGGAAAGTTGGAGGTTAAAAGATGGGAATGTATAAAACAGTGAATCTTGTGGTGGACAATGTCTGTGAGTAACTGTACAAATATTAGAAATTTCTTTCTTGAACTAGAACAAATGTATGACACTATAACTAGAAGTTAATAATACAGGAGCATATAGGAAAAAATATATACCTATTGCAAACTATATACTGCAGTTAATAGTATTTCAACATTCTTCCATCAACAATAACAAATGTACTATACCAATACTATGAATCAGTAATGGAGGAGGGGTGGTTAAGGGTATGGGAGGATTTGAGGTTCCTTTTTTGTCTTGATTTCTTTTTTGGAGTAATGAAAATGTTCTAAAAATTGAAAAAAATATTAATTGTGATGATGGATGCACAGCTGTATGATGGTACCGTGGGCAATTGATTGTACACTTTCCTTCTTTGGATAATTGTATGGTTTGTGTGAACAATCTCAATTAAAAAAAAAGAGATCTGAGAAAAAGTGATAGTATTAAAGAAAGAAAATAGATCATAATGTAGGTATATTAGGCATCCTAAAGAAGACAACCAAAGCAATGAAATGAAACAAACATTAAAAATTATAATTCAAGAAAACTTCCCTGAAATAAAAGACTTCTTGAAACTACATATTGAAAGGTTATACTGCATTCTTGGGAAAATCAACCCAAAAAGGCCAGCTCTGATAAATATTCTAATAAAACTTTTAAAAATAGAAGGAAAAAAATTTCTTTCACTATTCAAGCAAATGATCAAGTTAGTTGTAAGAGAAACAAAATCAAATTGATGTAAGCCAAAGATTTTATATGCTGCTAAATTGATGTACAAAGTATACAGGCCACAGACAAATTGTTATAAACATGCAGTGAATATTGATCCCATGAGCCTCTTCTTGAGAAGGCTGTCTACTAGAGAATGAGCTTCAACAACCAGAATGACCAGAGCAGCATTGACATAACGGACTATTGGCAAGCGTTATATATTTACCTGAAGAGTCAAGACTAAATGATGGCTGTAAGGGAGACGGTATTGTATATAATGGTATATACTCTGACAATATACACTAGATAAAACCATCAAAAAATGGTGAGCAAATGAGAAAAGTATGTAAAAGGTAAAATAAGCTCACTGTTATCTAATAGGTATTAATTTGGAATTTAAAAAATGGTCCTTCAAATAAAATACTGATGGAGAGGGAGGGAGGGGAAGAAGAGGTTGGAAGCTAGTTTCTCTATTGTTTATATTAGGAAGCTAATAGAATATGGCATAGAAAAAATGTGGAAGAGAGGAGACTAATGGTATTATATAAAGGCATTAATGTATGGGTACAATATAGACCCTCCTAAATACCAAAAGACATAAATATGTGCACAAATAAAACAGACAATATAGTAAAAAAATACTCATACATGCAAACATACATATTGGAGGACTAAGGATGAACATATTAATCATCTCTATAAATACAAACGGGCTTAAGTCACCTTTTAAAAGAACAAGATTTTCAGATTGGTTAACAAAGTATAACCAAATATTATACTATATTGAAGAGACATACCTAAATAAAATTAAACAAAATTAAAAATTAAAAAAAGGATTGAGGGGGTATATAGAACAAATGCAAATAAGGGAGCAGGGCTTATAGTCTATATCAGACAAGGTAAATTTCAAAATGAGAAATTTTTAGTTATGTATATGTTACTACAATAAAATGTTTTTTTTTTAAAAAAGCATGAAAATGGCAGACAAACATTTCACAATGCTAAAGACCACAGTTCACAAAGAAGTTAAAATTGTTATTTATGTTTTTTTATTAAATAACTCAACTTTCATAAAGCAGAAAGTACAGGAGATTCTAGAGAGAAATTGATTTTTTAAAAAACACTCCAATAATAGTGGACAAAAAGTTAGTAAGGATATAAAAGATCTAAAGAGCATAATCAGTAAGTCTGATTGTATTAGGTATATTGAATTCTGAACAGTGATGTTAGAAAATACATCTTTTCTTATATGAACACAGAATATTCATGAAATTTGATTATATATATATGTATATATATATGTATCAAATAAGAAATTCAAACAAATTCCAAAGAAGAAAATAAAGCTAGCATTCTCTGACCATAATGAAAAATAAATTATAAATTAATAACCAAAAAAATACATAAAGCTCTTTTTCCTGGAAATTCTAAAGCATGTTTTTAAACAACTGTTGAGTAGAAGGGGAAATACAAAATAAAACTGCAGAATTTCTTGAAAACAGTAATGAAAACTTAAAATAACAGTCTGTAGAACAGATTTAAAGTAGTTATAGAGAAATTATTATATTGTGAAATACCTATATCGGTAAAAATGAAGGAAAAAAAGAAGAAATGATAAGAATTAAATTCCCAAAGTAAAAAAGCTAGGAGAAATAAACCAAGCCAAAACAAAGCAAAAGAAAAGAATTAATAAAGAAAAGGGTAGACATTATTGATGCAGAAAATTGAAAATGGATAGAAATAATGAATCCAGAGTTAATTTTGTCGTTTATAAAGCAATAAAATAAGCATATCACTAGCTAATCTAATCAATGGAAAATGATTGTACAAATAAACATGATTAGATAGTCATGGGAAGTAACCATCAAAGAATTATAAAAGAATTTAAAGAATCATGAAAAACTACTTTTTAAAAAATAAGACATTTTTAAAAAATGAAATTACATTTTTAAGAAAGATACGACTTAAAAACTTAACCCTCAGTAGAGACAGTCTAATTCAGAAAAGTTGTCATAGAAAAAATGGAGGAAATAACTCCAACCCAAAGCTCACCAGGCCCAAATGATTTCACAATTTATTTCTGCTAACATTTAAAGACTAAAAAAGTTTCAGTACTTATTTATTCCAGAGCATAGAAAAAAAGAAATCTTCCAATTTCATTTTATGAAACGAATATAAAATCTGAAATGTTCACATCAAAAAAGAAAACTCCAGACCTTTTTACTTGTTAACATCAGTTCAAAAGCTATAAACAAAATATTGGCAAATAGAATCCAGCAGCACATTAAAAAATATATCTACCATGACCAAGCAACCTTTGTTCCAGGAATTGGTTTATTATTTGGAAACCATTAATATAGTGTCTTGTATTGCTGGTGATAAAGGGGAAAATCTTAAAATCATATCTGTAGTTGGACAAGCATTTGAAAAATTCAATACCTATTTATATTAAGAATCTAAATTAGGAATTAATAAGGTCCTTTTCTTAACATGATAATAGATATATACATTATGCCTCAGCAGAAAAATCAGAACCTTACTAGGTACCTTCTAGAGAGAGGCTTCCCTACTAAAGTCAGGACCAAAACAAGAATCCACTATTTAACATTATTTTGGAGATACTGAAGTAAAGAAGAAAAACAAAAATATGCAGATTACATATTTGCATCTGATAAGATCATATACCTGGAAAACCCAAAAGAATCCATGAAGAAGAAACTATAAAGAATTAGCGATTTTAGTCAAGTAGCAGATTATAAGTTAACACACATATGTAATTAATATTTCAATTAGGATAGTAAGTCAAGGCAGCTCAGTACTCCCACTTCCCATTGCAATAACTTGAAAAATCCAGGTGAACTTTTTAAATCATATTTTTAAAGGTATCAGAGAGCTATGGAAGCAACAGAGTATGAAAAAACTAAATTGCCATTGACTGGAGAACCTTTCCAAGGTGAGCTGGCAATTGCCAGCTATCTTCCCTCCCACCCACTGGGGCCATTTGTCAATTCTGGGTATGAACTAAGGATCAGGCTTAGCCCAGGGAGAGAGCCATTGCTACGAAAAAGAAAGCTTTCAGCAGTTACTCAAAGTAGGATTAACAGATTGGAAATCAAGCACGTGGCCAGTTTTCCCCGAGGGGCATTTGCTTAGAGCACAGGTTGCAAAGGAGTCTGGAAATTTAGGCCAAACTTCCAAAAAGTAGAGTGAAATATCTGTCTTAAACTGCTTAGGAAACAAAGAGATGCTGGGTGACAGAGCCGTTATCTATTGCTACAGAGCAAACCACTCCAAAACTTGGTGGTATCAAATAGCAACCGTTTATTTGTCCACAATTCTGCTATCTGGGCTGGGCTCAGCCAGGGAGAGCTGCTAGTCTTGCCTGAAGTGACTCTTGCAGCTGAGGCTGCACACCCAAAATACCTTCACTCACATGTTTGGTGCTTCCTGGGAAGCCTGGAAGAATGGGAGCTATCTGGGCATCTCTCTGTCTCCGCATGGTCTCTCCAGCACTGTAGCAAACACATGATGTCTCAGGGCTCTAAAAGGGTGAGAACAGAAGCTGCCAGGCCTCTTAAAGCCTAGGCCAGAAACTGGTACAGCATCACTTCCACTGCATTCTTAACAGTCAAAGTCACAAGGCCACCAAGATTCAAGAAAAATAGAAATAGACTCCACCTCTTCATTGTGAGGGAGAGAGCAGCAAAGAATTTATGGACATCTTTAATCTATCTCAGTCTTCCCTCTGATCTCAAATTGTTTAATTCCTCCCACATGCAAAATACATGCACCCTCTCCCAAAACCCTCAAAGTTTCATCCAATTGTGACATGAGGCTCAAAGTCTGTTTGTATATGAATGGGGCTCCCTGGGTATGGTTTCTCTTGCTCTGTAAGACCTATGAATTTTTTAAAAGTTTTATGCCCCTGTCTGACAAATCCCCACACAAACACACACACACAACCTACATTGGTATTGCAGGGATATGATAATCACATTCATTTAAAAGGGGAAAATGGAAGGCACACGGCAGTCACTGATCAGTGGCAATTCTGAAATCCATTGGGACACAAGTCATCATTTTCCCCAATTCCAGAAGTAGGAAATATTCCTTGATTAGGACCCATTTCTGTTCCCTAAAGTTGGTTCCCTTATCTGTTTCTCAACCCTGGACTTTACTTTCTGAGCTGTCTTTCCTTTTCCATAATAAATGTCTGAGGTTTGCAGCTGAATAGCTTTCTCAGCCTGCTTCCTTCTTGTCTCTGTCCGTTTTAGTCCACTAACACAACTCCTTCAAAAATGTTTGTGGCCTTTCAAATTATAAGCTGCTCCATCAGACAGAAGCCATACCCACAAATCTCTTTGAAAGGGCCCGTATCTACTTTAAACTATGAATCAGGGACAATACCCTTAAGATTCTTAGAAGACTGAGAGAGTCTTCTGTGCACTGACTTAAATCTTTTTGAGGTAGTAGTAATAAAGGGTCCAACTGCCCTACTTTTGATTTGATCTTGACCCTGAGGCCATAGTTTTACTGCTAGCACCCTGGATTTGATTTTTTATTTAATTTCTATTTTTATTTTTCTACTTCAAAACCTTTTGCTGACTGAATAACTGGTAATAAGGAAGTTTTATTTTCTAACTGCAAATCCTGTGCTGGAATTATTTTCTTAAAATTCTGTTTGCAGACTACACACGTCCTGTTTGCAAACCACACACACACACACACACACACACACACGTACACACGTTCTGTTTGCAAACTACACACGTCCTTGTTTAGGTCTCCCTCTTTTAAAACTTTCTTATATGCTTTTAACTTTATTATAGGTGATTTTAAAAAACCAACTGGTACATTCAGCATTCTGCCTGGTAATCTCCTTAGCCAGATTTACAGCTTCATTAGATATTTTTTCTGTCTTCCAAGGTCCACAAAAGACTCACCATTTTTTTTGCCAATAGAGAACATGCCTTTTCTCCAGCCTCCAATAGCAATTTCCTCACTGTTCTTCTAGCCTCCATTAATAGTCTCCTTGCTGCCCTTCCAGCAGATGCCCACCACGCAGTCCCAAAACCAATGCCACCTGTTTTAAGTTTCTATTACAGCAGTTCTCCACCCTTCATACCAAATACTGTTTCAGTTATCTATTTCTACATAACAAAGTGCCCCAAAACTCAGTGGCTTAAAACAAAACTATCTTTTTCCCAAGGTTCTACAGTCTGGGCTAAATTCAACAGGGCATTTCTTCTGTTATCTCCTGGAGTCATTCATGCCACTGTAGACATGTGGAGACTCAGCTGGGTCTAGCCACAAAACACGGCTTTACTCAAATGTCTGATGCCTCTGCTGGAATGACTGGAATAGCCGGGGCTCAGCTGGGAATCCCTCCATGGGGCCTTTCCACCTGAGTAGCTGGATCTTTCAACATGGCAACTCAGGGAGCCCAGAAAGTGAAAGCAGAGGCATCCAGGCCTCTTAAGACCTAGGAACAGAACTGGAACAGCACCACATCTACCCCTTCTAGCTGCCAAAGCAAGTTACGAGGCAAGCTCAAAATCAAGGGCAGGGGAAATGGCCTCCATTTGAAAAGAATGTGTGGCCCATCTTTAATCCATCAGAATACTTTCTAAGGAGCAACAGTGAGACTGACAGCTTACCTCTCAATAGAAATGATGGAGGCCAGAAGCAGATGCAGTGACATCTTTAAAGTGCTAGAAGAAGAAAACTGCAAACTTAAAATTCTATACCAGCAAAAATATCCTTGTGAAATAAAGGTGCTTTCAGACAAACCAAAATGGAAAAATATGTGGCACCAGGAGGCCAGCACTGAAATAAAAATTAAAGGGAGTTCTTCAGGAAAATGATCCCAGATGGAAACATGGACATGCAGAAGGAAATGTGTAATACTGGAAAGGAAAATACAAATGGACATTAACTGTACAAAGTCATAAGTGTAGTGTCCTGAGGTGTTTCATTTATAAACATAACTAAAAGTCATGGTAACAATAACGTAGATGATGCGAGGGGAATAAATGGCATTTAAAGGTTCTAAGGTTTAATTAGTATTAGCCAAGTACTAAAAGTAATTATTTGCATTAGACTTCAATAAGTAAGAATGTATATTTTAAGCTCTAGACTACTAAAAATTGTTTTAAAATATGACTTAATAGAATCAAAATGGATAATGTAAAATAGTTAATCCAAAAGAAGTCAAGAAAGGCAAACACATGTAAAAATAATAATAGTAAAATAATAAATATAGACTTGAATATATCAGTAATTAGGTGGAAAGAAACTAAATATTCAAGTATTTAGTGTGGACTGGATTTTTTTAAAACCCAACTATGTGCTGCTTACTGAAAAGACACACACTTTAAATATTAGGATACAGAAAGATTGAAAGTAGGAATATGGAAAATAATGTGCCATGCAAACACTAACAAAAAGAAAGTTGGCTATCAGAAAAAAGTAAACTTATCTCATCAGAACAAGTAAACTTTAAACCAAGAAGCATTATTAGAGTTAAAGGGTTATATTTCATAATGATAAAGAGATCTATGATAAGCTGAATAATTGTCCCTCAAAAGATAATCACATCAAAATCCCCAGAGCCTGTGAATCTTACATGGCAAAAAAGGACTTTGCAGAGTTGATTAAATTATGGATAAGGATATGGGGAGATTTTCCTGGATTATTTGGATTAACTGCAATCACATGTATCTTTATAAGATGGAGATTTGACACAAACTAGTATAGAAGGCAACATGACCATGGGTGGAGAAGTTTGGAATGATGCAGCCATAAGCCAAGGATTGCTGGCAGCCACCAGAACCTGGAAAGGGCAATAAATGAATTCTCTCCTAGAGCCTTTGGTGCAAGTGCAGCCCTGCTAACATTTTGATTTCAGCTCAGTGATACTGATTTCGGATTTCTGGCATCCAGTAATGTAAGAGAATAAATTCTTGTTGTTAAAAACCACCAAGTTTGTGTTAATTTGGTACAGCATCTATAGGAAACTAACACACATTTAATACACAGCATAGCTATCATGATCCATAAACTGTATGTACTCAGGTTATATATATGTCAGGCAAATATTGAGAGATCTGAAAGAAGAAATAGGCATTTCCCTAATCCAAATGGAAGATTTTAATATGCTTCTCATAATAGCTGATAGAACAGCCGACACAAAGTAACACAATTACAAACCTAAACAAATTACTTATATAGAGCACTGCATTCAACAATGACAGAATTAACATTCTTTTCAAGTCCATAAGGATGGAACATTTAACATGTGGCTAAGCCATAAAGAAAGCCTCAATAAATTTCCAGAGATTAAAATTATTTAGTTTATGTCTCTGACCAAAGTAGGTTAAGATAGAAATCAATAAAATTACCATTAACAAAAAGTCGTCATATATACAACAACAACAACGAAAACATATAATGTAAGAGAATAAAAAAAATTACCTTAGGCGAAAACTTAACTAAATATCTGAAAAACCTAAATAAGGAAAAATATAAGACACTTCTGCAAAATGTGAATGTAGACTTGAACAAATGAAAAGATATTCCATATTCTTAGATGTAAAGTCTCAGCATCATAAGAATGTCAGTTGTCCCTGAGTTAATTTGTCATTTTAATGCAATAACAAATAAGCCCCAACAGACACAAAAGTAGGAAACTCAGCATGCCATGGTAGCAGCCTTACGTGTGTTCCTCCAGAGCGAGTCCTCACACCTTAGTCCCTTGGTCCAGGGACTATTTGCCCATTCCACTTTCCCACCAAGTGACAGTTAACAAGACAAATAATTACCCTGGCTTAGAAGCTCCAGTTTTCATATAGGAGCCTATGTCTTTTTATTATTATTAGAGAAGTTGTGAGTTTACAGAACAATTATGCATAAAATACAGGACTCCCATAAACCTCACTATTATTAACACCTTGCCTTGGTATGGTTCATTGGTAATAATTGAGAAAATCACATTTTGATAATTGTACTATTAACTATAGTCCGTGGTGTAACTTAGGGTTTACCATTTTGGTAGTGCAGGTTCATGGATTTTTTAAAAAATTTTTATTCTATCTTGTGGTTACTTTGAGCCTAGGAGTTCAATTCTCAGCTCATCCCTTTCCTCTCAAATTTTACTAGAAGCTGCAAGTAGAAACCAGGCTGTACTTTCCACATTTACTTTGGAAATCTCCTCAGCTAAATAACCAAGCTCGTCACTATTAAATTCTGCCTTCCATCCAACATCAGAACTCAATTTTGCCAAGTTCTGGGCCACTTTACAAGGATCACCTTTCTTCCTTCATCACTTCCGCCTAAGACCTCATCAGAATTACTGTTAGCGTCAATATTTCTACCAACAGCCTTTTCAAAGCAATCTAGGCTTTTTCTATAAGCACCTCACAATTCTTCAAGCCTCTACCCATTACCCAATTACAAAGCTCTTTCCACATTTTTGGTATTTGCAATAGCAGCTCCCCACTTCTGGTACCAAAATCTCTTTTAGTTTGCTAGACTGCTCAAAGCAAATACCATGAAATAGGTTGGCTTTAATCAATGGGAATTTATTAGCTTACAGTTTTGAGGCTGAGAAAAATGTCCATAGCAAGGCATCATCAAGACAGTGCTTTCTTCCCAGACTGCTGACAGCGATCCTTGGTTCCTCTGCCACATGGCAAGGCCCATGGCGGCATCTCCTTCTTCTCCAGGTTTCATTGCTTTTAGCAAGAACCTTCCATGGTTTTCTTTCTCTGTATTCATCCCATTTAAAAGGACTCGAGTAAGAGGAGTAAGACCCATCATAAATGAGGAGGGACACACCTTAACTGAAGTAGCCTCACCAAAAGATCCTATTTACATTGGGTCTACATCCAATGTAATGGATTAACTTTAAGAACATGCTCTTCTGGGGTACATACAGTTTCAAACCACCTTAATAACCTAACACTTCCCCCTTTTATCCACATTTGGATATATATTTCAGTGCTGTTAATTACAGTCACAATATTGTGCTACCTTTGCCACCATCCATTACCAAAACATTTCCATCATTACAAATTGGAACTCTGTACATTTTAAGCCTTAACTCCCTGTTCTCTATCCCCACCCCATCCTCTGGTAACCTGTATTCTAGATTCTGACTCTATGAGTTTGCTTATTCTAATTATTTCATATCAGTGAGATCATACAGTATTTGTCCTTTTGTATCTGGCATATGTCACTCAACATGATGTCTTCAGGGTGCATCCATGTTGTCACATGTATCAGAGCTTCATTCCTTTGATGGACACTTGGGTTGCTTCCATCTTTTGGCAATTATCAGTAATGTCGCTAGGAGCATCAGTGTGCAAGTATTTGTTTGAGACCCTGCTATCAATTCTTTAGGGTATATAATTAGACGTGAGATTGCCATCCATATGGTAATCCTGTACTTAACTTTCCAAGGAACCACCAAACTGTCTTCCACAGTGGCTGCACTCATTTTACATTGCTACCAGAAATGAGTGAGTATTCCTGTTTCCCTGCATGCTCTTCAACACTTAGAATTTTCTTTTCTTTTTTTTTTTTAAGTAGCCATTCTGGTGGGTGTGAAATGGTATCTCATTGTGGTTTTGATTTGCATTTCCCTGATGGCTAATGATGATCATCTTTTCATGTACTTTTTTGGCCATTTGTACTTCTTTAGAGAGATGTCTATTCAAGTCTTTTTCCCATTTTTAAATTGGTTATGTTTTTGTTGTTAAGTTGAAGGATTTCTTTACATATTTTGGCTATTAAACCTTCATTGGATATGTGGTTTCCAAATATTTTTCCCAATGTGTACTCTGTTATTTTACTTTCATGATAGTCTTTTGAAACTAAAAGTTTCTAATTTTTATGGGGTCCCTTTTATCTACTTTTTCATTTTTTGTTTGTGCTTTGGGTGTAAAGTCTAAGAAACCGTTGCCTACCATCAGGTCCTGAATATGCTTCCCTACACTTTTTAGTGGTTTGATAGTTCTGGCTCTTACATTTAGGTCTTTGATCCATTTTGAGTTGATTTTTGTATGAAGTGTGAGTTATGGGTCCTCCTTTCTTCTGCAAATGAGGAACCAGATTTCCCAACATCATTTGTTGAAGAGACTATTCTTCCCAACTGAGTGGTCTCCACTCCCTTACCAAAAATTATTTGGCCATGAATGTGAGCGCTGATTTGTGAGCTCTCAATTCAATTTCATTGGTCTCTATGTCTGTCTTTATGCCAGTATCATATTGTTTTGATTATTGTTGCTTTGTATTAAGTTTTAAGGTTGGGAAGTATGGGTCCTCCAATTTTATTCTTTTTCAAAATGGCTTTGGCTATGTTGGACTCCTTACCCTTTCTTAGAAATTTGATGAATGGCTTTTCCATTTCTGCAAAGAAAGTTGTTGGGACTTTGATTGGGATTGCTTTGAATCTGTAAATCACTTTGGGTAGAAGTGACATCTTAATATTTAGTCTTCCAATCCATGAACGTGAATGTCCTTCCGTTTATTTAGGTCTTCTTTGATATCTTTTAGCCAAATTTTGTAGTTTTCTGTGTACAAGTCTTTTACATCCTTGATTACATTTATTCCTAGATAGCTGATTCTTTTAGTTGTTATTATACTTGGGATTATTTTCTTGATTTCTTCTTCTAATTTTTCATTGCTTGTGTATAAAAACACGGTTAATTTTTGAGTGTTGATCTAGTACCCCTCCACTTTGCTGAACTCTTTTATTACTTTTGGGAGCTTTGTTGTGGATTTTTCAGGATTTTCTATATATAGGATCATGTCATCTGCAAATAAGGAAAGTTTCACTTCTTCCTTTCAAATTTGGATGCCTTTTATTTCTTTTTCTTGCCTAATTGTCTTGCCTAATTGTCTGGCAAGAATTTCTAGTACAATGTTGAATATTGATGTGTCAGTGAGCATCCTTGTCTTGTTCCTGATCTTAGAGGGAAAGCTTTCAGTCCATTAGGTAGGATGTTAGCTGTGTATTTTTCATATATGCCCTTTATCATGTTGAGGAAGTTTCCATCTATTTCTAGTTTCCTAAGTGTTTTTATGAGGAAGGGTGCTGGATTTTGTCAAATGACTTTTCTGCTTCAATTGAGATGATCATGTGGTTTTTTCCCTTCATTCTTTTAATGTGGTGTATTGCATGAATTGATTTTCTCATGTTGGGCTACGCTTGCATACCAGGGATAAATCCCACTTGATCATGGTGTATAATTCTTTTATTGTGCTGTTGGATTCGATTTTCTAGTTTTTGGGGTGGGATTTTTACATCTGTATTCTTAAGAGATATTGGTCTGTCATGTCCTTTTCTTGTGATATCTTTATCTGGCTTTGGTATGAGGGTGATGTTGGCCTCATAGAAAGAGTCAGGTAGTGTTCCCTCTTCTTCAGTTTTTTGGAAGAGTTGGAGCAGGATTGAGCAGGATTCTAATTCTTATTAGAATGTTTGGTAAAATTCCCCTGTGAAGCCATCTGGTCCTGGGCTTTTTTTTTTGTTGGGATGTTTTTGATGACTGGTTCAATCCCTTTACTTGTAATTGGTCTATTGAGGTCATCTGTTTCTTTCAGAGTCAGGGTAGGTAGATTGTTTCTAAGAATTTGTCCATTTTATCTAGGTTATCTAATTTATTGATGTAGTTGTAAATATTCCTTTTTATTTCAGTGGGGTTGATAGTAATATCCCCCTTTTCGTTTCTGATTTTAGTTATTTGTGTCTTTTTTTTCTTCCTCAATCTAGCTAAAGATTTGTCAATTTTGTTGATCTTTTCAAAGAACCAATTTTTTATTTCGTTGATTCTTTCTATTGTTTTCTGTGTTCTGTTTCATTATCTCTGCTCTAATCTTTGTTATTCCCCTTCTTCTGCTTGCTTTTGGTTTAGTTTGATCTTCTTTTTCTAGTTCTTCCAGTTTTGAGGTTAGGTGTCTGATTTGAAATCTTTCTTCTTTTTTAAGGTAAGCATTTAGAACTATAAATTTCTTTCTCAGCACTGCCTTTGCTGCATCCTGTAAGTCTTGGTATGTTGTGTTCCATTTTCATTTTCATTTACCTCAAGCTATTTCCTAATCCTGCTTATGATTTCCTCTTTAACCCATTGGTTGTCTTAGGAATACATCATTTAATTTCCACATCTGACATTTCCATTTCTCCCTTTATTCCTGATTTCTAGCTTTGTTCCTTTGTGGTCAGAGTCAAGATACATTGAATGGTTTAAATATTTTTTAATTTATTGAGACTTGTTTTGTAACCTAATATACAGTTTATCCTGAAGAATGATTTGTGTACACTTAAGAAGAAGGTATATTCTGTTGTCGCTGGGTGAAGTGTTCTATATACATCTATTAGATTTAGTTGGTTTAGAATATAATTCAAGTCTTGTATTTCTTTATTGCTTTTCTGTCTAGATGGTCTGTCTATTACTAAAAATGGTATATTAAAGTCTCATACTATTAATGTATAACCATCAGTTTCTCCCTTCAAATCTGTCAGTATTTGCTTCATATATTTTTGGGACTCCGCTGTTAAGTGCATATATGTTTATAATTGTTATGTCTTGTTATTGCTATATAATGACTGTTTTTGTCCCATGTAACTGTTTTTGATTTAAAGTCTATTTTATCTGATATTAGTAGAGCCACCCTAGCTCTCTTTTGGTTACTACTTGCGTGGTATATTTCTTTCCATTCCTTCACTTTCAGCCTACTTGTGTCTTTGAATTTAACGTGAGTCTCTTGCAGACAGCATATAGATGGGTCATGCTTTTTTATCCATTTTGCAAATCTCTGCCTTTTGACTGGAGAGTTTAACCTATTTACATTTCAAATCACTGCTGATAATGCAGGACTTTCTTCTGACATTTTGCTATTTAGTCTTTGTAAGTCTTACACCTTTTTAGTCCCTCAGCTCTTCCATTAATGCCTACTTTTATATCTATTTGATTTTTGTGTTTTGTACCAGATTCTTATTTCTATCTGGATATATTTTTCATCTGTTTTCCTTGTGGTTACCATGGGATTAAAAGTTAACATCCTAAATATATAACAATCATATTTAGTTTGATATCACCTTGATTTCAATAGCAAACGCATACACTTATCCTACACCTCTCCATCCCCCCATCTTTTTTTGTACTTGTTACCAATTACATCTTTGTACATTGTATATCTAACCATAGATTTATCATTTCTTTTTATGCATTTGCATTTTAGCACCTGTAGGCAGTAAGAAGTGGAGTTACATGCCAAAAAAGTGAAAAAAAAAAAAAAAAAGATGCAATACAATAGTACTGGCACTTAACCAAGTGGTTACCTTTACCAGATTTTCTTCATGTCTAATGTCTTTTCCTCTCCATCTACAGAATTCCTTGTAGGGCAGGTCTAATGGTGGTAAACTCCCTCAGCTTTTCTTTATCTTAGAATGTCTTAATTTCTCCCTTACTTTTGAAAGAAACTCTTGTCAGATATAAAATTCTTGGTTGATAGTCATTTTCTGTCAGCATTCTTAAGTCTTTCAACCCACTGCCTTCTTGCCTTCATTGTTTCTGATGGTAAATTGGCACTCGGTCTATTTGGAACTCCCTTTTACATAACTGGTAGTTTTTCTCTTGTAGTTTTCAGAACTCGCTCCTTATCTTTTGAATGTGAGTGTTTGACCAATATATGTTGGGGTATGTTTTTCTTCATGTTTTTCCTGTTTGGTGTTCTCAGGGCTTGGATGTGCTTATTCACATTTTTTGCTAAGTTTGGGAAGCTCCTGTCATTATTTCTTTGAATATTCATTCTGCCCCTTTCTCTTTTTTTTCTCCTTTTGGGACTCCCATAAGGAGTATATTGGCACATTTGATGGTGTCCCAGAGGTGTCTTAGGCTATTTTCACTTTTTGTAATTCTTTTTGCTTTCTTCTTCAGCCTGACTCATTTCAATTGTCTTATCTTCAAGTTTGCTGATTCTTTCTTCTGCCAGTTCCAGTCTTATTTTGAAACCTTCCTGGGCATTTTTCATTTTAGTTATTATGGTCTTCAACCCCAGGGGTTCTGTTTGGTTCCTTTTTAAAATTTCTTTCTTTACTAAGATTCTCCTATTGCTCATTGTTTTCCTGATATTCTTTAGTTCTTTCTCTGTATTTTCCTTCATCTCCTTGAGCATTTTCAAGATCATTTTTTTAAAGACATTGTTTAGTATGTCCACAGTCTAGTCTTCTTTGTTGGTGTTTTCCAGATTTTTATCCTCTTCCTTTTGATAGGCCGTCATTTCCTGTTTCATTGTCTTGTAGTCTTTTATTGCACTCTGCACGTTTTAATATTTTAAAATGTTAACTCTGAGATGTCTGTTTCTTGGTTTTGTATCCCTGGTGATATGACAGAGATTTTCTTAAGTGTCAGCCCTCCTATCAGGGAGGTCTGCCCAAGGCAAATGCACAGTGCAGGGTGCGCCCTGTCTTTTCTGGGCCTGTGTCTTGACCTGGGCTTGTGCTCATTAGTTGCTTTGGAGAACTCCTGTTTACAGGAGCGTGAATGCCCCCTCTGTTTCCCAAGGGACAGTCTCCCTCTTCCAGGTGTTTAAAGCAGGTAATCCTTTACCTCAGGCCATCTGCTCTATTATTAGTTCCATACACTGCTTTTTTTTTGTGGTCTCAAGCCACTTTCACCTGGAGGGCAGATTTGGGGGTGGCGAGGGTGACAGAGAGGAGCCTTCCAAGTTAGTCTTTCCCAGCTGGAACAAGGCTAGGGACCCACGAAGGGGATCCAGACAGGCTCCAAACTGCCCTGATGTGCTTTCTTGACCTGCCCAGCAAATACAGCTCTTAAACTATCCTCTACAGCCCTGAGGAAGTGTAATGTCTTTCAGTCTTCTCAGCCTGCTTTGTCCAGGGCAGCTTGGAACAACGGCTGCCCTCAGAGCTGGGCCCCCAGTGGATCCGAAATTGCTAATCAAAAGCCATGATCAGCAGTCAGCCATGCTCACCCCTGATCTTCGGGAAGTGGGTTTTCATGTCCCTTTCTGTCACCTGTGAGCTAGCCAGGGGCGAGCCTGCTGCTAGAGAGGAGATGGGCACCAGTAACTGCTGCACAGAGAGAGGAATTTACTAGTCTCTACCATAATTTACCAGCTTCTTCCTCACACTCTTCCCTGCATGCTGCAGAATGTTCTGCTGGACCCCAGAGTTTCAAAATAGTTGTTTCAGACTATTTCTACCTGTATAGTAGTTGATCTGGTGAAGAAACTTAATCCTGGAGCTTCCTATCCACCATCTTCCCACAGTTCTAGGTCGAAGAACCAACATCTTTTGTCATAGTCCAATGAGCATAGAGTCCTGGAAAGGGACATTGCTAGCCACAAGAGTCATGGCACTCAGGGAAGTTCAAAGCTAAGGCTTTCCACCAGGTATTTATAGTTTATTCACAGTCTTCCCAGTCCAGGTCCATTTTAACAGTTGGGATCATTTGTACCATAAAGTTATGTTACCTGAGAATAACTAACATTTTCCCTTTATCAGGTTTTTCAGGTAAAGAGAGCTAAACATCATTTTCCATTGTAGGCTCACAGTCTACTTCTGTGACCTCGAGTTAGTAACCTTAGTACATTATGGTGAGTGTAAGTAACAGAACTGAATTATGTGTATGACTGTGGTTGAAAGGGGAAGTTTAGAAAAGAAAGAAAAAAAAGAATTTTAGTACAGTGGTTCTCAAACTTTCAGGTACATGGGAATCACCTGGAGGGCTTATTACAGCATAGGCTGGTGGGCCCCACTGCCTGACTTCCTAATTCAGAAGGTCTAGATTGGGGCCTGAGAATTGAATTTCTAACAAGTCCCCAGGTGATACTGATGCTGCTGGTGTAGGGACCACACTTTGAAAACCACTGCCTTAGTAGATGGCAGTGATGAAAAAGCAAAAATGTCCCTTTCCAGTTTGCCATTCATAAAACAAGGATATTCCTTATCCTCTTGACGTTGGCTTTTCAAATACTCAGTCATTATCCTTTGTCATTTCATGTCTTTAGTGTCTCTTTAGGGAGTCTGTAAGTCTGCATTGCCATTAATCATCACTAGATGTCAGCCAAGTCAGAAACCTCAACTCTGCTTAGGTTGTAGCTGAGGTCACTCCCCACATATTGCGATCAAGAGCCCCTGCAAAGGCCACCCTCTACAACCCCAGATTGCACCAAGCTGCTGCCATTGCCACTGCAATCAGTTTGGCTGCCAGGCTGCCACCTAATTCTGTTTGACTTTGTGGGCTGGTGCAGGAATGCTCTCCCACTTATGTCTCCTAAGATGGGGCTCATAGGCATTATTTTGTGCTCAGTGGAGTTTAAATTGGGTCAAAGCCAGTCCCACTGCTTCTCTCCCTTTGTCTGATCACAGTCCCAGTCACAAACAGGGAGTCTTGAGCTTGTGTACTTGCCTCCCTGCCCCAGCCAAGCATCAGTGCCTAGTTTAGCCCAAATGCAGCCACAGCACCTGGATTTCTGGTTGGGTCCTCTGCCAGTTTGAATGTATTATGTCCCCCAGAACTCCATTATGTTTGATGCAGTCTTGTGTGGGCAGACGTATTAGTGTTGATTAGATTGTAATTCTTTGATTGAGTGTTTCCATGGAGATGCGACCCACCCAACTATAGGTGATAACTCTGGTTAGATAATTTCCATAGAGGGGTGGCCCTGCCCATTCAGCTTGGGCCTTGATTAGTTTACTAGAGCACTATATAAGCTCATACAGAAGGAGTGAGCTTGCTACAGCCAAGAGGGACACTTTGAAGAATGCACAGGAGCTGAGAGAGGAGCTGCAGCTTACAGAGACATTTTGGAGATGGCCTTTGAAAGCAGACTTCAGCGCTGGAGAAGCTAAGAGAGGACAAATGCCCCAAGAGCAACTAAGAGTGACATTTTTGAGGAGCTACAGCCTAGAGAGGAACATCCTGGGAGAAAGCCATTTTGAAACCAGAACTCCAGAGCAGACGCCAGCCATGTGCCTTCCCAGCTAACAGAGATTTTCCGGACGCCATTGGCCATCTTCCATTGAAGGTACCCGATTGTTGATGTGTTACCTTCGACATTTTATGGCCTTAAGACTGTAACTATGTAACCAAATAAGCCCCCTTTTATAAAAGCCAATCCATTTCTGGTATTTTGTGAAAAGTCTGTATTAGCAAACCGGAATATATTTTGGTACCAGAGAAGAGGGGTGCTGCTGAGTTTGCAAATACCAAACATGTTGGAATGGCTTTTTAAATGGGTAAGGGGAAGATTCTGGAAGAATTGTGAGGAGCTTTATAGAAAAGGCCTAACCTGCTTTGAAGAGACTGTTGGTAGAAATATGGGTTCTAAAGATACTTCTGATGAGGCCTTAAACAGAAATGTTGAAAGTGTCATTGCAAACTGGAAGGAAGGCAATCCTTGTTTTAAAGTGGCAAAGAATTTGGCAAAATTGAGTCCTGGTGTGGGATGGAAGGAAGAATTTGAGAGCGATGAGCTGGGATACTTGGCTGATGAAATTTCGAAACTTAAAGTTGTGGATACAGCATAGCTTCTCCTTGCAGCTTATAGTAAAATGTGAGTGGAGAGAGGTAAACTTAGAACTGAACTATTGGGTTCAAAGAAACCAGAAACTGATGGTTTGGAAAACTCCAGGCTTCCAGGGGGTAGAACCCCAGAAGCTACAGACCCACATGAGGACTTAACCAAACATGGAACCCGACCACCATTTCAGTACAAGCAAGATTGGAGATGGAGTTATTCAGAAAGGATTTGTGGAAAGTCCTATTATGGCTTTGACCACTGTGTGCTTCATGCAAAGCCAACAGAATTTTTGCGAGATCTTTATAGACGGAGTTGCTGCCAATCTGGACTGGAGGAGACAAACAAGGAACAAATTGAAGGAAAAATTTCTTCAAAGACAGAGCCATGGAGGTTGATGTCTGGAGGCAAGAGGTCTCAGGCTGGGAGAGCAGAGTGGCCCACACGCATGGAAAGAGTGAGTTTACCCTGGAGGGTGGGCCTTCTGCCTCCATGTTCAGGAAGAGTGCTGCCACCCCAGGCCTCAGAGAGGGTGGAGCACATTCCCAGGGGATTGGGGAGAGCCTGGACACCACCCCACCATTCTGAAGGGGTTGAGCGTGTGTCCCGAAGATGGAAGAGAATCCAGGTACTGCCCTGTTTGATGAGGGTGGGGCCAACAAGGTGGTCTACCCAATGTGTGAGTATGTTGGAGCACTCACCCCAGCGTTTGGAGAGAAAAGGGCTGCTGCAAAGGCCCTTAGGAAGGGTTAGACTCCTGCTCTCTCAAGCCCCAAGGATAAAACGTCATTCTCTAAATGACTCTCAGACTTTGAAATCTAATGGAGTTTGCCCTGCAGGTTTTAGGAACTGTTTTGATCCCTTAAACTGTGTTTACCTTTCAGTTTCTCCTTATGGCGATGGGAATGCTTATTCTATGACTGTCCCTCCTTTGTATATTGGAAGCAGATAACTTGTTCTGAGTTTCACAGGTCTACAGACAAAGGGGAATTTTGCCTTAGGACAGATCACGCCTGTAACTGATTTTGATGGGATCTGGTACTTAACTATTGTTACTGAAATGATTTAATGTTTCGTGATATTGTGATGGAATGAGTGTATTGGTATATGGAAAGATCATGTCATTTTGGGGTCCAGGGGGTGGAATGTGCCAGTTTGAATGTTTTATATCCCCCAAAACACCATTATCTTTGATGCACTCTTGTGTGGGCAGACATATTAGTGTTGATTGGATTGTAATTCTTTGAGTGAGTGTTTCCATGGAGATGCAACCCACCCAGCTATAGGTGATAACTCTGATTAGATAATTTCCATGGAAGTGTGGCCCTGCCCATTCAGTTTGAGCCTTGATTAGTTTACTAGAGCACTATATAAGCTCATACAGAAGGAGTGAGCTTGCTACAGCCAAGAGGGACACTTTGAAGAATGCACAGGAGCTGAGAGAGGAGCTGCAGCTTACAGAGACATTTTGGAGATGGCCTTTGAAAGCAGACTTTTGCTCTGGAGAAGCTAAGAGAGGACAAATGCCCCAAGAGCAACTAAGAGTAACATTTTTGAGGAGCTACAGCCTAAAGAGGAACATCCTAGGAGAAAGCCATTTTGAAACCAGGGCTCCAGAGCAGATGCAAGCCATGTGCCTTCCCAGCTAACAGAGGTTTTCCGGACACCATTGGCCATCCTCCAGTGAAGGTACCCAATTGTTGATGTGTTACCTTGGACACTTTATGGCCTTAAGACTAACTATGTAACCAAATAAGCCCCCTTTTATAAAAGCCAATCCATTTCTGGTGTTTTGCAAAAAGGCAGCATTAGCAAACCAGAACAGGTCCATTGCATGGACAGTGAGGAAGAGTGGGTATTTTTTCTCAGCACAGTCTTGTCTCACTCCACCTTTTATCCATTCCCACATGCATCCCCTATCACATGATGCAAAGGTTTTATCGTCAGACTATGGGAAAGCTGGCTCTCCACTGAGGCATCAGTTGCATCAGTATTTCCCTCTCTATTCCTTTTATGTCGTAGTGGCTTTGCTATATTCAAGGATAATGAAAGTCCATCCCACTGTTGCCTCCACTCTGCAATGCCCACTTTCAGTGGTTTCAGGTCCATCTAGATAGATATTTCATACTTGCACAACTTAGCAGTCCACTTGTCGTCTTGCCTTTACTCAGGATATAGGGCAGGAAATACAGCGTGCCAGAAGTGCAGCTTTTCATATGTGTTTTCTCAACCGAGTTCCTATAGCCGTCTGACAGTACTTCCAGGGGCTAGTCTTCTCCCGCACTCTCCCCCCAAGTAACAGCTCATGGGTAAGAGAATGCAACCATATGTGTGGATGTGGGAACTATTTTGGCCCAGAAGTCTCAAGTTCCATATTGGAGCCAATACTTCTTATAGTCCCATGGGCATTGAGTCCAGGTGTACAGCAAAGGGCAAGAAACATCATACTTGGGAAAGCCCAAAGCTATTGCTTTCCACCTGTTCATTCACAGTCTCCCCAGACCACTTGAAGTTTACAAATCAGACAGTATTTACCATGAGAATCCTACCTGGTAACACAGCTGACTTTCTACTTATATTAGCTTTCCAGGGAAAATAACTAAAAAGTTAACCTGAGATCAAATCCCATGACTGTTCATAAGTATAGTATTCTCAGGGTTTAGCATTATAAGGGAAGTAATAAAAGTAAAATAATAATTTGTATTTTTAGTCTGTAATATATCAAAGATGCACATCACAATCTCTAGGCTAACCACTCAAATAACAATAAAAGAAAGTATAAGGAAAAAAGTATATAATAAAAAACATGATTGATTCAAAAAAAAGTCAAGAAATGGTAAGTAATCATATCAAATATAAGTGGGCTAAGTATTCCAATTGGAGACTCCTAATACAGATTCAAAACAGTTAAAATTTAGCAGATGGAAAAAAGATATGCGAAAACCAAAAGAAAGCTGGTGTAGCTATAGTAATATCAGACAATGTGGACGTTAAGTCAAGGCACCTTACTACAAATAGAGACACACACTTCCTAAAGAAAAAATGGTCAGTCCACTAAGAATATAGAAAAATTGTAAATCTGTATATAGCCAAATTATATAAAACAAGCATTAGTAACTAACAGGTCTCAAAGGAAAAATAAACAAATCTACATTCATCATAGACTTTAACATACTTCTCAGTAAGTGATGGAACTAAGCAAACAAACAAAAAAAAAATCAGTAAAATCATAGAACATCTTAATAGTAAACAAACTTGACCTGATTGATATTCAAAGAATGCTGCACTGAACTGTGACAAAAATACTCATTTTAAAATGCATGTGGAGTATTCACCATTTTGACCATGAACTGAGTTGTAAAGTAAGACTCAATTAAATTTCAAAACATTTAAATCATTTACAGTATATTTTCTGACCATGGTGGAATAATCTTTAAAAAAATCAGTGACAAAAAAAGATAAACAGAAAATCCCCAACTGTCCTGGTAAAATTAAGCAGTACACTTTTAAATAACCCATGGGTCAATGAAAACAGCACAAAGGAAATTAGAAAATATTTTACATGAATAATAAAGATATGATATTATTTTCTTATGACACAGAAAGCAGCTAAAGCAATGCCTGAGGGAAATTTATAGCCCTAAAATGCAATATTTGTAAAGAAAAAAGGCTGAAAATCAATGATCAATGCTAACACTTCAGAAAGCTTGAAAAAAGAGCAAATCAAAGCTACACTAAATATTTCTCACCCATAAAATTAGAAAAAATGCAGGAGTTTGATAAGATACTCTTAGTGGGGCTGTAGGGAATCTGGCACTGTCATACATTAGTGGTGAAATTGCAAAATGTTATAACTTGATGGAGAGGAGATTGACTAAACCTAGCAAAATTATACATTTATTTCCCTTTTAGCCAGCAATCCTACTTTTAGGACTCTTTCCTAAAAATACACTGACAAAACATTAAGAAAAAAATATCAATGAATGAGGCTGCTGTTTTATCCTGATTTGTAATAGCAAAAGACTGGAAACAACCCAAATGGCCAACAAATAGGAGACTAGTTGAATTGAAGTTCCCCGTGTCTTTTCACTGTATATGAACATCCACACAGTGGATTATCTACAGCTATCAAAAGAATAAGGACGATCTTTGTAAACTTTGTAAACTGTGGAGTAATCTCCAGCATGTACTAAGGAGAAAAAATTTTAAGTGGAGGAAAACTGGTATTTTTTGTTACTGTGTATATAGAAAAAATGTGTGTGTGTGTGTGTAAAGAGAAACAGGAAGATATTAAAAAATGGAAGACAATCGTAAAGAATATTTTTTAAGATTTACCATAAAGGGTTAAAAGAAACAGGGTGGAGAGGACAAGGATTGAAGCTAGATTTCCTTGAATGTACATTGCTTTTCCAGTTTGACTTTGGAACAAAATAAAATTTTGCATAACTAAAAATTTTTTCATGAAGCAATTTCTAATTAAAAGTAAAAGTAAATGAGCCTAATTCTGTATTCAGTTGTTGGTATAGCCACTTCAAGAGGAACTATGCCATGTGATTAAAACTGTTACTTGACTGTATATCCTTAATGGGATTTACCCTAAGACCAAAATAAAATCTTGTACTATTTTCAGTAATACTGTTGTTAATAGTGTTGATATTGTTCTTCCAAAGCTGTAGGTATGTTATTGTAGAATAAATTAAATTAGTAATTGTGTTGTTGTTGAGAATTGGAATTTGGAGCATAGGTGAAAGGAGGTGGAGATAAGAGAATGATGATAAGTAACATTCTGTAGTCCTGAATTGGGAAATATAAGAATTCCTGATGTGTTTTATCATTTTTAAAATATGTATTTCCTAGCTTTCTTCGCTGAAAAGACTAGAAACAATGCCTGACCCAGTACTAATAAGCACCCTCAGAGCCCAAATTGTGATCTTTAGATGCCCTTTTCCATTGAAAGTCTGGGAAAGCAAGGAAACTACTAAAGACAGTAAGGATTGTATTAAAAGAACTTGTGAACCAACTTTGAATTAGCTCCCTCTGGCCAAAGATGGGACAGTGTGAGCAACAAGAAGGATAATAACTGCAAAGCATGAAATAAATCACATATATTTAAACTACTAAATTTGCTGTGATAATTATGTTTTCATAGGGATGGGAGATGCATGGGAACAGCTTATTTTTTAAAACTGGTGAGTAATGAGGAAGAAGCATATATCTTCCCTTTTTATATGAACTGTACTTTAGGGTGAACAAATAATTGATATGGGTAAGTTTTTCTTTATAGAAATATTCTAATAAACTAGGGATGATAAAATTAGAATATTACAACTTTGCAACCCCTAATAAATTTATGGCAGGGAGCATCACTGACTGCTAACACCACAGACATAGTATATGTACTGTTGGAAGTTCATATCACCACCTTTGAAATAGTTTTGTACCCACTCTTCGCCAGAACATCAAATTTGAATCCAATCAAGCCTCTGACTCTAACTACCAATTTATAGGAAATACTGGAGAAAAGGGGACATGTTAAATGGTACCACAGGATGCAGTCAGCAGAATCTAGTCGATAGGGAACTACAAGATAAATAATCATGTTTCTTCTACAAAAATAAGCCTGTAGAGAAAAAAAAAAATTAGACGAAGGTGAATCTAGATATCAAAAGAGATTTGAGGAACACATCAAGCAATTGCAAACTGTAAAAGCAAATTAAAACTTTTATAAGACAATTGGGGGAAATAGGAACACACAAACTGAATAAATGATGATATTAAAAAATAATTTTCAATTTTTTAGGCATAATATATTAAGTTTATGTTTTTTAAAAGAGTAGTCTTTTAAAGGTACATACTTAAAAATTTACAGGTGAAAAGATATGAAATCTGGACTTTGCTTCAAATTAACATGGATAAGGGTATAAGTGAAACAAGATTGGTCATAAGTTGATAAGTGTTGAAGGCAGAGAATGAGCACATGGGGGTTCATTATACTTTTCTCTATATTTGCATATATTTGAAATTTTCATAATTAAATGCTTAAGATGTGATCACAAAGAACAGAAAGTTAGCACATGAGAAATGAGTAAGTAGACAAGAAAAACAAATTGGCACATCAAAAACTGAAAATATATCTAAATTATGTCAGTTACTGAGTTGATTGTGTTAGATAAACACAGTTGAATGAAGAATTAGTGCATTGCAATTTTTGTGTATGAAATTACCTGGAACATTACAGAGATAAGGAGACAGATAAGTAAATGAGCAGACTTAGGATGCTCTATATATCCCAGGTTGGAAAAATAAAGAGAAATCCACACCTAGATTGATTATAGTAAACTGCAAAGCAGGAAAGACATAGCTATCTTAAAAATCACCTGTTTCTTTCAACAAAACAAACCACATTAAGTATTTCAGCAGAGCAAATTTAATATAGAGAATTGATTACCTTGTTTTGGAGGGCTGAAAGAGAAATAAAGAAAACACGGAGATAAAACAGAGATAACAACTGCAGAAATAGCTACCACCACTAGGGATTTGGAAACATAGGCAAGTGGTTCACAGGAGCTCTGGGGAGCTGGAGTTCATATTTCTGAAGAGGGGGCACAGGTGAAAACTGAATTGCCACTGGGGCAAAGTGCTGTTGCTGGAATGACACTGACAGAAGCAACATGCAAGCAGGAAGAAAGTCCCCCCTCCTTCTTGTCTTCTAATGTACATGTCTGCAGAACCTAACAAGAAGCCTGCTAGCAAAGGAGAATGTGTCTTGCAGAGCCCCAGTCACAGCATTACAAAGCAGAGTATAGAATTTTGGATTTGGGACTGACAGACAATAGCTTAATATCAATCACAGCAGCTTTTCATTCATTCAGCAAATATTTTGTAGGGACCTGGTACATGTGAGGTGCTTTTGAAGTGCTTGGGATTAATCAGTGAAGAAAAAAAGATAAAGATCTCAATCCTTGTAGAGAAAGAAAGGACCAATCATCCACAGAGGAATAATAGCTAAAATGACAGCAGTGTTCATTAGCAACTATGGAAGCCAGGTGTCAGTTTTGAGAGAATAACCGACTTCCTAGAATTGTGTCCCCAACAATGAAGGAAGAATAAAGACATTTAAGGATAAACAAAAGAACTGGAAAAGTTTACTTCCCTAAAGGAACTTTCCTATATGATGACCAGAGAAGAACTGTCTGAGCTGCCAGATGTGGTGAACAAATAAAATGATACAGGTATGTAAACCCAAAAAAAACATTGTCTGTAGAAAATAATAATTTGTGAGATTTTTAGTGAAATTAAAAAACGGAAATACTGTACCAAATAGGATGATCATTTGAGAGAGGGATGATCAGAGTTTAGTTGTCAAATGTCCTTTCATTGTTCAGGAGTGAGATAAGATATTGTTTCGCTTAAGACTTTACTAAGTTAAATAGAGTAAACTTTTGAGGGTAACCATTAAAAGAATGCTCAAATCCCAAGCCTATGAGGAAAAGAATAATTAAATAAGAAGGGGAGTACAGAAAAAAAGCAATCCAAGAAAAGCAAAGAAGGAGAGAGAACATAATTGTTAGGTTCATGAGTCAACTTGGCCAGGTGATGGCACCATTTGCTGGTCAAGCAAGCACTGGCCTATCTGTTGCTGCAGGGACATTCCATGGACTTAAACCATCAGTATATTGATTACATCTATGGCTGATTTCATCTACAATCAGCTAAGGAGAGTGTCTTCTGCAATGAGAGATCAGTTGAAGGCTTTTAAGGGGGAGGTGATGACTTCAGCAGGCAGAAGAGAGAACTTTCATCTCTACTTCAGCCAGCCAACTTCTCCTGGGGAATTCACCAAAGAACTTCATCGGAATGCCAGCTTGTAGCCTGCCCTATGAGATTTGGACTTGTGCATCCCCACAGTTGTGTGAGACACTTTTATAAAATCTCATACTATTTACAAATATCTCCTGTTGGTTCTGTTTCTCTAGAGAACTCTGACTAATACAGGGGGAAAAATAAACATTCATGAATCAGGACAAGTTCAAACCAAGAAATACAGTAAATGAGCTTAAAAACAAATGTCAAATTGGAAATTTTAAAAAGGAGCAGTATATTTTCTACGAGTCATACTTAAAGCATAATAGAAAAGTTGAAAAATGGGGGAAAGAATATACCAGGCACATTACTAATCATAGGGAACTAGGTATATTTATATTAATTACCTAATGAAATATATTTCAAAATAAAAAGTATCGGGGAGGGAGGGGATGCTACATAATGATAAAAAGTTCAATTCACTAGAAAGTTGTAACAATTCTCAACTTATGCTGCATACCCAATAAAATAGCCTCAAAATATATAGAGCAAAAAATGATAGCTCTACAGGAAGAAATTGACAGATTTACCAACATAAACACTTTTCTCCATTACTGACAGGTCAATCAATCTGTGTTGGACACTGTATTCATAAGGAATATTTGTGGTTTTCTTTTCTTGTTTTTTTTTGTCTGGTCTTGGTATCAGGATAATAATGACCTTTGTGCTGGTTTGAATCTATTATGTACCCCAGGAAAGACTGTGTTCTTTTAATCCAATCTTGTGGGGCAAACCTATTGTTGGTTGGGATCTTTTGAATAGATTATTTCTATGGACATGTGACCCCACCCATTCAAGGTGGGTCTTAATTAGTTCACTGGAGTCCTTAAGAGAGCTGACACAGACATACTTAGAGAGAAAACACCCGGAGACATTTTGGAGACAGCCTTTGAAATCAGACATTTGGAGATGCTAAGCTAAGAGATAAAGCCTAGAGTTGCCCTGGAAAAGCTAAGTGAGAACCCACAGGTGCTTAAGGAGAAAGCCACTGGAATCAGAAGCTGAAAGCAATGCAACCCAGGAGCAAAGGACCAGCAGACGCCAGCCACATGCCTTCCTGGCTGACAGAGGTGTTCCAGATGCCATTGGCCATTTCCTCAGAGAAGGTATCTACCTCTTGATGCCTCAGTTTGGACTTTTTCATGGCCTTAGAACTGTAAATCTGCAAACTAATAAATCCCCATTGTAAAAGCCAATCCATTTTTGGTATTTTGCATTTTAGCAGCTTTAGCAAACCAGAACCACCTTGTATAATGAGTTGGGAAGTGTTCCCTCCACTACATTTTGCTGGAAAAGTTAATGGAAAATTGCTATTATTTCTTCCTTAAATGTTTGGTAGAATTCACCAATGAAGCCATCTGGGCCAGGAATTTTCTTTGTGGAATGGTTTTAAACTACAAATTCAATTTATTTAATAGATATAGGGCTATTCAAATTATCTCTTGTGTGAGCTCTGGTAGTTGTGACTTTCAAGGAATTTGTCTGTTTCATCTAAGTTATTGAATTTATTGCATAAAATTGTTCATATTATTCCATTAATATCTGTAGGATCTGTAGTGATGTTCCATCCCTTAATCTTGATATTCATACTTTATGTCTTCTCTCTTTTTTTCCTGATTAGTCTGATTAAAGTTTTATCGATTTTATTGATCTTCTCGAGGAACCAGTTTTTGGAACTACTGATTTTTCTCTGTTTTTCTGTTTTCTACTTCATTGATTTATGCTCTTTATTATTTCCCTGCGGTCGGGGTTACTGCTTCTAGGGGGAGTGGCGGCCGGTAGCCGAGCCCTCAGCTCTCGGGGCTGCTTAAAGGTTACCGGCGGCGGGGGCTCTTTCCCGGAGGCGAGGGCGAGGCGGAGGACGTGGCCAGAGTCCTCGGCGAGAGGCGTGCAAGGAGGGCGGCGATAAGGACAAAAACACTCTTCATCCAGTAGGGGTATGCGCCAAAGAGATTTATTCAGGGGTGATTACAGGTTATATAGGCTGGTAAGAAGGGCAGGGCTGGAAAGGAGGTGAAGTAGCCTAAAATGGCAATATTGAAGGGAGAGGGGCTAGGATTGGTTCTGAGAGGATTCAGGAGCCGTTGCAGCGGGCGGGGGTTGTTCTGGCCACGGTGCATGCGCGCTGGCGGTGGCAGGAGCGGCCTTGGCACCAGGGAGTGAGTGGGTAAGATAAGGTAGTGGGGAAAGGGCAGTTGGGAGAAAGGCGGTTTCCTCCGGCAAGCCTCCCCTGCCAGTGGCATTTTGGGTGAGGAAAAGGGAGCTGCCTTGACCTCGCTCCTCAGGCTCGGGGGGGCTGCAGAGGGCACTCACGCCCGTACCTACTACCCTCCCCAGGGGGTGATCAGGTCCCCTGGCCCAGGCCTGGTAAGTCGAGGCACAAGCTCAGTCCCCGCAATTCCCCTTTCTTTTCTAATTAGAGGAAGAGGCTTTACCGGAGAGGCCGCTAAGGGTGAGGGAAGGGGGAGGTAAGGGAAGGGAAAAAGGGGTTGACGGTGGCTCAGCGAGGCTGGAGCTCAGTGTTGGTGTGGTGCCCGGGCGCTTGACAATGGCTCCGCTGCAGCGGGTTGGGCGAAGGTGAGGGTTTTAAAGTTCAGGGGTTTAAAGTTCAGGGGTTTAAAGTTCAGGGGTTCAGAGAAGCTGGAACTCGAGGCGAGAGCGATGTTCAGGTGATTGAGAAGGGCCTCGCGGTCGGCGGGTTGACCGGTGGCGTTGAGGTCGCGGAGGGTTGGCTGTCATCTCGGAGTGGGGGGCGTCAGAGGTGGCGAGTCGTTGATACTGGATTTGCACGAACGAGGAAAAAATGGCATCTGTTTGTTTTCTTACAAGCTGGACAATTTTGCGGATGATGCAGGGTCCTAAGATGAGAGCTAGAATAATTATTAATAGGGGGCCAAGAAAAGGAAGGATGTATGGGAGGATGGGAGTGAAAAAACTGGACCAATAATTGGTGGCTTCACGATCTCTTTTACGCTTTTCCAGTCCCTCTCGGACCCTTTTCAGGCTGTCCTCGACGAGACCTGTGGAATTGGCATAGAGGGAATTGACAGAATTTTTTAGATGGTAAATAGCGTTTTGTAAGTGACGAATGTCCTCGTCAACAGCCGCCCTGAGGTGAGTTAGGGCGGAGCCTTGACTGGTTAGTGCAGCGATTCCGGTGCCAGCGCCGGCAAGACCTAGGAGGGAGGCAATTGTAAGGACGGTGATGGGCTCTCGCTTTTGCAGAAGGGCAGGAGCTGCAGTTCTTTCCAGACGGAGGAAGAAGTCTTCTTCGCTATGATATAAGACCCTAGGGATAAGGACAATTAGGAGGCAAGTTTCTTTATATTCGCTGATGATATTCGTGCTGAGACAGGGGGTAAGTCCTGTAGAGGAGCAGAGCCATTGGGAGGAGTTATGAGGAATGAGAAATTTTGCCGAGCTACTGGGAGATGAGTAACTGGCACAGGCAGTGAGGTCGGGAGAGTTACTGGAGCGAGGGCGGACGCACTTTCCTGTATAGGAGACTGAATGAAAGGTTAGGGGGACGGCAGAGGTATTCCAACTGCATTCCGAGGGGCTGTCTTCTGTGCTTTCTGAAAAGGAGAGGTTGGAGGCAACGGGCTCGTACAGTGAGGAAGAGGTGGAGAGGCAGAGCCAGCAGGATGAGGTAAAATTGGGGTTGGAGGAGTTCACTGAGGCAAAGGCGGCTTGGATGAGGCTGAGGAGGGGAGAGGAATAACGAGAAGGGGGCAGAGGAAGCTGGGGTGGTGGGGTTTGAGATGTAGTTGAAGTACGTTTAGTTGGAACTAAGGTGCGGCTGGAGAGCTGTGGAAAAAGGGGGTTAATGACTTTATTGGGACCTATGCCAGAGGGTGTTTTTAAAGCAGTATTTTGGTATGGTTGGCTTACAGCCTCCTTTTTTATAAGAATAAGTGATCCTCGGTCGGCTCCTTTCTCATAGATTCTGAAGCCTCAAGTTTGACTGAGTAACCAGGAGGGATTAGTGGGGAGCTGCACTGTAAGATTAAGATGTGTGCAGGATCCCTTACTTTCTTGGCCGAGCCAGTTAACAGTAGGGAGTTTGCACCCTGTAGGGGCCCACTTTAAGGTAAGGTAATGATCAGGAACAGGAGGCTTCCAATTAGTGGCTAATGTTTCACACCCCCAGTATGCACAGTAGTACTCGTTGGGGGAATTGCAGTATGATTTTCCAGGATTTGAGGATGGGCACATGTAATATTGGGCCTGGGGGTTACTTACCTTTTGAGCGCAGGTTTCTTCGACTCTGGAGACAAAGGTGGTGAAAGGCTTACTCGGCTCCTGGAAGAGCTTGGTGAATTTGTTAGGCCGACAGGCAGAGCAATTGGCAAACGCGCATAAGGCGATTTTCCAAAGGATAGGCCAAAAGGTGGCAGGTGCATTAATATAAGCAGACGCACTAGAAACGCTCCAGTGCCCATATAGGCTTCGAGGGGATGATAGACTCCAATGGCTGCATCTTGCTCACTTTGCTTAGTTGCTTCTGCCTGGAAGTGAGCACGCCAATCAACAAACTGGCCGGGGTTAAGAATGGAACGGGCAAGCGAGGCCCAGTCTTGGGGGAGGCAATAGTTCATGGCGAGATCCTGCAGTATTTGGGAAGCATATGGGCTACCTAACCCGTCCTCCTTGACGGCCCTGCGAAGCTGCTTGATAGTATCTAAGTCAATGGGATACCAGTCATGCGGCCTCTGTGGGGTGGGGGCAAGGTTAAGAGGAAAACAGCGAAAAGCACGAGAGAAAGGAGGACACGCTTGCAGAGGACTTGGCGCGGGAGTGGGGGTAGGGGGAGCGTTGCCCCAAGGGTTGCCTTGAGGTGCTGAAGGCAGCCAGGGGTTGTTAGTCGGCAGGGTGGAAGGAGCGGCGGCAGCTGCCGGTAGCGGCTCCGAAGGGGAGCTCGCCGGAGGGAGAGGCGGGAGTGGGAGGCCCCAAGCGTCGCAAGATGGCGGCGCGGTGGGCGTGGCTAAGACACAAGATGGTGGATCAGCCCCGCCCTGTGAAAGGGCGGGGTTCAAGACATAAGATGGTGGACTAGCTCCGCCCTGTGAAAGGGCGGGGTAAAGCGTATGCGGTTTCCGGCCCAGCTTAGGGCTGATGTCATCGCCGGAGCATTTCCTCCCCTCGATGGAAGAAGAAGGAGGAAGTTCGCCATCTTGGCGTGGCGCAGTGTTATTTTGCTTTTTGGGAGTCACCTCGAGCGCGTTGTTAATCTGCTCGACTAAGGACTCCGTGTCCGAGTCATGATTTGAATTAGTATCGCTATCTGAGTCTGTTGGCTGGGTTGATAGGGCCTCTTTGGATTTAACGGGGCCTCTATCAGGGGGGAGGGAGCCTTGAAGGCAGGAGCGGATGGTTATCAAGGTGGGGAGCAAGCCGGGAGGGAAGCGCTTGCTCTCATGTTCCATGGCATTAGTGACTCGATCAATAAGGCGATCATAAGTAACAGGGTCCCAAAGATGGCAAGTGGTGAGCCATGGGTTAAAGGGCAGCAGGAGATCCCAGTATATCTGCAGCTGCCGGACAGACACTTTACAGCAATGCGTGTCTAGGAGACCCGCCAGAGCACGAACTTGAGGTGCCTGACATGTAGATATACGATTACCCATAGCTGAGGGGAGAGGAGGGGGAGTTGCTCCCGAGCCGGGCCGGCCGGCTGGCGGGGAGGAGAAGGAGGAGTAGTTTACTGAGCAGAGAGAATGAGATAAACTGTGGCTGCAAGGCCAAAGGAGACGGCGAGAGCAGAAAGCAGTGCCCTTTGGCAACGAGAGCAGTCAGGGGGGGGCGGTTGCAAAGAGGCACACGGCACCAAATGAGGAAATAAAGATACAAAGAACTACAGCAAAGTAATGGAGGGGAAGAGGGAGAGTGTTAGGAGGAACGGGGGTCATAGAAGTGCGCATACAAGAGGACGAAGAGAGCGTGGGGGAAGGGAGGAGTTCCTACTGGATGAAGAGAGCGTGGGGGAAGGGAGGAGCGGCTTCAGAGCAAGGAACCTCCCACGGCTCCGGAAGCGGCGAGGGAGAGGCGGCCCTACCTTGCAGGCGAGGAAACGGGAAGCTGGAGAGGCGTCCGGGCGAGCGGGTGACCTGCCAAACTGTCGTGTGGAGACGTCCCTCACACGGGGCACCAGTTGCGGTCGGGGTTACTGCTTCTAGGGGGAGTGGCGGCCGGTAGCCGAGCCCTCAGCTCTCGGGGCTGCTTAAAGGTTACCGGCGGCGGGGGCTCTTTCCCGGAGGCGAGGGCGAGGCGGAGGACGTGGCCAGAGTCCTCGGCGAGAGGCGTGCAAGGAGGGCGGCGATAAGGACAAAAACACTCTTCATCCAGTAGGGGTATGCGCCAAAGAGATTTATTCAGGGGTGATTACAGGTTATATAGGCTGGTAAGAAGGGCAGGGCTGGAAAGGAGGTGAAGTAGCCTAAAATGGCAATATTGAAGGGAGAGGGGCTAGGATTGGTTCTGAGAGGATTCAGGAGCCGTTGCAGCGGGCGGGGGTTGTTCTGGCCACGGTGCATGCGCGCTGGCGGTGGCAGGAGCGGCCTTGGCACCAGGGAGTGAGTGGGTAAGATAAGGTAGTGGGGAAAGGGCAGTTGGGAGAAAGGCGGTTTCCTCCGGCAAGCCTCCCCTGCCAGTGGCATTTTGGGTGAGGAAAAGGGAGCTGCCTTGACCTCGCTCCTCAGGCTCGGGGGGGCTGCAGAGGGCACTCACG
Source organism: Choloepus didactylus (assembly GCF_015220235.1). Classification (NCBI taxonomy): domain Eukaryota; kingdom Metazoa; phylum Chordata; class Mammalia; order Pilosa; family Megalonychidae; genus Choloepus; species Choloepus didactylus. The sequence continues at coordinate 36,234,270 of NC_051312.1, read as the reverse complement.
CCCGTACCTACTACCCTCCCCAGGGGGTGATCAGGTCCCCTGGCCCAGGCCTGGTAAGTCGAGGCACAAGCTCAGTCCCCGCATTTCCCCTCTTTTGCTTGCTTAGGATTTAATTTTTGTTCTTTTCTTTGTGTCTTAATGTGGAAGCTTAGGTCATTGATTTGAGTCCTTCTCTAATGTAGGTGTTTAGTGCTATAACATTCCCTCTAAATTCTGCTTTAACTGCATGCCACAAATTTGATTTGTCATGTTTTCATTTTAATTTAGTTTAAAATACTTTATAATTTTCCTCTTGATTTCTTCTTTTACCTCTGAGTTATGTAGAAGTGTTTGGTTTCCATCCATTTTGATAATTTCCAGATAGCTTTCTTTTATTAACTTGTTATTTAATTCCACTGTGATAAATGAACCTATTTTGTATGACTTGAACCTTTGAAACATATTCAGACTTGTTTTGTGGCCTAGAATACTTGGCAAATTTTTCATGTGCATTAGAAAAGAATATGTCTTCTGCTTTTGTTGCATAGAGTGTTCTAGAGATATCAATTAGGTCAGGTCAGTTGATAGTGTTGTTCAAGTCTTCTGTATCCTTACTAAATTTTTTGTCTACTTGTTCTATCAATTATTGAAAAGTATGTTGAAATCTCCAACTATAATTGTGAATTTATTTTTTATTTTGGGTCTATCAGTATTTGCTTCATATATTTTTAAGTTATGTTATTAGGTGCAGAAATCAATTAAATAGAAAACAGAGAATATTAACACCTAAAAGTTGATTCTTTAAAAAAACAAATAAAATAAACCTCTGGAAAAATTAATCAAAAAGCGAAAGCACAAATAATGTCAGGAATAAAAAGGGAACAAAACTACAGATATATTAAAGAAATAAGAAGAGACTACAGTGAACAAGTGTGGGCCAATAAATTTGAAAACAGGTGAAGTATCAAATTTCTAGAAGAAATGTAACTTACCTAAACTGGTTCAAGAAGAAAAAGCAAGCCTGAAGAGTCTTTTAACTATCACATGTAAGATAGTAGGTTAAAAAAAGAAAAATCTTCTCACAAATAATACAATGAGTCTGTTGATTTTACAGGTAAATGTTACCAAAGTTTTAAGAAAGACATTATCCCAATATAAACAGACTCTTCTGGATAATAGAAAAAGGGACAACTTCCCAGTTAACTCCTTGAGAGTAGAATAATATTGGAAACAAAATTAGACAGAGATTATAAGAAGCAAAAATTATAGGTTAATCTCACCCTTGAACGTAGGTACATAAACCATAAGCAAAATATTATCAAACCGGCCTTAGGGTGAGGCGGGGCAAGATGGCAGACTGGTGAGCTGTATGTTTTAGTTACTCCTCCAGGAAAGTAGGTAAAAAGCCAGGAACTGCGTGGACTGGACACCACAGAGCAATCTGTCTTTGGGCATACTTCATACAACACTCATGAAAACGTGGAACTGCTGAGATCAGCGAAATCTGTAAGTTTTTGCGGCCAGGGGACCCGCGCCCCTCCCTGCCAGGCTCAGTCCCGGGGGAGGAGGGGCTGTCAGCTCCAGGAAGGAGAAGGGAGAATTGCAGTGGCTGCTCTTACCGGAAACTCATTCTACTGATTCAAACTCCAACCATAGATAGACTGAGGCCAGACACCAGAGACTCTGAGAGCAGCCAGCCCAGCAGAGAGGAGACAGGCATAGAAAAAAAACAACACGAAAAACTCCAAAATAAAAGCAGAGGATTTTTGGAGTTCTGGTGAACACAGAAAGGGGAAGGGCGGAGATCAGGCCTTGAGGCGCATATGCAAATCCCGAAGCAAGGCTGATCTCTCTGCCCTGGGCACTTTTCCTTAATGGCCCTGGTTGCTTTGTCTATTAGCATTTCAATAACCCATTAGATCTCTGTGGAGGGCCGTTTTTTTTTTTTTTGTTTTTTTTTTAAATCCTTTTTGCTTTTTCTAAAACAATTACTCTAAGAAGCTCAATACAGAAAGCTTCAAAGAATTGAAATTTGGGCACGTCAAGTCAAGAGCAGAACTAAGAGAGCTCTGAGACAAAAGGCAATAATCCAGTGGCTGAGAAAATTCACTAAACAACACAACTTCCCAAGAAAAGGGGGGTGTCCGCTCACAGCCACCATCCTGGTGGACAGGAAACACTCCTGCCCATCGCCAGCCCCATAGCCCAGAGCTGCCCCAGACAACCCAGTGTGACGGAAGTGCTTCAAATAACAGGCACACACCACAAAACTGGGCGTGGACATTAGCCTTCCCTGCAACCTCAGCTGAATGTCCCAGAGCTGGGAAGGGGGAGCAGTGTGAATTAACAGAGCCCCATTCAGCCATCATTTGAGCAGACTGGGAGCCTCCCAACACAGCCCAGCAGCCCAGAACTGCCCTGGGGGGACGGCACTCACCTGCAACATAGCACAGTCATCCCTCAACAGAGGACCCGGGGTGCACAGCCTGGAAGAGGGGCCCACTTGCAAGTCTCAGGAGCCATACGCCAATACCAAAGACTTGTGGGTCAGTGGCAGAGACAAACTGTGGCAGGACTGAACTGAAGGATTAGACTATTGCAGTAGCTTTAAAACTCTAGGATCATCAGGGAGATTTGATTGTTAGGGCCACCCCCCCTACCCGACTGCCCAGAAACACGCCCCACATACAGGGCAGGCAACACCAACTACACACGCAAGCTTGGGACACCAATTGGGCCCCACAAGACTCACTCCCCCACTCACCAAAAAGGCTAAGCAGGGGAGATCTGGCTTGTGGAGAACAGGTGGCTCGTGGACGCCACCTGCTGGTTACTTAGAGAAAGTGTACTCCACGAAGCTGTAGATCTGATAAATTAGAGATAACGACTTCAACTGGTCTACAAACCCTAAAAGAACCCTATCAAGGTCAGCAAATGCCACGAGGCCAAAAACAACAGAAAATTATAAAGCATATGAAAAAACCAGACGATATGGATAACCCAAGCCCAAGCACCCAAATCAAAAGACCAGAAGAGACACACCTAGAGCAGCTACTCAAAGAACTAAAGATGAACAATGAGACCCTAGTACGGGATATGAAGGAAATCAAGAAGACCCTAGAAGAGCATAAAGAAGACATTGCAAGACTAAATAAAAAAATGGATGATCTTATGGAAATTAAAGAAACTGTTGACCAAATTAAAAAGATTCTGGACACTCATAGTACAAGACTAGAGGAAGTTGAACAACGAATCAGTGACCTGGAAGATGACAGAATGGAAAATGAAAACATAAAAGAAAGAATGGGGAAAAAAATTGAAAAACTCGAAATGGACCTCAGGGATATGATAGATAATATGAAACGTCCGAATATAAGACTCATTGGTGTCCCAGAAGGGGAAGAAAAGGGTAAAGGTCTAGGAAGAGTATTCAAAGAAATTGTTGGGGAAAACTTCCCAAATCTTCTAAACAACATAAATACACAAATCATAAATGCTCAGCGAACTCCAAATAGAATAAATCCAAAAAAAACCCACTCCGAGACATATACTGATCACACTGTCAAACATAGAAGAGAAGGAGCAAGTTCTGAAAGCAGCAAGAGAAAAGCAATTCACCACATACAAAGGAAACAGCATAAGACTAAGTAGTGACTACTCAGCAGCCACCATGGAGGCGAGAAGGCAGTGGCACGATATATTTAAAATTCTGAGTGAGAGGAATTTCCAGCCAAGAATACTTTATCCAGCAAAGCTCTCCTTCAAATTTGAGGGAGAGCTTAAATTTTTCACAGACAAAGAAATGCTGAGAGAATTTGCTAACAAGAGACCTGCCCTACTGGAGATACTAAAGGGAGCCCTACAGACAGACAAACAAAGACAGGACAGAGAGACTTGGAGAAAGGTTCAGTACTAAAGAGATTCGGTATGGGTACAATAAAGGATATTAATAGAGAGAGGGAAAAATATGGCAAACATAATCCAAAGGATAAGATGGCCGATTCAAGAAATGCCTTCACGGTTTTAACGTTGAATGTAAATGGATTAAACTCCCCAATTAAAAGATATAGATTCGCAGAATGGATCAAAAAAAATGAACCATCAATATGTTGCATACAAGAGACTCATCTTAGACACAGGGACACAAAGAAACTGAAAGTGAAAGGATGGAAAAAAATATTTCATGCAAGCTACAGCCAAAAGAAAGCAGGTGTAGCAATATTAATCTCAGATAAAATAGACTTCAAATGCAGGGATGTTTTGAGAGACAAAGAAGGCCACTACATACTAATAAAAGGGGCAATTCAGCAAGAACAAATAACAATCGTAAATGTCTATGCACCCAATCAAGGTGCCACAAAATACATGAGAGAAACTTTGGCAAAACTAAAGGAAGCAATTGATGTTTCCACAATAATTGTGGGAGACTTCAACACATCACTCTCTCCTATAGATAGATCAACCAGACAGAAGACCAATAAGGAAATTGAAAACCTAAACAATCTGATAAATGAATTAGATTTAACAGACATCTACAGGACATTACATCCCAAATCAACAGGATACACATACTTTTCTAGTGCTCACGGAACTTTCTCCAGAATAGATCATATGCTGGGACATAAAACAAGCCTCAATAAATTTAAAAAGATTGAAATTATTCAAAGCACATTCTCTGACCACAATGGAATACAATTAGAAGTTAATAACCATCAGAGACTTAGAAAATTCACAAATACCTGGAGGTTAAACAACACACTCCTAAACAATCAGTGGGTTAAAGAAGAAATAGCAAGAGAAATTGCTAAATATATAGAAACGAATGAAAATGAGAACACAACATACCAAAACCTATGGGATGCAGCAAAAGCAGTGCTAAGGGGGAAATTTATAGCACTAAACGCATATATTAAAAAGGAAGAAAGAGCGAAAATCAAAGAACTAATGGATCAACTGAAGAAGCTAGAAAATGAACAGCAAACCAATCCTAAACCAAGTACAAGAAAAGAAATAACAAGGATTAAAGCAGAAATAAATGACATAGAGAACAAAAAAACAATAGAAAGGATAAATATCACCAAAAGTTGGTTCTTTGAGAAGATCAACAAGATTGACAAGCCCCTAGCTAGACTGACAAAATCAAAAAGAGAGAAGACCCATATAAACAAAATAATGAATGAAAAAGGTGACATAACTGCAGATCCTGAAGAAATTAAAAAAATTATAAGAGGATATTATGAACAACTGTATGGCAACAAACTGGATAATGTAGAAGAAATGGACAATTTCCTGGAAACATATGAACAACCTAGACTGACCAGAGAAGAAATAGAAGACCTCAACCAACCCATCACAAGCAAAGAGATCCAATCAGTCATCAAAAATCTTCCCACAAATAAATGCCCAGGGCCAGATGGCTTCACAGGGGAATTCTACCAAACTTTCCAGAAAGAACTGACACCAATCTTACTCAAACTCTTTCAAAACATTGAAAAAAATGGAACACTACCTAATTCATTTTATGAAGCTAACATCAATCTAATACCAAAACCAGGCAAAGATGCTACAAAAAAGGAAAACTACCGGCCAATCTCCCTAATGAATATAGATGCAAAAATCCTCAACAAAATACTTGCAAATCGAATCCAAAGACACATTAAAAAAATCATACACCATGACCAAGTGGGGTTCATTCCAGGCATGCAAGGATGGTTCAACATAAGAAAAACAATCAATGTATTACAACACATTAAAAACTCGAAAGGGAAAAATCAATTGATCATCTCAATAGATGCTGAAAAAGCATTTGACAAAATCCAACATCCGTTTTTGATAAAAACACTTCAAAAGGTAGGAATTGAAGGAAACTTCCTCAACATGATAAAGAGCATATATGAAAAACCCACAGCCAGCATAGTACTCAATGGTGAGAGACTGAAAGCCTTCCCTCTAAGATCAGGAACAAGACAAGGATGCCCACTGTCACCACTGTTATTCAACATTGTGCTGGAAGTGCTAGCCAGGGCAATCCGGCAAGACAAAGAAATAAAAGGCATCCAAATTGGAAAAGAAGAAGTAAAACTGTCATTGTTTGCAGATGATATGATCTTATATCTAGAAAACCCTGAGAAATCAACGATACACCTACTAGAGCTAATAAACAAATTTAGCAAAGTAGCGGGATACAAGATTAATGCACATAAGTCAGTAATGTTTCTATATGCTAGAAATGAACAAACTGAAGAGACACTCAAGAAAAAGATACCATTTTCAATAGCAACTAAAAAAATCAAGTACCTAGGAATAAACTTAACCAAAGATGTAAAAGACCTATACAAAGAAAACTACATAACTCTACTAAAAGAAATAGAAGGGGACCTTAAAAGATGGAAAAATATTCCATGTTCATGGATAGGAAGGCTAAATGTCATTAAGATGTCAATTCTACCCAAACTCATCTACAGATTCAATGCAATCCCAATCAAAATTCCAACAACCTACTTTGCAGACTTGGAAAAGCTAGTTATCAAATTTATTTGGAAAGGGAAGATGCCTCGAATTGCTAAAGACACTTTAAAAAAGAAAAACGAAGTGGGAGGACTTACACTCCCTGACTTTGAAGCTTATTATAAAGCCACAGTTGCCAAAACAGCATGGTACTGGCACAAAGATAGACATATAGATCAATGGAATCGAATTGAGAATTCAGAGATAGACCCTCAGATCTATGGCCGACTGATCTTTGATAAGGCCCCCAAAGTCACCGAACTGAGCCATAATGGTCTTTTCAACAAATGGGGCTGGGAGAGTTGGATATCCATATCCAAAAGAATGAAAGAGGACCCCTACCTCACCCCCTACACAAAAATTAACTCAAAATGGACCAAAGATCTCAATATAAAAGAAAGTACCATTAAACTCCTAGAAGATAATGTAGGAAAACATCTTCAAGACCTTGTATTAGGAGGCCACTTCCTAGACTTTACACCCAAAGCACAAGCAACAAAAGAGAAAATAGATAAATGGGAACTCCTCAAGCTTAGAAGTTTCTGCACCTCAAAGGAATTTCTCAAAAAGGTAAAGAGGCAGCCAACTCAATGGGAAAAAATTTTTGGAAACCATGTATCTGACAAAAGACTGATATCTTGCATATACAAAGAAATCCTACAACTCAATGACAATAGTACAGACAGCCCAATTATAAAATGGGCAAAAGATATGAAAAGACAGTTCTCTGAAGAGGAAATACAAATGGCCAAGAAACACATGAAAAAATGTTCAGCTTCACTAGCTATTAGAGAGATGCAAATTAAGACCACAATGAGATACCATCTAACACCGGTTAGAATGGCTGCCATTAAACAAACAGGAAACTACAAATGCTGGAGGGGATGTGGAGAAATTGGAACTCTTATTCATTGTTGGTGGGACTGTATAATGGTTCAGCCACTCTGGAAGTCAGTCTGGCAGTTCCTTAGAAAACTAGAGATAGAGCTACCATTCGATCCAGCGATTGCACTTCTCGGGATATACCCGGAAGATCGGAAAGCAGTGACACGAACAGATATCTGCACGCCAATGTTCATAGCAGCATTATTCACAATTGCCAAGAGATGGAAACAACCCAAATGTCCATCAACAGATGAGTGGATAAATAAAATGTGGTATATACACACGATGGAATACTACGCGGCAGTAAGAAGGAACGATCTGGTGAAACATATGACAACATGGATGAACCTTGAAGACATAATGCTGAGCGAAATAAGCCAGGCACAAAAAGAGAAATATTATATGCTACCACTAATGTGAACTTTGAAAAATGTAAAACAAATGGTTTATAATGTAGAATGTAGGGGATCTAGCAGTAGAGAGCAATTAAGGAAGGGGGAACAATAATCCAAGAAGAACAGATAAGCTATTTAACGTTCTGGGGATGCCCAGAAATGACTATGGTCTGTTAATTTCTGATGGATGTAGTAGGAACAAGTTCACTGAAATGTTGCTATAGTATGTAACTTTCTTGGGGTAAAGTAGGAACATGTTGGAAGTTAAGCAGTTATCTTAGGTTAGTTGTCTTTTTCTTACTCCCTTGCTATGGTCTCTTTGAAATGTTCTTTTATTGTATGTTTGTTTTCTTTTTAACTTTTTTTTTCATACAGTTGATTTGAAAAAAGAAGGGAAAGTTAAAAAAAAAAAAAAAAAAAAAAAACGATGTAGTGCCCCCTTGAGGAGCCTGTGGAGAATGCAGGGGTATTCGCCTACCCCACCTCCATGGTTGCTAACATGACCACAGACATAGGGGACTGGTGGTTTGATGGGTTGAGCCCTCTACCATAAGTTTCACCCTTGGGAAGACGGTTGCTGCAAAGGAGAGGCTAGGCCTCCCTGTATTTGTGCCTAAGAGTCTCCTCCTGAATGCCTCTTGGTTGCTCAGATGTGGCCCTCTCTCTCTGGCTAAGCCAACTTGAAAGGTGAAATCACTGCCCTCCCCCCTACGTGGGATCAGACACCCAGGGAAGTGAATCTCCCTGGCAACGTGGAATATGACTCCCGGGGAGGAATGTAGACCCGGCATCGTGGGATGGAGAACATCTTCTTGACCAAAAGGGGGATGTGAAAGGAAATGAAATAAGCTTCAGTGGCAGAGAGATTCCAAAACGAGCCGAGAGATCACTCTGGTGGGCACTCTTACGCACACTTTAGACAACCTTTTTTAGGTTCTAAAGAATTGGGGTAGCTGGTGGTGGATACCTGAAACTATTAAACTACAACCCAGAACCCATGAATCTCGAAGACAATTGTATAAAAATGTAGCTTATGAGGGGTGACAGTGGGATTGGGAATGCCATAAGGACCAAACTCCACTTTGTCTAGTTTATGGATCGATGTGTAGAAAAGTAGGGGAAGCAAACAAACAGACAAAGGTACCTAGTGTTCTTTTTTACTTCAATTGCTCTTTTTCACTCTAATTATTATTCTTGTTATTTTTGTGTGTGTGCTAATGAAGGTGTCAGGGATTGATTTAGGTGATGAATGTACAACTATGTAATGGTACTGTAAACAATCGAAAGTACAATTTGTTTTGTATGAAAAAAAAAAAAAAAAAAAGATAAGGGAATACTACAAACATCTCTACATACTTAGATTTAACAACTTAGATGAAATGGACCAATTCTTTAACACAAATATCCCAATTTACCCAATATCAAACAGATAATTCAAATATGTATTAAGGGCATTGAATTCATAATTTAAAAACTCCCTCAAAATAAATCTCCAGGCCCAGATGGTTTTACTGGAGACTTCTACCTAATACTTAAAGAAAAATTAACACCAATTCTACATAATTTCTTCCAGGAATTAGAAGAGGAGGGAACTCTTCCCAACTCATATTATCCTGCTACCAAAACCAGACAAGTACAGTACATTAAAAAGAAAACTACAGGCCAATTCCCCTCATGAATATATACACAAAAACCCTTAACAAAAATATTAACAGATAGAATTCAGTAATATAGAAAAGGAATTATACATCATGACCAGCAATACAAGGCTGGTTCAATACTCTAAAATCAATCAATCAATGCAACCAACCTTGTTAACAGAAGAAAAATCAGATGATGACAAAATTTAACAAGCTTTCATGATAAAAATTCTCAGAAAAAAATAGGAAAAGAGAGGAACTACCACAACTCGATAAAAAGCATCTACAAAAAGCTTGCAGTTAACATTGTACTTGAAAGATTGAATACTTTCCTCCTAAGACTGGGAACAAGTCAAGGATGTTCACTCTGACCACTCTCATTCAACATAGTGCTGAAGTTCTAGCAAGTGCATTAAGGCAAGAATAGGAAATAAAATGTATACAGATGGGAAAGGGAAAAAAAAATCTCTATTTCAGATGACATAACTGTTTACCTAGAAAATTCCAAGATGTCACCAAGAAAAAAACACCTGGAACTAATCAATGAGTTCAGCAAAGTTTCAAGATAAAAGATAAACATACAAAAATCAATTGTATTTCTGCATACTAGCAGTGAACATGTGGGCATAGAAATTAAAAATACAATGCCATTTATAATCAACTCAAAAAATACTTAGGTGTAAATCTAACAAAACATGTAAAAGGCTTGTATACTGAAACTACAAACTGATGGAGGAAATCAAAGAAGACCTAAATAAAAGGAGAAATATATTGTGTTCATGGATTGAAAGGCTCAATATAGTAAAGATGCTGATTCTCCCTGATTTGAATAGAGGTTTAATGCAATTTCTATCAAAATCTCAGCAAGATTTTTTTAATAGATATAGATAAGATTATTCTACAATTTATATGGAAAGACCAGGGAACTAGAAGAGCTAAAGCAATCTTTAAAAAGAAGGAAGGTGGAGGAATCACTCTTCCAAATGTTAAGGTTTACTATAAAGCTACAGTAATCAAGACTGTGTGGTATTGTAGGAGGAATTGACACATAGATCAATGGAACAGAATAGAGAATCCAGAAATAGCTCCACATAAATATCTGTATCAATATCCTGGTTGTGATATTTACTAGTTTTGTAAGATGTTAACATTGGGGGAGAGTGTAAGGGATCTATCTCTCTGTATTATTTCTTACAACTGCATGTCATGTGAATTTACAATTATCTTAAAATAAAAAATCTAATTAAAAATAAAAAAAAAAAAAAAAAATATTATCAAACCAAATCCAGCAGCATATTTTTTAGTTGTACCTTAACCAAGTTAGGTTTATCCCAAAAATATGAAAACTGTCTAACTTTAGAAAAACCTAAAGTTTCATTCACCAGATCAAAAGAGAAGAATTGTGAAATCAGTTTCAGTAGACTGCATTTGACAAAATTCAATGCCTATTTGTGATGTAAAAACTAGTGCAAATTGAGAATAGACAATAACTTCCTTAACTGATAAAAAGAAACAAAAACATCTCTATCAAAAATCATTCTGGATGGGGGAAATATTAGTAATATTTCTTTGAATTATTTGAATTTTTTTGAATTGAGGAAAAAGACAAGAATGCCTACCATCACCATTTCGTCAACCTTGTACTAAAAATCCTAGCAAGGGCAGTAAATCAAGAAAAATAGAATAGCACCAGGATTAGAAAGGAAGAAGCAAAATAACATTATTCAGAAATGATGTGATTGTCTACAGAGCAAATGCAAATGAATCAACAGATAAATTCTTCTAAATGATAACGTTTTATTATTTTGGCTGCTTGTAAGGTCAATAAATAAAAACAAGTGGCATTTCCATACAGCAGCAAAAATAATTAGAAAACATAATTTTTTTAAATGTATTTACATTGTCACAAAAACATCAAGTTCTCATAATAAATCTAATGAAGAATTAGGAGGACCTGTGTGAAGAAAGTGATAAGACTTTTTTGAAAGGCATTTTAAGAGACCCAAGTAAACAGAAAGATATATAGTGTTCATGGATAAGAAAACACAACATCATAAACATCAGTTTTCCCCAGTTTGACTTATAGAGTCAATGCAATTATACTCAACATACCAAAAGGGTTTTTCGTGGCACTTGAAGAGAAGCTCTTAAAATTTATATGAAAGGGCAAGGAGTAAGGAATAGACAAGACACTCCTGAAAAAAAAAAAATAATAAGGTTGTGAGAATTGCCTTACTTTTATAAAACTTATTAAACTGTATTAAGGCATTATGCTTTTAGCTCACGGATAAACAAAAATGACTAGGGGAACCGAATAGAAAGCTTAGAAACTGACTCTCACGTGTTTGAAACAGTGAGATATTAAGAAGGTATGATTGAGGATCAATGGGGAGGGGAAGGACTCTACGGGAAACTGGGCTGTGACAATTGCTTAGTTAATTTCAATCCTCACCTCACGTGTTACACAGAAAATCAGTTCTACATAGATTATGGACTCAAGTATCAAAAACAAACTTTAAAAATTAGAATAAAATATGGGAGATCTTTCTGGCCTTGAGGTAAGGAAAGATTTCTTAAGACACAAAATGTACTAACTGCAAAAGAAAATGTTAGAAATCCAACTACATTAAAGTTTAAAATTTTTTTTATTAAATACACCATATCCTATGACCCAGCAGTTCCACCCCTAGGTAGAAAAACCACACATTCGCACCAGAAAGCATAAAAACAGGAAACAACTCAAATACCCATCTACAGAATAGATAAATATATTGTGTTATATTCACCTAAAGGACATCTAATTATGCAGCAATGAAATGGGATGAATTAAAGCTACGTACAACAACATGGGTGAATCTTAGAAAAACAGTGTTAAGTAAAAACTTCAAGTTTCAAAAGACTGCATACTGCTTTATAAAGCACATGAAGGAGGTAATATCATTTAAGCAAATATATGCATGTGTGAGTGATAAAACTATGTTTAAAAAGAGCCACAGAATAGTAAACAAAATTTAAGATAGCATGTAGCTCTGGAGAAAAAGCAAGAAAATGGGATAGTGTAAGAACACAGATACAAGTCACTCTTAATTAGGGTGATAGTTTTGGGGGTTTCATTTTAGGTTTCCCACATAAATGCATGTTTTATATGAATATGTTCTTTATGTCCCAGACATTGACATTAAAGAAAGATAATTTTATAAAAACAAAAAGAATTCTTTTGGGAAACCAGTCAAAAGTATCAAATCATTAAGAAGAAGGAACAAATCAACAAATCAGGCTGGCTTCAAGCTTTTCTATATCAACTTTCAATGCCGAGAAGCAGTGGAGCAATACCAACAAATTATTCAAGGAAAGAAGGAATGAGCCTTTGTATGAAGGCTACAGATGCACAGTTTTGGACACGTACAATCTCAAAGAATATACTACCATGAGCCTTTTTTGAGGAAAATAATAGATGAACTTCAGCCAACCAGGAGATGTCTGGGGACATCACAAATGTCAGTGATCACCGAACGTGTTTAGCTGTAGAACCAATACTAAAGCAAAGGTGGGGAAAAGGATGACAAATCAGGATAAAAGTACAATATAGCCTGAAATTCTAGAATTGTTAAAATTAACCAAAAAAAAAATGAGATTGTAAGAAAGAAAAAGATAGGAGGCAGGGAAGTTTACTGATACCTCATCTGTAGTTGCTGAAAGAAACACATCAAGGAAAAGTGACAAATGAAGTAGATAGGAAAGTCCATAATTAGACCTAAATTAAGTACTGGGATTTTGTATATTATAAGGGTAGTATCTCAGTGGGGGAAGAGGTGAAGTATTCATTAAATATTACTGGGACAACTGAGTAGCCATCTGGAAAAAAAGTTAAAGTTGGAATCATATCTTTTACTTTAAACCTGGCTAAATTTCAAATGGATCAAAGCTTTTAATGTGAAAAATGAAATGGTAAAAGTTATGGGAAAAGACATGGTAAAATTTCATGATAACTTTAGAGTGAGGAAGGCCCTTCTAACTATGACTGAAATCTAGAAACCATCCAAGATAAATTAATAACCTGGACTATGTAGGAGTCAAAACCTTGTGTATCATGCAAAGCACCATAAGTCCAAAGCCTGACTTCAAACTGGGGGAAAGCATCTGTAACTCATACCACAGACAAAGGTCTAATCTCTGTAACATATAAAGAGCTTTTTCAGATAGTTAAGATAAAGACCTAGTAGAAAAATGAACAAAATATAAGAACAGATGTTTCACAGAAGAGAAATACAAAAAAAAAAAAAAAAACAGTCAAACATGAAAGGATGGTGAGCTGCACTTTTCATGAGGGAAATGCAGATTAAAACCACAGTTTCCCCTATCAGATTGACAGAGCTCCAAAAATTTAATAATACACTCTATGGTGAGGCTATAAGGAAACAGACACTTGCATATGTTTGGCAGGAGAGTAAATTGTTAACAATCCTAAAGCAGGCAAAGTGGCAATATTTGTCAAAATGACAAGTGCATATACCCTTGACATAATATGTTCACATCTAGAAATGCATACTGCAAATAAACTTACAAATAAAGATCTACTTAAATAAGTAATGGTACATCCATACAATGGAATACTATGCAGCTGTTTAAAACAAAGGCATGAGGAAGCTTTCTATGTACTGACATAGATCCCCAAGGTGTATTGTTTAGTGAAAAAAAAACCAAAGGGCAGCAGAGTGTTACCTCATGTAAAAAAAAAAAAAAAAAAAAATGGGTTATACCGCATATAGAAAAAAGAAGTCTGTTCATATTTGCTTGTCCAAAGCATAAAGGAATTCTTGGAAGGATATTTAAATATTTACTTATATACATTGGAGACAAGGATGGGAAGGAGACCTTTCACTGTATAACTTTCTATACTTTCTGGTTTTTGAAACGTGAATGAATTACCTGTTCTAAAAGTTAAATAAATTTAAATAAAAAAGAACATGGACATGAAACATACTTCTTCTGTTTAGTAGTTGGTTGGCTTTGGGTAAGATACTTAACCTATCTGAATCATAGTTCCCTCGCCTATAAAAGGGCTGCAATAGTAGTACTAAGCTCGCAAGATTGTTATAGGGATTAATGAGACAAGGAGCAAAAAGTGCTTGGCAGGATGCCAGCACCTAGCAAATACTCAGTTAAATGGTTGTTGTTTTTATTATCATTCTCATTCTTTTTAGCAAATCAGTATGTTATGTAAGAGACATCATCCTTAGCTAACTCTTCCTTTGTAGAACCAGACCTCCTGGGTTCTTTCCAGCATGGCAGCCCTCTACTGGAGAGTAAAAGGCCAAGGAAAGAAAGCAATTGACTGCCTACGCCAGGCTCTGCACTATGCTCCACACCAAATGAAGGTGAGTGAGACTCAGAGGGTGTCAACTTCTAGCTCTTGGTCCTTTCCATTGCCCAGTGGTTTATTCTGGGGTTTGAACTGGCCTTCCTCATGCTCAGCCAATAAGGAAGTGGTAAAAGGAACAGGATGGGGCAGGAGAATTTATGACCCAGCTTATACTGCAGAAAGCCTAGGGATTATACCCACTATCACACGTTTCCTACCTCCGCAAGTTGGAACATGGGAGAAAGGTCTTCTAGATCATTATGTCTTTAAATACACTGGCCTAAGCAGGCAGTCACCCTAGAGTCACTCTGGGTTTAGCTTCTCCCCAGGGGCCTGAAGGCCTGTTACACTTGTTTTGCTTACACTCCTGACTTGAGCTTGCTTCTGGGCACAAAGACACAAGTCAAAAGGCAAATTTCCATTTCTTCAGATCCATTGGCCAGTTCTTGGTCCTTATCTGACTTTACCTTCTCACACACAAAACATAACAAAACATCAGCTAGCACCATGTTTCATCAGTTTTTCAAAAAAAGTTCATTTTTGTTATAATGGCTAAGAATGTACAATTTTTAACAGCCATTTGTGTCCACATGTGCTGAATTTTGCATTAATCCAGATCTCATACTTCCTAAAGACATGGTTTATGTCTTCTTTGTTCATTCAGGCAGTATGTGCCTTGTTGGCTTGCTGTCAGGCAGTGCAGTGTTCTAAATATAGCTCTGCTCTTATTAGCTTTGTGACCCTAGGCAAGTCATTGAACCCCTATGGATTCATCTAATGATATGCACTCTATGGATGCCCAGTAAGGACAAAGATGGGCCCTTTTTTTGGTTTCTTCTATATCTCCTATTGAACCCAGTATAGTACACAAGGACAACAGACACTCAGGTAATACGTTAGAGAATAAATATTTGTGATGAAAATAATATTGCTACTTGTTCAATCCATCATTCTGTGCTCCATGCCGCTGGATGATAGGGAAGGGCCAAAAGCCTGTAGGTCAGGGGTCGCCAAACTTTTTCTGGAAAGGGACAAGATAGTCTTATAGACTCTGTAGGCCAGGTGGTCCCTAGTGCAACTGCTGAATTCTGCCATTATAGCACAAAAGCAGTCACAGACAGTAAGTAAAGGAATGGACATTGCTGTGTTCCAATAAAATTTTACAAAAAGTGGGCAGTGGTTTAGATTTGGCCCATAGCTAATAGTTTGGCAATCCCTGCTCTAGAAGATGCAGTGCTCCTGGCGGAAAATACCCTGGCTCTGTGACAGCACTTCTCAAAGTGTGGTCTGTGGACAGGTGTCATCCCAAAAACTAGTTATTGTCAGTCTGCAATGAGGCAAGAAGCTTGCACTAGAATGTAAATAAACTACATCCCTCAGCACATGGTATACCTCAGTTGGTATTTTTGTTCATTATTTTTATGCAAGATTCTCAGAAAGAAGTAGTGCATATTCTGGTGCAGCTCTTCATCTAACACAGACCAGTGGCAAACAGCAGATTAGCACTCTGGAGTCGCCCTACTCTTATCATTTACCAGGAAACAGTTGTTGCATTATCTATGATCATGAAAACTACAAAAGTTTCCCATATTCTTCCCTTCTCGCCATTCTCCTTCCTTCTCCCAGGATGTGCCCCTGATTAGCCTGGCCAACATCTTGCACAATGCCAAGCTTTGGAACGATGCTGTCATAGTAGCCACCATGGCAGTAGAGATTGCACCACACTTTGCTGTCAACCACTTCACACTGGGCAATGTCTACGTCGCAATGGTGAGACTGGGCTTGTAAGCAGAATCTACCAACTCTAGTATTTTCTCAGTGGTACATCGTCATTGATTTCAAAACTTCTTTGAAAACATCAGTTTCCTCAAGTTCCCTGTAAGATTGGTATCTAAAATTGCTGGCTCCTCCAAGGGTGTATATATTTTCATGGAAAGGGGTTTGAGTGTTTTGTTTTCTTTTTAATAGTACCTGAAATTCATCTAAGTATTTGCAGTTGTGTAGTCCCTAACCATGAGTCTAATTCTAAGAGTAGAGTGAAATGTACCTGCAATTTTCTGGAGACATTTCCTGTTCCAGAAGACCTCATCTAACACTCCACATAGACATCTACCACTCACATTGTCTTACTTACAGGTTGTGTTAGGTACCTGTCATCAGTGAACTCATGATGCCTTGTCCATATTTCTCTTGCTGTATTTTTACCTTGTTTTATCATTTTGTTTGTTTGTTTAAATGTTTGTCTTGCCATCTAAACTGTGAGCTCTTTAGGGAAAAGACTTCTCATGTCCCGGTTCCCAGCACCTCATACAGCGTTTGGCACATACACCAAATATTTAATGAATAATGAAGAGCCACTAGTTTCATAGGATACCATTTACAGAAAAAAATGGCAAAGCCATCATCCACAACCCTCATTCTGGTCAGAAACAAGGACTCATTTTAGAACTTAGAATCTCATCCAATTTCATCTAAAGCTTGGTGTCATACATGGGGCTATTCTCAGAATACTCTCAGTAGAGTTTAACAGAATGAGAAGCTCCAGACTATAAACTTTACTTGTCACCCTTGACTTCAAAGTCAGGAAGTATAAATTGGCCAGGTGGGTACTGTATTGCTGAATGTGCAAATTTTCCTCTCTAGTTTTGTTCCCAACAAATGTGAGATTTGCTATTAAGAATGAAGAATTCTGGCTCTCATTTGACTAGAAGGAGCCATTTAGCCAGTCAGTTTGGGCTCTTCTTGAGAGTATTAATCTAGTGTAAAAGATTAATGCCTTCAGTGTGGCAGCAAACATTTACAAACCATACTGGTATTTGTAAATGTCAGGGAGAATTTTTAAAACTCAAAATTTTAAAGTCTAATTGAGATACCTGACTTCACTTCCCTCTGTCCAGCTATAGCAGAAAATGCAGTCAGGTGCATCATGAGCATTTGCCAGGCATGGTTCTAGAGGTTCCTGTGAAGATTAAATAAAAGCGTTTTGTAATGCACCTAGCACAGGGCCTGGCACAAAGTAACACATAATGTTAGTTCTTATCTATTACTACCATTATTACTCCTGTAGTTGAGTCAGACCTTTGTAAGAGTTGTTCATCCCTTCTCCCTCTGGTTCTTGAGCTCTGCCCATAGTTTTCTTTGTGAATTTGTACCTTGGGAATGGAGGCAGTTTTTTGCTCCCAGACCTCAGAGTTTTCCTCAGAGATTTAAGCCCACTGAGAAATAATGCAAGGTTGCCACTAGCCTGCAAGGACAGAGATGCTTTTCAAGAAATAAGAAGTCATGGAATGAACTTGGTCTGGTGGATATCATTCCTTTCACATGTGTCCCTTGCCCCCCATAGGAAGAGTTTGAAAAAGCACTGGTGTGGTATGAATCAACACTGAAGCTGCAGCCCGAGTTCGTCCCTGCCAAGAACCGAATTCAGACCATCCAGTGTCACTTAATGCTGAAGAAGGGACGGCGTTCTCCCTAGCGCACTGCTCCTTTCTCTTTTTCTCTTTTTCTCATTTGCTTACAAAAAAAAAAGAATAAGAAAAGAACCCAATCATTGTCAGTATCTACTTTTAATGATGTTTGTGACAATAACTGAATAAGATTTACAACAGGACTTTTAAATATGCGAGAATTGGTTTGTTTTTGTTTTGTTTTTAAGTTCCTTCTTTTCCCACCCAACCCTAGAAGAGGCATCTTCAGAAACACAAATTTCTTGAAAGGAAAATGCAGCTTAAAGATTGTGTAAATACTGAGCCAAGACATTTCTGGAGCTGTGCTCTGTCTCCAAAACCTCGATGCCTAAGGGCTCTTCTCAGTGGTCCAGCCAGCCGCCTCCTGTCTGGAGGAGGGTGAACCCGCACCGCACACTCTCTGCTTCCTGTAGTAGCCGCTTTTGTCAGTGGCAGTGCAGAAGCCCACTGGGTGCTAGTTCAGTGAGAAGCAATGTCCCGCGCTCTCTCCGTTCGATCGCCATGCTCATCCTGGTCTTGTCCCTTCCGTGCTGCTAGGTTACAAACTCTCAGAAGTAGTTTTCAGGGGAGGAAGTGGGAAATGTTTTTAAAAACAAAAGATTTACAACAAAACCTCTTGGGATCACCTGACCTTTGTAATGTTATTTATGTTGGGGAGGGAGGGGGGCTGAGGAGGGGAATCAGCAGTGTACAACATCTGTATCATGTGTATTTTAATTACAAAACACAAGGAAACCAATTAAGTTGAAATCCTGTGTAACAGGTTTATATATATAGAATATGTATATTTGAAGCCCTCTACAGACAAGTCTATGTTTTACTAATTCTTGGCTCACTGTGTTATCCCTCTTGGAATAAGGTGTGAGTGTCAGCTCCCTCTCTCTGAGGCCTTCAGACTTAGCTTCTCAGGGGAGAGTGTTGAGCCAAGGTTGAGTGTTTTCATACAATACTTTTCCCTTTGGTCCCAGGAGAATCAGAAATTCCAGACATTTTGGAATCTTAAGGGCACATACTGAGAACAAAAATAAAAGTTGTTCATGAGCAAAATAGGTCTGTAGTGTGTTTTTTCTTTAGAACCAGCCTAATTTGGACAGCTTAGAACCCTGCCTGAAACTCGAGATCTTATCTCAAGTCTTAGATCGTCTTTCTCTGTTTTTCTTTCCACAACAGCAAAGTAAGGGAAATATAATGCATCACTAGGTTTTATAGTTGATGAACTTATTAGCATGAGACATTGGCCCAGAAAAGAGGCACAGTCAGCAGGTGTTCAGAGTTCGGTTTATAATTGACCTTCCCTGAAAACAAAGAAGAACCGAAACAACAAAGCCATGTCTCAGGTGAACACTAACCAGAAGATCCTAAAGTTCATCCAAGTAAACTTCATGGAGAACCTTAGGGAGAGTCATCCAGTATTAAGTTAAGCATTCCCTTTAGGAAAGGACCAGCTACTGGTCTGGTCTCCATCCCTTTGGTTTTTCCTTTCCCATAATGTCATATAAATGGAATTATATAGTATATAGCTTTTTGAGTCTGGGTTCTTTCATTTAACATAACATACTTGAGACATATCCATGTTGTTGGATGAATCGATAGTTCATTACTTTTGGTTGCTGAGTGGTATTCCATTGTTTATTTACCTGTTGGAGGACATCAGGATGTTTCTAGCTTTTAGAGATTATGAATAAAGCTGGTATAAACATTCACATACAGGTTTTCATGTGCACATTGTTTTTCATTTCTCTTCTATAAATAATTCAGCAGCTGCTTTTCTGCTCTAGATCTCTTGAAAACAGGAATGGTCAGCCAACAATGAAAGGCAGCAACTTCAAGTGAGTTTTAGGTGGAAGGAGTATAACATAGAGGCAAGTGTGAATCTGCTTATCTGAAAGGAAGGGGAAAGAACTTGGCTTTTCTTTGAAATGATTGGGAATTGCTTCCACAGCTTTGTGTCCACCCTTACCTCAGATGCTGCTTTAAATCAGGTTCAGTTGGACACTGTGTTGCTTGGCCCGCTGACAGACCAGGTGTGTGTACCTCTTCCAGAGCTAATGACGTAAGAGCCCAATATGATGCAAAGGCAAGCAGGTAGGCACACAGACATTGCACCAACAGGCCCAGGCCAGCTTTTTGCTTCTTCGCTGTCTCACAGCCTACCGGCCCTGTTTCTGCAATCCCAGAACTCTGTGGGCCATATTTACCGAATAGATCAAAGGTCTGGACTTGCAGACTCCAACTCTAGAACCAACTTGTTCGGGGCAGAACTTTGATCCCAACTATCCAGTATAATGGTCTGCTGTTCCACATACCCAGAGAAGAGGCCCTGAGGAAGAATTTCTAGGGAATAGTTCCCCAGAACTTTGACCTCAGAATGGGGCCCCATCTCCAGTATCAACTTTGTGGTGGGTCTGTTCCTTCTTCCCAGAGCCCCAGAATGGATTCAACAAAACTGAATTCAAACCCTAGCCCGGCCCCTTACCAGCAGTGGGAGTCTGAGCAAGTCACTAAACTCTGAATATCTCACTGACTGAAAGAAAATTAAATGGGGGTGATAAGAACTACTCTTCATAGGGCATCTGTGAGAATTAAAGGAAATAAAGAATATGAAGCACTTAGCACAGCATACCTAACCAGCCTACCTCCATCCATTATCTAATCCTCACACCTGTAAAGTGAGGTACACAATAATATATCTATTATACAGATGAGAAAATCAAAGCTCAAAGAGGTGAAAGTGACTGGTTCATAATCACGGTACATGGAAGAGCTTCAGATCTAAACCAAGCTCAGATTTGCCTGGCAACATATTAGTGCTCTTAACTGCTCTGCTAGATTGTTTTTATGTAAAAACTATTTCTAGCAAGTATGTCATTCTTAGGTATGTTCCCTATTTGCTTTCAGGTGTGTTGGTCTTGTCTCTCCTGTATGTGTTCATTTGTCACATGTCTGTGTTTCATAGCACTGAATGCAGCACTAGTATATAGTAAATACTCAGTAAATGCTAAATATTGTTATGCAACATAGTTGATATGTTCCTCTGCTTCCCACTGTTGGAGTTCTGAGGGCTTTCCACCCACATCTCACCCAGTCTCAAGGATGTGAAGTATCTTGCTTCACACACTCTCTGCAGCAGAACTTCCAAAAACAAAGCCCCAATATCCATACTTCTGCCTCAGGCTCCCTGCTCTTGATCTGGGCAATAGAGGAAAGTGCCTGACCCCCATGAACCTCACATGACCTTTTCCACCCTTCCCTGCCCAAGGGCCTTGCACCACCCACTGGGGAGAAGGCCGGGCTGCTCTGGTGTGCCTGGCATCATGTGCATCCTTTTCCTGGGCCTCCAGTGACTCCACCCTGACATCCATGCCAGCTTCTGTCTCCCAAGCAGCAGTTGAGCTAGGAGCAGAGAAGATTGTCTTCAAAATTCAGCATCTGTGGTTATTCTAATGGTCTGACAGGTCTTCCATAGGTCTAGTTCCATGTTTTCCCTATCTGAGGAGATGTAAACAGGCAATTCCAGCTCTACCAACCAATAAATTTAATTCAGCACCTACTGATGTCCATTCCTAAGGATGAGACTTGAGACATGGTCTCTGCCCTCAAAGATGTCATGATCTGGTTGAGGAGATGAGAATGAGAGAAGTAGAGAACACAAAGCCCACTCTGAATGCTGAAAGACCCAGAAACTCAGAGTTCTCTGACAGATCCACTATCTGAGTCCCCTAGGGAGCTGTATACTTATCTGGGTTTAGAGACCTTGGTTTGGACACTCCACTCAAAGTCCTCCATGGCTTAGCCTTTCATTTATTCATTTAACAAACATGTTGAATGTCTATTATGTGCCAAGCATTTTGCTGGCCACTGCAGATAATTCAAAATGGGGGGAAATCGAGTGTGAGTGGGGGTGGTGGAGAGAAATGATGGTGGGCCAGATCATAAAGACATTATAAACAAACCACTGGAGTTTGGACTTTGTCCTGAGGGAAATGAAGAGCCACTCCCCAGCTTACATTTTAAACTACAACTTAGCGCTTCCTATATGCTTCAAGTTTTCACGTTTCCATGCATTTGATCATGCTGTTTCCATTACAGGAATGCAAAATCCTACTGCTCCCCCCTTTTTCCACTTATCTAACTCTACTCATTTTCTGAGACATTGTCCATGTGTCACAGGATGTCATGCTTCTATGGTTCGATAATCCCTACAGTGACAGTCATCACACTGTATTGAAATAAGCTGATTATGTATCTTGTCTCCATTCAGATGTTGAGCTCCATGTCAAATCAATATCTCTTTCTCCTGCTTGCTCAAAACATGGGCCTGGCATATATCAGTTGCTTAATAAATTATAATTACTGAACTATTGAATTATGGTGAACAGGCCCAGAAATACCCTAAAGAAGCTATAGCAATATCAGGGAGAAGACACTAGGAAAAGGTAACTATTGAGAGAGAGAGAGAAGACTAAATCATGGAGAACTCCAGCAGACATGAGGGGACATTGCTCTCACTTAACCTATAGAGGTCCTGTCTGGCCTCTCAGCTCTCCCCTGAGCCATCCACTGTTCCTGATCCGTGTAAAGCACTGGGAACAAGAACAGGCACACAGTAAGCAACCAATAAATGTTACCTGTTCTTATTAACAAAGGCCTTCACACCTGCCACCAAGCTCTTTCCCTATTCTGAAAATAAATTATCTTTGCCTTTATGTTAAGAGTTCTGTTCCTTTCTGGACCCTGATGCAAAGTTTGACTGCTTAGGGAAGTGATTCTTAGCCTGGAAGGTGGGGAGCTTGCCTCATTAAAACATTCATAGAAACACTTGGGGAGATTTTTCTTTATCTTTGTTTTGCATTTTGGTAGTTTTCTTCTGTTACATCTTCCAATTCACTAACTCTCTCTTCAGCTGTGTCTAGTCTATGTTTAACCCATCTATTAAGATTTTTATTTCAATAATTTTCATTTGTAGGATTTCTTCTTGGTTCAAAATGCTCATGTTTCATAATCTCTCCTTCTTGCTTTACGGGTGCTAGTCTTTTAACTTCTTGAACATTTTCAGTATACTTACTTTAGGTCCCTTTCAAATTGCCCTATAATTTCTTTTTCATCATGTATGAGTTCTCCTATTTGTTGGGTATATGGACTGTCTGACCCAGTAATGTTGTAAAGCCCTAGTGTTCAGTCTTTTGATCTCTACTCTTCCCTATCTTCTTTCATTTCCTTAGTGATCTCATCCAGTCACATGGTTTCAAATATGATCTCCATGCTGTGACCTCCAAATGTACATATACCTCCAACTCAGGCATCCTCTATTAACTCTAAATTAATTCATTCCGCTACCTACTCAATATCTTTACTTGGTCTGTACAATACTGAATTCCTTATCTTCTCCCCAAAATCTTGTCTGTAGTCTTCCCATACTAGTTAATAGCAGCTCCCTCCTTCCAATTACTCAGCTTTAAAAATCCTGGAGCAATCCTCAGATCCTTTTTATTTCCTCTAGATTCCATATCCAAAGTGTCAGCAAATCCTAGACGCTACACTCAGTATATCCAAAATTTGGCCATTTTTATCTCTTCTAAATAGGCCCAAGTCACCATTTCTCACCTAAACTTTTGCAAAAGTCCCCTCACTGGTTTCCCTGCTTCCACCCTTGCACCCGTAGAATCTATTCTTACCACAGCACCCAGAGAGGTCCTGTTAAAACATAAGTCAGATAATTCCATTCCTCTGCTTAAAACTGGTGACTTACAATGAATGACCTATAAAACCCTACACAATCTGGTCCCATACTCACCTCTCTGGTCTTATCTCCTATTACTCTCCCTCTTGCTTACTCCACTCCAGCCACACTGGTCCCCTGGCTTTGTTTTGAAATTTCCAGTCATTCTGCCTCTGGGCATTTGCATTTGCTATTCTCTTTCCCTGAAAGACTCTTCTCCCAATTCCCCACTTGGCTCACCTCCCCATCACCTTCTCTGAGAGGCATCCTGAGCATGATATTTTAAATTGTGACATTCTTCTCCAAAATATCCTAATCCCCTTTCCTGTTTTACTTCTCCATAGTTCTCATAATTATTGAATCTATTATGCATTTTATTTATTTATTTATCTCCAACTGGAATGTTGGCTCTAAGAATGCAAGAATCGTATTTGTTTTGAATCCTTACATATCTCCAGCTCCAGACTTGTAGTAGGTATCTAGAGAAAACTGCTGAATGAATAAATGAATGGTGCTGAACTTATATAGTTTTTGTTCTTAAGCTCACATTCAGCAGAGGTTAGCATCCAAGGTAATCCCACACATGCCTGGGGTTGTGGACACCTTCATATGGGAAAGCCCACTGCTGGAGCCCTGCAATACCAAACACACTTTTAAGTTCATTTCTCAGTTTGGGTTTCTGCATTGTGGGTAGAATGTGAATTAGGGCCAACCTTCCCACAAGTAGGAGGCCAAGAGTCCTAATTATTTTTTTACCCACTGCCCAGGGAAGACTGTTCTCTCCTCAGCAGCAGCCCTGGCATGGTGGACAGGGGATTTCTGGTCTGCATCTTGTCGCTGGCTCCTGCTCTCCAGTTTCACACAGAGCCCAGTTCCATCTCTCAGCTGTCCATAAGGCCTAACTCCTGCCTCAGACCACAGCTCCTCGGGCCTCTGTTAATTCTTAGGCCCCTAGGGGCTCCGCAGTCAATTCCATTCATGGCACCTGGTGATTTCTCTTTGTTGAGTTTGCGTTAACTCTATTTTTAAAAACCTTTTATCCTGCTTTTGTGTGTGTTGGGGTGGAGCGGGGTGGGGGGTAAGTTCCAGTGCATGCTCCATCTGCTATCATGACTGGACATTTGGAGAGGGAGGTTTTATATTACACATGACCTTTCCCCCAGAAACTCTGGAATCTTTCCCTCCGGGGGTGGGGGAATAGGGAGCTGGGCCCCTGCATGAGGAGACTGTTGCTGGTAGACATGAAGCCTCCATAAAGCTGAAATAGAAAAACGGGTTCAGGTGCACTGGCTTAAGAGCAGACTCCCATTTTGACTAAAGTTCACCTCCTCCGAAGGGAGGCCATGCCCTCCAGCCCCAAATCTCTGCAGGAGCCTATTACAAAAGGCACGACTTCTCTGGAAATGTCCAACTCCTTTGCAGAGGAGACCTTTTGTGATTTGAAAACAGGCCCAGGCTACTGTTGAAAGTAGGCTTAGCCAGACCCTTACAACATCTTTCTTCATAAAAATGGCTGATGGGAGCCAGGGCCTCTCCACTGAGCAGTCTCCAAGAGTTTTGAGAATGTGTCTGGAGTCTTCTCACTAGTTGTTCTCTCTATAGCCAGGAGCCTTGGGGTGAGATTCATGAGGATTAGGTGGGCTTGGCTGTTCCACGCACCAGGAGCCTCCAGCTCAGGGATCAGGCCGACTCCTGCCCATTGCCCTCCAAGTCCTGAAGGTGGTAACTGGACCCAAGGCTGGGATCTGAGGACCAAACTCAGCACTAAAGGAGGACCTCATAGAATTCCAGGGGACTATGTCCTTAGGCACGAAGATGCATTGGAGCAGCTCCCAGTCACTGAGTGCAGAGAATGGAGAGGTAAATGGGAAGTGAATGGAGCCTGCCTTAGAGTCCATGGACTGCATGCCTTACAGCAGACTGCGTGGCTTGAAACAACAGAAATCTTTTCTCTAGCAGTTCTGGATGCTAGAAGTCCCAAATCAAGGTGCTGGCAGGGCCATGCTTCAGTTGAAGCCTATAGGGGAGAATCTTTTCCATGCTGCTTCTAGTTTCTGGTGGTTAGAGGCAACCATAGTGTTCTCTGCCTCAGTCTTCACATGGCCATCCTCTCGCTGTCTGTCTATGCCCAGTTCTTTCCTTCTTATAAAGACACCAGTCATACTGCATCAGGGCTCACCCTAATACAGTTTGGTCTCATCTTAATAATATCTTTGAAGATCCTATTTCCAAATAAAGTCACAGTAATGGGACTGGGAGGTTAGGACTGGAACATATTTTGGGGGAGGGACACGATTCAACCCACAGCAGAGCCCCTGGACCTCAGCGGTCCAGAAGGTAGCCACTAGCTACATCTGGCTATTTTCATTTATTAAAATTAAATGCGAATTTTAAAGAGTTCCTCAGTTGCACTAGCCATACTTCAAGTGCTCAACAACCACATGTTGCTACTGTACTGTACAACGCAGAAGGTTCCATTGGATAGTGCTGCCCTCGACAATGAGCTGCACCCCCAGCCACAGATGTATCACTGCCCAGACACCACACTGGGTCGCGAATGAGCTCGTCCCTAGAGAACATCCAATCAAAAGGCCCCAAAGCTCAGTTCCCTCGAGCAGATCTATTCTCACCTCCTCCTCCTTTTTTTTTTAAATGCAATTTTATTGAGATATAATCACATAACATATGATCATTCAAAGTGTACAATCACTTGTTCACAGTATCATCATATAGTTGTGCATTCATCACCACAATCTTTGAACATTTTCATTGCTCCAAAAAATAAAATAAAAATTAAAAAAGAACATCCAAACATCCCATTCTCCTCATCCCCACAGTGTTCATTTACTTTTTTAATACAGTTTTACTGAGATGTATTCACACATCCTACAGTCATCCACAGTGTACAATCAGTTATTCACAGCACCATCATACATTTGTGCATTCAGCACCAGAATCAATTTTTGAACCTTTTTCTTACTCCAAAATAAAAATAAAAGCAAAACAGAACATCTAAATCTTTCCATTCCCTCCATCCCACCCAATTCTTCATCTAATTTTTGTCCCCATTTTCCACTCATCTGACCATACAGTGGTTAAAGGGAGTATGAGCCACAAGGTTTTCACAATCACACGGTCACACTGTGCAAGGTACATAGTTATACAATCGTCTTCAAGAATCAAGGTCACTGGGTTGCAGTTTGAAAGCTTCAGGTATTTCCCTCTAGCCATTCCAACACACTAAAAACTAAAAGGTGATATCTGTATAACGCATAAGAATACCCTCTGGAGTGACCTCTCGACTCCATTTGAAATCTCTCAGTCACTGAAACTTCATTTTGTTTTGAAGATCCTCTCAATCCCACAATGCCAGGTCCAGGCTCATCCCCAGAAGTCGTTTCCTGCGTTGCCAGGGGGGATTCACACCCCTGGAAGTCACATCCCATGTAGGGGGGGAAGGCAGTGAGTTCACCTGCTGAGTGGGCTTAGAGAGAGAAGGGGCCACATCTGAGCAACAAAGAGGCACTCTGGGGGGGACTCTTAGGCACAATTACAAGTATCGCCTCCTTCTTCTTAAGAAATAGTTCTTTCTTTCTGATGCTGGATGGGTCTTGGGGTTTGGGGGTCCAGATGAAATTGGGTATGAAGTGGGACAGGAACTGGTTCTTTTGGCTAAGAGGAGAGGGCTTGGAAGGCCCGAGAAGGACAGCCGCAGGTCCCACCACTCAGCACTCCTTCAGGCCTCAGAGGCTTCGAATACGCCATCTCTGCCTGGATATCCTGTCCCTCACATCAGCTTACCCAACATTGTGCCAGAGCCCATATTCCCTCGGTCTCCAGAGGCTAGTGAGCATGAAGACGGACTTGGTCTGCGGGTTTTGTTCCAGCTGGGGAAGCACATTTGGCCTTGCACAGGCAGGAAGAACTGGACAGTCAGTGCCCGCCTCAGCCCTGACAGATGGGGTGTTGGTGGACAAATACCCTTTGAGTGGGATGTGTCTGAGGCCTGTTCTGTACTTTCTCCCAGGGCTCCCTAGAGGGACTGAGCTTCAGTAGCCCCTGGTGGCAACTGGCTTGATAGGGCACTCTACACTGGCTTCCTTCCCTTCTCTGTCTTACTCCCTCCTTTCCTCCTGGAGTTTCTTTAGTTCACTTCCCAAATAAATGACTTACACTTGAATTCTTGTCTTTGAGTCTTCTTCTGGGGCAACCCAAGCCAAGACAAGGACCTAGTGTGTGCCGGGCTCAGTGGTAAGCACAAGGGAGAAGAGATCTGACAAAACAAACCAACTCAGTTCCTCCTCCTGTGTTTTCAGTGAAATGGGTGAGACTGTGGGATGAGCAGCCCTGTGACTGGGAAGGAAAGGGTTAAGGAGCCCAGGTGAGAGACACCAGCCTGTGGTGGGGAGGGGTTAGGAATGGTTTCTACAGGGACAGGGGCAATATCTAAACCAAGTACCAAAGGACTCGGAAGCATTAGCCGAATGCAGAAGGAGGTACCAGCACACCAGGTGGAAGCAATATCAGATGCAAGGGCACTGGCTGTGAGAAAGGCCAGTGAGTACAAATGTCCATTCATTAAGGCTTCAGCGCTGGGTTCCCAGGAGGGAGCTGGGAGACATGAGACTGAAGGGGTAGGCCAGGCCCAGGCAGTGTTTGGCCTTGAATGCTTGAGTTTTCATTCTGGGTAATGCCCAGGGAGCCATCGACATATTTCAGGCTGGGAATGGCATGATCAGAAGACTGTGCTGACAGTGATATGGAGAACGGGCTGGAGGGTGAAAGCTGGGTGCCCGCCCAGGAAGCTATAGCAGGAATCCTGATGAGGAGAGACGGAACCTGAACCAGGTAGGGCCTGGGCACTGGGGATGGGCAGCCGAAGAAGGAGCAGAGGAGGGTTGAGGAAGAGTCAGCAGGGCCAGGCAGTGGTGTGCTGGTAGAATTTCAACGACTGGCTCTCCGGGGGGAAGGGAGAAGTCCCTGATTTGCTAGTTTGCAGATTTTCATGGTATAAACAATCCTGCCAATACCTACTTCAAGCTACCATCTTGATGTCATAAACATGGAGTTGGGAAGAAATGTTCCGGATTGTTTCCCAAGGCAGTACAAACTGGCTCCAGGTGATTATGGTGTGTATTTGTGGCTCCAGAACCACTGCTGTAATCTAATTGCATGGACTCATCTAGTAGCAGTTGGATGTGTGGGTTTGAAGTTCAAGAGAGAGAACTGGGATGGAGAAAATGGTTGGGGAGGCATCACCATAGACACAAGTACCTACAAGGTAAACACTGGGAATACAAAAATAAACAAGACTTGTCCCTGGCCCCCAAGGAGCACGCAGTCAAGTGGGGAGAAAGACAAGCCGGCAATAATAATAACGGCACAGGGAAGAGTAGAAGAGCATTTACACAACAGTGGAGGGACAGAGGAGGGCTGGTCCCTGTCCCCAAACTGGGAAGGTCAGGGAAGGTTCTTGGAGATGCTAGCTGGAGCTGGGACTTTAAAGCCAGCCCGGGAATTAGGCAAGTAGAGAAGAGGGAAGCCACTATCCCAGATCGAAAGACAAGCGGAATAGAATAAAGAGCCAGGCATGTTCAGAACTGCATGTGGGTGAGTGTGGCTGATGGGACCTGAGCGTGGGCTAGTGGCAGAAGGTGAGGCTGGAGAGCCGGATCCAGGAGGGTCTTGGGCTCAGAGCTGAGCTTGAACTTTATTTTGAAATGGGGAATAGTTGAAGAATTTGTAGTGTTAGGAGTGTTATGATGGTCTCGAAAGGCCACTCTAGCCCATCAGTTACTATGTTCTCTCTGCATTGGGATTTTTTTCTGTTCCTCTAACATAAGCTATTTCCCACCTCTGAGTCTGTTTGCAGCTTCCTCTGCCCACAACTCCTCACGCTGGCCCTCCTCAGGGTGGACGCCTTCTCATCCTTCACGCTCGGCTCGTGTCACCTCCTCCGAGGGGCCCTCCCTGGCCATGAAGTAATGTAAAACTGGCCGCCCTATTCTCCTTGCCGTAGATATCACTAACCGCTATGCATAATGATCTCCATTGCTTCTGTGACAGAGTCAGAAAACACACGTTCCAACTCAGATGTGCCAAAGGGAACGCTAACTTTATTTCCCACAAGGGAACTTTTTTTTTTCATGTTATCAAAAGTTCTTTACAAACATTTCAATGGGCTA
Source organism: Choloepus didactylus (assembly GCF_015220235.1). Lineage (NCBI taxonomy): Eukaryota > Metazoa > Chordata > Mammalia > Pilosa > Megalonychidae > Choloepus > Choloepus didactylus. Next base: position 36,204,131 of record NC_051312.1, on the reverse strand, counting down.
CATAATATCACATTGCACAGACAGATCATTATTTTTTAACAATTCACTTTGTTTAACATCTTGCTTCCCGTTTTTTCCAGTAATAACTAGGACGTCTATATATGTTTGTCAATAGTGTTTTCTCCTTAGGGACAGAGACCTAGAAGTGGGATTTGGGGAAAGTTTTCAAACATTTTAAGGCTTTGGAGAGCCAAATTTACACTCAGTAGCTTTACATGAGAATGTTACACCACCCTCACTAGCAATAAGTATTTATATTTATATTTAATCATAATTTTAAATTATTTTACTAGGTTAAAGCAGTTTGCATATTGCAGAGTGATATAAAAACTAGCAATTTAAATTCAGGTATTTTACAATAGCAGTGCACTTTAAATTTGTTTTATACTAAACTTGAATATAATCCAAGGGTGTAAAGTAGAGAGTGAAAGTCACCCCCACTCACCCCCAATCCCAACCCTCTGACATTATCAGTATTAAACGTTCAATTGTATATCCTTCCAGATATTTGATTTGTGCCTTCCTATACCATTACAAATTTGAGAAAATTATTTCTTTTGGATAGATCCCTAGAAGTAGGACTGCAGTATCAATGGATACAAACATTTTTAAACACACAGAGAATGCAGAGTAGACCAAAATGATGTCCTGGGGGAGCCAGGTTAGAGTCCCTAGATGCCTAGAGGGAGCAGTGAAGATGATTCCACCCTTTCAGAGGATGCAGGGACCCTAACTCTCTTCTAGATTTTCTCCCATTTCAGAATACTTGATCCAATTTAGCAGGTGTTTTTTGCTTTTTGTTTTTTGTTTCAGCTAAACTTAAATATTATCTCATTCACTGCCAAGTTCAGAATCGGGTTGCTTTAAGGAAAACGTTCATTTATTCAGGGTTTATTCCCCATTCCCCTTCTCCTGTTTGTCTTTTCAGCTGGCGTCTGGGCAGGAGGGTAAACCTAGTGCATCACAGCAGCTGGGGGTGGAGTCAGGGAGAGGGGAGGGAGCTGGAGGGGAGCTTCTCTGCTTGTCACCCTCCAGTCTTCACCAGCCCCATCTGCAGTGAGGTGGCTCTGGGGGACCCAGTGCTACCTCTGCTGCTGCTGGTGTGCTCTGCCGTTGCCTTATTCAGAGCTCTGGCCTCTTATTTCTCCTGCACTTTGCTTTCTATTCCCCCCTCCCTTCTGGAAGGAGCTCCCTTGCCCTCTTGCATCACCCCTTCCTTCCCTGCTCTATGAACTTTGTTCTAAGCAGTAAGCTCCATGGCCTAGCCTTAAAGGTGGAATGCTGCCAAGGAAAGAGCGGTAAAAGGTGAATTACTGAGAGGGAAAATACATGAGCAGTATTTCAAAACTGTTTTTCTCATATCTACTTGTTATCAGTGGTCTCCGTTGCTATACGGAGGCCCTATCTTGTTCACATCTGGCATGTCTGGTACATAGTGAGACTGTAGGATATGTGGAAGGAACTTCACAAACAGTTGTTGAATAAGCAAATGAACGAGTGAAGTGTTGAGATCTATATATGAGAAAGTTCACTTCCACTGGGTATGACCAATCGACAAAAGAAAGTTGAATTTGGAGATATGGAGATGATGAGGGCCTGGAATAAATTTGTGAACTAAGGAGGTGGAGATGATGGACAGAAGAGAGAGAGTTTCATTAAGAATAATTGAGAGGACTTTTAACTCACTGGCTGTGGGGGTGAAGGAAAAGGAAAAGCCTAGAATGGCCCCCATAATTTTGTCTTGAGTTTCTAGATGGTCTAAAGAGCCATTCATTGAGAAAAGAATTTCAAGTGAAAATTCAGGTTGGGGACTCACGATGATGAGTTTTGTTTTGGATAGGCTGAGTTCTGTGGGGTTCCCACACAGAGATATTTGAAAGGAAGCTGACACAACTCTGGCACTCTGAGGACAGCTAGATTTAAAAGTCACCCATGTCTAGCAGGTTCTTGAAGTCATTGGCCCAATGAGATATATAATGAGAGTAGATCAAGTGAGAAGAAAGGATGGCCAAGGATGGAACCCGAGAAAACACCATCTTCCCCTCCCATCCCTCACTCTCTGCCAGGAAAATGTCCCCCAGCCAACACAATCACAAGACTCAACTCTCATGGAACCTCACCAGGAGGAGCAAAGCATTCTCTCCTTTGCATTCCCACAATGACTTATGTTTCCCTTGGCTCCAGCTCCTGCCACATTGCTGTAATAATGTGCTTGCATATATGTCTATCCCTCTCTCCTCTCCCCCAACAGCCCAAGAGGGCTAGGTTCTAGTCATCTTTGAGTCTTTAATGCCTGGCATGGTGTTCAGTAAATATTTGTTGGATCAATGAAAGATTGAAGGAGCATTTTCTCTGAGGGTTGTGGCATAACCAGCTTTTCTTGTAGTTTTGGAAGGAGAATATGCAGCCTAGACATATGCTGCTTCTGGAGGGGGCTATTTGGCCAGTCAAGTGAGGATGACCTGCCTGAGAAATAAAGCTCAATACCCTGGACCTGGATTTCAAAGCCCTCCAGAGGGAATGTCCCTCTCTTTTCCCACTGCCTATTAAAATCCTAGCCTCCCTTTATTGTAAAGTTTCCTGGATTGTAAGCTCTTACAGCAGTCATGTCTATTCCTGAATTGTTAAGTTTACTTCTAAATTCTGAGATGCTGAGCACTTTGTGTATAACCTGGTCATTCCCTGGAACTTTGGGAATCTGTTTGACACCCAAGACTCAGAGCTAGAGTTCTGCAGCTAAGAAAGTCAGCATTACTCCGTACAGCAACTATTTAAAAAGCTGAAGAAGTGTTCAGACTTCAGTTAAAGATATGAATGAAGCTGATCTGGTTTGGACTAAGGCAAATCAGGCTAAAGGGTAAAGGACAGAATTGACAGTGTTTAAAACTTCAGCTTCTGTGTGAGACCAAAGGAAGAGATGTTTATTTGGTACAAAATTTATATTTTTTGGTAGCACACTAATTTAACTTGTATAGTTTATTCAAACCAAAATTACATGGAACCTTGAATGGGAAGTGAGATCTTATTGGTTTGTACAGGTTAGTGTGATGCCCTGATACATCCCAGATAATTTGGGCAGAGAATAAACATGTATTTGCAAGGCCCCCTTGAGGGACTGGGGAAAATGTGGAAATATTAAATTTCTCCACCTGGGGAATTCCTGATATTCTTACAAGTGTTGGGGACTACCAATTTAATAGGCCAAGCCCTTGATCTTGGGGATTGCCCTTCTGAAAAGTGTTCCTGCAAAGGAGAAGCTAAGGCTACTTATAATTATGCCTAAGGGTCACCCCAAGAGAACCTCTTTTGTTGCTCAGAAGTGGCCTCTTTCTCTAAGCCAACACTGGAGGTAAATTCACTGTGCTCCCCCTATGTGGGACATGACTCCCAGGGGTATAAATCTCCCTGGTAACATGGGTCATGACTTCCAGGGCTGAGCCTGGTCCTGGAATTGTGGGACTGAGAAAGCCTTCTTGGACCAAAAGGGGGAAGAGAAATGAAACAAAATAGAGTGTCAATAGTTGAGAGATTTCAAGTGGGTTAAGAGGGCATTCTGGAGGTTATTCTTATGCGTTATATAGCTATCCCTTTGTAGTTTTTAGTGTACTGGAATAGCTAGAAGGAAATACCTGAAACTCTTTAACTGTAATCCAGTAGCCTTGATTTTTTAAGACAATTTTATAACTACATGGTTCCTAAGGTGTGACTGTGTAATTGCAAAAACCTTGCAGCTGACAATCACTTTATCCAGTGTATGGACAGAAGAGTAAGAAAACAAAGACAAAAAATAAATAAATACTAAGGGGGATAAGAAGTATGGGATGTTTTGGTGTTCCTTTTTTATTTTTATTTTTATTCAGGTTTTTTTTTTTGAGTAAAGAAAATGTTCAAAAATTGGTTGTGGTGATAAATGCACAACTACGTAATGATACTGTGAAACAATGATTGTACACTTTGGTTGATTATCTGGTATGTGAACGTATCTCAATAAAATTGCATTTAAAAAATCTTAGTCTTCCTTCAAGATTCAAATTCTGCCTTCTAATCACCCTCCTCCAATTTGAAAGCAATTGCTCTAATCCCCTTAGCCCTTTGTCTGATCTCTTTGATGCCACTTAATCACATTCTACCTTCTCTATATTTATATACTTATATCATCTCCTCTTCTGGACTTCAAACTTCCTAAAAGCATTTTACTTTCCATAGCACATTGAACATGGTAGACAGCTGGTTCTCACTGATATCTACAGAATGATGAATGAAATTTCCTTTACGAGCATTTCTTGGCCTTTCAGATCTCTAGAAAAGGGAAAATTTACTGAAATCTCTGATAAACGGGACATTGTATTGCTTAGTTATTGCTGTGTAACAAACTACCCCCCAAAATTCAGTGACTTAAACAGCAGTGATTTATTATTATAGCTTACTTTTCTTTAGATTGACTAAAAGAGACTGATCAAAGCTGGGTTTGATAGGGAGGCATCTGAAGCTGGCTGGAAGGTTCTGCCATAGGCTTGTGTTTGACTGCAGCACCTTAGTTGGGGCAGCTGTGCTCCATGTCTGTCATTCTCCACCTGGGACCAGTGAGCTAACCTAGAATGTTCTTCTCATGACAGTGGCAGAGGCAGTAGAGAACAAGACCAATCATGTGAGCACTTTTAAAGATGCTGCCTGTGGGAACCTAAGATGGCAGCTAGGTGAGACAGGGCAAAAAAAACACCTCTGTGAAAAATACTAGATAAAAGCCAGAAAGTGACCCAGAACACCAGTTCCAGCGATGCACCAGCCAGACAAGGTCTGCTAAATCCATAGGGACTGTGCATTTGCTGAAACTGGGAGTCGGCATTCTGAAATGAGTGAGTAAGCCGGCGGAAAGTCCGGCGGCCATGCTGCAGTGTGAGGAAACCACGGGTTGGCATTTGGAGACAGACTAGTTCTTTTAAAAAAACAAAAACAAAAAAAAACCCAGGAGCGGCTGCAGATACGGCAGTGAGAACCGCGCAGTGAAGCACTGTAGGAGCAGGCTGTAGCCAATGCCTCGATGTCTGGAGTGGAGGATAGCCCTCCCCACACCTGCTCGTGATTGTCTCAGGGCCAGGGGGATAGAGGGGAGCCAAAAGGAGAAAGAAACCATGCCCCTTGCAAACATAGCCATAGCCCAGAGCCGCACCAAGAGTGTTTCCCACAGTGCCATGCACACGCCACAATATTGGCTGTGGGCAGTGGCCTTTTGTGCACCCACAGCTAATTGTCCCAGAGCTGGGAAGGCAGAGCTGTGTGAAAAGGGGGAAATTAACACGCCCAATTCAACCATCTTTAAAGCAAGCTGGGAACACCCCTGCACAGCCCAGCAGCCCAGGGCTTCCCTGGAGGCCGGCATGCACTTGTGACATGGCACAGCCTTCCTTCAGCAGAGGTCCTGGAAGAGCACAGCTGGGAAGGGGGATCTGCTCAGAAATCCCAGGGACCCTACACCAATACCAAGGACTTGTGGGTCAGCAGCAGAGACAATCTGTGGCAAGACTGAAATGAAGGCTTAGACTCTTGTAACAGCCTTAAATCTCTGGGAACAACTGGGAGGTTTGATTATTAAAGCTGCTCTGCCTTCCTAACCACCCAGACAATGCCCCACATTCAGAGCGGACAGCACCAACAACACACCCAAACTTAGTCGCCAATTGAACCCCACAAGAATCAGATCCCCACACACCACAAAGACAAAGTCAGGGAGAACTGACTTGAGGGGAATAGGTGAATCGCGGATGCCATCTGCTGGTTGGTTAGAGAAAGTATCTGCCACCAAGCTGTAGATCTGAAAAATTAGATATGGGTATCATATCCAGAAAGAACCCTATCAAGTAAAGCAAATGCCTAGAGGCCAAAAACAACAGAAAATCTTAAAGCATATGATAAAATCAGATGATATGGAAAACCCAAACCCAAACACCCAAATCAAAAGATCAGAAGAGACACAGTACTTGGCACAATTAATCAAAGACCTAAAATCAAACAACAAGAGCACGGCACAGGATAGAAAGGACATAAAGAGGACCCTAGAAGAGCATAAAGAAGAAATTGCAAGAGTAAATAAAAAAATAGAAGATCTTATGGAAATAAAAGATACTGTTGGACAAATTAAAAAGACTCTGGATACTCATAATACAAGATTAGAGCAATGACTCAGCATCCTCGATGACCACAGAATGGAAAACAAAAGAACAAAAGAAAGAACGGGGAAAAAAATTGAAAAAATTGAAATGGATCTCAGGGATACGATAGATAAAATAAAACACCCAAATTTAAGACTCATTGGTGTCCCAGAAGGGGAAGAGAAGGATAAAGGTCTAGAAAGAGTATTCAAAGAAATTGTTGGGGAAAACTTCCCAAACCTTCTACACAATATAAATACACAAAGCATAAATGCCCAGTGAACTCCAAATAGAATAAATCCAAATAATCCCACTCCGAGACATATTCTGGTCAGACTGTCAAATACTGAAGAGAAGCAGCAAGTTCTGAAAGCAGCAAGAGAAAAGCAATTCACCACATACAAAGGAAACAACATACAACTAAGTTGTGACTACTCAGCGGCCACCATGGAGGCAAGCAGGCAGTGGCATGACATATTTAAAATTCTGAGAGAGAAAAATTTCCAACCAAGCATACTTTATCCAGCAAAACTCTCCTTCAAATTTGAGGGAGAGCTTAAATTTTTCACAGACAAACAAATGGTGAGAAAGTTTGCCAATGAAAGACCTGCACTACTTCAGTTACTAAAGGGAGCCCTACCAACAGAGAAACAAAGAAAGGAGAGATATAGAAAAATTTAAGAGACATATATAGAACCTTACATCCCAAATTACCAGGACACACATTTTTCTCTAGTGATCATGGATCTTTCTCCAGAATAGACCATATGCTTGGACATAAAACAAGCCTCAATAAATTAAAAAATAATAATAATTGAATATATTCAAAGCACATTCTCCAACCACAATGGAATACAAATAGAAGTCAATAATTTTTTATATGTAACTCCACTGTTTACTTCCTACAGGATATAAAATACATAAACTCTAATGACAAATCAGTGGCTTTGGACTCAATGTATAATATGTAATTTCTGACAAGAACTACATAAAGGTGGGGGAATGAAGGAGTATAGGAACATAGTTTACGTGTACTATTGAAGTTAAGTTGGTCTCAAAGAAAAACAAGATTGTTATAGATTTAAGAGGTTAAATTCAAGCCCCATGGTAAAGAAATTATCAGAGAATATGACCATAGAGATGAAAAGTAGAGTATGGATTACGAGAAGTGGGGGAAGGGGCAATGGGGAGTTAAGAAATGAGTGTAGGGTTGCCGTTTGGGGTGAAGGGAAATTTCTAGTAATGGATGGTGGGAAGGTGATAGCATTACAGCATTCTAAATGTGATTAATCCCACTAATGGAATGCTCGGGAGGGGTTGGAATGGGAAGATTTAGGCTGTATATATGTTTCCACTATTGAGAAAAAGAAAAAGAAAAAGTCTAAGTAGGCAATGACAATTAAATGCCAAGGATGATCCTGGATGGAATCTGAGGATGGAGGATAGGAGGCTCAAAGGGACACAGTGGGGACATAAGAAAAAAAAAAGAAAAAAAAAAGGAAACATAGAATGTAAGCTTTGTATCAATGTTGAATTTCTTGAACTTCTTAGCTGCGCTTAATGGGATTGCATAAAAGAATGTTCTTGTTCATGGGAATTGTATAAGTGAATTATCTTGTTTGTTCAAGGATGTGTGCAGCTTTCTCTCATATGTTGAGAAGACAGAGCAATAGATGATGGATGATAGGGAGGGAGGGAGGGAGGGAGGGAAAGAAAGAAATGGTGGTGTGACAGGATGTTAAAGTTGGTGGATCGGGGTATGCTGGAGTTCTGTGTATGGATTTTGTATTGTTTTTGCAACTATTCCTGTAAGTTTGAATTTTTTTTTGAATCAGTTTTATTGAGCTATATTCACATACTGTACAATCATCCAGGGTGTACAATCAACTGTTCACAGTACCAAGGTTTGAATTTATTTCAAAATAAAATTAAAAAAAAAAAAAGATGCCGTCTGTGTCAAATCTGCTAATTGGCCCAGGGATAGGAAATTACAACTTGCCATCAGTAGGACAGCACTATAAAATCACATGGCAATGGGCATGGATGTGGAGGAGAATGAAGAATTGGGGCCATTAACCCAATAGATCACAGCCTTCTTCAAAGTTTTGCTTTCAGTGGGCCAGATAAACACAATGTTTGCTTTGTGTTCTCTGTCCACTCCAAACTCTGAGCAGAATTTGTCATTTTTGGGTGCTCCCTTCCCCAGTGAATTTAGTGCCTTGTGTATCCCTCTATTTTAACATACCCCACGTTTTTCAATAACGGGTCCTTTGTGTGTCTGTTTTCTCATTCTTTTAGACTGGGAGTTCTTATTTTATTCATCGAGAGGCCAGAGCAGATGTCAACAAATATCTCGTGTATGCTGTGTGAATGAAGGCACAGCCATGGCCACGAGGACCTCTCCATTCTCTGACTTCCTCTGCACATTCTTTTGACCCTTTATCTCATCCTCTGGGTATTGCTAGCTAACTCATTCTGTTTATAACTCATCCTTATCGAGTGACATGGCTGACACATCAAACCTTTCAAAGCAGTCGCCTCAAAAGACTACATCATCATATACCCTTTTCCCACTTTAAATTCTCAAGGAAGTTTCAGGAACCCCTGCAGTCATGCTGTCATGTTCCTTGGAATACTCTAGGGTGTGACAAATCTTTGCCTTGCTAAGATGGATGTTGTTTTTGGAAACAACTGACAGTCATTTGGTGACTAAGGTGGGTGATCAAGCCGGGTTGATCTGGGGACAAAAATGAGATGTGGTCAGGAAGAAATGAGCCCAGGTTTCTTTCATAGTTTTAAAACTGTCCTGAGGACAGTCCAAAGGAGCATCAGGTGAAATCAAACAGTATCATTCGAGCCAGTCTATCCCCTCCCAAGGTGACTATTTTCACAGGATCCATACTCCATTGGGTGAGAAACTCCTGATCTCGTTAATTTAGCTGTGATTCTTATTCTTTTGAATGCTTTGACAAGCTGATGACAGCCCTGGACCCTCCCTCCTGAAAAATGCTCATGAGTCCTTATTTTGAAGCTGATGCAAGTGTTCCAGGTTAAGGACCAATATCTGGAAGGAACACTCTCACTACACTTAAGGCCCTAGAAAGCAACAAGTGTGGTTATCTTAGTTTCTGCCCACACTCCCACAAGAAGCCAGCCCAGAACAGATTCTCCAGAAATAGTGGGTCAATTCCTTAAGCAGCCTTCACCCTGAGATTACCTCTGTGGGTGAAATCATCATGACCAGCTGCTTCCCGAGGCCACCCCTTCTCAGCTCAACACAGCAGTCAGCCTGCCCCAGGCCTTCTCAGAGCTGCTGCATTTCAACCTCAAAAAGGTGGTGCTTGCTTGGGGAGAAGCAGGAGCGAGCCTGGCTGCTCTGGTTAGACCCAGGGGGCTGGCCCAGCAGAGATCCTTGGACAGTGCAAGGGCCAGGGAAGACGAGGGGTCTAGAGTCCTTGGGTGCCTTTCTCCGCAGCCAAGGGCACAGGGATGGGGGACAGCTGGTCGTGAGGCTTCGCAGCCACAAGAGGGACCCGTTTGCTCTGAAAGGACTGGCCAGGCAAAGAGTCTGGCTGTGATCGCTTCTCCCGCCTTCATTCCCCAACACCCACGCAGGCTCCCAGGCTGTGTTGGGCGCTGACTGAGGAGCAGAGCAGAGCATCGGGGTGCAGAGCTGGGCATCCATCCTGGGGGCCCCAGCTCAGGAGCCTGCCAGCCAAGGCGGGCTCGCCCCCCCGCCGGTTGATTCCGCCCAGGCAGGGAACACGGACATGACGGCCAGGGCACCCTCAGGGCCCCTCACGAGGTTTTATAAGGTACGCCCTCAGCCCCTCCTAACTTTTTCTTTTCTTTTTGGCAAAAGCAACCCAAGTTCAAAGGGGAAGATTGGAAAATTTAAAGAGGCAAAGAACATCTGTGACCACCCTCCTCGAAGACGGCCGCTGTCAACATGATGGCATGTGTCCTGCCTGGGAACCTCACAAACCATGTGCCTCAGGATGCCAGTGAGCCACAGGGGTTCTTCAGGGAGAATAGGGGGTGTGTTTGGGTTGATGGGGTGTGTTTCAGTAAAGCTGGAGAAATACCTCTAGGGTTACAAGCCACCATTGCCTAGAGAGAGAAACAAGCAGGCTGGGAGGGAAGAGAAAGGAGGCAAACACAAACTGAGCCACTGTGCCCCGCACTGAGCTTTATCAGGGATGTCTCCTTTAATCAAATATGCTACGGCTGATACTCTTCCTCTTTTACAGCTAAGGTAACTGAGACTCCAAGTGATAATATAACCTGGTCACGCAGGCCCTAACGTAAGTGATCTGAAACCAGGACAGAGCCTCTCGGGAAAGGGTTTCTGCCCTCAGACTCAGAGATTGCAGCCCTAACCCCACCTCACCTCCCCAACTCTACATATGCTCACCTGTATCCACACACATTAGGGTTTTGAGGACAATCCCAAGGTTAGAGGGCCTCTCATCCTGTCAGACCCCAGGTCCTGATTTCAGGGTTGCTGCCCCTAGACCAACCCCCAGGAAGGCCCCCATCTGATGCTGAAGTGGAGCATCCATTGCCCATCACCAGCACCCCACACGGAGCGGTCTCCCTCAGAGGCTCTGGAGAAAGGATCAACAGGGACCTCTGATCATCTTCTCTGGATATTCTCTGGAAAGGGGCCCCTACCATCCTTCTTGAGGGGGTGTGGTGCAGACAGCTCTGAGAACAGGCACTCCCCAGTCTGTTCCCAGCCTGCCTTTCTCAGGAAACTTCTTCCCAGAGTCACTCTTCAGCCTTAAGTCCCAGGGAGAGGCCTTGCCTTGTTGCCAGGGCAACGGCTCCATTATTCTGGCTGCAGGAGCTTAGCAGCCAGGCCCCCTTGGTTCCGAACAGGATCTCTCTACTATTCTTGAGCCAGAGGAGTGGGTAGAGCCCCATTCTACTCCTCAGGGACTCTTGTTCACCCAGGATTTAGAGCAGGGGGACAGACTGATTGGTCACCATGCCATCATATTGCTCATATCCAAGGGGGGTGGGGGTGGGGACTAGGGGCAGTTGGACATTCAGTAGAATAGGGAGCAGCTGGTCTGTCCCATGGTTCACTTGCCCAAGCCCCTCTACTGCTGGCCCAGCCACAAGCATCAGGGTTCACTATGAAAGGATTTCACTAGCTCTGCTTTTTCGCCAGTTTGCTCCATTTTTGCTTGGCTAATCGGGGTTTTCTCTTACCCATCCTGAATTTTCAGCCAGGAGGCAGGTGTCTGGCTGTGGGCTAGGAGCTGGGCTGTGTCCTCCTGCTCTGGCACCTCATGGCAGGCAGGGGCTGGACCAGAAGCTGAACTCATACATTCACTCACTCATTCACTCACTCACTCACTCACTCTCTTGCATTCATTCAACAGTTTTCATTGAAACTGACTGGAGACCACCCTACAAAGTTAAATATTAAACCACTTTAGATATTATTGAAACCCTTTACAGATGGGGAAGCTATTACTCAACAAGGCAAATGGCCCAAGGTGCTCCAAGGGTCAGAGGCAGGATTCAAACCCAGGGCTGCCTGGCTCCAACACCACAACTTTAAACTCAGGAAGAGATTACACTCTCCCCACCACCAACTATGTTTTAACTACTGCTGTGCACAATAAGTAGACTGATCATTGACAAAAAATAAAGCCATCAGAAAATAAGGGCAGTGTGTCTTGAACAGAATAACTGCTTAATAAATATGGAAATGAATAAATCAGTAATTATCCGTTCAAGGTAACTACTCAATATATTACAGTAAATGGTTAGGGAGGACAGCCATTCATTTTATTCATTCATATATACTCACCCAGTAAATAAGTACCAAGGATTTCTGTGTGCCAGGCACTACTCAGGGCACAGGGGTCAGAACAAAAACAAAGCAGATACTAGATTCCATGTCAATGGGGAGAAGCAGAGAAGCCAAGGGCCCATTACAAGGCAGTAGGGTGAGAGCTACAGTGGGAGAAGTCCAGGAGCTGGGGCCATCCTGCAATGTGGGGTCCATTTCAACTCATGGGCAGAGGACACTCAGGCTGCCCTAGATGGCTTTTCTCATGTTCTGAACCTGGTCATAAAATTCCTTTTCACTCACTTTTTGCCTGCTCATCTTTTCATGTAACACCATCGCCATTTTTGCCATGTCTATGTACCCACTCTCTATTATTTAAATAATATTTTTCTTTAAGCTGAACTCCCTTATTAAATTCTAAATAAATGTACTGTAGATGGAAACTTCAAATCACTCCCAGAATTGGAAGACCAACATCACGTATAAAATACATTCACTGTAAACAAAACAATGTTATTAAATTCCGGGAAGACACTGTTGCTTTGTGGGCTGCCATAACAAATTAACACAAACATGGTGGCTTAAAACAACAGAAATTTATTCTTTCACAGTTCTGGAGCCAGAAGTGTGAAATCAATGTGCTGGCAGGACCATGTTCCCCCTGAGGTCTGTAAAGAAGACTCTGTCCCGTGCCTCTCTCCTGGCTTTTGGTGATTCCCAGCAATCCTTGGAGTTCCTTGGCTTGTAGGCGCATCACTCCGTCTCTGCCTTTGTCTTTACATGGTGTTCTCCTCTGAGTCTTTCTACATCCTCTTCTCTTCTTAAAAAGACACACGGCATTGAATCGGAGACCACTCTAAATCCAGGATAATTTCATCTTGAGATCCTCAACTAATTACATCTGCCAAGACTCTATTTCCAAGTAAGGTCACATTCTTTGAGGCTGGGTAGACAAGAATTTTGAGGGGACAATGCTCAATCCACCACAGGCCCTGATTGCAGGATCAGTTCTCCTTATGTGTAAGCAGGTGTTAGAAACATATCGGCATGAAGTTGATTCTTTTTGACTTCCAAGTTTTGAAAGAGAGTTGAAAGGCAGGGCTAGGGGTGGGGACTGTCCTTAGTGGGTGTTTCATGTTCTTTGGGGGCTGGCATGCTTGTAAGTACCTGCCAGCATCTTAGGAAGCACTTAGGGTCTACACCCACACCTTCAGAGACACTAATGAGTCCTGGCCTCTCCCTACACATGTTCCTATGTCTCCATGGAGGGGCTGCATGGAGCAGTGTGGGGCTCATGACTGCACCCCTTCTCTCCACCCCACCTGCCACCTCCAGATCAGCAGTGTTTGGACAGTGTCCTCTTGTACCTCCACACAGTCAGCTGGTCTACCCCTCAAGAGAGGAAGCTCCAAGGGCAGGGATTCCCCTGGCCCCTCCTTTGTGTACTGCTCAGCTGGGTCTCAGCCACTACAGTGACTCATTGGCCTTTGGTAGCTGGTTGGCTTTTGACATTTTCCCTTCCAAGAACATTATAAGAAGAAAAACAAAAGGGCTGGCATTGTGCACAGAGAAAGTAGGACTTGATCCTCCAAATCCTGACCCTCCCTGCCACCCCAACACACACACACACACACACACACACACACACACACACACACACACTAGCCTGTGGCTAATGCCTGAGAGTCTATCATTAGGGCTTTATTCTCTTGTGTTGAAGTATTATTCCAGATAAAGTAAAAAGTAATTTTAAAAAGAAATTTACCTATCATATTTTCCAGGGTGGCAGCTGAGAACAGGTTTTTAAGAAGAAAGAGAAGAGGACTTCATTGACCCTCTGGTGGGAAAATACCACTGTCAGTGCCATTCCTTGCTGTCTCCTTACTATCTGACCTGCCCCTTCTCTCTATCACCCTCACCTGACCATGTTCTATTTTTTCCACTAATCCCTTACTTTAATAATAATCAGAGCAAACTGCTACTGAATGTTGACCATGTCCCTGGTTCTGTGCTGTGTTCTTCATTTAATCTTTTGGTGAGGTCATTGGCTCTAAAAGTCCACTCATGAACCCAATTCATAAGGTCAGAAAGATTGGGGTATTTCTTGGCTTCTTGTAGCTAATTCCAATCCCCTCTGCCAGCTCTTTAAAAAACTAAGTCATCCACTTATATCACACCCACCCCTTCTCCTTCCTCTGTTCTCTTACCTACTAGCCTGCAGTATCCTCTCCCATCCCAACCTTCCTCCAAAATGTGACTACTCGGCTCATTTATGAGGTCCCTCCCCACACTTTGTCCTGCTCTCACCTTCACAGAGTTCTACTTCCAGTATCATTCTTATTCCTTTTCCAAGTTAGACCCCCTCTGGAAACTTGTTCCTTCTATTAATTGACATTTTCTTTAGATCTTTCATCTCTTGCCTTACATTAAGTTTCCCTATTGGCCTACAAATATCTCTATCCTAAAAGCCCCTTATGAATCTTGCCATCCCCTGTCTTGTTCCCTTCACCATCAACTTTCATGTATGAGTTCTGTTCTTACTTTCTCTTCACAGAGCAGTTTCTGCCCCCAATTTGTCACCTATGACCACATGGAATTAAGTCTCTTTTAAAGAAATGGCTTTGGCAGAACAAATAGCAAAGATGGTAGCACAGTTTGATAGTCATGAGAAATACAAGGACTGTGAGGTAGGCTGTCTGCTTCTAACCATCCACGTTGTTTGGACCCCCACTCAGTGCATAGACAAAGTTGGGGGAGAACTGGCTTGAAGGTAAGAGGTGGCTCAAGAGTGCCACCTGCTGGTAGGACAGGGAAAGTAATGACAAGCTTGGGGCTTTAAATTCATGCCTCAAGATACAGTCAGAGGTTCCAGGAAGATGGCAGATTAGGAAAGACAGAACAAATTTCTCCTCCAGGAAAAACACTTGATAAAGGACAGAAGGCACTCCAGAAGAGCAGTTCCAGGGTTCCATCAGCTGTGCAGGGGATTCTACACCTCACAGTGAGTATGTAGCTAGAGAAGTCAAGAGACTGTATATAAGACTGGTGAGTGTTTGGCACAGAACACTGCCAGGGAACAGGTGGTTGGAGCTGGCTGACAAGTGAGGAGGGGAGTAGTGTTCCATGCCCAATGCACCTTCCTCAGCACTGAGCTGGGGTGATAACCCTTTGCAGACCCGTGGCCAAGAGCCCCCATGCCAGGGACTGGTGGCTGGAACAGGCAGACAAGCACAGAATGGGGCAGCTTTCCACACCCCGTGCAGCCATCTTAGCCGTTGGCTGGAGAGATGACCCTTCATAGCCCGCAGCCAAGCGCTCTCTTGAGAGAAGTCAGGATTTGGCAGACTTGTGACAGCATCCCCTCTTCCTCCATGGAAGCCCATGGTGTGCACAGCCTAGAGGCCATGGTGCTGTGCAGAAGTGCCAGGAGCCCTCTCCCAATCCCAGGGACTCACAGGTGCATGGCAGACAGGGACTGTGGGCATTTGAGCTGGAAGGTGAAACATGCATCTCTGCAGTCCCAGAGTAGTCTACCTGCAGCCCCAGGAATGGCCGGGACCACTGTGTCCTGAAGCAGACTCCCTGCCAAACTGCTCAGGGCACACCCTGCACCCACAGTGTTGGCGGTCTCCAGTGTACATGGAAAATTGGTGCACTGATTGGACCTCCACATTGTTTGGACCCCCACTCAGTGCATAGACAAAGTTGGGAGAGAACTGGCTTGAAGGTAAGAGGTGGCTCAAGAGTGCCACCTGCTGGTAGGACAGGAAAAGTGCACTCCATTAAGTGGTAGCTCTGCCAAAATATAGACAAATGTTCAAATAATCCTGCATATCCTAAAAGAACCATAACAAGATAAGCAAATGCCAAGAGGCCAAAAACAGAAAATTATAAAGCATATGAGGAAACCAAAGATATGGACAACCCAAATGTTCAAATTAAAAAACCAGAGTAGACACAGAACTTGGAGCAATTAATCAAAGAAGTATACACAAACATCAATGTCATGGTGAAGGATATAAAGGACATCAAGAAGACCGCAGAAGAGCATAAAGATGAATTTGTAAGAGTAAATAAAAAAAAAAATAACACATCGTATGGAAATAAAATATAATGTTGATCAAATAAAAATATTCTTGAGACACATAATAGCACATTTGAAGAGACAGAGGAAAGAATTAGCAAACTCAAGGACATGGTGATGGAATGCAAAAGCACAAAAGACCGAATGGTGAAAAAAATTGAAATGGATCTCAGGGAACTCATGAACAACATGAAGCACACAAATATAAGAATCATTGGTGTTCCAGAAGGTGAAGAGAGGAATAAAAGGGTAGGAAGAGTATTTGAAAACATTGTTGGGGAAACTTCCCAACCCTTCTGAATGACATAAATATGCAAATTAAAGATGTCCAATGAATTCCAAATAGAATAAATCCAAATAAACCCACTCTGAGACATATTCTGATCAGATTGTCAAATGCTGAAGAGGAGAAACTTCTGAAAGCAATAAGAGAGAAACAATTCACCACATACATAAGACTAAGTGCTGACTACTCAGCGGGAACCAGGAAGCTAAGAAGGCAATGGTATGACACATTTAAAATTCTGAAAGAGAAAAATTGCCAGCCAAGAATTCTTTATCCAGCAAAGCTCCCCTTCAAAATTGAGGGAGAGGAAAAACTAAGATGGCGGCTAGGTGAGACAAGGCAAAAATACACCTCCATGAGAAACACTAGATAAAAACCAGAGGGTGACCCAGAATACCGATTGCAGCAATGCGTCAGCTGGACGAGGTCTTCAGGTTCCACAGAGGCCATATACTTGGTGAAACCAGGAGTCTGCATTCTGAAATGAGTGAGCAAGCTGGCTAGAAGACCTGCAGCTATGCAGCGGTCTGGGAAAGCCACGGTTTGGCATTTGGAGACCGATGGGCTCTTTTTTTTAAAAAAAAAGGGAAAAATCCAGGAATGGCTGCAGCTGTGATAGTGGGAACGACGCAGTAAAACACAGCAAGAGGGGGCTGGGCCAGCCTCTTGGTGTCTGGCCTGGAAGATAGCCCATTGCAGATACCCCTGGGGCTGGGGGAATGGAGGGGAGAGCAGGAAGCAGAAAGAAACTCTGCAGCTAGCAGCTGGCTTCCCGGAGGGCTGGATAAATTCCTGCCCGGGGCCATGCCCACAGCCCAGAGCCCCACCAGTTGTCCTGGAGCTGGGAAGGAGGAACTGTGCGAGGAGGGGGGTGTGGAGACGCCCCGTTCGGCCATCTTTGCATCAGGCTGAAAGCACCCTGGCACAGCCTGGTGGCCTGGGGCTTCCCTTGAGGGACGGTGTGCACTGGTGATATAGCACAGCATTCCCTCAACAGAGGTCCTGAAGGATCGTGACTGGGTGGGGGGATCTGCTCGGAGAACCCAGGGACACTATGCCAAGTCCAGTGGTTTGTGGGACAGCGAGAGAGAGGGTCTGAGGCTGAAATGAAATGAAGGCTTAGACTCTTGCAGCGGCCTTGAATCCCCGGGAACCTGGGGGATTTCAATATTAAAACTGTCCTTCCTCCCTGGCCACCCATACATACGCCCCACATTCAGAGCGGATGGCTCCAGCAACACACCCAAACTGAGTTCTCAAACTGAACCCCACAAGAATCATTTCCCCACACACCATGGGGAGAAGGTGGAGAACTGACTTGAGGTGTATAGGTGACTCACAGACGCCATCTGCTGGGTAGCTAGAGAAAGTGTACACCACCAAACTGTGTTTCTGAAAAATTAGATAGGTATTTTTTTTTACAACTTGAAAGAACCCTATCAAGCAAAGCAAATGCCAAGAGGCCAAAAACAACAGAAAATCTTAATGCATATGATAAAACCAGACAATATGGAGAATCCATCTCCAAACACACAAATCAAGATATTGGAAGAGACAGAGTACTTGGCATAATTAATCAAAGAACTACAATTGAGGAATGAAAACATGGCAAAGGATTTAAAGGACATCAAGAAGACCATGGCCCAGGATATAAGCGACATAAAGAAGACCCTAGAAGAGCATAAAGAAGACATTGCAAGAGTAAATTTAAAAAATAGAAGATCTTATGGAAATAAAAGAAACTGTTGGCCAAATTAAAAAGACTCTGGATATTCACAATACAAGACTAGAGGAAGCTGAACAATGTCTCAGCGTCCTAGAAGTCCACAGAACAGAAAATGAAAGAACAAAAGACAGAATGGAGAAAAAAATCAAAAAAATCAAAATGGGTCACAGGGATATGATAGATAAAATAAAACATCCAAACTTAAGACTCATTGGTGTCCCAGAAGGGGAAGAGAAGGATAAAGGTCTAGAAAGAGTATTCAAAGAAATTGTTGGGGAAAACTTCCCAAACCTTCTACACAATATAAATACACAAAGCATAAACGCCCAGCAAACTCCAAATAGAATAAATCCAAATAAACCCACTCCAAGACATATTCTGATCAGACTCTCAAATACTGAAGAGAAGCAGCAAGTTCTGAAAGCAGCAAGAGAAAAGCAATTCACCGCATACAAAGGAAACAACATAAAACTAAGTTGTGGCTACTCAGCGGCCACCATGGAGGCAAGCAGGCAGTGGCATGACATATTTAAAATTCTGAGAGAGAAAAATTTCCAACCAAGCATACTTTATCCAGCAAAACTCTCCTTCAAATTTGAGGGAGAGCTTAAATTTTTCACAGACAAACAAATGCTGAGAGACTTTGCCAATAAAAGACCTGCCCTACTTCAGATACTAAAGGGAGCCCTACCAACAGAGAAACCAAGAAAGGAGAAAGAGATACAGAGAATTTTAACAGACATATATAGTACCTTACATCCCAAATCACCAGGACACTCATTTTTCTCCAGTGATTACGGATCTTTCTCCAGAAGGGACCATAAGCTGGGACATAAAACAAGCCTCAAGAAATTAAAAAAAAAAAAATTGAATACACTCAAAGCACATTCTCCAACCACAATGGAATACAAATAGAAGTCAATAATTTTTGAACTGTAACTCCACTATTTACTTCCTACATGATATAAAATACACAAACTCTAAGGACAAATCAGTGGTTTTGAACTCAATGTAAAATATGTAATTTTAGACAACTATATAAAGGTGGGGGAATAGAGGAGTACAGGAACATAGTTTATGTGTCCTATTGAAGTGAAGGTGGTATCAAAGAAAAACAAGATTGTTGTGGATTTAAGAGGTTAATTTTAAGCCCCACAGTAAACACAAAGAAATTATCAGAGAATATAACCATAGAGATGAAAAGTGGAGTTTGGGTTAAGAGAAATGGGGAAAGGGGCAATGGGGAGATAAGAAATTAGTGTAGTTTTGCTGTTTGAAGTGAAGGGAAATTTCTAGTAATGGATGATGGGAAAGAGCATTACAACATTCTAAATGTGATTAATCCCACTAATGGAAGGCTAGGGAGGGGGTGGAATGGGAAGATTTAGGCTGTATATATGTCTCCACAATTGAAAAAAAAGACAGTCTAAATAGATGACAATTGAATGTCAAGGATGAACTTGGATGGGATTGGAGGATGGAGGACAGGTGGCTCAAAGGGACACAGTTGAGACATAAGGGAAAGGAAATATAGAATATAAGCTTTGTATCATTGTTGAATCTCTTGTACTTCTTAGCTGCACTTAATGGGATTGCATAAAAGAATGTTCTTGTTCATGGGAAGTGTATACATGAGTTATAGTGTATGTTCAAGGATGTGTGCAGCTAGCTCTCATATGTTCAGAAGACAGGCCAATAGGTGATGGATGATAGTTAGGGAAAGAAAGAAATAGCGATGTGACAGCATGTTAAAGTTGGTGGGTTGAGCTATTGGGGGACAGGGGTCAGGGTATGATGGAATTCTGTGTATGGGGTTAGTATTGTTTTTGCAACTGTTCCTATAAATTTGAATTTATTTCAAAATAAAAAAAAAGAACTTAGCAAAGGTTAAAAAAAATTGAGGGAGAGCTTAAAAAATTCAAAAACAAACAAATACTGAGAGAATTTGCTAATAAAAGGTGGGGCTACAAGAAATACTAAAGGGAGCTCTACTGGCTGAGAAAAAAAAGGCAGGAGGGAGAGGCCTGGAGAAGGGCACAGAATTGAAGAGTATTAGTAAGGGTAACTTAAAGAAAATAAAGAGAGAGAGGGAGAAAATAGATCTGACAAACAAAAACCAAAGGATAGGATGGCTGATTTAAGAAATACCATCACAGTAATAACACTGAATGTGAATGAATTAACTTCTCCAATTAAAAGATATAGATTGGCAAAATAGATTTTAAAATATGAACCACCAATATGCTGTTTACAAAAGACTCATCTCAGACCCAGTGAAACAAAGAGATTGAAAGTGAAAGGATGGGAAAAAATACTCTATGCAAACTACAGCCAAAAGAAAGCAGGGGTAGCAATATTAATTTCAGATTAAATAAACTTCAAATGCAAGGATGTTATAAGAGACAAAGAAGGACACTATATACAAATACTTTAGAAAGGGCTATATACTAATAAAAGGGACAATTCACAAAGAAGGAATAAAAATCATAAATGTGCACCCAGTCAAGGTGCTCCAAAGTACATGAGACAAACATTGGCAAAACTGAGGAAGCAAGAGATGTTTCCACAATAATCATGGGAGACTTCAATATACCACTCTCTCCTATAGATAGAAGAACCAGACAGCGGACAAATAAGGAAACTGAGAACCTAAACAAAGTGATAAACGAATTAGACTTAACAGACATATATAGAGCATTACATCCCAAATTACCAGAATATACATTCTTCTCTAGTGCTCATGGAACTTTCTCCAGAATAGATCATATACAGGGGCACAAAACAAGCCTCAATAAATTTTAAAAGATTGAAATTATTCAAAGCACATTCTCAGATCACAATGGAAGCAACTAGAAGTCAATAACCATCAAAGATCTAGAACATTCACAAATATCCGGAGGTTAAACAACACACTCCTAAACAATCAATGGGTCAAAGGAGAAATTATAAGAGAAATTGGTAAATATCTAGGGATGAATGAAAATGAGAACACAACATATCAAAACTTATGGGATGAGGAGGCGGGGCAAGATGGTGGAATGGTGAGGTGTGGAATCTAGTTGCTCCTTTAGGGCAGCTGGTAAATGGCCAGGAACTGTATGGAACAGCTGCTTCAGGTACTTCTGTGACCAGTCACACATCATAACCAATGTGGAATGGGTGGAACAGCTGAGATTACAGCAAAAAGCAGTAAATTTCCCTGGCCAGGGGGCTGCTGCCCTCCCTCCCAGGCATGGCAGACTGTCTTGGAGCTGGTTCCCAAGGGAAAAAGAAACAATCTGTGCTGGAAGCAAGGAGGAGGAGCACCAACTGGAGAATTAGTTCACAAATTTGGACTGCTGAATAAAAGCTCCAAGCACAAATAAACGAGGAGTGGGCACACATGGAGCCAGGAGGAATCTGTCCACCAGAGAGGAGGTGGGGCTGAAAGCAACAGCAAATAAAACAGCCTTTTGGAGTTGGAGGTGTTCATCATACTGGAAAATGGCTGGTCTCCAAGAAAAAGGGGCACAAATACAGGGAGTTGGGGTCTGGCTCTGAAAAGGTGGGTTTTTTTTGTTTTTTTTTTCCCCCTTTTCCTTTCTTGCTCTCCAACTCATTATCCTTTTACTTTTTGATAGCCCGTCATAGCTCCTGCTTCAGTACTGCCCCAGGCAAGGGCAGAATTAAGAATTAAAGTTGTCTGAGAATAACTACTTGGGTGAAAGAGATAATAGCCTAAAGGGCTATTAAATCACCTCCCTTAAATAGTCCAGGACTGAAAAAACTTGAGAGCTGGGAAAGGCATTGAAAAGGGTTCTTTCTTTCTTTCTTTCTTTCTTTCTTTCTTTCTTTCTTTCTTTCTTTCTTTCTTTCTTTTTCTTTCTTTCTTTCTTTCTTTCTTTCATTATTTATTTATTTATTTATTTGTTTTTAATAACTATTCTAAGTAGCTCATTACAGAAAGCCTCAGATATTTGCAGTTGGCCACTGGACCCAGGCTAGGGTAGAGCTAAGGTAGGTCTGAGAGACAAAGTAATAGTCAATTGGATAGGCAATTCCCTAAAGGGCATAACTTCCCCAAGACAAGGGGGTGGGGTCCAGCTTAAGCAGTGGCCCTCCTTCAGAGAACTCAGACACCAGGGGATGGAAAACAGAAACCAGTTTGAATCTGCCAGGCCCATGGCAGGGACAGGGTCTGCAGAGAATTAAAGGCACATTTGGCCCCACTTTACACTGGTGGGAAGTTGCAGGCTGACAAGCACCAACTGCTGGACAGGATAGGAAAAGCAGAGTCTAGAGGCCTCACAGGAGGGTCTGACTGCAGAGTCTTATTCTCAGGGAAACTCCATACCCTCCTCCTGAGACCTGGGCCTGTCTGGACTGGGAAAATCTGATGTGGTCAATCATATCTGGGGAGACTCTCTCACAAAAAGGGTACATAGAGGCAGGGCAAGAACCAGAAAAACAGGAGGTGAAAAACTCTGATCAGCTAAACAGAAACTATGTTAGAGGTCTAGAGTAAGTTGAACTGCATGCCAAAGGATAGAAGACAAAGCCAAAGAAACCCTAGGTAAAAGAGTGAAAACAAGCTCCAGAATAAACTAAACAAGAAAATCAGATGCCTAGACAGCGAAAAATAACAAGTCATACTAGGAAACAGGAAAATATGGATCAGCCAAAGGAACAAACTAACACTTCAACTGAGATACAGGAATTGAAACAACTAATTAATAATCAAACAAATCTCCTAAATCAATTCAAAAATCAAATAAATGAGCTGAGGGAAGATATGGCAAAAGAGATGAAGGATATAAAGAAGATACTGGGCAAACATAAGGAGGAGCTCAAAAGTTTGGAAAAACAAATGGCAGAACTTACAGGAATGAAAGGCACAATGAAAGAGAAGAAAAACACAATGGAGACTTACAACACCAGATTTGAAGAGGCAGAAAAAAGTATTAGTGAACTAGAGAACAGGAAATCTGAAATCCTACACACAAAGGAACAAATAGGGAAAAGAATGGAAAAATATGGTTCTTAGGGAACTGAATGACAACATGCAGCATATGAATATACCTGTCATGGGTGTCCCAGAAGGAGAAGAGAAGGGAAAGGGGGACAGAAAGAATAAGAGAAGAAATAATCGCTGAAAATTTCCCAACTCTTATGAGACATAAAATTATAGATTCAAGAAGTGCAATGTACTCCAAGCAGAACAGATCCCAATAGATCTACTCCAAGACACTTACTGCTAAGATTGTCCAATGTCAAAGACAAAGAGAGAATTCTGAAAGCAGCAATAGAAAAGCTACCCATCACATACAAGGGAAGCTCAATAAGACTATGTACAGATTTCTCCACAGAAACCATGGAGAGAAGATGGCAGTGGTATGATATATTTAAGATACTGAAAGAGAAAAACTGCCAACCAAGAATTCTATATCTGGCAAAAATGTCTTTCAAAAATGAGAGAGATTAAAATATTTTCAGACAGACACTGAGAGAGTTTGTGAATAATAGACCTGTACTTCAAGAAATACTAAAGAGAGTGCTACAGGCTGATAGGAAAAGATGGGAGAGAGACGTTTGGAGGAGGGTGTAGAAATGAAGACTATCAGTAAGAGTAAAGGGAGAGAGAGAAAAAAATTAAGATATGTGTTGTAGTTTGCTAATGCTGCTGGAATGCAAAACACCAGAGATGGATTGGCTTTTATAAAAAGGGAGTTTATTTGGTTACACAGTTACAGTCTTAAGGCCATAAAGTGTCCAAGGTAATAAATCATCAATCAGGTACCTACACTGGAGGATGGACAATGGTGTCTGGAAAACCTCCGTTGGCTGGGAAGGCACATGGCTGGCATCTGCTCCAAAGGTGTGGTTTCAAAATGGCTTTCTCCCAGGACATTCCTCTCTAGGCTTCAGTTCCTCAAAAACATCACTCTTAGATGCACTTGGGATATTTGTCCTCTCTTAGGTTCTCTGGAGCAAGAGTCTGCTTTCAACAGCCATCATCAAACTGTCTCTCATCTGCAGCTCCTGTGCTTCCTTCAAAGTGTCCCTCTTGGCTGTAGTAGCTTGCTCCTTCTGTCTGATCTTATATAGTGCTCCAGTAATTTAATTCAGACCCACCCTGAATGGGCAGGCCATCACCTCCATGGAAATTATCCAATCAGAGTAATCACCCACAGTTGGGTGGGGCACATCTCCATGGAAACACTCAAAGAATTACAATCTAATTAACACTGATATGTCTGCCCACACACAATTACATCAAAGATAATGGCATTTGGGGGGACATAATACATTCAAACTGGCACAATATGACATAAAATCCAAAAGACAAAATGGTAGAAGAAATTATGACCCTTATAATAATAACACTAAGTGTTAATGGATTAAACTCCCCCATAAAAAGACATAGTCTGGCTGAATGGATTAAAAACAAGACCATCTATATGCTGTCTAAAAGAAAATCACTTTAGACGCAAGTACAGAAACAAGCTGACAGTTAAAGGTTGGAAAAAGATATTTCATGCAAACAACAACCAGAAAAAAGCAAGAGTAGCTATATTAATATCAGACAAATTAGGCTTCAATTGTAAAACAATTAATGGAGACAAACAAGGGCACTATATATTAATAAAAGGGAGAATTCATCAAAGAAGCATATTTATGCAAACACTGACAACACTGAAGGGAGAAATAGAAACCTCTACATTAATAGTTGGAGACTTCAAAACAGTGCTCTCATCAGTGGGTAGAACATCTGGACAGAGGATCAATAAGGAAAGAGGTGTTAAATTGTATGATAAATGAACTAGACTTGACAGATATTTATAGAACACTACACCACACAACAGCAAGATACACATTCTTCTCAAGTGCTCATGGGTCATTCTCTAGGATAGACCACATGTTGGGTAACAAAGCAAATCTCAACAATTTTTTTAAAAATTGATATTCCAAAAAACACCTTCTTGGATCATAATGGAATGAAGTTGGGAAACAATAACAGGCAGAAGATCAGAAAATTCACAAATATATGGGGCTAAAAACACACACTTAGACAAACAGTGGCTAAAGGAAGAAATTATAAGAGAAATTTCAAGTAAATACCTCAAGGCAAATAAAAATGAAAACACAACATATCAAAACTTATGGGATGCAGCAAAGGTGGCACTGAGAGGGAAATCTATTGCCCTAAATACCTATATTAAAAGAAAAGAAAGAAAAAAAAATTGAGGAATTAAATATTCACCTGGAGAAACTAGAGAAAGAACAGGAAACTCACCTCAAATTAAACAGAAGGAAAAATAACAAAGATTAGAGTAGAAACAAATGAAATTAAGGACAGGAAAACAATAGAGAGAATCAACAAAACTAGAAGTTGGTTCTTTGAGAAAATCAATAAAATCAGTGGACCCTTAGCAAGGCTGACAGAGCGGGGGTGGAGAGAGAGAGAGTGCAAATAACAATCAGAAATGGGAAAGGGGACATAATTACTGACCCCACAGAAATAAAGGAGATAATGAGAGGATACTACAAGCAACTATATGCTAATAAACTAGACAAGTTAGATGAAATGGACAACTTCTTAGAAAAGCATGAACAGCCAACATTGACTCTAGAAGAAATAGACAACCTCAACAAACCTATCACAAGAGATTGGGTCAGTTATCAAAAAGCTCCCAAAAAAGAAAAGCCCAGGACCAGATGGCTTCACATGTGAATTCTACCAAGCATTCAAGAAAGAATTACTACCAAGCCTGCTCACACTCTTCAAAAAAATTGAAGAGTAGGGAAAGCTAACTAACTCATTCTATGAAGTCAACATCACCCTAATACCAAAGTCAGACAGACATACTACAAAAAAGAAAATTACAGACCAATGTCTTTAATGAATATAGATGCAAAAATTCTCAACAACATACTCACAAATTGAATCCAGCATCACCTTAAAAGAATTATACACCATGATCAAGTGGGATTTATTCCAGGTATGCAAGGTTGGTTCAACATAAGAAAATCAAATAATGTAATACACCACATCAATAAATCAAAGTGGAAGAACCACATGATCATCTTGATTAATACAGAAAAAGTATTTGATAAAATTCAACATCCTTTCTTGATGAAAACACTTCAAAGGATAGGAATAGATGGAAACTTTCTCAACATGATAAAGGCAATATATGAAAAACCCACAGCTAACATCATACTCAATGGGTAAAGACTGAAAGCTTTCCCTTTAAGATCAGGAACAAGACAGGGATACCCACAGTCACCATTGTTATTCAACATTGTGCTGGAAGTTCTAGGTAAAGCAATTAGGCAAGAAAAAGAAATAAAAGGCATCCAAATTGGAGAGGAAGAAGTAAAACTTCCACTATTTGCAGATGACATGATCCTATATGTAGAAAATCCAGAAAAATCTACAGCAAAGCTACTATAACTCATCAATGAATACAGTAAAGAGACAGGCTACCAGATCAACATGCAAAAATCAGTAGTGTTCATATACACAAGTAATGAGCAACAGGAGGAAGAAATCAAGAAGAAAATTCCATTTACAATAGCAACCAAAAGAATCAAGTATTTAGGAATAAACATAACCAAGGCCACAAAAGACCTATACAGAGAAAACTACAAGAAACTGTTAAAAGAAATCAAACAGGGCCTAAAATATGGAAGAACATACCATGTTCATGGATTGGAAGACTAAATATAGTTAAGATGTCAATTCTACCTAAACTGATTTGTAGATTCAGTGCAATACCAATTAAAATCCCACAATTTACATTGCAAAAATAGAAAAACCAATAACCAAATTTATTTAGCCAAAAATATATTGAAAATGAAGTGGGAGGTCTCACACTACCTGACTTTAAAGCATACTTGAAAGCTACAGTGGTCAAAACAGATGGCACTTTGCATAAAAATATACATGCAGACCAATAGAATTGAATTGAGTGTTCAGAAATATGCCCTTTCATCTATGGACAATTGATCATTGATAAGGCAGTCAAGCCAAAACAACTGGGATAGAGCAGCCTCTTCAGTAAATGGTGTTTGGAGAACTGGATATCCATATCCAAAAGAACGGAAAAGGACTCCTATCTCACACCTTATACAAAAATTAACTTAAAATAGATCAAAGACCTAAACATAAGCACTAAGACCATGTTCTGGTTTGCTAATGATGCCGGAATGAAAAACACCAGAAATGGATTGGCTTTTATAAAGTGGGTCTATTTGGTTAAGGCCATAAAGTGTTCAAAGTAACACATGAACAATAGGGTACCTTCACTGGAGGATGACCAATGGTGTCTGGAAAACCTCTGTTAGCTGGGAAGGAACATGGCTGGCATCTGCTCCAAAGTTCTGGTTTCAAAATGGGTTTCTCCCAGCACATTCCTCTCTAGGTTGCAGTTCCTCAAAAATGTCACTCTTAATTTCTCTTGGGGCATTTGTCCTCTCTTAGCTTCTCCAGAGCAAGAGTTTGCTTTCAATGGCTGTCTTCAAACTGTCTCTGATCTGCAGCTACTCTCTCAGCTTCTGTGCATTCTTCAAAGTGTCCCTCTTGGCTGTAGCAAAGCTCACTCCTTCTGTCTGAGCTTATATAGTGCTCCAGTAAATTAATTAAGGCCCATGCTGAATCAGTGGGGCCACACCTCCATGGAAATTATCCAGTGAAAGATCTCGCCCACAGTTGAGTGATCACATCTCCATGGAAACATCCAATCAAAAGTCTCCAACCCAATCAACATCAATACATTTCCTGCCTACACAAGACTGCATCATAGATAATGATATTTTGGGGGACATAATACATCCAAACCAGCACAGACCATAAGACTTTTAGAAGAAAATGTAGGGAAATATCTTAAAGATCTTGTGATAGGAGGTGATTTCCTAGACCTTACACACACAGCACGCACAATCAAAGAAGAAATAGATAAACGGGATCTCCTCAAAATTAAACACTTTTGTACATCAAAGGACTTTGTCAGAAATTTTAAAAGGCAGCCCATGCATTGAGAGACAATATTTGAAAACTGCATATCAGACAAGTGTTTACTATCCAGAATATATAAAGAGCTTCTACAACTCAACAACAGAAAGACAAACAACCCAATTGAAAAATGGGCAAAAGACATGGATAGACACTTTTCTGAAGAGGAAATATAAATGGCTCAAAAATATATGAAAAGATGCTCAACTTCACTACCTATTATGGAAATGCAAATCAAAACCACTGTGAGATATCATCTCACACCTACAAGAATGGCCATTATCAATAAACAGAAAATTACAAGTGCTACAGAGGATGTGGGGAAAGAGGCACACATTCACTGTTGGTGAGAATGTAGAATGGTGCAGCCACGCTGGAAGGCAGTGTAGTGGTTCCTCAGAAAGCTAAGTATAGAATTGCCATATAATTCAGCAATTCCATGACTATGTATATACTTAGAGGAACTGAAAGCTAAGATACGAATGGACATTTGTAAACTGATGTTTATAGAGGCATCATTCATGATTGCCAAGAGATGGAAACAGCCCAAATGTCCCTCAATGAATGAGTGGATAAACAAAACTGATAAATACTCATTATGTTGAATGAAGTTAGCTAAAAACAAAAGGACAAATACTGTATGGTATCACTGATGTGAGCTAGTATTAATGAGTAAAAACTTTGAGAGTCAAAAGCTGAGAACACAGGTTATCAGGAGATACAAAGAAGGTAGTGATCAGGATTTGATGCTGAAGGAGTATAAAATATACAGCAGGATTGATTGCATAGATCCAGAAATAGATAGCATAATACTGTGTGATGGTAGCATAATATTGTAAGTACACTGAACAAAGATGTATGTGACTTAAGCTGAAAGAGGACTGCTAGGGGCAAGTATGACACCAGAAGGAAAGATAGATTATAAAGACTGGGACCGTATAACTTAGTGAAAACTAGAGTGGTCAATGATGGTGACCAAATGTACAAATATAAAAATATTGTTACATGTGGGAGAACAAATGAATGTCAACCTTGCAAGATGTTGAAAAAGGGATGGTATTGGAGAAAAATATAATCAAAGCAAACTGAAGTCTATGGTAACAGTAACATTGTAATATGCTTCCATTAAATGTAACAAAGGCAATATACCAAAGCTAAATGTCTATGAGAGAGGGATATAAGGGAGGGGTACGAGATTCTTGGTAGTGATGTTGTTGTCTGACCTTATTATTATATTGTATACTATGGTATTTTAATTTTTTTACCTTTTTTATTATTTTTTTGAAGTAATGAATATGTTCAAGTGCTGATTGTGGTGACAAACGCACAACTATATAATGATATTGTGAGCCATTGGTTGTACACTGTGGATGATTGCATGGTATGTGAATATATCTCTATGAAATTGCAGGGGATAATATAAATGGAGGGATACAAGTGCTGGAGGGAACATGGAGAAAAGGATATACCTATTTACTGTTGGTGGAGAAATAGAATGGTGTAGCCTATCTGAAGGACAGTGTGGTGGTTCCACAAGAAGCTAAGTAGGAGGGTGCCATAAGGTCCTGCAACCTCATAATGGGGTGTATACTTGGAGGATCTGAGAGCAGAGGTATGAATGGGCATTTGCAGATCAGTGTTTATGGCAGCAGTATTCACAATTTGCAATGGATGGAGGTGGCCTAAGGGCATATCAACTGATGAACAGAATGGAGAACTGTGGTGTATGGGTACAATATTTTATATTGAGCATCTGCAAGAAGAAATGAAGCTGGGAGATACACAACTAGGTGAATGGATCTTGAGGACAGCGTTTTGAGTGAAGTACGCCAGAAATGAAAAGGCAAACATAATGCCTCACTAACATGGATTAACTATAATGTGTAAACTCAGAGAATTGAATCTTAGAGTACAGCTCATCAGGGGAGTGCTTATTGTAATGGTCCCTAGATAGTAAGCTCTTAGACCAGTCACATCTATTCCTGAGTTGTAATGGTTATCTCTAAATTCTGAGATGCTAAGCTCTTTGTGTATAACCTAGTTGGTCTCTGGAACTTTGGGTGTTTGTGTGACACCTAAAATTCAGAGCCAGAGCTCGGCAGCTATGAATGTCAGTATTACCTGATACAGCAACTGTTTAAAAAGCTGAAAAAGAGTTCAGACTTCAATTAGAGATATGAATGAAGTAGATCTGGTTAGGACTCAGGAAAATGAGGCCAAAGGGTAAAGGATGATATTGACTGTGACTTGTGTGTGAGACCAAAGGAAGAGATGTTTATTTGGTGCAAGATCTATATTTTCTGCAGCACACTAAGTAATTTAACTTGTACAGTCATTTTATTCAAACACCATAATTACATGGAACTTTGCATAGCAAGTGAGATCTGGTAGTTTTGTACAGGTTAGCATGATGTCCTGATACACCAGAGAATAAAAATATATTTGCAGGGCCCCCCTGAGGAACTGTGGAAAAATGCAGAAATTGTGGACCACAATGAGATATCATCTCACACCAATAAGAATGGCTGCCATTAAACAAACAGGAAACCACAAATGCTGGAGAGGATGTGGAGAAATTGGAACTCTTATTCATTGTTGGTGGGACTGTATAATGGTACAGCCACTCTGGAAGACAGTTTGGTAATTCCTCAGAAAACCAGATATCGAGTTACCCTACAGTCCAGCAGTTTCATGTCTCAGTATATACCCAGAAGATCTGAAAGCAGTGACACGAACAGATACTTGCACACCAACGTTCATAGCGTCATTGTTCACAATTGCAAGAGATGAAAACAATCCAAATGTCCTTCAACAGATGAGTGGATAAACAAAATGTGGTATGTACATACCATGGAATACCACACAGCAGTAAGAAGGAACGAATCATGAAACATATGACAACATGGATGAACCTTAAAGACAGAGTGCTGAGTGAAATAAGCCAGACACAAAGCGAGAGATATTGTATGTTACCTCTAATGTGAACTCCATGAAAAATGTAAAATAAATGTCTTATAATGTAAAATATAGGGGACCTAAAGATAGAAGCTAGTGAAGGGGGAATGATAATCTAATATGTACAGATATGATAATGAAGGTGAACTTAATGGTATGGGAATGGTCAGGTGTGATTATGGTTTGTTAATGGAATATAAGTATCAGTGATGCATTGGAGGCAAACATGTTCATAAAAGGCTGTTTAAAGGCATAAAACCCACAGAGTAGCACCACAAACCTAAATGTTACCATGATATACTTATAAGGTATGACACTGGTACAAAGAGTTAACACCAGAGTGGTATATGGAAAAACTACCCATTGCATATTATAGACCATATGTAAGGAATATCTTACCAATACTACACTATACTAGGGATGAATAATTAACAG
The DNA here is from genome assembly GCF_015220235.1 of Choloepus didactylus. Lineage (NCBI taxonomy): Eukaryota > Metazoa > Chordata > Mammalia > Pilosa > Megalonychidae > Choloepus > Choloepus didactylus. The sequence continues at coordinate 36,172,696 of NC_051312.1, read as the reverse complement.
CTGATAAGAGCTCTGGGACATATTAAGTTATGATAATTGTTTAAAGTTGAGAGTGGTGATGGTTTTATAACTAAGTGAAGATAATGTAAGAAACTGATGATTTATCTTGAGATAGAATATATATTAAGTGAAATTAGGAACCCACCACTTAATAAATCAGGCCCTTGACTTCAGGTTTGCTCTTGTGAAACTTAGGGCTGTAAATGAGAGGCTGAGCCTTCCTATAATTATGCCTACAAGGCACCTCCAGGGAACCTCTTTTGTTGCTCAGATGTGGCCTTTAAGCCCAATTCAGCACATATATTCATTAATCTCCCCCCAAAAAGGGACATGACTCCCAGGGGAATGAATCTCCCTGGCAACATGGGACATGATTCCCAGGAATGAGCCTGGCCCTGGCAGCAAGGGATTGAAAATGCCTATTTGGCCAAAAGGGGGAAAAAGAAAGGTAATCAGCTGAGGTTACAGTGACTAAAAGATCACAAATAGAGTTGAGAGGCTATCCTGGAGGTTACTCTCATGCAACTCCAGCTAGACATCCCAAATGGCCACAGTATGCCAACCCTTACCAAAAGTAGTCCCCAAATACCTAGGTGCCTGAGATTCTATGAAAGGCTCATTCACTAAGTTTTTTTTTTTTTAATTGTGAACTTTAACATATATATATAACAGTGATAACTTTCAAAGTACAATTTCACAAGTAGTTAGACATCAAATTTCAAAGAATGCTGTTGGTCACAGTTCCACAATTTCAGCCATTTACATTATTGTAAAATATAACATACATGCAGAAAGGTGTCAACTCTTGATGTACAACTCAACAAGCAGTTATATAGGTGTTCTAGTTTGCTAATGCTGCCAGAATGCAAAACACCAGAAATGGATTGGCTTTTATAAAAGGGGGTTACAGTCTTAAGGCCATAAAGTGTCCAAGGTAATGCATCAACAGTCGGGTACCTTCACTGGACGGTGGTCAGTGGCGTCTGGAAAACCTCTGTTAGCTGGGAAGGCACGTGGCTGGTGTCTGCTCCAGAGTTCTGGTTTCAAAATAGTTTTCTCCAGGGACGTTCCTCTCTAGGCTTCAGCTTCTCTCCAAAATGTCTGTCCTAGTTTGCTAATGCTGCAGAACGCAAAACACCAGAGATGGATGGGCTTTTATAAAACGGGGGTTTATTTCGCTACACAGTTACAGTCTTAAGGCCACAAAACATCCAAGGTAACACCTCAGCAATCGGGTACCTTCACCGGAGGATGGCCAACGGCGTCCGGAAAACCTCTGCTAGCTAGGAAGGCAGCTGGCATCTGCCCCAAAGCTCCGGCCTCAAACGGCTTTCTCCCAGGACGTTCCTCTCTAGCAAGCTTGCTCCTCTTCAAAACATCACTCCCAGCTGCACTCCGTTTCCTCCCCCCAAGTCAGCTCATTTATATAGCTCCACCGTTCAAGGCCCACCCTGAATGGGTGGGGCCATGCCTCCATGGGAACATCTCATTAGAATCATTACCCACAGCTGGGTGGGGCACAGTCCAAGCAAATCTAACCAGCACCAAAACGTCTGCCCCTCAAAACTACAAAGACAGTGGCATTTGGGGGACACAATACATTCAAACCAGCACAATGTCACTCTCAGTTGCTCTTGGGGCATTTGTCCTCTCTTAGCTTCTCTAGAGCAAAAGTCTTCTTTCAAAGGCCATTTCCACAATGTCTCTGTAAACTGCAGTTCCTCTCTCAGCTCCTGTGCATTCTTCAAAGTGTCCCTCTTGGCTGTAGGAAGCTTGCTCCTTCTGTCTGAGCTTTCATAGAGCTTCAGTGAACTAATCAAGGCCCATGCTGAATGGGCGTGGCCACACCTCCTTGGAAATTATCTAATCAGAGTCATCACCTACAGTTGGTGGTCTCATCTCCATGGAAATACTCAATCAAAGAATTACAATCTAATCAACACTAATACATCTGCCCACACAAGATTGCATCAAAGATTTGTCCATTTGGGGGGACACAATAAAACTGGCACAATAAGTAATTTCAAAAATTATTATGGGTTACAGTTCCCAGTTTTAGTTCTTTCATTGTTATGCAATGTAAGGTATATACAGAAAGGTGAAGACTTCCAGAGCACAATTCAACTAGCAGCTATAGATCAAATCCCAAAGGATGCTATAGGCTACATTCCACCATGTCATTTACCTCCTTCCAGCCCTTTCAACACCCCAGCATCCAAATATATATATATAATTATATAAAGTTTCAGTATTCACAGACTTTTGTTAAATCTTATCTTGTTTGTTGCTACCCCTTCTTCTCTCTTAATCTCTTTCTCCCTCTTCAAGGGTGTGTAGGCAGTGAGCACCCTAACTTGTTCATACTGATAGGGGGTGTCAACAACATTGGGAAGGGGGCTGCATCTGATTGTTGTTCTTAAAGAGGCTGTTTCCTCTGGGTTTTAGGACTTGTCCAGTATAGGAACACTCTGGTGGATTTAAGCTTCTGAGATACAAAACTTAGCAAGTGAATCTTTTATAGAATCTCGGGTAGGGACCTAGGTATTTGGGGACTACTTTTGGTAAGGGTTGGCATACAGTGGCCATTTCATTCACTAAGTTCTTATCCTGTACATTGCTGATTTACAATATATACTGAATTCACAGCCTCACTAGATTCTTATGTGAATGCTAGGAAATGATTGGGAAAGAGCACTGTCCCAAAAACCAAAATGGAGATATTTAGGAGAACTCAGTTAAATCTAAAGACCTTTACCCCATGTTCTGGTTTGCTAATGCTGCGGTTAAGCAAAATACCAGAAATGGATTGGCTTTTATAAAGGGGGTTTATTTGGTTACAAAGTTACAGTCTGAAGGCCATAAAGTGTCAAAAGTAAGGCATCAATAATCGGGTACCTTCAATGAAGGATGGCCATTGGTGTCCGGAGAACTTTTGTTAGCTAAGACGGCACGTGGCTGGCATCCACTTGCTCTCAGGTGACATTTCAAAATGGTGTTCTCCAAAATGTTTCTCCTGGGGCATTTTGTCCTCTCTTAGCTGCAGCTCCTCTTCAACATGTCACTCTCAGTTCCTCTGAGGTCCTTCCCTCTTGAATTCCTTTATATAACTCCAGCGATCCAATTAAGATCCACCCTGAATGGGCAGGGTAGCACCTCCATGGAAATTACCCAATCACTCACAGTTGATTGAGTAACATCTCCATGGAAACACTCAAAGAATTCCAGTCTAATCAACACTAATACATCTGCCCCAACAAAATTGCATCAGAGAATTTGTCATTTTGGGGGACATAATATATCCAAACTGGCACTCCCCATAACCCTCTAAGCTTCTCTCAACAGTAGAAAAAGCCTCTCCTACCCTGCATGATAAGGCTGGCCCTGTCTTGTTTGAAGACCGTACAACAATTCCCCGGCCCCACAGCATCACACTGCCTCCAGATCCATGGATAAAGACAATCTTAGTGTTCCCAGAGAGCCAATTATAAGGTTGAACCCAATACATGACAAAATAAGTGAAATTTTGCATATCAGTGAAAACCTGGGGACTATGCATAGAAATGTATTCTAATGGAGTCAGAGTAGGGAGGGAAGAACCTAATGTTAAATACAACTGAGTTTATCAGTGTAAGTGTGCTTACCAGAGATTCTGAAGCTCACATGCCTGCCTGAGTATCTGAGAATGGTTGTACTGTCTCTTCAGTTGGCAAATTGAAGCAGGGACTCAGTGGTAGTCAAATGAAACTGACATGTCAAAAAATTTCTAGATACAAGATAGGAGAAATCCAAAGAGTTAAGGAGCTAGGTACGTTGAAGTGGACTTGTCACGTGTGACTGGCTCATCAGCGTCTTAAGAACATCAACTCAGAGGGACCAGAGGACACTGTCTTCATCAAGACATAGAGAAATTCATCGATGAGGAGAGCACCAGCATCCTTCAAAGGACCTCTTTAGGCTGGTGATGAAAGAAGACACTGTCATTGAAATGGGTTCCTGGGTTTTAATGGGAATAATGACCTCCCAGCATTAGCAAGGCAGTAGTACTTAAGGACAGTAAGCAAGGTGGTCAGAGAAGGTAGTGGGGTCAGAGTTGTATGGTAGGTCAGAATACACCAACACACAGGAATCTTTAGTGAGGGCTAATTGATCATGGATAACAAGGACTAAAATATATGGGGCATGGCATTAAAGCCTTATTTGATCTGTAGAATGAAAAAACTAGAGATCTTGGGATCTGATAAATAGAGGCACAGGACATCAGAGAGTCAGAGATTATCACTGAATAACCAGACCTACCTCAGGGGAAGAGAAAACTGCATATTCTGGAGCAAGTTTATATTATAAATCTTCTTCCCAATTTCCCCCTAAGTGAATTGTGGTCATTTAGTAGAATGGTAAAAATTCATACCAAATTTTCAGGGCTAATTATACACTGTCTCTGAGCTAATGCTAATCCCTGGTCATGGGTTCAGTGAAAACTAATGAGAATCAGAAAATAAATAGAGTTTGGGCCCAAAACATTTCCTAGCAGGCCAACTGGATTCATATCCATCCTTTCATTATTTCTCCAGTTCCTGAATGTATACCTGGAATATAAATATACTCAGCAATAGACAGAATCACCATATTGGTTTCCTGACCTATGGATTAAAGACTGTCCTGATAGGAAGGACCAAGTGAAAACTCCTAGTGAAGCCTCTCTGTAACAAAATAGTAAATCAAAGTCAATACCACATTTCTAAGAGAATCACAGAGATTTGTGCCAGCATAGAAGACTTGAAAGGTACAATGTTGGTGACCCAGGGGTATCCTGGAATTAGCTCATACAGGCTCATGAGAAAAGATTGTTAACATCACTTCATGACTCCATCTTCAGTGATGTCTCTTGGGATCTTGAAATCAACCATAATGGGAGTATTTAAACAATGGAAATTGGCAAACAGTTAGAATCAGGACTTTTTTTTTTTTTTCTTTTTCTGAGAGCAGTTTAACAGCATACCACTGGCGAACCCTCTCACCTCTTCAGTTAATTTAGCTATTTGGCTTATGTAGCTTTATCTTAATTCTTGGAGAAGAATGGTGGATTATGTAAGAGCTATTAGACAGTGATTCCAATTGCAGCTGGTTTTCTAGATATAGTCTATTTATTGTAATTTATCAACACAGCCTCTGACATCTGTTATGGGCTATTTCCAGGACAAATATGTTTTTCTTCATACCAAAAACTCCTGAAGACGTTTTATTTTATCTGGCAGGGATAGCAGTATACTTTCACCATTCTGCTTCAGGGTTAATATAAACTCTCCAGCTCTCTGGGAAATTTAGTCCAGAGACACCTTAATCATTTTCCCAACCTACAGGGCATCATTCTGGTCCACCACATCGATTACAACCCTGCTGAAGGACCCAATGACCAGAAAGAAACAGGTACCCTAGATGCCTTTATAGGACCCATATATGGCAGAGGATAAAAGACAACCCCGTGAAAATTCAGATACATGCCACCTCAGAGAAGTTTCAGAGAACCGAGGTACGATATTAAACAAACTGCTGCACCTGGCATCTCTAGCATTAAAAAAGGCACGATGCTTGGTGTGCCTCTTCAGTTCTGAGGCAACATATATATTTGAGTCTACTATCCCAATGATTTACATCAGACTTAACCAGATCCTACATGTTGCCAGCTTGGAGTGAGGCTCAAAGCAACAAAAGAAACTCCAGTTTGTCCCAGTTCCAATGCAAGCAGCTCTACTACTTGGCCCTTACGACCAAAGGATCCAATAGTAAACAAAGTGTCTGGTGGAGAGGAGTGCTTTTTTGAAGCCATGGCAAATCCCAATAGAAGCATGACTGTGCAGGCCTCTAATATTTTGGAGGCAAACCGTGCCTTCTTCAACAAAAATTATTCTATAATTTTCAGAACCAAATCCTGACTTACTACTGGGCCCTGGAAGTGTCTAAACACTTAAACCCAAAGCCGAATAACCTTTCCTAAACTGGGTGTAATCTGATCCACCAATCCATGAAGTTTGGTGTAACCCCTAGCATTCCATCATCAAATGGTATGGTATAAACAGGATCAAGCTCAGTATGTTGTAAATGCAGATCATTCTTCATCCCAGCACATCCACTCCTGGGGCATTGCCTTCTCTCCCTCACTCCATGTCTATGGTCTCATGGGTAGTTTTCTATGATCAGTTAATGAAAAAAGGAAATACTCCAAGTCTTGTTTTACAAACGATTCATCATGATAGGCTGGCACCAGCTAGAAATGAGTTGCTGCAACATTGCTACTCCAATCAGGAATGGCCTGAAAGGCAATGAGAAAGGGCAATCTTCTCAGTGGAAAGAATTTCAAGCAGTATGTCTATTTGTCCTTTTTGTCTGGAACAGAGATGGCCAGAGTTACAGATCTAGATCAATTCATGGGAAGTAGCTAACAGTTTTGCAAATGTCATGGACTGTGTAGAACAACACTGGGCATTGATGAAAAAGAGATACAGGTACAAGATATGGGAATGGAATGCTCTTAAAGAACCAAGAGTGTGAGGTTATTTGTGTCTTGTGTGATTGTCCATCAAAAGTCACCCACTGCAGGGAAGTCTTTCAATAATCAGGTGGACATATTGTCCCATTCTGTGTATTAGCCTCTGTCCCCAGCTATTTCTGGGGCTTCCTCAGTAGGATCAAGAACAAAGTGGCCTTGTTGACTATGGTAGCAGGGATGGAGGACATGAACTGGGCTAACATGAGCTCCTCCTCATCAAGGCTGATCTGGCTACTGCCACTGCTGGGTGCCAAACCTACCAACAGCAGCAACCAGTGCTGAGTCCCTGGTACCACCTGATGCTGCTTGTCAATTATACTGGATCTTTTCCATTACGGAAGAGGTCAGTGATTTGTCCTCACTTGGAACAGACACATTCTGGACATAGGTTTTCAAATCATATCCACCATACTTCTGCCTGTAACACCATTCATGAATTTCTACACCTATTCACTGCCACAGTATCCTTAAAAAAAAATTGATTCTGCCAAAAGAATCTATTTTAATAACAAAATCAAATTAACTTGGGGAGAGGGGTGAATCCCAGAGGATTTACTGATCTTACTAAATGACCCATTATATAGAAACAGCTGGTCTCATGGGAAAATTGGATGGCCTATTGAAGATTTAACTTCAGTACCAGTTGGAAGACAACATTCTGAACCTGTGGCCCAAAAAAGGTACTATTTATCCCGTAGTTAGAATACATTAATCCAAGAGCCAAAGGGTGAACTCACAATTGCTTTTGCTGCCTATCCCCATGACTTTGGGCTCTGCTAGTTTAGAGATCTTAGTCCACCAAGAGATACTAGAACAATTCTGCTGAACTGAAAATTTAAATTGACCCATGGACATTTTGGAGCTATTGATATCACTGGACTAGCATCACAGAAGCCGGTTACTGTGTTAGCTGGGTTGCCTAATTCAGATTATCAAAGTGAAAAGAGATAGCAGCTATACTATGGAGGCACAGAGGGGTAAGTTTGGAATCCAGGGCTCCCCTAGGCATCTCTTGTACTGCTAAGTCCATTTGTAAGGATTAATGGGAAAGTACAGCAACCCATTACAGGCAGCATCAGAAAGAAATAGGATTTCTCAGGAATAAAGGTGTGAATCCATGGAAGTAGACTGCTTCGATCTTCCTTCAGGAAAGAACTTTTTATTTAGCTGCAAGAAGATCAGTTAGCTGACAACCTCCAGATTCAGTGACTTCAGGATCTGCCTCAAATTTTAAGCCAAAGCCACTCTCCCAGGCAGCCCGACCATTTCTGCCCAACACAAGGCTCCTCTAATGAGAAAACTTTGCTCAAAAGCTCCCTATTGAGTTGGCCTAAGATTTTATCAGACCTACATCACAATCCGAGGCTCTCCCTGCCCAATCCTGCTTACATTCCCCTTTATTTTCATAGGTGTCAGATTGGCATTGAAGTCTGTAGTCTTTCTCTGCCCAATCCTATTTCCTCCCCTTTTATCTTTTCTAGGAGTTAATGTTCAATAAACTTCTTGCACTTTTAACTCCATCTCAGCATCTGCTTCCTAACACAGAAGTTTTGATTAGTCACCAGGTAAAAAAACTTCCAGTGAGAAGAGGTACTGGTGAAGGGTAAAGGGAACATGGAATTAATAGTGGAAGAAGGAAGTACTAAAGACCATCTACAGTCTTGTGACTATTTGAAGAAAGTAGGACTTGGTAGTTGACACATATTTTCTTCCTTGCTGTATATATTGATATACTGTCTTTGTGTGTATATATTTTTTCTTTATTCTGTCTTCATAGAAATCTGGATGGATGGATGGATGCATGCACAGATGGATGAAGATGGGGGCATTGCTTGTATGAAGGTATAGGGATAGTCATATTAGCTAGGAAACATGTTGCTATTGCTACTTTATCAAAATTTAAGTATTGAAATAAAGATATGCATTGCTGTACTGCAGAGATAGAAAAATCAGACATTTTCCAGACTCTTTTGCAGCTAGGGTTTTTATTGTGACTTAAGTTCTGCCGATGAGACTTGAAATTGAACCTTGGCTCTGTATCCCAAAGTTGCAGTCACAACTTGCCTGATCCATATATCACAGCTAAAGGGAGTATTCCTATGTTCAACAGTTGAAGCAGTAGCTCCCAGACTCCTCAATCTCTTGTCTGTCATACAGGCAACAACTCCCCTGGACGGTCAGTGACAGGTTCCTGGATTCATTTCAGGAGGCTCAGTTTAGAGCTTGGCCTTCCAGCCCATCCAATGATCTTTTTTTTTTTTTTTTTTTTTTTTTTTTTTTTTTTAGTCACTGAGCAATAATTTAATGTAGTAACCCTTTTTAGAAGATAATGTAACAACATTTTAAATTGAACATCCCAGAATTGTGGATTTTTATTTGCTTTTCATAAACAGAACAGTAACAATAAGATAAAATGCTTGTTTACTCAGACACTGTGAAGAACAAATTATCTTTGTTCTTGAAGAATTGACTGCTGAGTAGTAAAGACAGACATGCACACAGTTAAGAGTACTACAAGGTGGATTGTGATAGTACAATAACAAAAGTACAAAGTTTTGTGGATGCGGAGGAGAGAGTGATCTTTCTTATTGGGGGAATGGAGGGAATTGTTTGGATCAGGGATTCAAAGATAAGTAGAAATGTAATAAGGAGAGTTAGCATCTATAAATTATGATCTGAGGGCCAAATCAGGCCTGCTGCCTGTTTTTGTAAATAAAGTTTTATTAGAACACATCCTAGTTTATGTATTATTTATGGTTCCTTTCTCATTACAGTGGCAGAGTTGAGTAGTTGTGCCAGAGACTGTGTGGCCCACAATGCCTAAAGCATCTGTCCTTTTATAGAAAAAATTTGCCAACCCCTAATCTACACCAGGGCTGTCCATTAGAACTTTCTGCAATAATAATGGGATTGTTTTGTATCTGCATTAGCCCAACGTGGTAGCCACTGGCCAGTGTGGTTACTGAGCCCTTGAAATGTGGCTAGTGCAACTGAGGAATTAAATTTCTAAGTTAATGGAATTTTAATTAATTTAAATGTAAATAGCAACATGTGTCTTATGGCTGTTATATTAAACCATGAGATCTAGACTAGGGGAATAACATGAGAAAAAGAAAGATCTACAAGAAATGTTGGTAAGGATAATTGATGTATAAGTAAATGTAGCATCTAAAAGAGATAAAAAGCTAAGAGTCTGATCAAATAAAGGCTTGAATGCCAAGGACAACACTCTATTCTCTAAGCCCCAGAGAACCATCTAATGTTTCTGATCTGTGCCGTCACAGGCACAGGTATGTATGTGTATTAGAAAGACAGCTCTGAAAGCCTTGATACAGAATGTGCTGAATGTTTGAAGATGAGTTGGGAAGCAGGTAAAGTGGTCCAGAGAATTGGAGCCTCAACTATGAGGACAGAACAGTGGGGATGTTTGAAAGGCCCAATGATCTTGAAAGCACCCAATTCACTATATTAAATCCCTTCCTGTTTAAAATAGCTATAATGGATTTTCTTATCTGCAACTGAACTCTGACTAATACACCCCCTTTCCAAGTTTTTCTTCTTTCTATCAATTTTCATCTCTATTATCCAACCACCTCTCCTCTCTCTCCTCAAAGATCAATTCACCAACTACAGCACAGAAAAAAAAAAAACATATTCAGAATTCTCAACTTTCTGCCTTTCATCTACGATCTCTGGACTCAACTACATCCTAGCCTCCCTTTTCAGATCCTCACCAGCCTTACCACTATGCCTTTCTTGCAAGGATAACCCATCCGTCTTTGCTCTAAACCTCATACTTTTTCATCTCCATAAATCTTCCCTTTTCTCACATGTGCTGGTTTGGAGCTGTTATGTACCCCAGAAAAGGCCATGTTCTTTTAATCCATTCTTGTGATTGCATACCTATTGTGGGTGGGACCTTTTGATTAGGTTGTTTTAATTAAGATATAACACCAACCATTCAAGGTGGGTCTTAATCCCTTACTGGAGTCCTTTATGAGAAGATAAAAAGCAGAGACACTTGGGGAGAGCTGAGAGAGAAAAATGCCCCCGAGATGCTAAGAGAGAACCCACACACACTCAGAAAGGTAGCCATTGGAATCAGAAGCTGAAAGCAATGAAACCTGGGAGCAAAGGACCAGCAGACACCAGCTATGAGCCTTGCTATCTGACAGAGGAACCCCAGATGCCAGCAGCCTGCCTTCAGAGAAGGTATCCTCTTGTTGATGCCTTAATTTGGACATTTTCATGGCCTTAGAATTGTAACTTAATAACTTAATAAATTCCCATTGTTAAAAGCCAACCCATTTATGGTATGTTGCATTCTGGCAGCTTTAGCAAACTGAAACACCATTGTATCTTTGACTTCTCCCTCTTGTTACTCTTATCTTGATATACTCTCATAATTTATTATAGAAACACCACCAAACCTTTCTCCTTTGGCACCCTCTAGCTAGTGTCTATTTTCCTCCTTCCCTTCACTGCCAAGCTTCTTGAAAGAATCATCTGCACTACTCATCTCCACTTCCTCCCCTTCCTTTCATTTTGTTGTCCTCGCTCCTCTGAAACTGACCTCACTAATGGAACCAATGACACATTATGGCAAATCCAAAGGATTCTTTTTCATCCCTTTTCTTATCTGATGTCACAAGGGCATCTATCCTCCCTGATTTTCGTGACAACACCCATACCTGGCTTTTCTCCAGCATCATTGGGCTGGGCTTTCCAGTCTCCTTTAGCAGATCCTCTTTCCATCCACCCATGAAATACTTTTTAATCAAGGTTTTGTCCTTGAGGCCTATTTATTTTCCACTTTAAAGGTTTACCCTAGGTGACTTCATCCATGTCTATAATTTCAATCACTGCCAACTCCCTGACCTCCAGAACTGCATATCCATTAACTCCCTACTCCATATTCCCACCTGGATGTCCCACAGACACCTCAATCTCAACACATTCAAAATAAAACTAACCTTCCCCCAACGTCCACTCTTCCTCCTAACATCCCTATCCTGTGGAAGGCCCCATCGTCCACTCAGACACTCAAACACTCAAACCAGTTGTCCCTCACAATTAAATTGTCAGTAACAGCTTTCAATTCTGCCACTTAATACTCTGTGTAATGGTTTCTCTACTCTTCTTCCCTACTGCAATGCCTGGCCCATCCCTTCTCCTCTCTCTCTCTATCTTAACTCTGCTTCTGCCTACTCACTATTCTCTCTGCCTCCTGTCAAAGCCCCTTCCAATCCATCATCCAAGCCAAATCCCATACACACACCTGACAAAGTTTTCAGGACAAAGTCAAATTCCTTATTTCAGATGCAAGACCCTTTATGATCTGTCTTCTCTAACCTCATCTGCCTGCGCTCACTCTGCAGCTGCACTCCTGCACACCTGAACATGCTGTGCTCACTCACCCCATGGCTTTGTCTCTACACGGGACCCCTTTCCACTTCTTCCCCTCTGCATGACTCCTTTGTCATCCTTGGAGACTCAGCTCATGTCACTGTCCCCTCCTCCAAGAAGCCCCTGCTGACCACCCTGATAGAGTTGCCCACCCTTTCTTCGTGCCATGACTGTGCTTTACACCTTATATTTAACTCTAATTTTAAATTAAACTGTCATTTATTAGAGTGTACTAGAAGTAAATAGCACTTGCTCATCTGTATTATGTGTTTTTGCATGTCAGTCTTCCACCACAAGACAGAGTGGTCCTTCGGCACTGAAAACCGTACTTAGCAGTGTGCCTGGTACAGAGTAGGTACTCAGTACAGGTGTGATGGATGAATAAGTAATTCTGCTTGAATTTTTTTTGGTAGTGTTTCCTGTGTCTGTTAGGCCACTTTCTTTCTTCAAATCTCTAGCCATAAGCGTGTAACTCCTACGTTCTTTCTGAACTCCGTGAGGTCTACTTTTCTGATCTCTCTTCTCCCTCTCCCTCCCCCCTTCCTCTCTCTCTCTCTCTCTCACACACACACACTCACACACACAAACATACACACACACTCCATTAGACCACATGGCCCTTTCTCTCAAGAACCTCTTTTCCTTCAGGCATTTCGACCTTACCATCGAGTTCTTCTTTGCTGGTCAGAATGAGGTCCCAAGTAACAGTTCTCCTCATTGCTGTCTCATCTTTCTGACAGAGGGCATTTCAGGTTAAGAATGAACCACTACAATGTTTGTGACAGAACAGGACACCCAATGGCTGTGCCTATGAAACCAGTCGGCATCTAGCCTTCAAGCTAGATTCAGAATTTCCAGGACAAAGAAAGCATCATGACACTGTTAGCGTAGTCAATGGTCAGGACTTTGCAGAGCAACATCACTTGTTTCTCGTTCCATCCCCACCAAGGCTCTCCATGCTGCCATCACCATCTTTCATGACATCCAGTCACTCTACTCTCCTGTTTAAAACTTGGTCATGCCTTCCCATTGCACTGAAAATCAAATAGCGACATTTTGGAAAGGCCTCTCCTAGATTCACTGAATACCTATAAGAACCTTCTCAGCCTCAGAATCTTTGAACATGCTCTTCCCTCTGCTTACTATTGCTCCCCATCCCCCTTTCTTGCCCTTTGCTTGCCTGAGCTTAAATGTCACTTACTCAAAGGAGCTTTTTCTGACACACCCCCCAAACACACACACTGCTTTAGGCCTCTTATTAGATGCTCCCAGAGAAACTTATACTTACTTTGACAACAATTTATTGTTCTTTCTATCTATATTATTTATCTTTGTGGTTATATGATTAATTTCTTTCTACTGAACTAAATTGAAAATACCACAAGGGTTGGAAATGTGTCTGTTTTACCCACCACTGACTCCCCAGTACCTAGTATAGTGCAAGACATATGGAAGGTGCTCAATATATATTTATTTAAATAAATTAATAAACTAAGTTCTACTAGCCCATTGCAATTAGACCAATATAGTTGAATGGAGGGAATCTGTGCCAACATGGAATTCATATTACAAGTTTAACTTTATATCATTTATTAGATTATTTCATTGGTCAAGGACCCAGCAGGAAGCAGACAGCTCTCAGATGGGGTCACTGAGGAGACTTCAATAAAGGGACTGGTTACAGTGATGTGGGCAGGTTTAGGGGAAACCAGCAAGGGATAGAGCTACCAACAATAGCACCAGAGAGAGTAGAGACCCAGAGGAGAGGGAGCTGGGAAATAAATATCCAAACTTGGCTCTCCTCCCACTTTCCAGTCTCCTGCTAGATGACTTTTATCAGCCTGATTCCACTGATGCATCAGTCATGATCAGCCTCCAGGGAATGGGGCAGGGTCCTCCTGAAGGGATGACAGAGATAGGACCTACAAGGGAAGGTGAAGATATGCAGCCCGAACCTGAGGCTGCAGAAACATTGTTACTTGTGAGAGAACTTCTTTGCATCTTCTACATTTCATTGAAGCCAGGCTTGTTCTCCATAATAGCCAGTTTCGACTGCAGATGGATATTTTCCCCTCCGTCTTTATCTCAAATTTCAGTTTTAAGTTTTATCAATCAGATGGAAGATTTTCCTGCCAAGCACCCTCCTCATGATCCCCTTGAGATATACTCTGTCCCTGGTACAAGTCCATTTTTGTAATGTGAGTCTGAGTTCAAGAAGACCCAATTCTGGTCTTCAACACCAGATGACCACTTCCCCAGACTCGCTTTCTCTATCAGAGTTATCACATGCAAGAGTTAGAGAAATGCAAATGCTATTTGGTCCCCACCTCACCCCCTGCAATTCCTGCAGCTTCCCAGGACTTCCAAGTTAGGAGGCGCTATTGGGAAGTAGCTGCGATCCTTTCCCGGGTGATCTCTCTAGGGCCCAAAGTATGCAAGCAGACCGGATGTTTCCATCGCAGGGATTGAGTAGACACAATGCTGCCTGAGCATAGAATTCATATTACAATTTCAGCTTTATTGTCATTTATCAGATTACTGCTTGCTCTGGAAAGCAGGTCCCCCTAGATACTCGCAATCCCATCTCTGAGATTCTGGGGTTCAGTGCCTCTACCGCCTCATCTCTGTCTCAATTTCTGGCTTCACGGTGTCACACACAGGCAACTTTACCTTGTTCTCACTTGGACCTAGCGCTCAGGGCATTCTGTCTCAGGCCAGCAGTTATGACATGGAGCCTGCTGGCTATGGAAAATTCTGACCTTTTTGGCCAGAGGCTGAACATGCCCCACCCCCACCCCAAATTTTAACATTTGCTCTTCTAAATGTGTGTCTGAGTAGTTCTAAGTCATCACTGAATATCCCTTACCACTTCTTCCCTCATTTCTTCGACGTCAGCCCCTCCATCTTCCTCAGTTGCCTTACTTCCCCTCTTTCACTCTGGAAAATTGTGTCCTCCTCCCCCATACTCTTCCCTACTGAGTCAGCAGGGGAGGAAGGAATGCAGGGACTGTGGGATCTCCTTGCCTCCCAGCCTGTCTCCTAGTTGCACCAGTAAGGTGGCAGCCCACATTAAAAGAGCTGTCTTCATAGCAGACTAATGGATGAATGGGTCCCCAAAGCAGGCAGTCTCTTTGCTCCCCTCTTTAACTTCATGGGGAACTAGGAGTGGGGTCGGGGACAAGAAAGGGTGCTTGCCCCGTTCTTGGGCTGAAACCAGGGACACCCTATGGCCCCTCCCACCACTCCACCCTTAGGCTTGCTTGGTTTACTGTCCTTTCACTGGGATGAATTTTTTTCCTCCCCTCTAAATAATTCAAACATTTAAAAGAAAAAGCCAAATCCTGAAATCCGAGCACAATAAAAAGCAAAGACATCAGGAAAAATAACAAGGGATAAAAGCTCTCAATCCAAGCCACAGACAAGGACCTGCTCTGACGTCCTTGAGCGCTCAAGGGGGTTAACCCTTTACTGCCTGAGGGGAGCCGCCTCGCTCGCTCTCCCTCCCTCCCTCCCCTCGCTCTCCTCCGCCCCACCCACGTTCCGAGGAGGGAGGGATGGTTGCTTTCCTTCAGTCGGGCTATAGATAAGATGAATTCAGTTCTCTGTTTTTGCCAAACTGGCACGAGCTCATCTCCATCCCACTCCACTACCATCACCACCGCCAGACCTTTGGTCTAAGTGCCTCCTTCATGTCCCTGGCGCAACCGAACCACACACCAGACCGCTTTTCGGGCATCCAATGAAATGGATGCTCTGTGTGTATTTCTCACCATCACTTTGCTTCTCTCTAACGCAAACTCGCCCGATTAGCGGGACAGAGTCGCGGCGCCTCCTGCATTCATCTCTGTGCGATTAAGGACAGCTCTAGCTAGAATAGTGGACAAAGGACCCCAGACGATTGAAGCCACACCCCTCACCTCCTCCGAGAGCCCGAAGCGGAGGCTCCTCCCCGGAGGAGAGAGCAGGGAAACCTTGCACAGCCCCCATTTTTAAAGCAAATGCCAAATCGGCAGTGCGGTTTACCAAGTGCAGCTTTTCCACTACTCCATTCAAATTACATCTGTCTCCATTTTTACACAATTTGGGTTGAGACTCCTGAATCCCACACTGCATCGTGGTATAAGGGGCCGTAATCCAGAAGGAAGCTAGAGATTCTCTGCCAAAATCTGGCTTGAAGGCGTTCAAATCCCCCCAGAAACTCCCCCGGTACGTCTCAAACTCCAGCCAGGAGCTAGTTGCTCCGTATCCCACAGAGAGGGGTTCAAATGAAGCCACACGTGAGATGGGGGAAAGACATACTTCTGGAGTGTGAAAACACTTTGGAAAGAAATCTTTCTTAGACTTGACCAAGGCTAAAGTTATTATTTAAGACCTGGACCACGATTAGCTTGTTTGTCCAAGTCCCACAAGTGGGGGCGGTGTCTGATAGAAGGAGAGGGATTTGGGAAAGGAGGGAAATAAGAGTTATAGACACCGGGAGCTTGTTCAAAGAGACTCGGGCAGAGTGTAAAGCACAAAAAGCATTCATTTATTTTTTCGAAAAATATTGACTGAGTTCTTGTCACTTTGTGCTGGGCATGTATCGTGGAACCACGGATGAAACCCTTGTCCTCAGGGACGTTACAGTCTTTAAGAATGACAATGCACCAAGGATTTAGCTTCCTGCTCTAGTTTCCAGCCCTCATGCAGTTCAGTTTCTTCACCTGTTAAAGGGAAGTACCAGGTGCTTATGGAGCACTGAAAAGAACAGCTAGATGTTTGTTGCTTAATTTGAATTAAAATATAACTGAACCCCACCCAGTCCAGTTTAGTATTCTACAGTTCCTAGTGAGATAGGATTTAGCAAGGAGTAGGTGTGCAGGGCCCATTGAACCAACGGTGTTGTACCAGGGGTCATATTTGTGTCTCAGAATACAAGTACAGACTCTTGGAATTAGGAGGGAGTTAATTTTGGATCAGGTCTTCCTAGAGGTGTTGGAATCTGCTGTAACAGGTGTTATAAACACACACGAGCCAGGTGAGTCATATAAATGAGAGACAAGGCCCTAGAAGAGAACATAAGATATGCTTCCATGTAAAATGGTCTGTATCTGAAGGGAGCGGCCACAGCTCAGTTTCATTATCAACATGCAGAATTGTAGACTCATTGTTGCCAGATCTTCCAGTTTGGTATGGGGTGCTGGGTGGAACACATCTAGATTGTTAAGCAAAAAATTCCTAATCCCTTGGTGACTCGCTGACTTTTTTTTTTTTTTTTAAATTACCTTGCAGGCCAAACAAAACACCTTTGTAGGCGGGATCCAGCTATGGACCGCCCATTTGCAAGCTCGGTCCTTCAAATTCTAGATGGATGGATATTCAGGGTTTGTATTGCCCGAATGCTTCTAATGACAGGGGAACTCATTACTTACCAATTTGTTGATAGATTCTAATTGTTAGGAAGATCTTTCTTGTCTTAAATAAAAATTTGCCTCCTTGTAACTGTCTCTTGCTGTGTTCTAACAGCCACTCATATGCCCTCAGCATCTTATACAAGAAAACAGTAAACATCACAATGTGGTCAGTGCCATTTTCCTCCTTTGAGTCTGAGTTCTTTGAAGACAATGACTTTTTTCATTCAAAACCAGGATAAAAGCCAACATTTGTTGAGCATGCATATGCCAGCCCTATTCTGAGCATTTGATATGCATTAACTCATTTACCTCTTGTGATCCCCCTATGAGAGAAACACTATTACAACCACATTTTACAGTTAAAGAGACTGTGGTGCAAAGTGGTCCCAGGTCACACACCCAGTAAGGGGCAAAGGAAGAACTGGAACACAAACAATGTGATTCCAAAGCCCATGCTCATAACACTGCAGTACTTTGGGGAACATCAAAATCATTCAATAATTGTTTACTGACATAAAAATAAAAGAAAGCAATACCAGTTCTGTCTTCTGGAACCACAAAATGAAAGGGTCTCTACAATGCCAATGTTAGAGCTAGCTCCTACCATATATAAAGGTGTGAAAGATGAGACAGGAGAAAAAATGGCCTTTAACTGCAGTCATGGAGAATCAAGTTAGACACTAATGTTGAGGGCTTTGAGCCACTGGAACAGAGAATAGAAAGTTGTGCTTCCTTTATTTGGAGATCCACTTTTTAAAAAGAAAGAAAGAATAAGGGGAGACTAATGTTTCAGGGATGGCTCTTCCACTTCAAGCTTTTTAGAGGCAAGGACAGGCATTATAAAGAAAGGTAGCTGCTAAGGTACTTGCCTTCTTCCAATTCCTATTCCTCAAAGAGGACAGAACAGTAGTGTTCCAGGCATGTGAGCTGTTCTAGTTTGCTAATGCTGCCAGAATGCAAAACACCAGAGATGGATCAGCTTTTTAAAGAAGGGGTTTATTTGGTTACACAGTTACAGTCTTAAGGCCTTGAAGTTCCAAGGTAATTAATCAATACAGTAGCTTTACTGGAGGATGGCCAATGGCGTCCGGAAAACCTCTTTTCACTGGGAAGGCACATGGCTGGCTTCTGCTCCAAGTTCTGTTTTCAAAATGGCTTTCTCCCAGGAAGTTCCTCTCTAGGCCGCAGCTCCTCTTCAAAATGTCACTCTCAGTTGCCCTTGGGGTGTTTGTCCTCTCTTAGCTTCTCCGGAGCAAGAGTCTGCTTTCAATGGCCATTTCAACTATCTCTCATCTGCACCTACTTTCTCAGCTCCTGAGCATTCTTCAAAGTGTCCCTATTGGCTGTAGCAAGCTCGCTCCCTCTGTCTGAGCCTACACAGTGTGCCAGTAAACCAATCAAGACCCACGTTCAATGGGCTGGGCCACACCTCCACGGAAACTATCCAACCAGAGTTATCACCCACAGCTGGGTGGGCCGCATCTCCATGGAAACACCCAATCAAAGAATTACAATCCAACCAACACCAATACATCTGCCCCCACAAGACCGCACCAAAGAACATGGAGTCTTGGGGGACACAATACATCCAAGACAGCACATGAGTCTACTGTAGTCTCATGCCCTGATGGATCCTAGATTGGAGACACTGGAAGCAAAGAGACCAAAGACTCACAGGTCAAACACTGTCTTCAAAAATACAACTAGATAGGTCACAATTTGACATAGGATACCCAGAATCAGAGCATCTTAGAATTGGAAGGGTCTCAAGTATAATCTCTTCCTATCCTATCTCCCAAACACAGCAAGAATGTCTTCTACAACAGTCCAGACAGGTGGGCATTCACCTGTGGTTGACATCCACCAATCATAGCCTCTGGATCAGACCTGAAAAAGAGCTGAACTGAATCTCCCCAGGTCTCCCAGATAGTTGCTGCAGGAAAATCTAAAGGAAGACTGAAGGGTGGGACCAGGAGAGATGAGTGGTCAGGGGAAATTAGGGAATTAGGGAGGAAGAAAGCACCTGATATGTGATTTACTTGGCAGAATTTTTTCACGCATGTCCACATGGACATGGAACAATCATGAATAACACCATAGGCAGGTAGAGTTTGGGGGACTTGGGCAGCATTTTTGAATCTTATTGCTGATCTTGCTTTTTGTGAAAATATGATAAACCGGATTATTTTTCAGTATGTTTCTCTTCCCCATGGAGGTTGGGTTTGGCCATGTGACTCTTTCAGTCATTGGAATGTGGGAGGAGCTAATAGCCTGCCCAGGGTTCTGAGCCAAGGCATTAAGAGATCTGGTGCATTTCTGCCCCCTTCCTTGCACTCCTGCCATTTGCCATGAGAAGAATATGCCCTGGGTGTCTGCTGGTCCAAGGAGGATGATAGAAAATGGGTCAGACGTGAACCCAGTCTATATCTGGGACCAAGCTTAGTCAATCTGCAGCCTGAAGTAGAGATGTCCCAAATACCCACAAAAAAAATTAATGCTTATTATGGTAAGACACTGTGTTCCAGGATAGTTTGTTATAGAGCATTATTGTGGCAATAGCTAATACAGACTTTTCAGTGAATCACACATCTGTTGTTTTTGTCAACCAGCTTTAATTCAGCTTTCCTCTGGTAATCACCCCTGGACTCCCTCTGGGAACTATCCCTCTCTGATGCAGTCCTGGGTTGGGGGTAGTGCTCCATCCCAGGTTCATGACCTTAGGTTTAAAAGTCAATGGCACATCACAGATCCAAAGTAATTGGTTCAGGAGAGACCTATGCTAAATGAGACTCTTCCAGGAATGCTGGGAGAGGAACAGACATTCTTTCCTATTGGACTTGAATCCAATAGAGGTTCTGCAGCCATTTTACACTCAGACAGAAAAAGCACGTCTGTGAATGGAGCCAGTCAAGAAGAAAACAGATCCTAGATATGGACAGAAAGAGAAACCAGGTATCTACTTCAAGCTCCTACAAGAAGCTATGCCTGAAGGTGATTCTATCCTATGTACTTTTCAGTTACGTGGGCTGAAAAAAAATCCACTTTTAACTTCAGCCACTTAGGCTGGATTTTCAATTACTTGCATCTGAAAGATTCCTGAACTCTTTCTCAGAGTGGTTGCCTTCCAATTAATGAAACCATCTATAAATCTTCCATGGGTAGCTACAATACCCAAGGAACTACTGCCTTGGGGGACATGGAGCAGGGAAAAAGTACATGCCAGGAGCCCTGTCTTCCAGGCATTTACAATATCATGTAGGCAAAGACAATGACTACAAAGGGTTTAACTGGTAGTTACGGAATCAAGAACACAATTTATTCTTGCTTAGCACTATCTGAGGGCGTGTCTTCTAGCTAGGCAGCTTGGCCAAGGGTGTCCCTCTTTTAATACCTAAAGCAAGATAGAACGTGAAAGCAGAGGACAGGAAATGAGGTCCCTTGACGATGCTTACTAGCAGAGAGAACAGCTGGGTTGGCTGAGACACAGGTGGCCATCAGAACCATCTGGAGACGTCCCCTGAAACTGCTCCAGGAACACAGGCTGAAAACTGGAAGACTTGACACCTGCAACAGTCACTTTGCTAGCCTCCAGTCCCACCACTGTCCAGTCTCTAAGGCTTCAAGGATTAGGATCTCACAGCAGCCTGCTGATTGTCTTTTTTAAGGGCACCTCTGTTTTCCCAGAGATATTCCAGTATCTGTGGAGGACAAGAGTCTTTTTGGGCAAGTTGGGTCTGTTTTCTCCAGGAAGGTGTACAGCAGCCAATCAGCATCCTCTCCCTTAGTGGCAACCCCAGGGCTGAGGTGCAAACCCTTAAAAGGGACTGAAATATGGGGTGGGGGATGAAGAATGGTGGCCTACATTGTGCTGACTTAGAGCGTAACGGTTGCTGATTGGGAGACTTTTCCTGAATGTACCAGGCAGTTTTATGCCTCCATGCCTGAGGCCAATGGGGTTTTGTTGGCATAAACATCCTCCCCTGCCTTGTCTTGCCCACAGTTGTAATCTTCTTTTGCAATCAGCCCAAGCATCACCTCCTCTGGGAATTTGTGGTAGGTTATATTATTGGTCAAGATAATCACTGTCCCTCCCCAATGGCCTGAGCCTATGGGAGGATATACTTCCTACTCCACTTGTGACAGATTTAATCACATGACTTTCTTTGGCCAATGAAACATGAGTGGAAGTGACAACGCCACTTTGAGACAGGAGCCATTACAATGACTCTGACATCTCTCCCTTCCCTCTGCTGTGAGACCAGCCAGTCCCAGATAGGGACTGCATCTCTAACCTTGGTTCCAAAATGAAGAGAGCATGAATCAGAACCACAGGAGACCTCTGATGGTCACGAATGTGAGAAAGATAAAATCTTTGTTTTTAGCCACTATGATGTTGTTACTGCAGCATAACATTACCCAAGCTGACTGACACACTCCCGGGGGCAGATTTCAGCAGATTCTACCCTTGTGTTTTCACTGCACTTCATGAGCATTGCAGTTATAGCAATCACCTCACTGTGATATAATCATTCACTGTCTTCTCAATGGACCGAAACTCCCCAACACCAGAGCCAATGATGTTTTAACTGTTTCCCCAGTGATTGCACAGGGCACAGCACACAGCAGGCCCTCAAAAACCATGATCAATAAATAAATGGCCAAAGGATCCCAGAGCTCTGTGCTGTCCTTTCCTTCCCCAAGAAATGCAACCTTTTCTGAGGCTCTTCAAATATTTGAACATAAATCTGTCTTCGAGGAAACAACAGGAGACAAAATTAAAGTCCAAAGGAACCAGTTGTTACTAAACCATACGAAACTGCTATCCTGAGTGCTGGGGATCGATTCACAACCCCCAAAAAAGGCATGATCAGGGCCCAACCCCTGGTCCTGTGGGTGTAAATCTATTTGTAAACGGGACCTTCGAAAGTATTATTAAGGTGTACCCAAAGTGAATGAGGTTGGGCCTGAATCCAATATGGCTGAAGTCCTCCTTATAAGTAAAGGAAATTGGACACTGAAGAGGAAGCCACCAGGTACAGCCAGATGCTGCAAGTCACCGGAAGAGAAAGGAGACAATGCCATGTGCATTGGCCTGTGACTGAAAAGCCAAAGAACCCCCCAAATTCCCAGTCAGCCAGAAGATATCAAGCCCAGGAAGCTGAAATCATAAGCCAATAAATTCCTGTTGTTAAGCCAATCCATTGTATGGTATTTTTTTTAACAGACAGGAAACTAAGACACTGGGCAACAAGAATTTGGAGAAACAAATGTGACCTGAGCATAGATTACTCTGTGTTCTAGTTTGCTAATGCTGCTGGAATGCAAAACACCAGACATGGATTGGCTTTTATAAAAGGGGGTTTATTTGGTTACACAGTTACAGTCTTAAGGCCAGTGGTGTCCGGAAAACCTCTGTTAGCTGGGAAGGCACATGGCTGGCATCTGCTCCAAAGTACAGTTTCAAAATGGCTTTCTCCCAGGACGTTCCTCTCTAGGCTACAGTTCCTCAAAAATGTCACTCTTAGATGCACTTGGGGTATTTGTCCTCTCGTAGCTTCTCTGGAGCAAGAGTCTGCTTGCAATGGCCATCTTCAAAATGTCTCTCATCTGTAGCTCCTGTGCTTTCTTCAAAGTGTCCCTCTTGGCTGTAGCTCTTCTTCAAAACATCACTCACAGCTGCAGCTGCACTGAGTTCCTTCTGTTTGTCAGCCCATTTATATGGCTCCACTGATCAAGGCCCACCCTGAATGGATGGGCCATGCCTCCATGGAAATATCTCATCAGAGCTATCACCTACAGTTGGGTGGGGCACATTTCCATGCAAACAACCTAATCCAAATGTTCCAACTTAATCCCCACTAGTATGTCTGCCCCACAAGATTGCATCAAAGAATATGGCTTTTTCTGGGGGACATAATACATTCAAACCAGCACACTCTGGAAGGATGTCCTGAAGTTGTGGATGTTGAAGGCAACCAGGTTCAACACATCCAATAGGCTGTAGCTTAGGAAGGACTAGGGGAAATGGAACCACCTCCTCAAACTTCTTTTGGGGCTGACAGAGCTTGTTTGCAAAGCACTTTCAAGGAGCCTCCCCAGGTCAAGCTCTTCTGAGCAAGCTCTTAAATAGCGGATATTGCAGGAACCTAGAGTTCTCAACACCCAGCTCAGAAGCTCTCCTGATGAGACTTCAGTCCAGGCCTGCTTCTTGGAAGAGGGGGCCCCAGGTCTGTCACTCTGTGCCCAGAATGAACACCAATGGAAAGGAGAGGCAAAATAGCTCTTACACAACCTCTCCCTCAGGGAGTGAGCGGACACCCTCCAGGACAAACCATTATACCACCAGGAAGGGCACAGAGTCTCATTTCTGAGTATCTTTTGCTTTTCATATTTATTTTCTCACCTAGCCTCTCTCTCTCTCTCTCTCTCTGTCCAACACACACTGTCTTATCTTGGACCCTGCGTCAAAAGCACCACATCCCAGAAGAGAGAGCTGGGGCCAGGCCCTGCTGCCCAGTTACAGGGGAAGCGAGTGCACCTTCTTGGCGCTAAGCAGAACCAAACCACAATATTTACCCTGGGGGCGGACACACGTGCTGGGTGATCAACATGGGGAGAGTGGAAACGAGCTGGTGTTTTGGCTTCATCTCCTCCTGCAGAGTTCTTGTTTGTTTTTCCACTGCTCTGTTCCAAAAAAGGTGTGCACGGAAGGGGCCTTGTGGACAGTCTGTGTGCAGTCCCACTCCCCCCACCCTGCCCCTCTGCTGCCAGCAGCTATGGTGCACGCCCTAGAAGAGGCCGTGAGGAAGTGGGGGCCCAGAGAAAGGAATGGGCGCTTTCAGTACCCTCGGGGGGCAGCCAGGTGCAGGATGAAGACACAAGACTCTATCTTGGTGCAGTGGACAGGGGACACGGGGGACTGGGAGAAGAATGATCTCGCATGGGAAAGCAAGGTAGACGAGAGTCAGATACGTGGAGCGCCGGGCAGTTTGGTAAGCGCGACGGCGGGCATGTCCAAAGAGCAATGCTAGGAGCCAACCCCCACCCCTCACCCCAAGTGCACGCTGCAGAATTCTGCCCTCACGAAGCAGAGTCACGCGCAGAGCCAGAGCAGCGAAGCGGGCAAGACATCATCAGCGCCTGGAGAGCAAGCGCGCGTGGGTGGATGGGGTCCCTCCCCCCCAGTGTGCCCCTCGCTCCCGGCCGCTGCAACCAGCAGCTTTATCCCGCATCCCTGCTTCTCCTCGCCCCAAACCCAGAAATAAACAAAAACCAAAACCCGGAGGAGCCTGGAGAGCCTTTGTTGAGACTTGAGGAGGTGGCTTCTTGGGGCTGAGGGCGTAGCGCAGTCCCTGACTCCCGCCGCTCCAGCCCGCCACTACCACCCACCGTCTCCCCCCTCCCCCAACTCCCGCTCCTCCCGCTCCCGGCCCGCCCCCGCGCGGGAGCTCTCAAGGCGGGGGCGGCGCGCGCAGCGGCGCGGGGGCGACTGTGCCGGGCGGGAGGCGCTCGTACGTAAGCAGCCGCGAGAGGGGATCCTGGGCGCAGGCCCCGCCCCCTCACGTGCCCGCAGCGCAGGGCCGCGTGCCGGCCGCGTGACTGGCAGGCCCAGCCGGCCACCGCCTCCGCTGCCGCGCGGCTTCCACGCGTGGGAGGGCGGCCGCGGCGCCGGGGGCTGGCGGGCCTGGAGAGGCTGCGGGAGAGTCGGCCTGCTGCAGCCGCGCCGCCCCCCGAGTCTTGGGCCCCGGTCCGACCACCCTGCCCAGGAATTGGGGTGTGGAGGTGGGGTGCAGAGCTCTGCCCTAGCTCGGATTTGGGGGTGGGGTGGCTATAGTACTTGGTGAATGGAGGTTTCTCCACCTCCACCCCCACTTCCGCCCTTCCGAAGCTCCCGAGTTTCAGGGATGGGAGAAGGAGACAGGCTAAGGGGACCCTACTCCAAGAAGAGCTGGTCCCAGATTTAAATCTAAACTTGGGAGAGAGGCGGGGAGAACTCCGGAGAGGAAGGGGGTCTCCACATCCCTCTTCAGTTTCTGCCCCGATGCTTTTGTCATCTCGTGTTGGTGGGTCTCCACGAGCAGCCTCTGAGCTGTTTGGGTCAGGTGCTCCGTCTTATTTGAGCCTAGACCCAGCACAGAGGCAACACCTGAGGCACGAATGACTTCTTCATCTTTCCTGTGTCGCTGACCTCACTGACTGCTCCGAACCCCAGTCCTCCTCCCGGAAATTGCAGACGGAGCATTTGGAAAGAATCAGTGAGGAACAGAGGCCAAGGAGAGGCCGAGCACCAAATTGAGTGTTCACGGCAGCAGAAGAGAAGGAAACCCATCATCTGGGCCCACTGCAGTGTGTCCTTAAGTGACCCCTTTTCCTGCAAGGTGTCAGGTGCTTAGGGAGTCCTGTACAGCCTTGTTGCTACGTTGAAACCTGTGTCTCTACTGGTTATTTCTAATGGGACAAGCACTTAAGAGTGGAAGCCCCTGAAGTAAGTAAAATGTCTCCCTGACAATGATACGTGGTGCGGTACCAGGTCTTAGAGCTAGTGGAGCCCGAGAAACCAGATACCAATCTTTGGAGGAGAGACAGAGCTGTCAGGAGGAGAGGGGCAGTATACAGAATCTGACCCAGGTCCATTTTCCTGTTTCCTTCAGGGAAATCATGGGGTTGGTGTTTTCTTGGATGTGGATTGTATTCCCTATGTCTGGGATATCCTCCAGGTCAAGTTCTTCTATAAAGAGTGAAGCATACGTGTGTCCAGATCTTAGTGTGTTCATTTCTAGGATGGTGAGGGAATGGGCGAAGGGCCATGAAGAATCGGGATGGGGATGAGTAGGAGTCCCCTTTGGCTAGGTGTCTGGATGTGAATTTGGACAACTGCCTTTCCACCCTTGGCTCTCTAGGAGGCAACTTGGCTCTCGTCACTCACTTTTATTAGGTTTGGGGGTGGTCAATTTAACTGAATGGCCATCGAGTGCCAGACACTGTGGAGAAAACAAAGGAAGTGCCAGATAAGATCCCTGACTGCAAAAAATTTGTATCTCATAGGGGAAGTCCTATGTTCTTGAAATACACACTTCAGGAAATGTGAAAGGGCATATGAGGTAAAGAGCCAATATGAGTGGGGCAGATGAGCGCTTTGATAGCTCAAAGAAGGGTCAGAGCAATGGAGGCAAGGGGCTGGAGAAGAATGGGGAGGATTTGCATAAATGGACAGGAGCTGGGGAAGGTGCTGTAGGTACTGAGAAATGCTGGGAGATGGGGATGATTGTGGCCAGCCCACTGAAGAAGGCTGGTCTAGCTGGAACAAGAGATTCAGGAGCAGGGAAGGATAAAGATCTGCTTGACAGATGAGTTTACTGAGGTCCAAAGTAGAGATACCCAGGTTCTCCTGCAGCCTCTAGCTGCTGAATACTCTCTAAGCTCAGCTTTGATTGTGCACACAGTTCTCCACTCAGAAACATGCAGCGGCTCACCATTGCTCAAACTCTGTCATGGCACTTACGATCTTTGTATGATTTATCCCAAACTTATGTGTTTAGCCTTATCTTCAATTCCACTCTTTCAGAGCCACCATAATCCACAAGAATTACCCCTGGGCCCAGAACATGCCCTCTTCTCTATCCCTTTTCTGCCTTTGCTTTGCTCTTCCTTTCTTTGGAATGTCCTCTCCTCCCTTACCATTTCTGCCCACTCATCCTTGAAGACACAACACAGCTCAAGTGCCAGCTTATCCCCCAGCCAGATGTAATTTTCATTTGAGTTCACACAACATCATGTACTCTGACTTGGCACCTCATGTTCTATGTTGTATTATGAATATGTAGAAGCACTGGATTGACTAGTGTTCCCCTGCCTCAAAATTCACATCCACCTGGAACCTTAGCATGTGACCTTATTTGGAAATAAGGTCTTTGAAGATGTAATTAGTTAAGATGAGATCATACTGGATTAGGGTGGGCCCTATCCAATGATTGGTGTCCTTTTAGAGGAATAAAATAGAGAAAATAGACACCCAGACACACACACACACACACACACACACACACACACACACACACACACACAGACACACACACACAGAGGAAGAATGCCATGTGATGATGGAGGCAGAGATTGGAGTGATGCATCTACAAGTCAAGGAATACCAAAGATTGCTGGCAAACACCAAAAAGAAGCTAGGAAGAAGCAAGGAAGGGCTACCCCATAGAACATTATGAGATACAATGACCCACCCAACTTCTAGATTTCAGACTTCTAGTTTCCAGACCTGTGAGAGAATATACATTTCTTTTGTTTTAAGTCACTCGCTTTGTGATGATTTGTTACAGCAGCCCTGGGAAGCTAAATTGGGCATCAACTTTCCAAGTAGGTACCTTTATTCCAACTACTTCTCTCCACCTCCATCACTGTTAGCCTGGTTTAAGCCACCATCATCTGTTGTCTGCATTGTTTGATAGCCTCCTGACCAGTCCCATTGCTTCCCCTTTTGCCCTCTTCAGTCAGTTCTCTGCACAGTAGCAAACATGATCTTTTTTAAAACATAAATCAGATCATGTCACTCACCTCCTCAGAAGTCTACAATCTTTCCCCATCACGTTCAGATGTAATTCAAGACTTAACATGACGTCTAATACCCTATGTAATCTGGCCCCCATCTACCTCTCAGACACCCCGTCCCACCACTCTGCCTTGTTCAGTAAGCTCTAGCCACCCTGGCTCTATTGCTGCTTCTGGAACATTCCGAGCTCATTTCTGTCTCATTGTATTTGCATTTGTTGACCCTTCTTAATGGGACACACATCTCATAGAATTTACATGGCTCACTCCCTCATGTCATGTTTCTGATCAAAGCCATGTCTTCTAGAAGCATTTCCTGACCGCTTTATCTAGAAGAGTGCTTCCTACAAGTCATTCTCCATTTCCTTACTTTTTTAAGAGACATTGCCACTTTCTGACACCATATAATGTTTATTTGGTTATTTATTTTTTGCCCGTCACTACCATGAGGGTAGGAACTTCTGTCTAGTTCACTGGTGTAGGTAGTGCTTCCTTACAAATCGTAGGTGCTCAATAAAGATTTCTTAAATGAATGAATGAGTAAACTAACCTTAACTCTGTTACTAAACTGTAGTCTCATTGAGGGGAACCAGCATGTTTTATACATTTAGGTTCTGCATCCATACGTCTAGTTCCTTATTCACAAGTCCTCCCAAATGCTTCTTGCGTGAATTTCAGATTCTGCAAAGAACACCCCAACTGAATTTTTCTCCCATTAATGAGGCACTACCTGTTTGGAAGGTATCAAGAAATGATCCTTACCACTTCTGTTACTCCCAAGGATGACCCAGTCCTCGTGGCATTTATCCCAGAGGGGCTACCAGATCTGTTTCTCTCTGTTTTCTCCATTAATGGGTTGTGACCCACATTTTTAAATAAGTAGAACAAAGGAGGAAACATTAGAATGTGTTGAAGGTTGTAAGGCCAAGTATTATTTTATTTCAGTTGTATGTGTGTGTGTGTTATCTTCAGGTCATCATCCAAAATGAGTATCTTACTGTTGAAAGTCCTGGATGTTCCATAGATGGCCATTTGTAGAAGCATGCTTATATTCTTGATAGTTAAATAGCTAATGTTTATTGTTGGCTAACTCTGGGCCAGGCACTTATATTATGTACTTTCAAATCTATTATCTCATACAGTCTTCCTGGTAATTCTTAAGAGTATGGTGCTATCACTTTTATCATTCCCATTTTATAAGGAGGAAACTGAGGCTTAGAGAAATTAAATAACTTGCTTATGATCACAAAACTGGTAAACAGCTTAGCTTATGGTCCATTTCCTCCTTACCCACTCCTTACCCACTACTCTGCAATATCTCCAGCAGCATCTACTCTTTTAATTTCATGTAATTTGTTGGCAAAGCTCACCTGTCTTTATGTCAATAAATTAAACACTATCTAGCCAGCAATCTCATGGGAATTTTTTTTTTCTTTAGGTAGCCAAGAAGGTGTGTAGATTCAGACTTTTGCCCTACTGAAGAATTCCACAGATCTAGAGAGCCTGAGAATTATTGGTCTAGATGCATTCATGCATACACAGATACACTTCATTTCCAACTCTCGGGGGTCCTGTCTCCACTGGGTTAGAAGTAGGGGGAAAAGAAGTAATGTCTGCTGGTTAACATGTTCCTGTTAGCTGGTTTAGTGCCAGAAGTAGGCATCCCCCAAACACCCACCCATCCAGCCCAAGAAGAAAGGACAATAATTTTTGTGAAAGCCAAGACAGACAGACAGACAGACAGACAGATAGATAGATAGATAGATAGATAGATAGACAGACAGACAGACAGACAGACAGACAGATACATACATACATGCATACATACATAGTCCCCCATCCCAAGGGGTACGCAATTGGGAATGGGAAACCAGCTATCCCAAAGTCAGACTGCGGAGGACAGAGAAGTTCACCTCTTCAAATCCAGAACATTTTATTTTTACATTTTAAAGTCCCAACAGTACACAGATGGCACTCAAATCAGGAAGACAGTGTGATGAAGGACTATTTACAAAGGTGTGGGGAGTGTTAAAGGAAGCCAGTAAGAGATGGTAAAACACACTTGGGCTAGCAATAGCTGGGAGCCATTACTACCTCTGGGTGACAAGGAGAAGGAGTGGTTATAGAACTTGGAAGAGCTGTACCTGTAGCTGTGCAAGAGGGTCACCTGACTGGAGAAGGGCAGAATCACAGACAACCTATAGCTTGGCAGGGAGGGAGAGGAGAGAATAAATACTCTCCTGTGCTCTCCTCCTGCCCTTGGATTTCCTTTCCAGCGCTCCCCATTGGCTAATCCATAGGTCAAGAGAGTCCAGTAATGAACTCCATAGAGGTCACCTCTGTCAGGGCACAGAGCAGAGTGGAGAGAATGCAGAGTGGATCTGGAGGGGGAAATGCAGAATCCCCAGCTCACCATCCAGGTTATATAGACAGCTTGGGTGTCCTTAGCCCCAGTGCAGACCAACAAGAATTCCCAAGGCCTTGGCATGCCAAATTTTGGCTCCTGCGGTATTTGCCTGCTCACCACAACTTTCATTTTAACCTCCTTTCACTTCTCTTCTAAGCACAGGATCTGAACAGACCAAGTGGGACATTGAACAGTCTTGGGCCACATTGCAAGCCCCTCCCTTGGCCCTCACTTTATTCACTGGGCTGCCAAGTGAAGAAAACCAGGCCTGCGGTCGCCGTTGATTTGTCTGGGGGGGGGGCGGCTGGTTGCTGAACCCTCGGCTCTCGGCGTTGCTCGGAGGGTACCGGCGGCGGGGGCTCTTTCCCGGAGGCGAGGGCGAGGCGGGGGACTGGGCCCGGTCCCCGGCGGAGGCGTGCAAGGTGTGGAGGGCGGCGAGAAGGAACAGGCAGGACACGGTTCTTTGAGGGTGAAGAAGCTAAGAGAGTTTATTAGGGGTGAGCACAGGTTATATAGGCTGGCATAGAGGGCGGGGGTTGTTACAAGTCAATACTGAGGGGATAAAGGCTAGGATTGGTTCTGAGAGGGTGCGGAGGTTAGGATTGGTTCTAAGAGAGCACGGAGGTTGTTTGAAAAGGGGCAGGAGTTCCTCTGGCAACGGTGTCTGGCAACAATGTATGCGCACTGGTGGTGATGGGAGTTGCACTGGCAACGGGGAGTGTCCGGGCAAGATAAGGGGGTGGGGAAAAGGCGGTTCCTCCGGCAAGCCTCCCCTAACGGTGGTATTTTGGGTGAGGAAATGGGGCCTGCCTCCGGCTCCACTTTCCCAGGCCTGGGGGGCTGTGGAGGGCGCTGTCGCCCGTGCCCACCACCCTCCCCAGGGGCTGATCAGGTCCCCCAGCCCAGGCCCGCCAAGTTGAAGCACGTAATCAGTGTCCCGCACAGGCCAGTAAAAGAACTGGCTCCCCTCATCCACAAAGACATCTGCAGTTCTACCAGCATTTGAGCATCTTGTCCATGATCTAATCATGGATGAGGTCAGTGGGTTTTTACACAGGCTGAAGATTCAACTGAATGGCAGAAATTCATTCCTGCCAGGACTTTGCACTTCAGAGGAAGCAGGGCATAGAGTGAGAGTGTGTGTGTGTGTGTGTGTGTGTGTGTGTGTGTGTGTGTGGTATGCAAGGGGGAAGGAGAGAATGCAGCCTTCTAAAAGCATGTTCTTGCTGTGCACACTTGCTCAGCCTTTGCAGGGGAATGGGTGGCTGCAGTTAT
Organism: Choloepus didactylus; assembly: GCF_015220235.1. Lineage (NCBI taxonomy): Eukaryota > Metazoa > Chordata > Mammalia > Pilosa > Megalonychidae > Choloepus > Choloepus didactylus. Next base: position 36,141,111 of record NC_051312.1, on the reverse strand, counting down.
GGCTAAAATATGAATGAATATGGTTGTACAGGTGCATGAATGACTACGTTTCTGTGAATGAATGCATTTGTAACGCAGAGTGTAGGGGAGCCCTTGCAAGCCTGGGTAGTGGTTGGCAGGTGCCTGGCTGGCTGGAAGCATCCAGTATCTTTACCAAAGTCTAGGAGTGCTGGGCTGGGAGGGGGTGGGAGGGAATACTCGGTTTTCTCATGGTTTTCTCATAGCATCTCCCTTCTGTTGCAGCTGCTTCTGTGGCAGCATGGATCACTGGCAGCTGCCTTGTCCTCCCTGGACCCTCAGAGAAGAAAGGAGGGAAAGAAGGGAAAACATGCAGTCAGTCTTGTCAGCTGAAGACTCTTCCAGTCACCAAGAATTGTCCTTAGATAAACTGTAGCCCCACAGTCACCTGTGTAGCCCCTCCTTGGGGCTGGAAAAAGGAAGTAAATGGGTAGTAGCTGGGGCATGATTTTCCCCAAACTAGATTGGCATGGTAGAATAATGCATATTCTGTCCTTGGGCGCAATAAGATCTTACCTGTTTCTGTCCCCCCAACCAGATTTCAGGGAATGAAAGCAGGGGCCTCATTCTTTTAGGATATAGTAATAAGCAAAAATGCCTGGGTAGGTATGAATTGGAAATCTGACCTTGTGGGTGTATCAAAAAGAAAAAAAAATTAAGGCCCACGAGGTTAAGTAATATGATTTAAATTCATCTTGGGCTGTCCTTCTTCTCCACCCAAGGCCCGCCACACATCCCTTATCATCCAAGTGGCAACTGCAAGAGCCCCTGTACACAATGGCCTTAATTAGTCCTCTCATTAACAGTCTCAGCAGAGGCCCAAGACTGAATAGGTCAAAGAAATCAAATTCTTTTATCACCCAGAGGCACAAGTGCAGCACTCCTGAGGAGGGTGGGTCAGGGAGAGAGGATCGGGAAGCGAGAAATATGGAAAATGACAACTTTACAAAATTATTGTAAACCAGCTCCCATGAAAATGGAAAAATCTAGCCATCCCCCTCCCCCCCAAAACTTTGAAAGTGGTGTAATCTCACCCACCTTGTTTCCACGGAGGAGAAACTCTGTGTTCACGTGTATAATTCATAGATGTATACAAAAAACGTACGATTGTAAAATTGAGCAGTTAAAACTTTATGTAGCTATGTGAAGTGTGTGGCTGGTCCCCTTCCATATAAAGCAGGTTTTTAATAAATGCATATTTTCCCAATGCCATCTAATTGTCAGGTAGCGTATTTAAATCATGCCGGCTGAAACCCAATCCTATTTTGGTGGGTTTCTGGGCCTTTTCTGCCAAGCAGTCATGTCAGGAAAGCACACCCTAGAGCCTTGCTTATGAATGTACTGTCTCTGCTAAGTGTGAATGCACCAGTGCTTTATGTTTGTATGAATGGGGGCTGCATGTGCTGGTCAGAGGTCACGTGGGACCAGTGGGGTGGGAATTATGTCTTAAAATATGAATTGAAAAAAAGAATGAAATGGGAAAGTGTGAATGGCATAAAGCTCCTCATGGAGCCCCCTCTTTATTACCCACTGCTGCAATAAGGCACACCTGTTATATTCAAATTAATTCCTGGCTTCTCAAATATCTATAGATCAATATCTGTACTTGTGTTCCACCCTTCACTGGGACCAGACTGCTAAAAACAGAGAACTGCAACACAAAAGATACTGCAGTCAGCTCAAGCAGCCAGCTATTTTTAGATCAGAAAAAAAAGGGGAAAGGAAAAAAAAGAGGCTGTTCTGGGTTTTGCAATCTAATTTGGTCGCTTTTCTTAAGGAAAAAAAAATCCCATCAATGGCATTTTCCATACAATCTGATTCCTATTTAGCTCCTAGAAAAAGAAGAAAAGATCTGGGGCTGAAAATTCTGGAGTTTTATGGCTGATTCCAGCTAGTAGCCTTTCTTCACCAGGCTCCAACTGAATTAATTTGATACTATTTTTGAAAGTCAGTGTTTCTAAGGGAGACCTAATGACGCACTGACGTCAATGCAGGTCAATAGCACACACTGCTGGAACTGGGCGTGCTACACCGAGCCAGAGCTGGAGCCTTTTCCAACAGCCCTAACTCTGCAAATATCCCAGCTTTACGGGGGGGGCGGGGGGGGAGACAGGGTTCTGCATTCACGGAGACCCCCACCATTTTCCCCCAGCACCTTCAAAACTGATGCATGTTTTTCTGATGCAAAAAAAGAAAAAAAAGAAAGAAGAAAATCCAGATATAATCAGACGCACTGCAGTGCAAAAAACAAAAAACAAAAAACAAAAAAAGGAAAAAAAATCATACCTGTCAAAGGAACGTGTAATCCGCACACACACATTTATGTTCAGAATGCATTGCAATATCATTAGGGTCTGTCTATAAATAGACCCCGGGTGCGTGTGCATCGGGACTTGGTCCCCAAATGGGGTTTTCGAACGTGGGTGATGAGTTCTTTGCTCTGATCAGTTACTCAGTAGGTGCCTGAATGTGTGGGGGTGGGAGCGTGGGAGGGGGCTGCCTCCTCTCTCTTCTCCTTCCCCCTGGCTCTCCCCCTCCTTTCTTCTCTCATTCTCCCCCCTCCCTTCCCCTACCCTCCCCTCTCTCCTCCCTCTACCTTCTCTAATTTCCTCTTTCTCTTCTTTTCCTCGCTCCGTCAGCCGCCTCCCCCCTTTCTTTCTCTCCCCCTCCCTCCGCTCCCCCTCCCTTCTCTCCCCCACCCTCTCTCTTTTCCCTCTCCCTCCAAGTCTGGCACTGAACGCGAACTGTTTTGCTTTGCTCCGGGAAGAGTGCAGACACATAACGTGAAATCCCGAGCTTTTTGCGTGGTGCCTTTAAAACGCTTCCTTATTTATATTACCCTCATTCCTTCACCTCTCCCACCCCCTCACCAGTCCTTCCAGATTTCCCTAGAAATCTATGTAAAACGTGCGGAGGGGAAAACATTTGCACAGAAAGTGAAGGAGCTCGCCAAGGTAGGTTCGACCATGCACTGTCTTGTGTTTGGCTTTGGCGAAGTTTACGATGTCAGTTGGTGAATGTTTGGAGGAGCAGACCTGTGTGGCTGACCATGATTACTGTCTTTTTCATTGAACAATTTATATTTGTGCAAATTGCCTAGACTCCTTGTGCAGGCTTTCTTGGGGTCTTGTGTGTGTATGTGTGTGATTTTAGCAGGAGGCAGGCCAGTTGGAGGACACCCAGTGGTGTTAAACTGGGGAGGGGATGCTGTGCCGCCCCTCACCCCCCAGAGTGATTTGTGGTGTGGAGAGGAGGGGGATTCTGTAGTCGAAAGTGCTGCTTCCACTTTGTCTGTTTTGGATTGATTCTCATTCATCAAATGTCTTTATCCTTGTAATTATTTTGCACATGAAAATGTAGTTCCAAAAAGGCTTCATGAAGTCAGAGCAAAGTGGGGGAGGGTGGGGAGATAAAAAGAGGGTAGGGAGGTGGTGAGCGGAGTGGTAACATTTCTTGCCCAGAGAATTTTCTCTTCTCTTTTCCTGACTATTTGGAGAAGATGCTGTCTTTAGTGGGTGTGAGCAAAATTATCTTAAAAAAAAAAAAAAAACTATTAGTGGGTAAAATGAAATAAAAAAAAAATGTTTCCATTGGGAGAGCAAAAACTGCTACAGCCCACAACCACCTGTAGAGGGAAATCTTTATGCACGATTTCTCAGGGCCGGTTCAGTAGAGGAAAACCGCTTGAAAAGGCGCTGGCAAACTTTGCAGCAGGAAGACATGAGGCTCCACTCTGCAGGATGGAGGGTTAAATCACGGTGGGGGGCGGGAAGCGGGGGTGGGGGGAGACTGGCACTCAGCCAGGGTCTCTTTCAGTCTGGAAAGCTGCAGAGTTGGCCTTCCTGCTTTGGGTGGCTGGTGCTAAAATGGGCCCAGCTTGAGATGGAAACGGAAAAGGGGGTGGGGGCCCTCCTTCTGCCAGGTCAGGAATTGTGTGGGGCCTGGTGCCATGTGGAGATGGGTAGGTCAGAGGCTGGTTTTTCCGGCAGGCCCTGATCTTCCCCGCTGTTGCACAAAGTGAGGTGGTTATCAACAAGTGCTTCTCCTGAGAAGATTAGTTTTGACAGGGACTTCAAGGGGTTTTTCTAATCTGAGTAAATCCACTGGGGCGTTATTGTGTGTACCAAAGAGAGTCATTCTTTGTTAGGAAGGAGCTTGGGGGAAGAGAGGTGAAGGGATGGAGAGAGGGGACTTTTGAACATCAGCCATTTGACCTTGGGGGCCAAAGTTCAAATCCTCCAGAAGGTTGAAAAGGCTGGAAAGATAAAGTTACCCTTCTTTCCCCCCACCCCCCCCCAACATCTTTCATCCTGAGCTTTATGTTTAACAGGAAAAATTCAGTGCCTGATGTTGGCCAAACCTCATCAATGGGAATTCCTTGTGTCTGAGAGCAGGATTTTTTTTAAATCTAGGCAAGCAGGCAGCTCTGTCAGCTGTAGTACTGTATTTTTCCCCTGCAAATGATCTTCTAGGAAAGCTGAATCACCTCCACGCTGAAGAGCAGCCACTTCTGGGAGGTGGAACACCCCCGATGGTCTGTAAATACAGGCTTTTGGGCACCCTTTGAATGTCTGGTGAAAATGCACTTGGAAATATGCCTTGGAAAGGCAGTGGTTCTTTGGTCTTTGGACTGGGTTGGTGTAGTGAAGACCAGTGCGTGGGAATGTGATTCTGAAGGAGTGAGTAATTGGGGGGGAGGGGGGAGTGCGGTGGAGAGTGCTGTTAGTTAGGGGTTGGCCAAGTCACCAAATTAACTTGAGAAATAAATCTTTTTCAGGAAGGAGGTAGGAGACTGGGGTGAGTGCTTGGAAGTTAAAATCGGCATGCCATTGTTAGGGGCCTGTAACCTGAAATAATCAAAAGGCCAAGTATACAGAAAAGAGATTGGGGGTGAGATGGGGGCAGAGGCTGGCATCAAACCTGCTGTTAGTATAATGCATTGTCCACTGAAAGAAAGCATTGCTCAAAAGGCTTTGAAGAACTGGAGAGTGGATTGTGACTCCATCCTTAGGACCTGTTGGCCTGGAGTAAAACCAGGTCACTGTGTCTGACACCCATTGTCTATTTGACTTAAGGTCCTAGGGCAGAGGACTGCCCCACACTTTGGTGCCAGTGGGAGGAGGACGGTGGCCTTCTACAGCATAGGAAGCAGTAAGATCACTTGAGTCACCTCTCTGAGGAGGGAAGAGTTTATCTTCCTTGTTTAAGACAACATGTGTCTCCTTTCGTCATACAAGGAGAGGAAAGGGGTTACAAGAAAAATCTGGTTCTGGAGATATAACCACATGTCTACTATTTACCCCCCAAGCCATCAGTATCTCTCTACTCTCAGCTGTAGCCTCCTGAGGACAAAGTTCTAGAAGGACACTGGTCCAATGTGTACCCCTTGCCACCATTTCCACCCCAGCTTCAAAGGTGTTTTGCGTCTGCCAACCAGCCCCCTGAGGTCCATGTAAAGACACTTTCTCAATGATGTTCTCGACATTGTCACATCACGTTCTACCAGGTGTCCAAGAACACATCCCATGCTGACGTGTGTGTGTCGTGCATATGTATGTATGTGTGCAAAGACCACAGCAGTGTGCAGGGTTCTCACCACACGTGAGCTCCCAGACAATTCCCAAGGGAGCAGACCTTCTTCGTCTTCTGTCAAAAGCCTGAAGATGCCAGTTGCAAAATGCCACATCCAGTTTAGGGGTGGATCTGACGTCCCTGAGTGTATGTGGTGAACCTGAATTTGCCTTGGGTTTCCTCATATTCATTCAGGAGTGTCGGTTCCCCCTTCACTCAGCGGTGGAGAGCATTACTGTAAGCAGATGTCTACGCACTTACGAGAAGAATGAAGTCCAACTTTTCTCCCTTATCATCTTGGATGAGCCCTGATGCTTCCCCTCTATTACTCAAAGGAAAAATAAGGGCAGGAGTAGGGCTGGCCACAAAATTTGCAGAGCCCAGTGCAAAATGAAAACACAAGGCTCCTTGTTCAAAAATAAGGAAAAAAGTGCCATTAAAGGTGCTAAAGTATAAAGCTTTCTCCTTCCATAATCTCTCTCTTGACTTGTCATGTTTTTTATTTGCTGTTTACTGTTGTGCTAAATAAAGAAAAATGAAACTTTCAAATTATTAGCATGAATTTTTACCATTCATCTTTATATTGTTCAATGCCGGTTTTAAATGTAAATGCAAGAGCATCTATCTTCTGAAATTACACAATTTGTATTTCGTAGCTCATATGTGCCAAGCTATTTCGTTCTTACCAGAACAATGGAAATGTGGCATAAAATGAACCTGTTTTTATTTTACTTCTTAATACGTGTGCATTTTATCAGCATGCTCTACCTTGGGGTTACTGAGAAGTAAGGAAGGGCTGAAAGGAAAAGGAGTTATGGTATGGCAAATACAGGGAAATAACATGAGTAAATAGTATGATGGGGTTCCTTGGTTGTTAGTGTTTCTTAGAATGCCATTGCCTTCTTTCTGTGTTAGAAGCAAGTTCTGGTGCAAACAGAAAGCATGACGTCAGGAGGTGTCAGCACCACCACTTACTCAGTCATAGCCTTACCTTAGAGTTGCCTTGAGTCTCACTGAACTCCCACCGAAATTCTTTGCTCAAGGGGCTTTGCCGAAGCTGTATGCAGTAGGGCTGCGAGGAATAGCAGGCAACGTGTGGCGTGGAGCTCCTCTACTCCCGTGCACGCTCCACTGTCCCGTAAGCAAAGCACGACTTCAAAGTGAAAATTATTAAGAATTTCAAGATAACAGCTTGAGAGTATTAAACCAAGTGCAGGCCCTTCTGAGCACAGGCATCTGCATGACTACTCAGGTCTCACGCTGGGAAGCCGGTCTGGGCAGGAGGAGGTGAGAGAAGCAGCTGTTGCTCATCTTCCTTTAGCAATCTCCATTTTTGATCCACTGGGGCTTTCTTCTCCTCTAACCAAGCCCCACTCTGTGAAAAGTCCCCCAGTTCACAACTTTGAAAAGAGAATTCATCTGCTGATCGCTTCCAGGTCTGCAGAAACTTTAGGTTAGAGCCCAGACCTCAGAAAAGAGATCCACTCCAGTTCCCACCCTCCACTCTCCAGCTCGGCTGCATCAAGTAGATCCCCTGCCTGAGCCATGCTTAAGTTTCACCATCTACAAACAAACAGAATAATATTTAGCTTACTTCATGAATAATTGTGCTAATTGTTTAGTGCTTATTATTATTTACCCTACCTCTGCTCTGAAGTCTTCCCAGGGATCCCCTGGTCCAGGATGACAGGTTCTCAGAAATGACTTTGGCAATAAATGCAATTGGTGTTGATGTGGAAGACGTAGAGCTCGAGGGCCAAAGGGCCAAGAGAAAGACAACCCTGCATTCCTGAAGGACCCCAGCAGAAAGCGGATCTTTCCTTCCTTCGTCAACTGCCTCCCTGTGTCTTACCCATTTAGGAACAGGGCTTGAAGGCACTTTAGAGATGTGAGGTGGTCATGAGTGGAAATAAGATGGCATTAAATACATACAACCCAGAGAACCAAGACATGCTGACCCACTGTCATTAGTGCAGGGACTTTGGGATTTTGTTTTTTGTCTTTAATCTATTTTCCTTTTTTGCCTGGTCCTTTGGGTGATAGGAGCACCCTTTTGTGAAATATTTATCTTGGCCTAAGCTACTGAGAGTATCTAGAGAAAATAGGAGAAATTGTTCTAGTTCATTTCTTTGTATAACCTTTAATAGACTTGGAGACTGCGGCAGTGGCAGCCTGGTTAGTGGACTGAAGGACTGATCAATGGATAATTATTCACTGTTTTTGAATGAGCCTAGCACAGAGCTTGGCCCATGGCAGGTGTTTGATAAACATTAGCTGGCTCAGTATGTCTCATTTTTGTGGCAATGTGTTACAGTGAAAGAGCCATAGATTTGGGATCCAACTACATAGGTTCAAGCAACCAAGTGGATGTATGATCTTGGACAAATAACTTCTTTGCAACCCACCTACCTCACCTGAAAAATGGGGATCTTCACATTATAATACGTACCCCACAGGGTTTTTCTGAGGATGAAATGAGAATGAGATGGCTTACCCTAAAGCAATCTGAAGTCCAGTACATATATGACATGTCTTTGCACATATGGGTGTACATGAGGCAGATATTAATTTTTTTTTAATCCTGACTTCCTCTCTTCTCTCACTCAGAAATAGAGGTCGGCATAGGTTTCTGATGAGCTAGCTTTTGCATTGTCCTGGGTATTAATATAAATATAAATATAAATATAAATAGTATAAATATACTATAGGTCTGGCTTTGCAAGCAAACAGTCCCAGCTTCAAATCTTGACTCCTGTATTTGGTTGGTTATGTGACCTTTGGCAAGTCATTTAAACTCTCTAAGCCTCAGTTTCTCCAAATTTAAGTTGTGAGTACTAATAGTACCTACCTCAAAAAATTACTGTGATATTTCACTGAGTTGATACTTGCAAAGGGCTTGGCACAGTGCCTTGCACATAGAAAGTGTCTGATATATTATGCTACTGTTATTGTTTGATTATTTTTATTATTACACCTCTGGCCATTGGTGAGTCCAGGGAAGCACTGGAAAAGTGACTTGGGAGCATCTTCTCATATGGTGTGTTGTGGGGTAGAATTTCTGCCACATGCCGTTCTTACCTAGGTGGACTCTTCCTTTGCTGAATCCAGCAGGGTCATTCTAAGACCCTTCCACATGCACAAGGATTCCTCTTGGGAGATGCTGGGTAAAGTCTCTAATCCTCCTCCCTACCTCACTGAAGGCCAAATGAACTGTTCTCCATAGACCCTGCCAAGCAAGGGACAGGTCTGGGCATGAGCCCTGGAGTTTTCAGTTTGGCTCAGAGCCCATAAACTCTTTTCTCCCAGCAGCCTCCAGTCCTGAAAGAGGAGGCATTCAGGTAAGAAGAAAGGGACCCATTCAATGCTTAGCACAGGTCTGAACTTCAAGAATATGTGTACAAGAAGATCATCAGCATTTGACTTACTGGAGCCTCGGGGCAGGGCTCCTCTTCACTGGGGCAGATGTGCCAAGTCCTCCTTGGTTATTGTGAAAGTCCCTCAGTGATTCCCTGGACGCAAGAATGATATTTACTCTTTACCCAGATCTTCAGTCTCAATGACCTTATTCCCTAAAGGGGAAGAACAGAAGAAAGTAACATACTGGGTGCCCATGGCATCATCAATATTGGGAGTTCAACAACAAAAAATTGATGGAAGGTCTACTAGGTAGCAGGCCATATACATGGCATCATCAATATTGGGAGCTCAACAACAAAAAATTGATGGAAGGTCTACTAGGTAGCAGGCCATATACATGGCATCATCAATATTGGGAGTTCAACTACAAAAAATTGATGGAAGGTCTACTAGATAGCAGGCCATATACATGGCATCATCAATATTGGGAGTCCAACTACAAAAAATTGATGGAAGGTCTACTAGATAGCAGGCCATATACTAGGCTCTAAGTGTCCAGAGAAAACTAAGACATGGATCCTGTTTGCCACCAAGATGCTCATGACCAGAAGGTAAAGGAAGCATTTAACAGCCTGTATTCTTCTTTTGTGAGACCCTTACCAACCCTGGGTCCTTATGATTTTACAAAGCCCTTGCCTGACCAATAACCCACTAAGGCTTCTTTCCCTTTTCCAAACTTATGTGTCCCATTCTATCAGGAGTCCTTTCATCCATGAGTTTATGTGACCATGTTAATTGGTGTGGATGCACCAGTTAGGAAAGAAGTTCCATTCTTTAAGATCTAGATTTTTAGTTCAAGAGACCCTGGATGAGGAGATAATGCTGTTATGAAAATTCCTTCTTTTGGGAGTCCATGGGCTGATTAGGTTAGGGTTCATGGATCCCAGAACTATAGGACCTAACTTGACCATAAAATCTTAGGTATTAAGAACCCCAGAACCAGAAGATTCTGGTGAGGTGGACATTTGGGAACAGGAGTCCCTGAACTCATTCCCTAACTTATATAATCTGGGGCAAGTTGACTCTCCCTCTGGGCTTCAGTTCCCCTGAACAGAGAGTAGAAGACCATCTCCCTCTCTTTTTCTAGAAGATAAGATCTGGATTACCATTGGGATTGCTCATCAGCAAACACTATATTCTCTGATCTCTCCCCCAGTCTTTGGAGACCCTGAGATCAATAGAAGGTTAACGGAACTAGGGTTCTAGTCCAGTCTCTGCTGCCCTAACCTTATGAATTTAGGTGATTCATAATCACCTCATCTCTAAACAAGGAGTTCGGAGCCAACCAGCTCTTTAATTTATGCAGTCTCATGACTGTTGCTCAGGGTGAGTTGAGTAATTCTTGTCCTTAGGGTGTCCTATGGTGCTTGGAGGAATGGCGTATGACTGAGATGAAGATACTGTTATCATCACTGTTATCATAGGCTTCTTTTGTGGCCCTGGGGCAGAGCGTCAGTGGTTACCAGGGCCTCAGACAACAGGTTTCTGTAGGCTCAGTAGTCCCCGTGACATTGTCATTCTGCACTGTCCACAGCAAGTACAACACCAGACTGAATATTGATTTCTTGTCCATTTGAGGCTTACACATGCCCAGACCCCTGCCAGCACCTTGAAGACCATTTCCATTAAGAAGAGAGAATGAACCAGCTCATAGTGTAAGCCAGACAGCCTGGACACACATCCTGCATCACCTACTTCCATACCTCTGAGACCTTGAACAAGTTCATTAACCTCTCTGTTTCCTCACCTAAAGATGGGAATAACAGTACTTACCTCCTAGGGTTACTATGAGGAATAAATAAATGCATATAAAGTACCTAGAACATTGCCCAGCACATAGTAAGTGCTCAATAAATGCTTACTAATAGTACTGTGCTTCCCCATTCTTGAGACATCTGTGTCCTTAAACCCCACCCCTTTGGGTCCCTCTTTGGAGACTGCTGTGCATTTGAAGGGAATTTCAAACAAAATAGAAATATTCTCTGAGCAAGTGAAGGAAGTTGTATGCTGAAGGCAGGCCCCTGCTGAGGGCCTGGTGCATTTCTATCAGGAACCACAAATTCCAAGTCAGAATGAAACCCTTAAATGCATGAGCCCAGATCCAGTGGAAACATTAGTAATTCTTTTGAATTACAATCCAGAGCAAAGTTGTGTTTTTATTTGTAACCTAGCAAACCATTTCAAATGGAACCTATATATTTGCTAAAACTAGTGGCCCAGAGCATCAAATTACTTCATGAATCAAAACTAGATATGAGGGAGTGAGAGAAGAGCCTGAGAAGGGCTTGAGTCTAAATCCTCTCTTCTTCCTGTAGGCAGTGGTTCTCAGGCTCTTCAGGCAGTAGCTCCTTCATTTTTTTCTCTTCCATGTTATCAGAAGCCTGCCTTCTCTTCCGGCAGCTTTCTTCTATTGACTTCAGGAAGTGGAGGATGAGTAGGAGCAGCCAGGAGCATGGGGTGATCGAGAGCAGGACTTTGTCATCAGTTTTTGTCAGCTACAATTAAGGAGTGGTACCTCCTGCGATGTTTGCTTATTCAGCCTCTGCTTCCTAGAACTGGTCCCAATTCCTATGTCAAAGGAGCCAGCAGTGACCCTTTACCAGAGGTAGGTGAACAGAGCCCAGCAAAGTCACAAAGAAGGGTAGATGGGATGATGGCTTCATAGCTGCTGATAAAACCCTTTATCCACCCTCAGATTATTCTTAATGACAGTTCCTGAAGAGTGCCTTGTCTTTCCTAGGCTGGGGGTCTAAAGAATTGTATTTTTGAATTAGGTCCCCAGCTGTCATTCCTCCAGCTCATCCCCAAATTATGAAAGTCCAATGCATTTTCCAAAGAGTTAATGAGCCTCTTTTGTACCTTGTCGCTTGATCAGGTGTCTAAGGGACCATCTTAGGAAAAAGGAGGTAACTTGCTTCATCTTGGTGGTAATTTTTCTTCTTGGGGTGGGTTGAATTTGCCCTGGGACCCCAGACAATGGACTAAGAAGGACCATCTGGTATTTCCAGAGGTCCTGGTTGGACCCTGACAAGGTTGGTCCCGGAGCTCAGACTTATCTGACCTTTAATAACTCCTCCCAGTACTGAAGGTAACTCCACTATTATCTGTTCTGGAAAATCTTTCAGAATACCAGCTACTGCACTCAGCAGCTGTTTGGCTTTGGGCAAGTTATTTAAGCCCTCCAACTCCCAGTTTTTTCAACCGTAAAATGGGAAGTGTAAGAGGAACCGTTTCATTGAGTTGTAAAGATTGAACAAGGCAATGCATTGTTACCTCTTAGCCTAGTACCTGGCGTAAGTAAATACTCAATAAATATTAGCTGTTGTTACTCTTGATATTAGCCATGCCAGAAAGGGGGAGGGGAGCTCTTGTGAAATGTTTTTAACCTTCCTGGATGGCAAGTCTTCACCTTATTCTGGGTTCCTCCTGAGCTATGTATCATCCTGTAAGTAGGTGAGGTGCAGAGCCCTTTGGGTACACTAAAAGAAATGAGGCCACTGCTAATCAAAAGTAGTCTGTAGGCAAATGTTAACTGTAAGAAACACAGAAGAGATCCTCGCTATCTCCTAGGGCTCCTGCTATTGCATTGATTAACAGTGAGCCAGAAAATATCAGGAGTATGTGTGAAAAAAAAAACAGTTTGTACCTTGACAGGGTGAGCCCCTGGATTGACCTGAGGAATCTGAGCAGGGAATTGCAACAGAAGAGCTTGGCTCAGCGTCTGTAGAATCCATCTTGACGCCTGTTGGTGGCCATTTTAGGTCTTTTGTCTGAGAGGATTCCACATGTGAAAATTTAGTTTCTCAGACATGCTTTTAAAGGCTCCTGAGAACAGGCGAGGACTGTTTTTTTTTCACCCTGCTGCTGTTAAGCAGAATATACAACCACCTTGCTGCAAATCTTCTTTGGGGAGAGGAGGGATGTCCAGGCTCCATGACTCATTTTTAACAAGTTTATAATAAGGTCCTTTAGCAGCTGTGAAACTAGATATCTTGGGGGAAGGGATAACTAGAAAGCTAGAGCATGTTCAAAATTCTAAGGGCCAGAGCAGTATAGCCTTCAAAGTCTCTTCCTAGAGGTCCTGGGATCAGCCCCAAGTTGCAAATGGAGCACAAGAGTTGAACCTTAACTCAGACGTCTCCACAAGTTGAGAACCCTAGGGTTCTCTGAAACCAGGACTGAGCCCCAGATCCTTTCGCCAGCCAAGGACACCAGTTTTCTTTGAGTAAAAGGTTGTTGGTGGAGAAAAAGCCTGTAGCCTCTGGGCGGAGATCTATTTTATAGAGAAATGAAGGGAATGTGGATTAGAGCAGAGCAGTTTTACTGGGGAGCTCCCTCTACTGGCTCTTTGATAGAAATTCCATAGCAGTCGTTGTGCCCTGCCTTGTTGGTATCAATTTGAAGCATCTGAGCATCTTGGTGGCTTGAAACAAGGAGAAAATAAGATGACCTAAGATGCTAAGGAAGATGATACTCCAGACTTTGGTTTCTTCTGCCTCCTTAATAATTTCATCTAATGTTTATTGGGTGCCAACACAGTACTAAGCCTTTTACTTGCATTATCTCACTTAATAATCACCACAACCAACGTGACAGGGTTTTACAAATTAGGCAGCTGAGATCTGGAGAGATAATTAAATCTGAGACTAGCAGACCCCGTCACCTCTCTTAGCACTCTCCCGAACAAGAACTCAGGAGGAGCAAGAACCAAGGGACATGGAATCGGAAGCAAGACTTGTTCTCATCACCCAATATAAATAGGACCTACACCTAGCTGTAGGGTTGTGCCATGAAGTTCCTGGGTCCTAGAACGTTTTGTTCCTGTGTTCTTTTTAATTCATTCCATGGGGCAATTAATTACATGACAATGCTTATCCAATCTGGGCTCTTTCTGTGATGCTCTGACTGAAGGATGAATAAAGCAGGGTAACTACCATCACGACTAGGAAGGATTCCCATTACAGAGTTGAGGATTTTTTCTTATTTGTGAAACACATTCACTCCCGTTTTCTTAAATAAAGTCCTGTGAGGTATGTAGGGCAGGGAGCAATATACCCGGAGGAGAATTTAAGATAGATGACTTGTTCAGGTCTGGGTCAGGAGCAAAGGGAAGAATTGAGACCAAAATCGGGACTCCCAGCTTCATTTCTGACTTTCTGGTTGGTGTTGGTTGGAACTGAAGTTCAGGTTACTCTTTTTAATGGCGGAAAATAAATGCTTTGAAACCACTTCCAGAATTTACATATAGATCCTTTCCCGAGTCTCTCTTTTCCCTTTTTCAGCTTGGTTTTATAATTGAGATCTCTTGATATTGAGCCATTTGGGAGTTAGGAATTGCACAAACCACTCAGTGTCAACATTTTTAAGGTTGGTCTCTCACCAGCCCACATTTTAGAGGTATCTAGATACCTGGGAGAATCCTGAACATTATCTCAACTCCCCTGCAGCATGCAAAGATGTAATCCTTCTCACCTCATACAGGAGAACCTCAAAGCATTTTTACTTTGGGTCTTCCTAGAAATTTGAGATATGGGTAAGTAATAGGATCTCTGCTTTGGGTGGGCTGCTGGTCTCCAATTTCCATTGCCAATATGTCTCTAAATCTATACAACAGGACAGTGGCCGTACCAGATATTAACCAGCTCCCCCATCTCCAACTCAGGATCAACCACTAGCTGCCCTTTCCCCAATGGGTAGAGTGATGTAATAATGGGATCAGAATGGTACTAACTGCTGATAAAAACACAGCAGATAGAAGAGCAAGCTTTCTGCAGCACCCCCTGGATGACTGGGCTTTCTCTGTCCTAAGCAGCATTGTTTGGCTGAAAGTATTTGCCCACGATTATAACCGCCTGGCCCTCAGCTGCTGGTGGAAGCAGCTCTCTTTGGGTTTGACCTGTTAATAACTATAAACTTCACTGCCAGAAATGTGACTTCTTGATTAATAGTCATCCCAGACCTGCCAATTTGGAGTAAAGTTCTATTTGGCCACCTGCTGGTTAGGCTGACCATCCCTTTACCCAACTGTAGTCTCTTGATCATCTGCCCCTCATGCCCTTCTCTCCCCTGGGGAAGATCAAAATGACCCCACTGAAGGAAGGGAGGGGAGAGCTTGGAACTGAACTCTCACAAGGAACTGTGAGTGATGGAATGTGGATTGTTGATATTGTGTCCCTTTCATTCTTGCTTGTTGTAGGAGCGCCAAGGACCAAGAGGAGACCAGATGAGTTTTCAAAGCAGTCCTCACACACCCAGGACACAGCTCATCCTTTGCCTCGTGCTTTCTGCAATGTTGCTGCTTACGTTCATCTTCCTATTAACCCTTGCCATAATTACCCCTTCCTGACCACCATCTTTCCTCCATTCACCACCCACTCAGTTCTTTCTCCGAGGTACCCTTCTATGGGCAATGACTTTGGTCTCCATTTGGCAGGTTTCCTTTTGAGTTATATCCAGATGGCTAACATTTAATTCCCCTACCTCCTACCCCTCCCTGCCTCTTGCCAGACTCAACCCAGCATTCAGCCACCCTGGTCAGGAAAACCACAGCAAATCCTACTTCTGTCAAGATGGAGTTGCAAGACTGCCAGAGCAGTTGGACTCAGGGAAAGGACCCAAGGTATCTGAGTTGTGATGTAACTGAAACCAGATGGAAAGATCAGAAATCCCTTAATCTCAGTCAGATATAGTGAAAGAGCTTACTCGTGACTATTTGGACTGATTGAGAATGTGGGAGGGATTTGGAGTTAGGGAGGAGGGAAAAGAGAAAGATCCTCAGAATTAGATTGTCCCTAAATACAGGGTGGAATCATCTAGTTTTTTTTTTTTCCCCAATTAAATTTGCATTTCATTCTACTACATTGTGATGACTCCTCTCTAGACATTTTCATTTGAGACCCATAGCTGGTGGCATTTTCCCTGACTGTGTCTAGGGTGGTTTGTATTGATTTCAGAAACCTAATGCCAATTAGTCACAGCCACCCCGTTAGGTCTGTCCTCTAGTCCCTCCTGGCTCAAATGCCCTTGAGGTATACCCAGCTCAGCCATAAAGGTTAGTCCAGCCTCACAATGTTAATCTAAATCTCTGCAAAACGGATCCCCGGGATTGATCAAATCAGGATATTCTAAGGTTCTATTACTTTCTTTCCCAAAATCAATCACTACAAAAATTGTGGCTCTCTGAAAACCCACTATACTTGGAAGGTGTATTTCTTCCCTCTTCTCCTCTTTCCACTTTCAGGAGTAAACTAGAACTGATGGAAGATGCCAGGTTTCTACCATGTGAGCTGAAGTTCTCTCTTATGACAAGATTCAGATCTAATACATTTTTTCCCTCATTGACTTGCCATTAAGTACAAACAATGGCCAGTCCACCAGATATGTTTGTCCATTCTTCCTCTATGTTCCACAGACTATGTTTATTGAACTAGTAATGAAAGAGATGCAGTCCCCATTCTTTATTGTTGGTCTATCAGACATAGTGATCCAAGCTTAGTAGGCCAGCAGGTAATTGCAAAACTGCTTTAATCGTGAATGGATAAAAGAAATTCAGCTAATTCTAACCCACTAGGGCCCCCAAAATTTGTGATTTGAGCTCTACGCACTGAAGTCAGATGGAATAGGTAACTGGTCCCATTGGCCACAGGATTAAGACCAAACTCATGTAGGTATCTCTAAACATCCCTCAGATTGTTGCCCCATTCCCATTATCCATGCCTTTCGAGCTCTAGTACCTTTCTGTTTAGGCTCTGCTAAACTAAAGTACTCAGGTATCCTGAGCCCTGCCTCACTCTCGCCTTTCATGTGCTTGCTCTGGCTTCCCTGTCTTTGCTTAGATCCTCACCATGAAACTTGCTCTTGATATTCTTGGGTGACCTTCTGGGTCCTCATTCTCCCATATGTGCTTTTTATCAGGCAAGCCATGGGAAAACCTACCATCTCGTTCTCCAAGACGTCCAGCAGTTGGAGTGGTTTAGGGAGGGAAGGAGGGCATTTGGAAGAGCTTGTGCCTTGATAGTGGAGCTGTACAAAGAGCAGATATTGTCTTAACTATTGTGAAGTTGAACTGTGTAGCTGCTTTCAAGTGGATAGAGAGTTAAGACTTTTGAGTGCTGCTCATGACAAAATAGGGGTCAGGATAGCCAGTCACTTTCCTCTAGCAACTAGGTGGTCCTTAAAAATATCATCCTCAGCTCTCCAAATATGCTGGCTTCTAAGAAGCATTTCCCAAGACCAAATGTACATGATCAGGGTAAGAGATGAAAATGTTTATTTAACAGGGTAGCCATGCTACTAGCTTAGCCTCTCAGGTTTTCAGAATCAGGAAAGTGATCAGGGATGCTAGTTTCCAAAGGGGTGAAGGAATACTAGGAGGACTAGCCAACCTGATGTGCAGATTTCTGCTGTTCTCACCTTCAAACAGCTTTCTTGGTCCGGGGAGTTGCCAACTCCTCTCTAGTGCCTCCAAGAGCTTCCTTCGTAGATGTGGAAACATGGTTGGATGCAGCAGCATGAGTGGACATAAAAGTTTACTCTATCCTCACCCCAAACTGGTTGGTTTTGGATAAATCCTTTGTGTTTCAGATGATGCTGAACCAGCTGGGGTTCTTAAAACACGAGAATTTTTTTTCTAGCTCACTAAGCCTAAAACCTTAAAAAATTGAAGTATTTTTGAAATTCATTCAATAGAGAGCTTGGCTACCTTGGAATAGGATGGAGGGTTCTCTTCCCACAGATAGCTTTCAGGGAGAGGGGGCTTTAATGGCTCAAGAGCTAAGGGGATAAATGGGGTTGTGTTGGCTAAAGGACTCCTTTATGAGGAATAGATCAGTTTTATTATTCAGTTCACTGTTGAGAAAGTCCCAGACACCTCCAACTCCAAATGATGGAGCCTAGAACTGGAATTTTTAAGACCAAGATTGGTATAGAGGCAACATGATAGAGTGGGCATGAGTGTTCAAGTCAGACAGGCAAGAATTTGATCCCTCATTTTATAATCTCAAGCTCTAAGACTTTTAGATAAGTCACTTAAACTTCCTGGTCTCCATTTCTTCAGCTTTAAAATGGGAAGAATAACCAATATTTTTTAGTGATTTCTGTGTTCAACACCCTACAGGATAGTTATTATTATAATGACACCTATAAAGTTGCCATAAGGATTCCATAACGTCATTTATGTAAAAGTGCCAAGCACAGTGTCTGGCGCATAATAGGTGCTTACAAACTATGGTTTCACCCCCACCCCCACCCCCGAACCTTCCTTAGGTTAAAGTAGTTCTGCTTCCTGATAAAGACACCTTTAGGCAAAAAGGAGTCCCTTTCCTGGACTCCCTCTCTAATAGACTCCCTTTGGTTGATTTTCTGGGAGCTGGGCATTTTTCTTCCCATAAACCCAGTGCTTTACCTGCTGGCATTTTTCTTGGTACTTAGAGAGTAGATGAGAGACACAGGCAAGAGATTTTTGGGCTTCACGGACCTCGAAAGAGAGGAGACTCTGTTCTTGTCAAGGACTGCGTGACAGCAGCCTACCCCCACTGGCCTCTAGGGGAGCATTAGGGGAAATGAGTCCTCTTCATGCTTGGGATGCCTGGGGAAGGGTTGGCAATGGAAAAGGTGGTTTTCATCTTGGACAAGTTCCATGTCAGTCTCTTAATTCCCTGGGTCCTTGACTGCTCAGACAGGAATTGGACACCACCGCCCTTAGCAAAGGATTGTGGGACAGCTCAGGAAGCCAAGGTCACCAGCTCCATTCCAGACATGCACCGTTGGACTGGCTGAGGAGTAGGAAAAATGGAGATGCTGGCTATGGAGGACTTTCTGCAAATGTTTCTTCTGAGCTGCTGAACATCATTCACACACTGAGCCTAATGAATCAGCTTGATTACAGTAGCAAAGCAGGGAGGAGGCAGGCAGGAGGAAAGCTATGAGTCCACAAGGAGGCCATCAAGTTGTAAGGTACAGAGCCTGAGCACATTTTTTCCAGTTCCAACTACCTTATTTGTTAGACGTGGATTCCAGGTTTGTTGAAAGCTGTTAAACAACCCCTAAAGTGAACTTAAATGAACCTGCCTTGATCTCAAATTCAGACACAAGAACCTCCACCACAACCATCACTACAGAGAGCATGGGAAGCAGGTCACGTTATTCTAAATTGCCTCTTCTCTAGAAGAGAAGGCACATGTATCTATGTGCCTAGATACATGAATTTATGCTTTACACATGCCCAGTCCCTAGAGGCATATCTACTCTGTGCCTTTTAAAAACATGCTAAGCCAGACATTTTCATTAATCCAAGACGACTTTGCTGAAATGCTGCCAATGTGATAGGTAGGCTGTCTTGTCCATCCGGCCACACTTGATGACTCCACATGATAAGCCATCTTCATGACAAGAACCAGCGCCACCTCCCCTCTCATTGATATTTCTCCTAACTGCATGCCTCTCACTGCAGCAACATTCTCACATGCATACATGCATGCATTCATGGAGCTAAAAATAAACAGCTGCTGATGGGCTGCCACAGGGTGTCCTCTGTCCTGAGCAGACATCCTCTTGTCTCCCTTTAATAGGCAAGGCTTAAGCCACGGACAGGAATTGAGGGTACAGGACGGTTTTAAGCTTAAAGTAAAATCTCTTAAGGCCAGTTACAAAGGCTAAGAAGGCCTGAAGAGGGAGATGAGAGGGTATTAAAGATCACAGGGACTGATAATCACTCTCTCCCAGGCCTTGTGCCCCAAATCTTAGTGGTAACCTCTGGAAAATTGTTTATTGGCATCAAGGAAAGCCATTGTCTGGGAAAGATTATAATTAGGGTTAATAAAGGAGATGGACCATGCATCCAGTCCAAACTGTAAATAACACTCTGCTCTCTGGTTTCCCCCTCTCAGGGCAGAGATCATGCCAGGTAGATAGGGATGCTGTGTGGATTTGGGAAGGATGATCTGTGTGTGTGTGATTTAGTTCAGGTCTTCTGATCCACAAGAATTCTTCCCACTTCCATCACTTCATCAATACACCCTTTGTCATGCTGAGGTGTGGCATTTCCTCTGCTGAAAATCTCAGGTTCATGCACACACACACACACACACACACACACACACACACACACAGTCACCCTCATGAAACACACTCCATTCAAATTGGTTTAAAAATAGCACGAATCCATTGAGCTCATTTTCCAGGGGCGTTATTTTAAGAAGAAAAAGAAAAGATATAGTCTTTAAGAGGAAGAAAGAGTAAGCCATCACCTCGCCTTAAAAAGTCCTGATGTCGCTGGAGACTAAGCAATTGCAGTCTTTGTTGAATTTTCTCCTCGTACCATTCAGCAAAAGTTGTTTATTCGCTAATATCCTGCCATCTGGGTATTTATAGAGGTGGGCTTCTTTTTCGAGTGGTGAGGAGAAGGAAAAGCTGCAGCAGCAAGCTCCAGCCCTCGCCTCTCGCTGCTCCTTATACCCGGCACTTACTCCTTGGAGACAGGTGGATTTGTGAATCAGCTGCCTCTACCCCCATAGGGGAGCCCCTAAATGGCTGTTGGCCATTTGCAAGGGTGTGTGTATGTGTATATGCAGGTGTGTAATTGCAGATTTATTCGTTACTGCTCAGGGAGTCTGTCTGTCTCTCTGTAACTCGAATTATTGCTCGTTGAGAAGCTGTAGCTGGCTGATTCCGTGGGAGACCGAGCAGGATGCGTGGGCGCAGGAAACAGAAGAGAAAGAGGGAGGGGGGGAAGGGGAGCAGGGTAGAGAGCGGGAGCCGTAGAATCTGTTACTGGCGTCACTCGTGGAGTTAGGGCTATCTGCCCGACCAAAACGCAGAATCCGAGTTCTAGCCATAGCTGTCTCTGCTACAGCGCCCAGATGCGAAAGGGCGGCGAGAGGACGCGTGCCGGAGTCTGTGCGGAGCTGGGCTTGCACAGGGCTGGGGAGGGGGCTGTCCTGCTGGGCACGCCCCTCGGGGCTCCGCACGCTCGTGCAGGAGAGGCTGCAGCCTCCTCTGCAGCTGCCCAGCCCAGGCCTGGGGTGGCGCCCGCCTCGGCGCCTCCCCTGCTCAGTGGCTGCGCGGAACACAAAGCTCTGTCTCCGAGCAGAAGCCTCTTCCCGGCTGAACCGACCCACCAAAGAGGAGAATCTGCACGTGACGTCAGTCGCTGATGACTGACGCAGGCTGGCAAAGGAGACTCAAGGCGGCTGCTCAGCGCTGCCTTCATGAGTCTATTTCCTCCAGCCCCCTAGTAGTGAATTACTAGAACGCAAAACACACACAGACACACATATGCAGCTTTCAAAATATACATTTCCAAAGGCGGTGTGTTGCAAACACAACGCGATTTTGCAAAGCATGGGTGGGAAACGTGGGAAGGGTACGGAAGGGTTTTTTTTGTTGTTGTTATTCCCCCCCCGCCCTCATTTGGGAATCTCCGTCGTAGGTAGCATTAGACTCTAGAGCTTTCCTGGGAAGCTCCTCTGGGGAAGGGGCCTAAGCACCCCCCCCCCCCACACACACACCCCTCGCTTTCTCTAGCAAGTAGGGAATCTGGTTAATGGAGACATTCAGCTCTAAACGAGAATGCAACCACTCCAAAGCCTTCAGCTCAGGGAGACTAAGAGGAGCTTGCAACAGGCAGAGGCAGATGGGAACTAATTGGAGGGTGGGAGAATATAGGAAATATTTGGGTATTTTTCTGTTTTGAAAAAACATCCTCTGCAATAATGTAAGTAAGTCTGATGGTGCTGAAAAAAGTGGGGAGGGGGGCGCTTAATGCACATTTAATGTTTAGGACGTAACGTTCCAGCGAAATGCCTTTGTGTGTGGGGAGTTTTTTTTTTTTTTTTTTTCAGTACTTGCTAAAAATAGCATCAGGGTTTGATCGTGTTCCAGAAATAGACCTAGGGCTGTACTGGGATAAAAAGCCAGCGCGGGTGGAAGAAAACCTGGACATCACCGCATTTCCCCCCACCCCCCAACTATGTCTGGAAATTAACTGTTGGATTTTTCCTCTCCTCTCTCTTCTCTCACTTTCTCCACTTTCTCTTCCTTCCCTCTGTATTTCTCTTTCTCTCTTTTAAGGAGTTCCCGTTTGGGTAAGTAATATTATCTCATGTGCATGCCGCAGACTGTATGACCTGTCGCTTACTTTGTGCATGCCCCGGGGTTCTTTTTTGGCTGCCTTTTTACCCCCTTTCTGAAGAAAAGGGTGGGGCTGAGTGTGTGTGTGGTGGGGTGGGGGGTGAGGAATGTAGCTCTGCGTGTGCATAATGAATTTGGGGCTGCATGCAAAGGAACGTAGAGAGGGAATTCTTGCAGAGCCGGGAATCACCGTGACGAATCTCTCAATCAATAGCTGCTGCAACTCTCTCTTTCGTTATGGGTCGGCGCTGTTGAGTCCGGTTCTCTCGAGCCTCCCCCCACCTTGTCCTTCCCTATTTTCTCTGTGTTAAAGGGTAGCCAGACACGATTTAATGGGCCAGCTCCCTGCGAGATTAATGGAGAAGGTGCAATAGAGATTAAAATTGCATGGATGGGATTGGGGAGATCAAGAGAGGGGAAGAATCCCTGTTCCTTTGACAAACATCTCCATCTGCGTCGGACCGGGAGTCTGAGGACCCTGGTCCTGGCCTAGGCTGGTCCAGGGTGCGGTAGCTGTCCACGCAGAGCAGGTGCTGAAAACTCCTTGGTCCTCAGCGGATTCAACTCCGAGCGCCAGGGGGCGGAGTTGGCTCCAGCTGCGGATAGCCCCGCCCTGGATGCAGAAGAGGGATGCGGAGAGGAGTGGGTTAAGGATGTTCAAAGGGGATAGTCGTGACTTCGGCGAGAGCTTTGGGGAAAGGAGGGGCGAGTGGGAAGGAAAGGGGAAAAATTTAAAGGAGGGGGAGCAAGGTGTTATATTAGAGGATGAGCCAAGGCCCAGGGCTGCAAGAGCCGAAGGCCGAAGGCCGGTGGTTCTCCAGCTCCCCACCCCCACCCACCCCCGCACAGGGCCAGGCATTCTCTGGGTCTTCATTCTGAGGCGCCTGCATCTTCCCGCCAGTGAATTTAAAAGATTTCTCCCCGGTGATGGGGACTTTCAAGATAAGACGCTATAGGTTGCTTTATTCAGACCCTCGCCCCCTCCCACTTCGTGCACCCCACCACTCGCACATTCTGCAATTCCCTGGGTGTGCGTATGGGTGTGTATCTTTGTATTATGGCTCCAAATTAGTTGGTGGAATAAGTGAGTTAGAAACCAAAGCACAGGAGTTGTTGGTACGATGCGTAGAGAATCCAGGCTTGGGAACCACGGTGCCTTAAAGCCAAAAGCCAGAGGTTTTTGCAAACCAGCTCCGAGGGGAATTGGGGAGGAGGGCTATCTCCACGAAGCCAAATGTTTTTGAGGGAACCGTCAACACCCTAGGGTTGTGGGCTCGACCTAGAGTGACATTCATTGCAAATCTGCTCCAGACACTTTGACCGAACCTGTAGCCAGACAGGTGAGGAGGGAGGAAGGTTATCAGAGGAGCTGAATATCACTCGCACACAACGACATTCATACTGATTAACTCCTCTGAGAGGTAAAACAAAAATGCATCCGCAAACTGACCCACAAATGTGGGCTGTAGACCATGTGGGAAACGAATCACTCCCGCGAATCTGCAGTAAGCTTGTGTGTATGCAGAGATATTTTCTATATGATGTTTAAAAAAATAATAAACTCGGGACGGTGAGGTAAGTATCTTAGGGGACTAGCCATCCGGCGCGAGAGATAGGTAGCCCAGGTTCTCTCTGGTTCCCTTACCCCATCTCCATCAGGCAACAGCCTCAGGCTTCAGTAACCTGGCCTCCGTGCAGGGCACCCCGGGCGCAGCCCTGGGGGGGAAAGGAGGGTGGGTCGGGTTATTTTTAGTTCAGAAGCAGTGTCTCTCTGGGAAGGTTCCCAGGCTGAGAGTGAGTATTCGTCAACTCATAATAGTAACAAGGGCTGTTACTGATGTTGTGGAGAATAACACAAATATCGCTGCAACCCACACTTTGTCTTGACAATTCAGCGCAAACCAAAGCTGCTCACAGCCTCTGGGCCCACCCCTCGGCCTCCTCGTCACTGACTGGGCCATACTTGTTCCCTTTCCCAAGCCTCGCCCCTCTCAGCCGCGCAAGTTGCGTGCTTGTGTTTACAAATTCTGCCACAGTTGCAAAGGAAAAAGCCGAGGGGTGGGGTGGGGGAACGGCCGGGTGGGGAGGGTTGGTAGCACTTGCAACACGTGGAGCGATGGGGCGAGGGGTGCCCAAGCGCCATGAAGGGGCGGGGGGACGCCCCATATCCTCATTTTCCCTTATCCTACCCCCCCTTTCCCCTCCCCATCGCTTGGCACAATGCACAAGTTTACCACCGAACTGGATCCTATTAAATAATTCAATGGCAGCGGTGTAATTTTGGTTGGAACCAGCACGGATTCCCAAGTCGTGACTGCAAAAAGTGAGTAATGCGCGCTGGCTGCGTCATGGCTCTAGTCACAGTTCATTCCGAACTGAGAAGGAATCGTGACTTCGCCTGAAGACGTCCCCTACATGGGAGACGGTGGGGGGGGGGGAGGGTGCCAAAACAGGGGAGACGGGGGTGGGGGGAGAGACCTATCCAATGAAAACCGCTGCCAGGGGGGCATTCGAACTCCGCCGCTCGCTGTCTCGCACTCTCCTCTCGCCCCGCGCACCTCTCTCCCCCCCCTCCCGGCGGCGGCCTGGCCGGCGCGCTCGCTCTCCAGCTACCCGACGAGTCCTCAACAAGTTGGTGGAAGGCAGGAACGCAGGGGTTAAGCTCGGAAAGCAGCAATTACCAGGATCGTGACCCTCCCACACATTACTGTAACTTATATACATACCTGGAGGAGCCCGCTTTGCCGCCGGGCATACACCCGTGGGGGCGGGGAAAGGGCGAAGGGGAGCGCGCTGGCCGGAGAGGGGCTCCTTCAAGTTGGCTGCAGTGCGGACGGGACCCGCGTGCTCATCCGACTCTGGGACCAAGGTAAGGAGAAGCGGGTTGGTGCACTGGTCGGCCGATGGTCGGTAGGCTCACTGGTCAGTTGAGCAGAACTTTTTTCCCAGTTGCCCCGCGCCGCAGCGGCGGCAAGCGCAGATTATGGAGCCCCCTCTGGCGCGGCGGGTTCGCCGACTCTCCAAGGGTGTGTGCATGCGTCTGTCGGTCGCCGACTACAGAGGGAGGGTGGGTGGGTGGGTCGCAGAGCTGCAGGAGGGTGATGGATGGGCGGAGGGAGTGGATCGACAGGGACTTTTGGAGACAGTGACTCCCTCTTCTAGAGACGTTTTCTCCCGGCGTGCCGGGTGAGGACGGGTGTGTGCGCGCGCTCCCGCACGTCGATTTCACGGAGGCAAAGAGCAAATATGGCAACTTTCATTCCAAGTTTTTGCAATATTTACAGTATCCCCCACCCCGGAGGACTGCCGCAGGGAAGGAGGGCGGTCAGAACGGCTTTTGTCCACACTCGGCTTAAACACTGATAGGGGTGAGGGACAGAGGGGACCTGGGAAGGGTGGCGTGCACAGGGAAGAGGAAGGACAAACCTCTTAAAGTTTGGGTGGATGGGATTGGGGAGGGCTCCTAGAAAGAGGGAGGGAAGAGGGTGAGCGAGGGAAAGAGATCACCTCCCTCCTTCCTCTCCCGTCTCTCTTCCCCTCCCCTCTCCTTCCTCCTGCAGATGCTGGAAACTCCCGTCGTTGTGGGAGCCGGCAGTCATTGGGGGACTCGCCCCTTACAGGTCCCCCAACATTCTGCAGAACGGGTGGGGGGGGTGCTGCAGCAATGAAAGGGCACCTGAGGCGAATGGACCATTAGACACCCAGTATCTAGACGGGCTTGGGGGAGGCGCGGAGGGTGGAGCTTCACCCTTAGTATTTAGCCTTCAGAACTTTTGTGGGGGTTGGGGGATGAGGGGAGTTGAGACATTATCATTTTTCTAGAAATAGGCTGACTAGAGTGGAGTTTGGGTTTATTTTATGTTCATCTTTGCTATGCTGTCATTTTGTCTGGATCCTCTGGCTTGGGTCCCGTTGGGAAAGGTTTCTCTCTTGAACCACCCCCCACCCCCCATTCCTCTCCTGGGCTGGTCGGGGGCTCCCCTAACAGATTTTTTGCAAAAACAATATTTTAACGTGTTCCAGTCTAGGTGTTGTTGAATAATTAGAAATGGAAATATTTTTCCTCCCTCCCCCTTCTGAAAAAAAAAAAAAAAAAGGAAATGTGAGCTCTCTCCTGATTGGTGGGTGACGATTTTAGTCCGCACCAATGAGCTGGCGACCTCGTCTGTATTTATTTAGTGCTCTGGGGGAGTTTTTCTCTTTACGCAGCGCCAGTAGTCACGGCTGGAACCTCGGCTAGGGGACTAGGAGGGACTAAAGGGGTTCGGGGGGAATCCGAACTCTACCTGTTCAGAGATCCGCTACGCTGCAGCCAGGGCTCGCGGAACCCTGATGGGGGAATGGGAGTGATAGGGCAGACAGGCGGGGAGGCTTGCGGTTCTGGGGTGACAGGAGAGAGGTGGAGGCTGGACTCCGGGATCCCGGGTCCCCACCGCGCTCCCCCTCTCGCCGGTCGCACACCTTTCTCGCGGCTGTGCCAGGCTGAGTTGAGGGATCGCGGACGGTCTGGAGAAATGGAGAGACGGGTCGGGGAGCGCGGAGAGGGACGTGAGAGGGACGGGCGGCGCGCGAGGTGGGGAGGCTGAGCCGCGCTGGAGCGCGCAGGGGAGACCCAGCCCGCTCGGCTCCGGGGTTCGGAGACATCCTGGGCTGAAGGCGGCGGCAGCGGCGGACTGAAGAAGCCAGCAGATTCTGCCCTTCGCGAATCTTTTTGCGGTCTGGGCTTGCTGTACATAACTCAATAGCCGGAAGCCCTTACCCCAAAAAGCATTCGAGGAGGACACGCTCGTCGAGAAGACGGCAGCCACCAGCGATCGCCGAAGCCTTCACCTTTCCGAAGCGGCTCTTTCCGAGCTTTCCCCGCCCTTTCCCCGTTTTCCACGGAAGAATCGGTCCTTTCCCTCTGGTCCCTTCAGTTCTTCCCGAGGCTGTGGTTACCCACCTTTCTTCCGCGTGCGTCCCCCGCCCCCAACTTTTTAATCGACTTTGTATCACAGGGGGAATTGGAGCGGGCGGGGCGAGTGTATTTTCGGAGAAGTGGGGAGAAGCTAAAATACAATAAAAAGTTTACAGAAGTTGTGTCTTCCCCCACCCACCATCCACACCCAGAATAACCCCATTCACTCGCTGGGGAAAAAAAAAAAAAAGAATCTGGCCTTAGGGCCAAGTCAGTACCTCGAATATGAATCAGTTTTAGGAAATTTTTACGGTCATTTTTGAGCCTAATGATCCGACTTTGCAAAATGGGGGTGGGGAAGCCCTTAAGGGAGCAGCGGGAGGTCCTTAGCATCCTCTGTCCTGCCGCGGAGACCCGGAGGTGATGCGAGCCTAGGTGGATTAGGTAGCTCCGAAAAAGAGGGAAAAAACACAGGTACCGCCCGCTCCCCGGAGTCTTCCTGTTATCCCCACGGCTGCTTCCAACCTAATTTGGGGCGTTTTGCAGTCTCGGGTACCCCAACCCCCAATCTCCTGTTTTCCAAATCTAAGTAGCACCGAAGGGAGTACAACAGTCGAAAACTAGGGGAAACCCCCGCAGAGGAGCTTTTGGGAGATGCGGTTGCACTCGACTCAGCAGCTTAGCAGCAGCAGCAGCAGCCCCATCCTGGCCTCTCCAGGCGTCCGGTCCTGGGGAGGAAGACAGAGCTGCAGGAGTGGGAAGCGGCTGTGGGTCCCCCACCTCCCCTTCCACTGACTGCAGTCGTGACCACTTCGGTTACAAGTGGCACAAATCAGGCCTTCACCATGCTCTGCGCCCCGTGCCCTTCGCCAGCCAGGAACACTGCTTGATGCCCTTAGGGACTGGGCCAGAAGGACACACAGAGACACACGGGCTCCCACACGGATGGCCACGGATAGAGGATGGGTCTAGGGATCCGAGAGTCCAAGTCCCCAGGACTGCAAAGCTTCACATTGTCGGGGAGGGCCCCGAATTTCCCCCTGCATCCTGTCAATGGTTCTTCCAACAAACTAAACGCCCACCATCACTTCCCTATCCATTATCTGAGCCCAGGGACACCATCCTCTCCCCGAATAAGGAAAGGGCCAAGGAGTCCGAGAATGCTGGACAGAGCCAATCTTTTAGAGCTCAGCCTACGAGAAGGCACCAAAGGCGAGGACTCCAAGCTCTAGAGCTAAATCAGAGTCCCCCGTCCCAGATAAAGGAAATTTTTCCTCCCTTGATGCGCTTTCTGAAAGAGTAAAAAGGGTCTCTAATATCTGTGAAGGAGATGGAGGAAAAGCAAAAACTCGGGGGGATTTTCCTCCCTGCTTCTCACCTGGGGCCATCTGTGGAGCAGTAGCTTCGCCGACGCGGAGGCTTAAGAGGCACGTTATTTTAAAAATAGCTTCACCCTGTGTCCCTTCAGCTCCCTCTTGCCTTTTCCTTCTTACATCCCCTTCCCCTCCCTAGCTAGAAAGCCCTCCTTTCTCCCAAAGCCTTAACATCCACCAGATTTGGGAGAGAGGTGACCTAAGAGTGAGCTTGTACAGAAGAGATTGAGGGAGGGGAGCGGTCACTGCCTCCCTACCCCCTTCACTTCTATCACCCGGGCTTGTTTGGGGGTTGGGGCTCCAGGACTCAGGAGTCCCCCACTCCCGGGGCCGAGGTCGGCGTCGTGCGGCACCAGAGCCTCGCCTTGTCTCAGCCAGACAACTGTTGCTGCCTGGAAAAAGTATTGCTGCGACTGCTGCTGGGGCGGCTGCATGCCCGGGGCTGGGCTGCTCACTTTTGGGGCTGGGGACTTGCGGAGAGTGGTCCCTCTTTCCGGTGGGATAAGAGGAAAGGACCCCCTCCCCTTTCCCTTTACAATATGTGGAAATCGGTGGCTTCTTTGCGTCTTTCCTTTGGTCCTTAGGGCGGTTGCCTCAGCCTGAGGCCAGTGGGAACTGATCTCCCCCTTTCTGCCCACTTTGCCTTTGCAGAAGAGGGAGGGTGAAGGGGAAGTAATCTCTTTGAATCCTCAAATTGTTACTGCACACCCCTCCCCCATCACCTAATGAGCCAGGGGGATAATGGAAACTTCCAGACACCCGTGTCTGATGCCAACGTCTGGAGCTCCTATAGGGGAGGGAGCAGTGCCTCCAGGACCCCTCCTCACTCCGGGCTGCTTCTCACTGGGGAGTGGAAAGTGACCAGGAAGCCTCTGGGGAAATTTGGTCTCTCCAGCCCAGCTGATGAGCTCAGTTTTTCCCTGTGTTGATATGAAGACCAGGGGTTGTCTCTGGAACAAGGGAAGGAGTGAAGGGGCCATTAAGCCCCTCCACACCCTCTACCTCAGCCAGGAGAGGCAGGACCTGGGCCAAGCTAGGCTGTTCTGTATGCCCTGTCCGAGGCCTACTTTTGGCTGCTCTCTGTCTGCACTTCTCTCAGCCTTTGCATGGGTCTGAGCCAGGTTCCTTCCCTTTGCCTGGCCCTTCGTACCTTCTATGCTCTGTCTGAGCCTGTGGTTGCTTTCAGGCTCCCTATCTTGCTCTGTCAGGGTCTGGGCAGACTTGCTGCAATCTCAGACCAGGGCACTTTTGTCTGTTCCAGGGACTTATGCTGGGAGGCTGGGCGGCATCTCTGTAAAGCCCGCCCCTCGCACCAGCACCTTGGTAGCTGTGGGCTTAGATGTGCCTTTCTGTCCTTTCCCTCTCCCTTAGCCTCCCCATTCCTTGATTTCCCGTGAAATGGCAAGCCCCTACTCTCTTCATCTTACCTTCTGAGACTGTAAAGTAACCCTGCCCATCGTTTTGCCCTTTTAGGTGGTCAAACCAGACATGAGAGCCAGGGGCCCGAGTGAGGGGTGGCCACTGAAGGAGGAGACCACAGGGGAGCTGAAGAGACTAGACAAAGTAGCCCTGGAGTCCCAGGTGAGTGCAAAGATACCTTGGCCCAATGACTGGCTCTGGAAGCTTCCATATACAGTCCCCACTTGGGGATGAGACACAGGGGAGGTAGGAATTCAGGGCTTGGAGATTGTTCTCGATGGCTTAGCACCTGGCAAAGAAAGATGCCTGTCCTGTAGATTAAAAGGAAGGACCCAGTACCCCACAAGGCAGGCTCAGTTCCCATCCTATCCCCTAGACAGGACTTGAGCTCCCAAACCCCCAGTACTGAGACGTACAGGCCTCATTCAGTGGGGCCCCCTGTTCCCTCTCCACCCCCACTTCCTGGGCTATTTCTGTTCCCTCCCAGGCCCAGGGGAGGTCCAGAGTTGAAGGTCTTCTGCTGAGCTCGGTTTCGCTGAGGAAACTAAAAGGTTGAGTTCTGTTTTCTTCACTGGATTTTGGCATAGGATGAATAGGAAAAGTTTTAGGGTATTGATCTTTCTTTCTTTCTTTCTTTTCTTTTTTTTTGAGGGTTTGGGCGTTAAATTGAAATACATGCACTTTTCCTATTAACCAGCATAATCCTTTGCTATAGAGTTTTTTGTTTAGCTGCCTTCCTGAGCTTCAAATCATACTGTGATTCTTATTGGGGAACTCAGTTTAGAGTTTGGCAGAGAATTTCAAAACCCCAGGGCCATTAGATTTGTGAGGAAGGGAGAAAGTGAGCTACCTGGCTAATCCCTGGATGTTATGCTAGCAAAATGTAGGAAGCTGCCAGAAATCTTAGAGGGGAACGTGTGGCTTGTGGCAGAACAGAAGCACATTACAGGGAAGACCTTCAGATGATTATACAACAGACCTATTTTCTATAGTTAGTAAATAATGATTACATGGATTTTTTTAATTTTTATATTTTGAGAGTGGAACTCAAGTAATAAATAAATTGACTAGACTTACCTCTAATTCCCACTGTGTAAAATAAGGGTGAAGCCCTCAAATCATTGGCGGAGAATCACCTCAGCTTAACTTCTTCTAAATCCTCCTTTTGAATACTAAGATTCGAAGTTTGCAGCATTCTGCTTTTGAGCAATAGGGTTGTTGTTAATTCTAACAACACTCGCTTCTCACCCCCTCACCCCTTTAACTGATATTTCAGTTGCACTATGGAGCTATCTAAGAAATAATACTAGGAGGATTTTTTTTTATATGAAGGGTAACTTCTCTTAATCATGTTTGAAAAATCTGCCAGTGGGTTAAACTTCAAACTTAGATATAATATGTAGCTGCAAAACCTGGAAAGAACTATAGAGGGTATGTAGACCAATACCTTCATTTTATAAATCAAGAAACAGAGGCTCAGAGAGGTTAAGTGATTTTACTGAGGTCATACAGCCAGGGCTCGAATTCAGATTGTTTATTGTTTACTCTGGGTTCTTTCCTTTTCACTAGATATTTCTTATCACTACCAACTAAAACAGATACTCCATAAACACTACCCAGGGCGCTGTAGCAGATTCCCATCCAAAATGACTTGCATTTTAGATACCAGGGTTCAAATAAGAGTTTGCAGAAAGTTTATTCTACTAGCAGTTTGCATTCTGGGGACATCTCTAGAGGTTTAAACATGGCTCTGTCTCTGACATGGCCTAGACTTCAGAGCCTCCATTTTGGCCCCAGTCTGCCACGAAAGTCATCAGCTCAGGGAATTTGCTGTGTCATAGAATGCAAGCGTTGGTTTCTTTCAAAACCTCTGCCAGCATGAAACAGCTCCATGTGGCCCAGGCCACTTTCCCTTATTTCTCTCTTTTGGGTGGCAGTTTGATTCTCATTCTTCTGGCTTGCTGGGCTTAAATGTGAGCTCTTAAGAGGGCAGTTAGTTCATTTTGAATTCTCACAGGCTCTCGTTATCACTTTAGAAGCAAGGAAGGCCTTCAAATAGAGCTTTCAGACCAAATAGGCCTTTGCTTGATCCTTGTCACGCATATATGTATTTTTTAGAATGTTGCAGATCACCTGTTCATGGGACAGCTGCTTGGCCTGACCAGTTTTAAGCATAATGAAATACTAGTGCGAGATTTACTGCCAAAGCCCTAGGTCTCACTCCACTATTTCAGCTGTATACATGTCCACCAATGGAAGCCATTTAGATGCCATATTAATCATGACCTTGGCACACACGAATAGTTGCCTTGCTGTGTGTGGTATCACAAATTATTCTGGTAGCCATTTTCATAGACTCTTCCCCTCTGTTTTCTCCCTCATCTACCCTTACTGGGTATACTCACCGTAACTTCTGACTATCTTAGGAAATAAGTTTCACTTCTCTACTTAAAAAGAAATAGATTGAGAGGAAGAAAAATGAAATGTGGTAAAAAAGACAAGTAAGTTAAAAAGCAAAAGAACACTAGCCGTAGAAAGAGTTAAAAGAGCTAATTCTATCTGGTCCTTACTATTTAATTTTATGACCTTGAAGAAGCAAGTATATCCTCTCCAGGCTTCAGTTTTCTCCATCCATAAAATTAGGCTCTTTGGAGCTTAAACCACTTTCATTCATTCATCAAATGTTTATTGTGTGCCTACTATGTATCAGACCTTATTCTAGGCATTAGGGATATCAATAAATTATCCTCTAATAATCTGATGAAAGCTGTGAAGGAAAATAGAACAATAACCAACACCCAGACATTTCATATGCAATTTTGGGGGGTTCGTGACCTCTTTAGGCTCCATGGCTCCCCAAGGTAAAAATTTCTCGTCTAGATAGTCTTTCAGGCCCCTATTTTACCATGTTAAGGTTTGAAGCTTAGGTTGCATTGTCAAATCTTTGTTTGTAGCTGCTCCTCCCCACCCCACCCCCCAGCTCTCTGTTGAATTTTTACCAGGATTTTTTGCTCGTTTTTGGAGAACACATATTTGGAACTCAGTTAATACTGCAAGTGGCTAGAATAAACGCTAAACAGCAAATCAGTAACTGAGAGGCGAGTCAAGCATGGAGCCAGGGGACGAGAGCAGATAGATGTTATAATGACCAAACCCAGCCTGGTTTTGCAGACACCCATATTTTAGGCTAAGTGTGGTGGTTTGGTGGAGGGAAGAGAGGTTCATGTTAAAGCTAGACAGTGTCAGGTTACAATATCATGGCTCGTAGCAAAGATGGAATTCCTCTGGTGTTTTTACCAACAGGGAAAATCACAGCTAGAGAGCCCAGGGGTTCCTTGAGAAGGAAAGGACAAGTGCATTTCTGGGCCAGTCGGGCCAGTGGGCTGCTTGTGTGGATCTCAACAAGGGGCTTTATGGCAGGCGGTTCTGCTGAGACTTTTAATGAAGGAGTACTTGGGAATCTTAAAGGGTTCCAAATGGACACAGAGAAGTCAGTGTGCAAAGAGCTCACCCTATTTTGGCGTCTTCAGAGCCTCTGTTTTCCTGGCCCTCAGTGCCTTAGGATTCTTCTTACAATGAGCAAGTCCTCAGATTTTCATTTAAGGCAAAAGGGCATTTACTGCCTTTCGTGCTGATCCGATATTTTGCAAACCTTGCTTTCAGGGAGACCTAGATACTCTTATTTAACACACCCAGGGTGAATGGCCAGTGGAGGTCAATGCTGGGAGATGACCCTGGAAATGAAAGGCCCAGATTAGGGTCTGGAGTTGTAGAGAATTTGTGGTAGACTGTGGGAAGATAGGGCGAAGTCTATGAATTTCTACTAAACAAGAAAACAGCAGATCACTGCTGCTGAGGAAAATCCATCTCAATACAAACCGTCCCTTTTTGTTTTCTCAATTTCCTCATCTGTAAAATGGGGCTAACAATAGCACTCTCTACCATAAGGTTTGGGTTAAGATTAAATGAGATTATGCATGTAAAGAGTTTCACATCTAGGCAATGCTCAATAAATGTTAGCTTTTATTATTGTTAGGTTCTCCCCCTGCCTGATAATCTAGAAATGTCATATGAGGCTTTTATCGTAGAATCAGCAGCCATAGGACCAGACTATTCCATGAATGACACATAAAAGACAATCTTTTCTCAAAGCATCTCTTCATGCTCTCCAAAGTCTGCAGTGCCCAGGATTACCCAGCTGGGAACAACTCAGACAGCTGATAGGAAAAGCTTTTTCTCTACTTCGTATGTCTTTACATGAAGATGATCTCCTTCTAGTTTCATTCCCCTTTAATTCCTTGCTTTCAAGTTCTTCTTAAAAATCTATCTAATTTAATCATAATTGTTTTTGCAGATCACTCCCTTTTGACTTTTTGTTCGGGGTGGGGTGGGGGGAGTGATTCATCTAGGAATCGCTTGCCATTTACCTGTTACTTTGGCTTATATCCTGTCTTAAATTTTCAGAGTTTAGGTGATATTCACCAAGGAAAGAGTAAAGAAAAAAAAAATAGAAGGTCAAGAATAGACAACACTTCTTGCTGTCATAAATGATATTTTCTCTTTCCTTTTCACACATATTTAATCTTTGCTTTTTCCTTCTTTCAACTTCACTTTTCTCTGTCTTATAAATCTTTTGTCTCCTCTTATTCCTGAAACAAACAAACAAACAAACTTTGTTTTCTTCCCTTTGATCCACTTAATTTGGCTTCTAGTCCTATCAGACATTTCTTGTAATTCTTGGCTGCAAACTGCAGGGGTGATTATAGGAAGGATCTGATGTGGTCTCTACATTTTCTGGGTAACAGTAGAAAAAAGGGCCATGGCCACCATTTGTACCTCCAAGCTGCCAAGCACATGTGAGACCATTCGAAAGAGAAGGAAACGTTGTTTTGCTTTGTTGTTGTTGTTTATTTATTTATTTATTTTAATTTTCATAGAATTTGGAGCCTTCTACACTACCTTTCTACATTTTTAACTCAGAGCCTACACGTTGCTTCCACTGGGTGACTTTTATTTTTTTTAAAACAAAAAGTTCAGGGAAGTGTCATACAGCCTGAATGGTGGTTCTTGCCATCTCTTCTTTGTAGCCCTTTAAGGAGA
The DNA here is from genome assembly GCF_015220235.1 of Choloepus didactylus. NCBI lineage: Eukaryota > Metazoa > Chordata > Mammalia > Pilosa > Megalonychidae > Choloepus > Choloepus didactylus. Next base: position 36,106,188 of record NC_051312.1, on the reverse strand, counting down.
GGCTGAAGGCAGCATAATTTCAAGAGGCAGTAAAACCTAGCGGTCAAGAGCCATGGGCTTTGAGGTCAGTGGGAGGTAGGTTCACTCCCCTAGGCTGCCCTTATCAGCCTCATGCTCTTGAGCAAGTTATATAGCTGAGTCAGTTTACTTATCTGTAAAATGGGGATATTAAAAGTGCCTACTACATAAGATTGCTGGGAGATGAAAAGAGATGTCCAGTGCTTCAGGTGTGTACATATGCTCAGGTGATATTAGCTGTTATTATTGTTAAGACAGGTCCCTGCTGACCTAGGACCTAGTACAGGGTATAGGCCCAAAATAGTTCTAATAGTTGAATTAAGAGCAGGGAAACAGAAAGGTGGATGCAAAATCACTAAGAGACATGATGTAGGAGATAAATCTAATGTCAAGGGGCCCCCAGGAGTGTCCAGATCTTCCAGAGGTTCTGAGTTAGGCTAAGAACCTGTCTGGAGTTGAACAAATAGTGATAGCATAAGGGGAGCATGTTCAGGGCTTCTGGGCCTGAAGAAATAGCTGGTCATTTAAACTGCAATGACTTACTCTAATGTGGACCTTTCAATAGCCAATCTAGACTCCCGTAAGGGAGTCTGATCCCCAGGGTCAACTCATCCTTAGGGCCCAGATTTTAGGCATAATAGGAAAAAAAAATAACAAGAAAGAAAATAGTTTCACCATTTATTTCGAGGTAGAGTGCGTGCTATTTGTTTATTTTTTTAAATTGAGGGATTTCATTCACCCTTTGAATTTGTGGCAAGGGCAGTGGGCCACTGATAAGAAAAAGAAAGGAGAAAACTTACTTGCTAGAAGTGGGGATTCTGTAAACCAAAATAAAATTGTCTGGAAAATTCTATAACTGATTTAAAGACAGTAAGTAAATTGGCAGTCTATAAAAAATTTAAAAGGGAGAGCTAATTAGATATAGTCCTCTAAACTTTATCCTTTAGATATCTACTTCCTCTGAACTTCAACACCAACTTTAATGAAATAATATTTAAAGAAAAGGGGAAAACAGTTTTTCCCCTAGTGAATTTCTTTATAACTCATTTTCTAAATTTTGAAATATATGTATGCATTGGAGGACAGAAGCTGTCTTTTATAGTAAGCAGTTTAAAAGAAAGAAAAAAAAATTAATTTGCTCAGTGTTATTTATAAAACAAATATATATGAAAATATTTTAGGCTGTAATATAAATAGATGTTTAATTTAGTATTTTTATGTATTTGCAAGCTTTAAAAACCCCTCCAATTCATAGATCTTTCCCTCTCAAAGTTATCCTTTTTGAAGTTTGTTATAAAAAATCTGTTTCAGGTAGTTTTATACAAGAAATTTTTGTATTTAAATTTGAAGTGCTCATGAAAACAGTTGTTTTTGCTTCATTGTTATCAAATTCATGATAATTTAAAAATTCCTCTCTGGAATACAAAAACAAGCTCATTGTTTTTTTTTTTTGAGGATTAGCTATTAGCTTTTGAATTTATTTTTTAATGGTGCTTTAAAAAGGGAAAGAAAAATCTTTTTAAAAGAAGGAAAACTTTAATAATTAAGCTATATAATTTTATTTCATTTTATTGATTTAAAATCATGTTTGTCAATGAGTACCTCTCGGCTAATCTAAAATTGAGAATGAAATTTTGCATTTCACTTTTTGTGTTTGTTTACTTTACAACACTAAAGATAATCTATCCCAGTATAGATCATCATTTAACCAAAGCTCAAATATCTAAGGAGATATTTTATTTATGAATACAAAATATTAACTTTTCATGTGGCATAAAGGAAATATAACTCTCCACAGAGAGATTTGTGATAATTCATTAATATGCTTTTCTGGGGAGATGTGCCACTTCCTTCTACTATTCAGAAATTCATTCCTTAATTTGAACACCAGATCTCTTTTTGATTTAATCTTTTTTTAGCTAGAATTATAGTTTTTAGTCAAAATATTTGTCCAGATACAATTTTAAATAGAGCATTTTTTTTTTTTTTTACTAACATAAATTTTAAAAGTTCATGTTTTAGCACCGGGATAATTTCATCTCTATTTTTCCCTTGTGTATATGCTCAAAGATTATCAAATTTATAGATCTTAATATATAACATCAAAAATAGGCTTGCTTATAATATTTATGTTTATGTAAGTATTATACATGACAGTGAATAGTGACTGCCATTTATTTACTGCTTTGCTTACTGGCAAAAATACTTTGGTATGTTTTCTATTAAATGCAGGAGGACCTTATAATAAATTAAAATAGTAGATACTAACAATTACTAGAGGAGTGATTTTATAGAATTAAATGAAATTTAGAGAAGTTTTCCAGAAATGATTATAATTCAATCATAGAACAAAAAACAGTATAAAAGCTTGAGTTTCAAAATTGCTCCAAATTGAAATTAAACAATTTTTTTTCAAACATTTCACAAATCTTGAATTGTTTCTTGCATTATGATCACCAACCTGTTGCATTTAAATGTATTATGACTGTCATGGAAAAGAGAACATGAGACATGAAGTCATTAAAATGATGAAATTCCTTGCATAATCACTCACCTCCTTCTCACTGACACTTTCCTGAGCAAACTAATACAACCTAGTAGACAATCTCTCCATATATATAGGCCTTTTCCCATTCTTCCTGCAGGCTCTTAATATGGCTTGTAGGGAAAATGTGGCTTACAGACCTTTTTTTTTTTTTTTTTTTTTTAAGGAGGTTTTATGGTGGTAAGGAAGGGAAGATGAGGCTATTAATTTTTTCACTTCAAAGGGGTAAGGATTATATCTTGATGTCATGCACCTTTCTTGGACGCCAAAAGTAGGGGATGCTGTGATCTCGAGAGATCCTCAAGGGATGAGGGAGAAATATTTCATAGCTAGGAAGTGACTTGGAGAGGCGAGGGCAAAGAGAGTAATAAGGAGCTTATTCCAACGTCTTAGCTCAGTGATGTCATCAAAAACCTGACCTGCACACTTTGTGTGCTTACAATACGTGCACATGCTGTTAATTTAATTATGACTCTTTAGTTTGCATATACACACATTCATGCCAACAGACACTCACCAGCCAGGAATTTGCCCCAAATTTCCCCCTAGATGACTGAACTAACCATTTTTATTTGAAGGTACCCTGATGTTAAAACAATCTCATGCTGAGGCTGACCAGTAGACTGGAAGATATGAATTTCTCCAAGTTTCATTTAAAGCTGAAGTGTTGTCTGTCCCACAAATAAGCTAAACATTGATATTACTTTTTACATATGATAGTCTTTTTTCCAAAGCAGTTTACCTTCAAATCTGAATTAAACCTCAGAACCCTGTTTGCCTCCTTAAAAACACTGATAATGGAACTGTGCAGTTATCAGTGTCTGACAATGTTAAATCAAAATACCTCTAAGTAAAAATTTAAAATAATTTTGAAATCTCCAGCCTCGAGTATGAGGAAATCCTAGATAGATAGGAGAGGCACTGTCTAGAATGATTTAGTGACAATATTACGTAAAACAGATTACAGTTCTTAAATTTCAAAATTCTGTGAAGAGAAAAATAACACTGATTTTATTGTATCTTTGTGAACTGCCTTGAGATGCTTAGAAGGAAAGCAATTGATGATATAATTATAACCTTAAATGCTGCTGTAATCATCATTATTTACTGATGATTTTGTTATTAAAAGGTATTATTAAGGAGCAAAAAAGGAAGAAATATATGGCAGCATAATTAGAGAAGAATTAAAATATAAAATGAAAAAGGAAAAGATATGACCATAGGAAATTATATTTAGAGGACTATTTGTGGTAGTTTTAAAACCATAGGATAAGTATCAAACAAAATTCTCTGTACACTTTTCTCTTACAGTGGCACATGGGCATAAACCCAAAAGTTATGCACCAGAAATATTTTTTAATTGGTATGTCCAGCCTATTTAAGACTGTGCTGTGGTTAAATTTACCACTGTATTTAGGTAAATATAAAAATTAGTACTCTCTTAAAAAGATTTCTTTCTTCAAAACTAGGAACAAGATTGTTAGGGGCAAAAGGTCACTGCATCTTGTACACACATAATTGTACTAAGGGCTTTCTGAATCAGAAAAATGGCTGACTTTTTAAATTCTTAATTACTCCATAATGGTACAATCCTTGAAAAAATAGTAATCAGTTCTAACAATCTTGAATAAAAACCCATAACTTTAGGAAAGGCTCTTCCTTCAAGAAAAAAAATGCTGGCAATTTCTGCAAAAACAAACAAAAAGATTTAATCTGTTATGTTAATACATTGGATATACAGATTTGGAGGGAAATTTTGGGGGGAAAATTCCTAGCAAATAAAAACTACATATTCGTTTTAGGAAAAGCATTAAATATAGTGAAAAACACTCTTAAAAGGGTACTAAAATATGGGAAGAGATTAAATCTTAAAAATAGTCTATTGAATTTTTTGCTTAAAATTTTATTAACCAATGTGGTTTTATTTTCTTATTTTTTTTATCATGTTGATATAACAACATCAATCTCAAAGCTCCATTGCTTCTTGTAGGCTGACTATGATTTGGCCTTCTCAGAGCTAGCTGTAGTTAGCTGAATGGTCTCTGTTTTAGAAGAGGCCTCAGGCTCCTCCATTGTGTGCATTAAAATATGTTTTATCCTGTGGAGTACTTTAGTCACTTTTTTTTCTTTTCCCTTTTTCTGTCTGGGTATTTTCTTTTCAGAATTTCATGTGATGCTGCCATGAGGAAATCAAAGTCAGCCTTACCCCTATTCACCAAAAAGTACCCAATCTAAAAAGAAGGGAGTTTTTTCAGTCTCCTTCTTTCTTCTGCTTTTTTTTTTTTTTTTTTTTCCTGCAGAGCAAATACCTTTTACTTGTAGCAAACTAATAGTCCTTATGTCATCAGGGTCTCTTTATTGGGACCACTGTGAAATGTGAAATGCAGCTTTGGGTAGAACAGTCCTGGTGAGATATCAGAATGACACAAAGTGATTTACACCAGGTCATAATCCAACCCTAACCCTAGTGGCACCAAAGCCCCAATATATTCTAGGTTTTCTGTGACAGCAGAGGGGGGCAAAGGACTCGGGTATCCTCGGGGAGATGGGACTCGGAGGCCTTCTCAGCTGAAATCCTGCTGAAGGCTCTCGGGTCTTCAACTGAGACACCTAGAGCAGAGTATGTGTTGAGATGTGTATATCCTTGTATGTAAGCTGCGTCTTTCAACCCAAAGCTGTTTGAAGGGAAGTTTAGTCTAGTTGGATAGTTTTGAGAACAATACTTGACTTCAGAGCAATGGGCTGTTAATCAGTGACTGATGTGTTTTCATTGATATCTGACTAATATCAATTGTTACGTGCTCCCTCTCTCCTGCAGAAGTTGATGTGCTCCTGTTGATTTATTCATTCACTTATTCAGCGGAAGATTCTTGTGGATGGTTAGTCAGATGTTAGGTATAAATGAAGAACTTGTAATGTTGATCGTTAGATTCTGTAGGTTTGTAGATCCTTAGCTATAAGATTAATGCATTTAGAATTAACTTCCATTAATTTCCTATGAAAAACAACAAAATGGTAACCCTTAGCTGGGAGTAGCCAAGCAATGTTTTTACTATTTATGTCCTCATTTTAATAAATGAAAAAAATTCTTGGGAAAGTACTCTCATGGATTGGCAGCTTTCTGTCTCTCCTCTCAGTGCATACACAGAATACACAGACAGAACACACACACACACACACACACACACACACACACCACACACACACAGAGAAATCTATTGCCCTGTTTACATAATCTTCCTTTTTTCAGAGTTTGCAGGTTTGCCTGAAGAAGGAGCCAATTCCCAAGCCATTTTGCATATGTTTATTCAACACAGAATCTTGGAATTTTATAGAGCTGATAGGGACCTTTGAGATCATCCAGCCCGAACTCCCCATTTTACATAAAGAGAAACTGAGGCAGAGCAAGGGGTGCTGCTTTCCCTAAAGTCCACAGATATTAGTGGTTGGTCTGGGGTTAAAACCTTCTAGCCTGAGGACGTCTGTAGAGATGGGGTGCTGAGTTCCTGGGTAGGGTAAAGAAAACCAAGCAGAATAAAGGAAGGTAACGTTTTCTGGCTAGGACGATTTTCTAAGATAGACTTTGTTTTCAAAGACTCCATATTTTTTACCTCTTTCTCTATGCTATCCAGCTGGGTTATCAGTCTAACTCTTTCTCATTTCTTTCAAGCCCCCCAAAGAGGCATATTTTAGTGACCTCTTGTCTAAAGAAGTTTGTAAATCATACAATTCCTGTTCTCTTTAGAGGACAACACGACAGATATTTATGAACACCTGAACTGTGTGAGCACTCTGTGACATATTAGCAACACAAGGATAAATGAGATGACGCCTATGAAAGGACCTGGCACCCACAGTAGATGTTCAATCAATGTTCATTCACTTACTATCTATAAGGACAGATTTAAATGGCACTGATTTAAACAGCAACTAATACAAGGCAAAATGAAATAAGTGCTAACTTGGGGTCAAAACAAAATACTGTGACATCTGAAAGGAAAAGAACACCTAATTCTGATGGGAGGTCAGATCGTGGGTAGCATGTGAGCTTCTCCTTGTAAGACGAGTTGGATTTTGATAGAAAGATAATAAATAAAGGCATGCCTGACTTTGGGGTCTCCACAGTAAAAACTGGGAGTGGTAGATGCATGGTATATTCTGGAAATGTTGGGTAATATATTGTGATTGGAGCACTGGATCATTGGAATGATGAGGAGGAAAAGGAAACTAAAAAGATAGTTGGGGGGAAGACTATAGGGGACACTGATTGCTGAGCAAAGGACTTTTTACTAAATTCTGAAGGAAGGCATTGGAGAGCCACTGAAGGCTGTAGTCTAGAGAAGTTGATCCCTGGTAATCATATTGGAGAGTGGTTTAGAAGAGCAAGAAAATGGAAACAGGGAGCTTGAAGGTGGCTCAAATTAGTTCTGGCCATTAGGAAAGACCTCTTGTTTTTGTGTTGTTGTTTGTTTGTTTGTTGTTTGCTTTTTTATATTGTTCCGAGGGATGCCAAGACATTTCGACGCTGCTCGCTAGAAACTCAATTAGGGTGACACTATTCATGTGGCCACTGAGCTGGAGGTCCGAGGAGCCATGTTGACCTTAGTTAGGCTCCTCTGTAGAACTCAGGGTACCTGGTTCTGGGCAGTGCTTCCAAGGAGCAGCCACATGTTTGGACATCCTGCTGCTGGGTGTGTTATGAAGCATCCCTCCCTGGGCTCAGAAGGCTAATGGCTCAGGTGAGAGAATCATCTCGGAATATCCAATGTCTTCATCCAGAGTTATCGTCTTGCTTCTGGTCTCCTGGGCCATGTATGTGCCTTCTGAACTGCTTCCCCAGAAAGGTAGTATCTCCTGCCCTCAGGGTGAAGAAGATTCAGCTTCCTCCAGGAGAGCAATCCCTTTTGATCAGCTATCTGAACCTGTCTGATACCTATGTACCATCTTGTATTAGGTGTATTAGATGTAGCCCTCTCTGATAAAATCTTGTTTTTGGGCCTCTGTTTACTAGCGAATCAGGTTCTTGAGCTGGGGTCTTTTTTCCCTGCCAAACTTGATTTCAGGGAAATTGATTCATTCCTCTTATGTCCCCATTTCTGCTCATGCCATTCCAAGCAAATAGGAAAGTGTCTCTTGGTGGGCCTGGGGAGAAGTGGGGGCAGCCTCTTCTTTTACTTCCTGCCTTCCTGCAGCTCTCTTGCCTTCTCACTATGTTTTTTTGTACTCCTCCTGCCATTGTCACCTCTGCTCCTGGGTACGTCATTGTCCTTAAGCCCTGTTTCTCTAGTAAAAACTTTCTTTTAAAGCTGCCTTCCCTGTATTATGCTTTCTATGTGAGAGTAGGATGTGACAAACCAGGCAAGGATCCCTTCTGTGGGTGCAGACAAGGCTCAGCCAGATGTCAGGATGACGTCAGGATCACCAGGCAAGTAGGGCTTGTGTGCGTCTTTTGAGGTGGGACTGTGATACCACATTTACCCAGTGGCGTAGGGATCATAGAGAAGCACATGTACTTCAGGGGACAGACCCTAACCTGGATATGTAAAAGCCTGGGTTTTATTGCCAACTCTACCATTTGCATCACTTTGGGAAGTACCGTGGTTGAGGAATTAAATGGAATGTTTTTTCCTAGTAAATAACAAATAAGATTATCTTATTCCGTTTTTGTACCCATCCATTCACTGATCTTTATATCTGGATATCTGGATATAAAGGTCTCTGGAATGACAGTCACCTAATGCTAATGATTATTTCTGGATGGTGGGCCTTGGTGTGATTTTTATTTTTACTTTCTTTTTTATGCTTTTATGCAGTGCTTTACTTCTTAATAGGAAATCAGAATACCTGGAGTGGAATGAAGGTCAGTTCAGATCACAATAGTCACGTCCCCCTTAGCACTTAATCTCTTTGGACTTTTTTACCATGTAAAAGAAGAGGAGATTGTAAAAGTCTAATCAAGTTCCTCAAATCTGTGATTTTTTTAATTTAAAAAAAAATCACTCTATTGTTTCTGACTTTAAGGATAGTTTACGTTTTTAAAATATTTTATGATTTTAAAGATTTTCTAGGTACATACTGTATAAATAGATTGATGAATATATGTATAGATGGATGGATAGATGGAGATAGACACTCAAGAATGTTATTCTTATATAAAATAGGATCACACTCTATCTGCTATTTTTAAACTAAAGTATTGCATTTAATTTTACGTAAATTGAAAGAAGAAAAAGGAATTGAAAGAATTACCAAACTTCAAATTAGTATTTATTTATCATAGGAGATATTGTTTCCTAAGATATCCCTCCTAATGTTAAGAAGAAATTATAAATACTTTGAGGTAGTAATTATTTTTTACCTTAAATGATTATTTTAAATGATTCAATTTTAGACTGAATTGATTTATTCTCTGCTTTGCAAGTTGAGGACTTAGCACTCTTTACCTCCTCTCACCTCCTTCTCCCTCATTCTCATTTTTATTATCTCACATTATTTTGTTATTGATATTTAGTTATATTAATGGTAGTAGTATGTTATCAAATTTTGTATCATTTCTATTCTTTTATATAACCATAATTCATGACTACTGTCTAGTATTCATTCTTTTTGCCACATTTTTTAAACTATAGCTCCTCCATTCTTGAGTTCTTATTTGGATTTCCTGTTTAATTGGCTGATTTCATTGGAAACATTTTTATTCTTCTAAACCAGCCCATTGGTACTGTTTCATTGTTTTTCAAAACTATATATTTGCCTTTATATCTGAATGAGTCACACTTTGTTTCTGAAGAACTGAGTAGTTATGGCTCCATTGTCTTTCTGTCATTGACTATTGTTGTGGAAAAGGCTAATGTCAGTGAGATTATTTCCTAACTTAGATGATTTATTTCTTCTAACTGGGTGTCTAAAAATTTTTTATCCCTATTAATGTGAGTTGTGAGCTTTATATTCAATAATTCTGAACCCAGGATATATTTTCAATAGATTCATTTGTATCTGGCTTAATATCACTGGCCATAAGACCTAAGCAAGTTACTTACTGTCTTTATGCCTCTGTTTCTTTATCTGCAAAATGTAAATAATCGTAACATCTACTTCATAGAAATGTTGGGATGATTTGAATTAATATATGTAAAGTGAGTAGAACAGTATCTGAAACATAATTAGCACTAATTATTTTTGCTATTTTCTTAGGTAAATTCTCTTATGTTGTATCTTTTAATACTTCTTTCTGTTTTATTTGTTATTTTATGCTTTAAAGATACCAATCATTATGATTGTTGATCATTTTTATCCTCCATGTCTATTAGCTTATCCCTGATTTGCTTTAGTTTATTTGTCTTTTTCCATGCATACACTTTGATTACTTTAATCCTTTATTCTATAATTGTAGTTTATTTTCAGCTATATCTATTATGTTCCTTGGTGTTTTCATTTATTTATTAATTTTTTAAATGATATTGTTTTGGTATTCACCTGTTTTCTTAGATCTGCTATTTCTGTTTTCATCCTGTTCTGTTGTTTTATCATCTTATGAACTCATGTTCATATTAGGTTATATTTTAGTTAAATGTACATGTGGAGAATCGCCTTCTGTTTCTCAAGTTATATTTTCTAGGCTGGTTATTTTTGTATCTTTTGCATGTTCATGTGTGTGTCTCTTGTGTATACTTGCATTGGTGCCATTCTGTTTCTTTTTTTATTCATATTTTCTTTATTGTAGAATATAACATATATACAAAGAAGCGATAACTTTCCAAGTGCAATTTGAGAAGTAGAGAGGAAATTTCAAAGAATGTTAAAGGTTACAGTTCCACAGTTTCAGTTATTTCCTTATTGGGAAATATAACATATATGTAAAAAGGTAATATCTTTCAAAATATGATCTAACAAGTAGTTATATAGGAAATTTCTAAAAATGTTATGAGTTACAGTACTATAGTTTCAGTTATTTCCTTATTGTGAAATATATCATATATACAAAAAGGTGATATCTTTCAAGTTACAATTTAACAAGTAGCCTTAGAACAAATTTCAAAGGATGCTATGGGTTACAGTTCCATCATTTCAATTCTTTCCTTCTAGCTATTAGAATAGCAGCTAAGAAAAAGAAAATTATATAAAGATTCGGTAGTCATAATCCTTTGTTAGAGTCTATTTTGTCTGTTGCTACTCCTCCCTCTAGTTTAATCACTTTCCCGATCTTCGGGGATGTCTAGGCAGTGAGCACCCTAACGTTTTTATGTTGAAAAGGGGTACCAACTTCATGGGAAAAGGGGATACATCTGGCTGATGTTCTTCAAGAGGCTATTGCCTCTGGGTTTTGGGACTTAGCTGGCATAGGAGTTCTCTGAAGGATTTCAGTTTCTGAAGAATAAATTTGGTGAGTGAAACTTTTACAGTCTCAGATAGGGATCTGGGTATTCTCTAAGGTTTTCAGGACTACTGTTAATTTGGGCTTATCATACTGTGGTCATTTGGCATATCTAGCTGAAGCTTGCATAGGAGTAACCTCCAGGACAGCCTCTTGACTGTATATGAATCTCTTAGCCACTGACCCCTCACTTTGTTGCCTGTCTTTGCCCTCTTTTGGTCAAAAATTCATTCTTAATCCCTCGATGCCAGGGTCAGACTCATTCCCGGAATCCATGTCCCATGTTGCCAGGGAGACTCATTCATCTGGGATGTCCTGTCCCACGTCGGGAGGAGGATGATGAATTTATTTGCAGAGTTGGGCTTAGAGAGAGAAAGTCCACATTTGAGCAACAAAAGAGGTTCTCTGGAGGTGACTCCTAGGCATAAATATAGGTGGGCTTGCAACTTGGCAGGTGAAATCACTGCCCTCCCCTCTACATGGGATCTGACACCCAGGGGAGTGAATCTCCCTGGCAACGTGGAATATGACTCCTGGGGAGGAATGCAGAACTGGCATCGTGGGATGGAGAACATCTTCTTCACCAAAAGGGGGGTGTGAAAGGAAATGAAGTAAGCTTCAGTGGCTGAGAGATTGCAAAAGGAGCCGAGAGGTCACTCTGGTGGGCACTCTTATGCACAATATAGACAAGGCTTTTTTTTTTTAAAATGCATTTTATTGAGATATATTCACATACCATGCAGTCATACAAAACAAATTGTACATTCGATTGTTTACAGTACCATTACATAGTTGTAATTCATCACCAAAATAAATCCCTGATGCCTTCATTACCACATACACAAAAATGACAAGAATAATAATTAAAGTGAAAAAGAGCAGTTAAAGTAGGAAAGAACATTGGGTGCCTTTGTTTGTTTTTTTCCTTCCCCCATTCTTCTACTCATCCATCCATAAACTAGACAAAGGGGAGTGTGGTCCATATGGCTTTCCCAATCACATTGTCACCCCTTATAAGCTACATTTTTATACAATTGTCTTCAAGTTTCATGGGTTCTGGGTTGTAGTTTGATAGTTTCAGGTATCTACCACCAGCTACCCCAATTCATTAGAACCTAAAAAGGGTTGTCTATATTGTGCATAAGAGTGCACACCAGAGTGACCTCTTGTCTCCTTTTGGAATCTCTCTGCCACTGAAGCTTATTTCATTTCCTTTCACTTCCCTCTTTTGGTCAAGAAGATGTTCTCCATCCCACGATGCTGGGTCTACATTCCTCCCCAGGAGTCATATTCCACGTTGCCAGGGAGATTCACTCCCCTGGGTGAATAGACAACCCTTTTTAGGTTTTAATGAATTGGAGTAGCTAGCAGTAAATACCTGAAACTATCAAACTACAACCCAGAACCCATAAATCTTGAAGACGATTGTATAAAAATGTAGCTTATGAGGGGTGACAATGTGATTGGGAAAGCCACATGGACCACACTCCCCTTTGTCCAGTGTATGGATAGATGAGTAGAAAAACGGGGGGAAACAAAAGGCACCCAGTGTTCTTTTTTACTTTAATTGTTCTTTTTCACTTTCACTTTTACTCTTATTATTTTTTTGTGTGTGGTAATGAAAATATTCAAAAATTAATTTTGGGGGTGAATGCACAACTATATAATGGTACTGTGAACAATTGAATGTACACTTTGTATGACTGCATGGTATGTGAATATATCTCAATAAAAATGAATGTAAAAAACAAACAACAACAAAAAAGTAAAAGTGAGGTTTGTATAATCAAATTGATCTTTAAGATTTAAATGTCCCTTTATGCTCTATAGTAACAAAAACACAGAGTACTAACTGTATTTGTGCATTGAAATGGAAATAAAACTTTAAGTGAATAAAACTGACCTTAAAAATTAAAAGAAAAAAAAATAGTGGGCTTAGCCTCTCCTTTACAACCGTAAGTTTCACAAGAGTAACCCTCAAGATCGAGGGCGTGACTTATAAAATAGGGAATTCCTAAATTCATATAGCATATTTTCTGTCCACGATAATCCATCCATATCTCACATTATCATCACTTAGTTGTACAATCCTCATCATTCTCCTTAACAATTCTCATGACCCCAAACACCTCGTAGCTCTTTTCAGCCCTTAATTATTTGCTCCTAGTATTTGTGTGTTACTAGTATGTTATTCCTATTTATTATAGTCCCTGGTATACAATAGGTAAATTTTTCCCATTTACTGTTTTGTTGTCAACTCTCTGTACTAGAGTCATACCTTAAAAGTATATCATGCAAGCATCTATCTATATTCTGTTTCTTCTTATCTGATCATGCTTTGGCAGTTCTTCCCATATTATATTTTCTGTCTATTTACTCTTACAGTATTAGCGATCTCTGGACCCCCCTCTCACAGAATCATTTGTTTTTCCCTAGAGTCCACCGTTTCTATAGCCTGAGAGCAGGGGGACAGGGAGGACTCATCTAAGGCAGTCTTTGTTAGATAGCTTGGGCTTTGCTCTCTCTTCTGAGATTTTGTTAGTTGTCCTGCACCAGGGTTCATGCCACCGGCTTGGGGGAGTGGGGGTGGGGGTACATCTCCTGGTGATGGGTAGGTAACCTCCAGCTTCAGGTCCATGCCCAACCAATACACAGCCATGGGGTCTCCACTTCAGTTAGAGAGAATTGCCTCCTTGTCCACTTCCACACTTTCCTGGAAGCAGCTGTCTGTACTATGTCCCTGTCAGAAGAGGGAAAAGGTAAGGATAGTCTTTCAGTTTGCTTCTCACGAAGTTTGGAATTTTACATAAGAATTCTCGGGATTGGCTTGGTTTACGAGAAGAGTTTCTGAGGTGTTGGAATGACACCCAATTCCACTCCAGAATCTGTTTCTTTTCTCAGGAGCCACTTTTTGAACCCCTAGTATTGGCTGTACCCCTTTTCTTTTTAGTTACTGCTAGTGAACTTTTTGGTTATTTTATTAGGCATTTAAAATAGGGGAAAGGGTTTCTGTAAAGCAATTCTGTTCTTTCATTTTTACCCAGGAAAAGTCATTTCCATTTTGATCTGGACCTCATTCACCTCCATCTGTCTTGTTTCAGTCTCTCAGGAATATTGAGGAGCTGACAGTACAGTTAAAAAAGACTTCTATGGAATTGTATTTAGTTACAAAAGTAATACATGTTCATTGTAACATGTCAAACAAGATGAGGATGTATAAATACAAAATTCATATTTTGCCCCCAACCAGTGCCCGTTTCTGTTTCTGTGTGATAACAGCTTGGGAGATAACGCCTTTAAAAAATAAGAAGCTTTTAGAGTGAAGGTAAGGTGTGAATACAGTTTATCAGTATACCCGCACACATTGGTCCTCTTGTGCGATTTGGTGGGATGTTCCCACGTGTGGTGTTGGGAGAGGATAACTTTTCTTGAGGAAGAAACATGTTAGCTCCAGGAAAGTGGGGATTTTTGGCTTTTTTTTTTTTTTTAACCTGCTGAATCCCCAGTGCCAGCAACAGCACCTGGCACATAACATCACACAATACATTTTTGTTGAATTGATGAGTGAATGAATAATGGGCCTCAGGTATTTTTGTCTTGAAAGGTGATAGGTGAGGACTGGGGAAATATAAATAACTCCAGCCTGTTTGAGTTAATGTATGCAATATGGCTGTATCATCTTGGCGGTTGTAATCCTGGGTGTCTGTACCAAGATGGAAAGAAGCAGAGAAACATGCATCGAGCTAGAAGTTTGACTCTGGATCTGGGTTTTCCCTTGTCAAGCAGAAGGGATCATTTCCAGAAGGGCCGGGATTACAGGTGTGCAACCCTGGATAGGTGGTTTGGTTTCAAAGACAAGATTTTCTTCATCAGAGTCTCCAGGAAGCTGTTTTGCAAACACAGTGAAGGTGGGTGTAAGATTTTGGATGGCTTTGTGTCCACCCAGCTCCACTAATGGAATAGCCCCATGCATCAAGGCGGGCAAAATACTAGTTTAGTTAATTCAAGGCAGTGCAGCTGCAGTTGATTCCACTTAATATATTCTCCTGTGGATATTTTTTTTTTCAAATTTCTTGATCCTAGAAGGACAGTAAGATCTGAAGTATAGTTTCTCTGTTAATCATATTTCCTATTTCCTCTGCAGGGATGAGCACACATCAGTAATGAAGTAAGCAAGTCTTAGTTTAGTGAACTTTGAAATCTTTTTGAATGAAAGGTGCTATACAAATGTGCTTTTATTTTTATTAACCTTATTTTTCAAAGAAAAAAATCTTTAGGTTGTGATTTTATTTCTATTGTGCAGTTTCCAAGTATCTTGCCCTATTAGGGTGCAGTGTCTTTTGTTCTCTTTTAAAAAACGTAAAGGAATTATGTTAATTTGGAAAAAGATTTCATTCCAAGTAGAGGAGCAGATGCAGAAGGAGAAACGTATTTGTTGTTACTCCGAAGGCACACATTCGTTGGCCAGCTTGAAGGAAGATATTGTGAGTGATTGGTTACAGAAACAAATTTGTGATAATTATTATTTATACTTTGACATTCCATGGCTTACTTTTTATAAAAAAACTTATTTTTTGTATCTTATTTGTAATAAAAAAGTTCCTGCAAAGAATCAGATCAATATTTGTCCACATTTATACATAGCTCATTGGCAAAGTTATAGAAGAATTTAGTCCAAATTTGCTTCTTAAAATGTAGACACAATCTACCATTTGTCAATACAGAGTAATACGTATAATAATTTAGTACTAACCTGGTTATATTGTGGCCAACATTTAAAAATTGTGGTGCTGTATGAGGATTATTTGAAATAAATGAAATAACATGGAGCTTTTGTGTTTAAAAACCATTATTATGTAACACAGGCTTATTTTGAATTGTAATATTGCAATTACATGTTTCATTCTCCTTTTAAATGCCAAGATATATCTTACTTTATATTATACCGTGTACTTGAAAAAATAAAAATATTTTCTTTTTCAATGAACAAATAATCTCTTATTTTATTTTTTTCAAATTACTGAGAGTTTTTATCACATATTGATAGATACTTATTTTGGCTTCGACTGGTTGAATTTTATGATGCTCAAAGTTTTCTGAACAAATAATCTTCAGTTAAACTAGATATCCATTTTTCTGTAAAGGAGGACAGTGTTAAAATAGCATTAAAGGGTTTCTATGGGGAAAAGTCCATTTCCTTTAGAGAGTTATTATTGTTAGAATTTTATTATTTATTCAGTGTACAGCTGCTGAAGATTGTGTACTTTAGTTTGTTTTTGTGACTTCTAACATGTTTTTATTCTTTAAGGGACAGAGAAGTAATTTGAAGGCAGCTACTGTTATTAAAAAAAAAATGCTGTCAAAAAGTTGAAACACAAAATGGGAAAACAATAGTTAAAGCTAAGGTTTCCATTGCTAACCATCACCCATACCAAATACAGGATTCTGCTAATGAGTTAGTTGAATGTTGTGATTCCACAAGCCCCCCTGGATCTGAGATGTGGGTCAGCTCACACTGCAATAAGAATCTCAACTTTCTATTTTGAATGTAGTTATGAGATCTTTCTATACCTGCTAAATGTGTTTTGAAACTGCTTGAAGTTGAGAACTTTCTCAGCAACATCTTAGTTCCAATGCAGTCTACAATGACACGATTTTGTATTTCCTGTTGCAGAACAACTGCCCTTCTGTAGTCATAGCAGGTTGTTAATTGTGTGTGTGCTAAAGCAGAATGAAAATTTAGTCTCCCTAGAGTTAGGTCTTCTTTCTAGGGGTAATCTCAGCCAAGAGGAGATCCCGGGATTTGCTGTTGGGCGTTGCTGTGCATGGCAGATTCCCAAGGTAAGCAAGAGTACTACTGGGCCAGGTTTTCTGTGGTTAGAATGGACAGGATGTCTAGTTACAGGAAAGCAGGTCTAAGGTTAGGGATAATTATCTGGGATTTCTGGTGACCAGAAGGACAAATAGCACTTTGAGCACTGGCCTGGAAATCCCTGCCCCTTCTCATCCCATCCTTGGAATGAAAGTGGATTTTTCTGGGAGTAGTGGAACGAGCTTGGATCCAGAAATCAGCCAAGTTACTATGTCATCTCGGGCGGCTTGCTAGACCTCTTCATCTTAGTTTTTCTTTCATAAAGTATGAACAATAATAATTACCTATCCATGTGTTTTAGTTTCCTTTAGCTGCTAAGACAAATACCATAAATGAGTTGATTTAAACACTGGTGATTTATTGGCTCACGGTTTCAGAAGTAGAAGGCTTACTTCCTCCCAGGGTCAGTATCTTCTGGCCGGCTAGCAATCTTTGGGGTTCCTTGGCTTCTCTGTAACATGGCAATGCACAGGGTGTTATCTTTTCTTTTCTTTTCTGGTCCTATTGACTTCCAGCTTCTGGCTGCTTCCATGGCTTCTCTTCCTTGTCTAATTTCCTTTGCTTTTGAGGACTTGAACCGTATTGGATTAATGCCCACCCTCATTCAGTTTGGATGCATTGTAACTACTAACATCTTCAAAGGTCCTATTTGCAAACGGGTTTACACCCACAGGACCAGGGGATGTGTTCTGAACATACCTTTTGTTTGGGGCATGATTCAATCCCCAATGCCGATCACAACATTTGCTCTGAAATCTAATGAAATAGAGTATACTGGAAGATATAAAGCACTATACAAATATAACGTATTTGTTATCTTACATAATAAATACAGACTTTTCTAGAGAAATTGAGTGCCACAGTCCCTTGCATTCTGAAGTATATAATGTGGACATATGTTTCTTTGGAGACTATGTGTGCTTGAAAATACAGCAATGAAATTAGAGAGTCTTAATGAGTTGCCTTTGGGACTTTGAATGCAGTCGATATAGAGGAGAAGATGCCCAGAACATCTAAATGAGGATGACTGGTAACACTGAGCAAAGAATTCTACTACCATACTATCATGGCTGGACAGAAGTGGGAAGGATGCCAGAAGGTTTTTTCATCCAAACCTCTGCCACTGGTCAGGTCAATTTCTGAAACATTCATGGTAGAAGGACCTATTCTATTTTATAATATCTCCAGGAAGGAAACTCTCACAGTCTCTATTTAATCAATTTAATCTATTCAGTGAAGAAATTCTTCCTAATGTCTGACTGTAGCCATGAAAGGCACAATTCAGGCATGTTTTTGCAGACGAGTGCTTTGAAGACTCAGAGGACAACTCAGCTGAATCTGATTTGTAGTATGTCACTCCCAAAGCACCTCAACTGAGATATTCTCTGGGGGTATATGGATGGCCAAGGCAGCCATTTTGTGGAAGTAAAGGCATGATTACTGGTCATTATAGCCATGGAATTCAGGAGGACATTTTTTTTAAGTAAATGATAATCCTACCTCCTGTCAGTATGGTTCTTTAGGATTTATAAGACATTTTCCCAAGCATTAGTGCATTCGGCCCTCATGACAAACTGAATTGTCACTGTCTTCAATTTAGATAAAAAGAGCCTGATGCTTGAAGAGTTGAAAACATCACTGTGTTCACCCAGCAACAAAGGATAAGGAGACAGGACTTAAACTTGGAACTTTTGCCTCCTAGTGCATTCTACATAGAGCACTAAAGCAGGGGTCTCTAGAGAAGATTCCTGTGCTCCCAGTGATTCCTCAACCAGGTTAGGGTAGCCAGTGCTCTATGCAAAAAGGAGAGGAAGCCAAACTGGGATCCTTGGAGCCTTCTAATATGAGACCAAGCAGTTAATACTCATTCTTGCCCATGCGTCTTCTAGGGAATCATATTTACCCACATAACAATAGTGTGACTGAAAACTTACATCCCTTTCATATTGGAAGTCAGTATGAGTAGTGCTGTGTGACCTGGAACAAGTTATTTAGCTTCTCTAGGCCTCGTTTTCTTTATCTGTAAAATGGTCATTGCACTAATATCCCTACTTCAGATGATTATTGTGGAGGTTAAATGCATTGATATGTGTGAAGTGCTTAGCTCAGATAAGGCTGAGTATGTTCAATGCACAGTATAGTACTTATTAATCTTTGCTATTATTGTGTTGAGACATTTCACTGCATTATAGAAAGTCCTAGGTATGACATCATATCCTATATTGTCTGGCTCCCTTTTGTGAATTTCTGGCTATGACAGTACAGGAGGGCATAAAAGAGAGAAAAAGGAATGATGGGTGTGCTGGCGTGGGTGACTCTGTGTGTGTGTGTGTGTGTGTGTGTGTGTGTGTGTGTGTGTGTGTTTGCACTGTGAAGCATCACCTGGAATGAAAGACCTGAGAATCACGAAGGAAACCACAAGAGTCTCTAAAAAGATAAATGCCAGAGATCATTCAATAAAGCTCGTTCACTTTATTCATATGAAAAACTCTGGTTCAGAGCCCATGTGTTTTCACTTGGGCCTAATTATTTATTTATTATTTATTCAACAAGCACGTATTACTTAATATATGCCTGGCACTGGTCTAAGTGCCTTATAAATAACAGCTCATTTAATCCTCAATAAGCCCATATAACAGAGGTACTGTTACCATATCCACTTCATAGATGAGAAAACGAAGGCACAATAACAAAACACACATATCCAAAATAATATTAAAATGTTGAATAATAGTAGTATCTTGTCTATTTGTGTAGTACTACATACTTTCTCAATGACCTTCACCTGCATTTCTTTTATAAATAATTCTAAAAGTTTGATAGACTAATTTCCCAGCCCACTTCTGATTACAAGTTGTGGGCAAAACATTTGCTAGTGATAGGATGGGAGAGCTTGATTTTGAGATAGTAGATAGAAAGGCTATAAAATGTGGTTATGAGAACTCAGAGAGCACAGCAGTCTGAGACTATCTAATGTGGTAGGAACAAACTCTACACATTTCAGTACATCCTGAGTGCACAGCTCTGACTGGGCAGTAACTGAGGTTCATGCTGATAACTTAGCTATCAGGAAGATGAAGTGCTGTTCGCTTTAAGATGAGAGAAAGCATGCAGTTTTTAAAAAGTAAAAATAACATTTTCTTAATTAAAAAAGGAATACATTTTCTTTGGATAAAAAGTAGAAGATATAGTTACTAAAAAAAAAAAAAAAAATACCCATGATCCTACTACTCAGAGATAGCATCTTGGAGGTATGTGTGTGTGTATTTTTTCTACATAAAAAAGGCTTATATGTGCATTTTTCACTTAACATATTGAGAACAGTTTCTCATGTAATATATATTCCCCATGACATAATTTTAAATGGCTTGATAGTAATATGTCTGTGTTAAGATTTATTTAACTAACCCATCCTTCTTGTAAAGTTTTCAACAGTTTTTGTTTTTTTTAGCTATTATGGGCAATGCAGCAATGAAAATCTTTGTAGCTAAATCTTTGTGAATATACCTAATTATTTCTTAGGATAAATTGTTGTCAAATTGTTTTTCAGAAAAGTTGTTCCAAATAATGAAGCACTTCAGAAAGCCTGATATCAAAAGCCATTAAGATGAGAGTTGAAGCAAGAAGGCTTGGGGAGTGGGGGTGCTGCATAAATGGGTCTACTTCAGTGAACTAGAAAAGTCCCTTTATGAAGAATATCTAATTTCTAATGAAGCCAGATAGTCTTGCTATAGAAGGTCTTGCTGTTTCTCTAAGGCCTCAAAGAGCAGGTTTTGTGTATTATTCCCTGTCTCTGCTTGTTCCAAATTCAGCAGGTAGATGGCTATGACAGTAGTGGATTGTAGTTAAAAACCTGGATCGATGTTCTCTCTCTGCTCCATGCTTGTGATACTGGGAAAATCTTATCACTTCTCTGAGTCTCAGTCTTCTCATCAGTAAAATGGGAATAGAAGGATCTCCTTTTACTGCCTCATAGGGTTCCTCTGATGTTTAGAATCTCAAACTTGAGACAGCGTATGTGCAACACCTTTTTACAACAGTGAAAGCTTTTACACATGAAAGCTGTGATGATAATGATTCAGTATGTATTTAATCTCCTGCAGACCCTGCACTCCTGGTAAAGAAAGGAGACCCCCAACTTGGCAAGGAAACCTGGGTTCTAATCTCAGCTCTGCCACTAACCAGTCCTGGCAGCTTAAGCAAGTCACTTTCCCTCTCTGGAAGTAGTTCCCTGGTTAGCAACTCTGAGATACTCAGAGGAAGAATAATTAGTCCCATGAAGAAAAAAAGATCCAAAGAGGTTAAATTCCTTACCTATGTTTGCATAGTTTTGATCCTGATTGCAGGGCTGGTGGCAGAGGATAAAATGAGGGTCACGTTTCCTAATTGTTACTGGAAACAAATTTGAGATATGGTTTTCTCGCCCCATTTTTCCTACAGGATCCGTTTCTCAATTAATTTTTTCCTTTTCGCCACTTGACTTGTTCCATTATTTTTGGTTAGGTTGATTCCAATATAAAGGGATTTTTAAAAATATTTGGTGTCACAGAGATCCAGAATAAAACTGAATACCTTACTACAACATGAGATCTTTGAAGCTGGAGATATCTTATGCGTCTGCATATTCCCAGCGTCAGACATAATGTTTGGCACTTAATTTGCTGACTAATGATCATTGTCAATAAGGCAGAGTGGTGAGCAGACAGGGATCCAGCCGGTGAGTGGCAGGTATCTGACTTCTAGTCAGTTCGTGGTTTTGTACAACTGGCTCAGGAGGAGTGTTAGGAAGTACTTAGAAGGTAACAGTGTTCTTAAGAGGAAGCCTAGTGACTTGGGCTTTTCTTTTGTTTTGTTTTGTTTTTATTGAGATTGTTCACATACCATACAATTATCCCAAAATCCAAAGTGTACAATCAGTTGCCCATGGTACATCATATAGCTGTGCATCCATCACCACAATTTTTTTCAATTTTTAGAACATTTCCATTACTCCAGAAAAGCAATAAAGACAAAAAAAAAAAAAAAAAAAAAAAAAGGAAACTCAAATCCTCCCATACCCCTAACCATCCCCATCCATTATTGATTCATAGTTTTGGTATAGTTCATTTGTTACTGTTGATGAAAGAATGTTAAAATACTAACTGTAGTATATAGTTTGCAAAAGGTATATATATTTTTTCCTATATGCCCCTATATTATTAACTTCTGGTTATAGTGTCACACATTTGTTCTAGTTCATGAGAGAGATTTCTAATATTTGTACAGTTAATCATGGGCATTATCCACCAGAAGATTCACTATTTTATACATTCCCATCTTTTAACCTCCAACTTTCCTTCTGGTGACATACGTGACTCTGAGCTTACCCTTTCCACCACCTTCACACACCATTCAGCACTATTAGTTATTCTCACAACGTGCTACCATCACTCCTGTCCATTTCCAAATGTTTAAGTTCACCCTAGTTGAATATTCTGCTCATAATAAGCAATCGCTCCCCATTCTTTAGCCTCGTTTTATATCCTTGGTAACTTACATTTCATGTCCATGAGTTTACCTATTATAATTAGTTCATATCAGTGAGACCCTGCAATATTTGTCCTTATGTGTCTGTCTTATTTCACTCAATATAGTGCCCTCAAGATTTCTTCATCAAACCATTTTTTAAGACGGTTTTGTTCACACATCATACATTCCGTCCTAAGTAAACAATAGTTGCTTCCCTGTATGGTCACATATTTTATGTATGCAGCACCATCGCCCCTATCTATATAAGGACATCTCCATTTCTTCCACAAAGAAGGAGGAAGAGTTAAAGAAGGTAGAGGGACAAAAGAAAAAGAAAAAAGAAAGAGAAAAAAAAATGACAGCTAGAAAGCAACAAAAGGAAAGATAGCATTACAAAAGAAAAGAAAGCATTAAACTAAGGTAGAATAAAGAGCCAGACAGCATCACCAATGCCAGGAGTCCCATATCCTTCCCCTATGTTCCCCCCACCCCATATGTCTTTAGCTTTGGTATATTGCGGAAGCATAATACAATGTTTCTGTTAATTATAGTCTCTAGTTTGCATTGATTGTGTTTTCCTTCCAATCCCACCCTATTTTTAACATCTTGCAATGTTGACATTCATTTGTTCTACCTCATCTAAAAACATATTTGTACCTTTTATTACAATTGTTTAGCACCCTAGGTTTCCCTGAATTATACAGTCCCAGTCTTTATCTTTCCTCTTTCCTTCTGGTGTCCCACAGGGTCCTAACCTTCGTCTTTGAACCATGCTCACAGTCGTCTTTGTTCAGTGTGCTTACGTTGCTATGCTACTATCTCCCAAAATTGTTTTCCAAACCTCTCACTCCTGTCTTTTCCTTTCTGTCTGCAGTGCTTCCTTTAGTGTTTCCTGTAGAGCAGGTATTTGTTCACAAACTCTGTCATTATCTATTTGTCAGAGAATATTTTAAGCTCTCCCTCATATTTGAAGGACAGTTTTGCCGGATACAGGATTCTTGGTTGGCGGTTTTTCTCTTTCAGTATCTGAAATACATCACCCCACTTCCTTCTTGCCTCCATGGTTTCTATTGAGAAATCCGCACATAGTCTTATCAAGCTTCCTGTGTATGTGATGGATCATTTTTCTCTTGTTGCTTTCAGGATTCTCTCTTTATCTTTGACATTTAATAATCTGATTATTAGGTGTCTTGGCATAGGCCTATTCAGATCTATTCTGCTTGGGGTACACTGTGCTTCTTGGATCCGTAATTTTATGTCTTTCATAAGAGATGGGAAATTTTCATTGATTATTTCCTCTATTATTGCTTCTGTCCCTTTTCCCTTCTCTTCTCCTTCTGGGACACCCATGACACATACATTTGGCATTTTGTGTTGTGATTCAGTTCCTGGAGATGTTGCTCATATTTTTCCATTCTTTTCTCTATCTGTTCTTTTGTGTGTAAGCTTTTAGGTGCCTTGTTCTCCAGTTCCTGAATGTTTTCTTCTGCCTCTTGAGATCTGCTGTTGTATGTTTCCATTGTGTATTCATCTCTTGTGTTGTACCTTTCATTTCCATAGATTCTGCCAGTTGTTTGTTCAAACTTTCAGTTTCTACCTTATGTATGCCCAGTGTTTTCATTATAAGCTTCATCTCTTTTGCCATCTTTCCTAAACATTTTGAATTGATTTAGCATTAGTTGTTTAAATTCCTGTATCTCAGTTGAAGTGCAAGTTTGTTCCTTTGACTTGGCCATAACTTCATTTTCCTTAGTGTAGGTTGTAGTTTTCTGTTGTCTAGGCATCTGATTTCCTTGGTTATCCCAATCAGGTTTTCCTAGACCAGAATGGGCACAGGTCTTGGAAGCAGGGAATAGTATCCAGATTCCCTGAGGGTGTGTCTTAGAAGATTGATACACCCTGTGAGGCCTCAAGTCACTGTGCTTTTCGGCCCAGCAGGTGACACCTGTCAGCCTATAGCTCCAGACTGGTGTAAGGAGGTGTGGACCGTGGCTTTTTTTCCCCCAAGCTCTGGGATCTGGTTCTGAATGGAAGGCAGGTAGTAGAGCTGGGCCCCCACCTCTTTCCTCTTAGGGAAGATACACCCCTAGGGAGAGGTCATTAGCATTTGAATAGTTTCTATGCCTGTGCTATCTCCACCCTTATCTGGGTCAGAACGCTGGGAACTGAAAATGGCTGAGGCTTTCTCCACTGAGCTGAAAAAGGGACAGAAAGCCCCCTTCAGGGCCAGTCTACCACGACCCTCCGGCTCTCCAAGGTCAGTCATCACCAAAAGCCTCTGTCTGCTTGTTGGGGATTTATAGCTTGTATTGAGTAGTCCACGTTTCTTAATTAAAACCCCAGTTGGAGCTCAGCTGAGCTGTATTCGCTTGCTCAGAGATTGCTGCTCTCTAGTACCGTGAGGCTTTGCAGTTTGGGCTGTGGGGGGAGGGGCCTCCTGGTGTGGATCTGTAGTTTTTACTTACAGATTTTATGCTGTAATCTCGGACATTCCTCCCAAGTTGGTGTATGATGAGTGGACAGTCACGTTTATCCCCTGCAGTTATTCCAGATTATTTAACTAGTTGTTCCTGGTTGTTTACTAGTTGTTCCAGGGGGACCAACTAGCTTCCACTCCTCTCTATACTGCCATCTTCTTCCTCCTTGCGTCTTGGGCTTTGGGACCAGAAAATATGGGTTCAAACTTTGACTCTGATGATTGTTAGCTGACTGACTTTGGGCAAAGTATTTTAATTCTCTGAACCTCAGTTTCCTCATATTTAAAATGGAAATAAAATGCCTACTTCATCATGTATTTATATACATATATAAAACATCTGTATGTGTTAGGGGATTATTAAAGACGAGTTCCTTTTCAGGAAGGAAAATCTTACAGGATGCTTGGGGTTGGGGGGAACATGAGCAGGAGGGGAGAACTTTATCAAATTTTGTTCTTGAACCTGTTTAAACTCATGCCAGCAAAAGTGGTTTGTTTTCTCATTGTTATGTCTGTCAGTGGACTGTGTAGATGGTCCTGCAAGCACACACAGTGTGGGCACTCACTCTTCAGTGTCTCTTCTATAAATAATCTCTGGGGAATAGATAAGACCTTCTAGAGAAATGTGTTGGTTTTCCTCCTGTGGGCCTACTTTTAGCACTTCAGAGATTGCCACTTGGCAGACCATGAGCACGTTTTCTTGGAAGTTCATTAGAGAAGTCCAGTGTTCCAAGAGTTTGAAATTTGGTCCTTCCTAAAACCCAGAGTATTCGATTTTCTATTATTTGTATTCAGACTGCCTATTTGACATATTTATGTTGAATCATGAATCCTGCCTCTCTTATTCCTGACACATAAAGTAACTCTAAAAGAGCCTTTGATATCTTTACTTGGTGGATGCTCAGGGAATTCAAATTTAAAAAAAAAAATTTTTTTTTTAATGATAGAGTAACAACAAAGAAAACAGTGCCAGGCTGGTGAATCTACTTTAACAATGTGTGGACTGGATACCAAATATTTTTTATTATCCAGTGCTTTTGAATTACCCATTCCATGGGGAAATCTCATTACCCCATTGTCAAATTTTACCCATTCTTTCAAATCCACCTCAAATGACACTTCTTTTATGAAGCCCTTCCTTCTCTCAGCCCCAGATTGGTTGAAAGGCTCTCCCTCAGGGTCAGTTTTGTGGCAGCTCGGTGGCATGATTCAATTGGTTCATTAAATGGGTAAAATACTGCAATTAAGAATTGGCAGTATACAATTTATTTTAAACAGACTTGTCAGTTGTTTGTTTTATTTTAGTCCTTCTGTCTGCAGACTCCCAGATGGGTGTGGACCTCACTGATTCTGGTCTAGCAAGGATACAGATCTTTCCAGTGACCAAAATAGCTCTGGTCAGAAGCTGCCACTTGCCTTTGTTGCCAACAGACTTCTCTAAAATATTTGACTTTGGGAAATTATTTAAAATAATAGTCTTTTTATTTCTCCCATATATCAATTACCTAACATATATTATTGCAAATTCTGGAAACAGTCATGCAAATTTTCACCATGTTACAGATGAGAAACTGAGATTCGAAGAGGCAACTTTACATTTCTGAGATCACCCAGCTGGTTCATCACTCACTGTATACTGTATCTGAGTGAATATGGTCTAACCCTGCCTGGGAACATAGTAGGCTCTTGGTAAATAATGATTAATATTATTATCATTATTGTTATTTTTTAAACTGATGAATGTAGGTCTTCTAGGAAATTCCAAGCTCCGTGTTTCTTTCTACTATATCAGGGTACTTCTATCTTCTTTCCTTTTGTCCACCTCCTTTCTGGTTGAAAATCATGACAAAAAGGTCACTCCCTTGATAATCCAATAATAGAATTTATAAGAAAGTGTGTTGAAAGCTGTGAAGCATCTGTGAAATTTTAGGTATTATTATTGTTGTTATTATATTATTAGTATTAGTCTATTTTCATCAGATTGTGAGGCCCAACGGGTAGGAAACTCGCCTTACTCTTCTTTACATCTGCAAAGCCTGGAACAGAGCAGGTACTTAAGTGAGGCATAATAAATACATTGTGCATAATACAATTATCTTTACTTGCTTTCAGAAGTGAACTGGGATCTTGGAAAGGGGCCTGGCTTTGGTCTGAGCTGACACAGAGGCATTCTATTCACTGGCAACTCAAGCACGACATATAGTCTGATAGGATGGAGCTCATTTATTCATTCAACAAAGGTATATTGAGCATTTATATGCCAGGCACTTATCCAGATGTAAGGAAAAATGCTGTGAACAATGGAGAGAAGGCCTAGTGAAGGAGGCAGATGATGCATAAGTTAAAAAAACTACAGATTGCATTGGAGAGTGAGGAAAAGGAAAATTACTAAAGTAAAATAGAAAAGTATGTGGCTAGTTTAGATAGGGGGTCGGGAGAGGCCTTTTTGGGGAGGTGGCACGTGCTCTGAGACCTGGATGAAAAGCAGGAGCCAGCCATGCCCAGACCTGGGAGAAGAGTGTTCCAGTAAACATGAAGTCCAGGAGGCAGAAATGTTATTGGCTTTTATGAGGGACAGGAGCCAAGTAGCTGGGATGTAGTGAGCCAGGTGAGAAAAGGGCTAAAAGATGAGATCAGAAAAACAGCCAGGAGCCATGTTGTTCAGGGCCTTATTAGCTCCAGTCAGGAGCTTGATAAATTGAAAAGCCATTGGGTTGGTAGGGAGGAGGTTAAGCGGAAGAATAATATGATATGGTTTATGCTTCAAAAATATCTTTCTGGCTGCTGGGTGGAGGATGGATTGAAGAAGGGCAAAAATTTAAGCAGGGAGTCCAATTAAAAGGCTGTTGCAGGCAGGAGATGATGGTGGCTTGGACTCAAGTGGTAGCCGTGGAGATGGTGAGAGGCAGATGGATCTTTCATGTATTTTGGTGGTAACAGCTCATGGGGTTTGCTGATGGATTGGGTGTGGGAGATGAGGGAGTGAAAGGAATGGAAGCTGAATCCTGGGATTTTGGCCTAAACAACTAGATGGAGGGTTGTGCCATTCACTGAGACAGGGAGGATCAGGCAGAGAACCATGTGGGGAGAGGTGGGGAATCTAGGGTTTCGTTTTGGTCATGTGTAGTGTGAGCCATCAAATGGCGATGTTGCTCAGGTGGTTGTAAATTGGATTATGAATCGGGACATCCAGACAAAAGTCAAAGAGCTTTTGATTTCGGAGCCTAGGTTCTCTGTAGTCTCAGGACTTCTTTCCCTGGGAATGATGAAGCATTGCTTCTGGCATCTGAATTTTGTCAAAATTGGAATCTTTGAGTTGGACATGACCAACTCATTTTACAGATGACGATAGAGGAGAAGATGAGATGAAATGACTGATCCAAAGTCACACAGTTTCTTATGGCAAATCCAGCAATAGGATACTTCTAGCCCAGGGTTTTGTTTTGTTTTGTTTTGTTTTTTTAAATCTTTTTTTTTTTTATTAAATTCAGTTTTATTGAAATACATTCACACACCATACAATCATCCATGATATACAATCCACTGTCCACAGTATGATAACATAGTTATGCGTTCATCACCACAATCTATCTCTGAACATTTTCCTTATATCAGAAAGAACCAGAACAAGAATGAAAAATAAAAGTGAAAAAAAAACACCCAAATCATCCCCCCATCCCACCCCATTTGTCCTTTAGTTTTTATCCCCATTCCTCCACTCATCCATACACTAGATAAAGGGGGTGTGATCCACAAGGTCTTCATAATCCCACTGTCACCCCTTGTAATCTACATTATTATATAATTGTCTTCAGGAGTCCAGACTGCTGGGTTGGAGTTTGGTAGTTTCAGGTATTTACTTCTAGCTATTCCAATACATTAAAGCCTAAGAGGTGTTATCTATATAGTGCATAAGAATGTCCACCAGAGTGACCTCTCGACTCCATTTGGAATCTCTCAGCCACTGAAACTATTTCGTCTCATTTTGCAACCCCCTTTTGGTCAAGAAGATACTCTCAGTCCCACGATGCCGGGTCCACATTCATCCCCAGGAGTCATACTCTGCGTTGCCAGGGAGATTTACACCCCTGGGAGTTGGGTCCCACGTAGTGGGGAGGGCAGCGAGTTCACCTGTCGAGATGGCTCAGTTAGAGAGAGAGAGGGCCACATCTGAGCAACAAAGAGGTACTCAGAGGGAGACTCTTAGGCACCATTACATGCAAGTTTAGACTCTCCTTTGTGGTAATGAGCTTCATAAGGGCAAGTCCCATGCTCGAGTAGCCCAGGGTTCTTTTTATTACAGTACACGATCCCTCTATAGGAGTGTTCTTTGTCCCTGTTTTGGCATAAATCCTAAAAAGTGGTCTCAGAATATTACGGGGTTTTCCTGGCAGTTGTCTACATGGCTATGTGGTTTCACAGCTGGTGACATGATCAATAACAAGACTGCACCTGCTCCTCATTTCTAGTACAAGTGTCATCTGGGAATTAAAAGTTTCACTTATTTTTGTTCTAAATGTTATGACTTTTGTTTCATTTTCTTGCTTTATTCCTCTGACTAGGATCTTCAGCACAATGTTGAATAGCAGTAGTGCAAACAGACATCCATGACTCGTTCTTGACTTAGTGGGGTGGGGGAAAGTTAGTTGTAGGTTATTTCCTAGATGTCCTTTATCAGGTTGAGGAAGGTCCCCGCCCAGTCCTAGTTTGCTAAAGCCTTTTTCTTTTTAAATTATGAATTTTGATTGAATTTTGCCAAGTGCTTTTTCTGCATATATTAAGATGATCACATGACTTTTTATTGTATGCTATAAATGTGGTGATTTACATTGAGTTTCAAATATTGAACCAATCTTGTCCTCCTGTCCTACTTAGTCTTGATGTATTATCATTTTTACATATTGCAGGATTTGATTTGCTAATATTTTGTGAAAGATTTTTGCCTATGTTCATGGAACATATTGGATTATAAGATTCTTTTCTTGTAATACCCTTGGCCGGTGTTAGTGTTATGCTAGCCTCATAAAGTAAATTGGGAAATTTACTCTATTTTCTGCCAGAGTTTATATGAAATTAACATTGTTCTTTTTCAAGTGTTTGATAGAATTCACCAGTGAAGCCTTCTCAGCCAGGAGACTCTTTGGGAGAAGGTTTTTAATTATAAGTGTCATTTCTTGCACAGATGTAGTGCTACTCGTATTTTCGTTTTTTTCTCTTGTCAATGTCCAGGACACAAATTCTGCTTCAACAAAACAAACAAATTTATTGGCATAAAGTTGTTCCTTATAATCTTTTTTTATCCTTTTAATGAACGTCTGAAAGATCTATAGTGATGTCCCCTTTTTTAGTCCTTATATTGTATTTTCTGTCTTTTTTTCTTAATCAGTCTACCTAAAAATATATTAATTTTATTGATTTTCTCAAAGAACCAACATTTGTTTTCTTGATTTTATGTCTTCTATTTCATTGATTTCTGTTTTTTATCTTTTTAAAAATAATTTCTACGTATTTTGGTTTTAATTTGTTCTTTTTCTAGCTTCTAAATTATTGGTTTTAAACATTTTCTCTTTTCTAACAGAGGAATATAAAGCTTTAAATTTTGCTCTAAGCATTGATTTAACTGCATCCCATGACTTTTTTTAATCCCACAACTTTTGATATGTTGTTTTAAAAAATTATTGATTTAAATTCAATTTGAGAATATTCTAGATTTATTTTTACTGATGATATCTACTTTAATTCTTTTGTGGTCAGATAATGTACTTTATATTATTTTGTTCCTTTGAGATTTATTGAATATTGTTTTGTGGCCCCATATATGTTCTATCTTGGGTAAAAATTCCTGTGCACTTGAGAAAAATGTGAATTCTGCAGTTGTTGAGTAGAGTTTGATATATGTTAATTAGGGTAAGTTGGTTGACAGTGTTGTTCAAATCTTACATATTCTCACAAATTTTTTTTTACTTGTTCTATCAACTACTGAGACCAGAAAGGTAACATCTCCAATTATGATTGTCAATTTGTCTATTTTTCCCTTTAGTTCTATTTGTTTTTGTTTTATGTATTATGAAGTACTATAATTAGGTGCATACTCATTTAGGATTGCTACATCTTCTTGATGAAGTGACTCATTATTATGAAATGTTCTTTTTTATCTCTGGTGATGTTCTTTGTCTTGAAGTCTACTTTGTCTGAAATTGATATAAACCAATATTAATATCACACTCCAGCTTAATTATAATTACTGTTTACACATAATACATTCTCCTTTTTTTCTTTTAACTTATCAGTTTATTGATATTTAAAGTCTAACTCTTTATCTTGTAGTTAGATCTTGCTTTTTTATCCAGTCTGACAACTGCTGTCTTTATTGATAGTGTTTAATTGGTTTAATTTGAAAGTAATTGTTGATAATTGTATTGAACTTTACCATCTTGATCTTTGTTTTTCATTTGTACTATCAGTTCTTTTTTCTGTTTTTTCTCCTTTCTCTCCTTTTAGAATAATTAAGTGTGTTTTAGTATTGTTTTTTCTTTTTTATGTTTCCTGGTTGGTTTAGGAATTTTTATTTGCGTTCTTATCATAGTCAACCATGAATTAATATGACACCACTTCAGGTATGTTGCAAGAATCTTGCAAGATTTACCTGTATCAATGATGGTAAAGTTTTGATAATGGATGGTGGTGATGGTGGCACAATATTGTGAATGTAATTAACAGCACTGAGTTAGATATGTGAATGTGGTTAAAAGGGGAAATTTTAGGTGGAATTTATGTTACCAGAATAACTTTTTTTTCAGAAAAAAGAAAATCCGTAGAGCTATACAACACAAACAATGAACCCTAGGGTAAACCATGGACTATTGTTAACAGTACAATTATAAAAATGTTATTTTATCAATTGTAACTTACGTACCACACTAATCTAATGCTAGATGTTAGTAATAGGGTGATATATGAGACCTCTGTATTTTATGTATATTATGCATGACTTTTCTGTAAACCTAGTTTCTCTAATAAAAAAAAAGATTTACCCATACCTTTCACTGTTCTATTGTCATATATTTTACTTCTACATATATAATAAACTGCATCATACTTTATTATTTTTGCTTTGCACAATTATTTTTAAGGAAATTATGAAACTGGGAAATTAAATATCTTGTATTTACACACATATTATGTGATTCTCTTCATTCTTTTATATATAATATTTTCCTTCAGCCTGAGGGACCTCTTTCAACATTTCTTGTAGTGCAAGTCTGCTGGTGATGAATTATCTCAGATTTGTTTACCTAAAACACGTATTTGTTTTGCCTTCATTTTTTGAGGGATATTTTTGCTGGATATAGAATTCTCAATTGGCAAGTTTTTTTTTTTCTTTCTTTTAGCACTTTAAATTTGTCATTCCATTGTCTTCTGGCTTTCATTGTTTATAATAAGAAGTCAGTAATGTTTTTCCCTCTATATTTGTGTTCCTTTTTTCTCTGGATATTTTAAAGATTTTACTCTTTCTCTTTTTCTTTCAGCAATGTGACTCCAATGTGCCTAGTTGGGTTTTTACTTCTTGAGGTTTGTTGAGTTTCTCAGATCTATAGGTTGATATTTTTCATCAAATTTGGAAAAAAATTGATCATTTAATATTCAAATACTTGCTTTGACTTGACTCTCTTCTGGGAATCCAATTACACCTTCCTTAAACCGTTTTATACAGTCCTTTTGATCTCTGGGATTTGCTCAACTTTTTAGTCTTTTTACTCTCTGTTCTTCAATTTCTTTGATGTTTTCTTCTGCAGCATCCAATCTGCTCTTAAGACCATTCAATGAATATTTGATTTCAGATATATTTTTTAATTTTAGAATTTTTATTTGGTTCTTTTTTTATAGTTTCCATTTTGTACTGAGATTCCTCATCTGTTCACCTATTATGTAGCTTTTGCTTTAAGTTCTTGACATGTTTTAACATCTTTGCCTACTCATTCCAGCTTCTGGGTTATATATCTGGCTTCATTTCTTTTTTTTCCCTAAACTTTTAATTTTGAAATAATTTCAAACTTACAGGACAGTTGCAAAACTAATACAAAAACCCATACAGAGAACTCCAGCATACCCTGCTCTTCCAGATATCCAGATCCACCAATTTTAACATAGCTCCACATTTGCTGTATCATTCCATCTATCTGTCTATCATTTATCTATATCTTTCCACCTATTTTCTAAACATTTGAGAGTAGATTGCATATATATCATGCTCCACAAACACATAATAATTCCATGTACATTTTCTAAGAACAAGGATGTTCACTTTTGTAACCACCTTATATACTGTTACCAAGTTAAAGAACCTTACATTGATATAAAGATTACAGTCTGTATTCCAGTTTTTTTCATATGTCCCAATGATGTTCTTTTAGGCCTTTTTGCCTGCATTATTAGATTGAGTCCAGGATCATGTTTTGCATTTAATTGTCATTGTTTCTTTAGTTGCCCTTTTTTTTTTAAACTGTGGAAACATATATACAAACTTTGCCATCTCAACCATTCCCAGGCATACAATTCAGTGGCATCAATCATATTCACAATTCTGTACTACGCTCACCACCATCTATTACCAGAACTTTCCCATCACCCAAACAGAAACTCTACACCCATTATGCATTAGCTCCTCATTCCCCCTACCCACCCCATCCCTGCTAACTTGTAGTCTACTTTCTGTCTCTATGAACTTACATACTCTAGCTATTTCATATAAGTGAAATCATATAATATCTGTCCCTTTGTGTCTGACTTATTTCACTCAACCCAATGTCTTCAATGTTCATCCATGAAGTGGCATGTATCAGAACTTGAATTCTTTTTAAGGCTGAGTAATAGTCCATTGTATGTATATATTGCATTTTGTTATCTATTCATCTGCTGATGGACACTTGGGTTTCATCCTCCTTTTGGCAATTGAGAATAATGTTGCTACGTACACTGTTGTATGGACCTGTTTCTCTTGACCCTTTTCCTTGGTTATAGATCATTTTTTTTGTTTCTTTGTATGTCTAGTGATTTTCTTAATATTACTTACTGGACATTGTGTATTCTACACTGTTGCAAGTCTGGATTTGTTTATTTTCCTTTAGAGAGTGTTGAATTTTGTTTTGGCAGGTGGATCAGTTGGATCTTGTTGAGGCTGGTTTTTAGGGTTTTAAGGGAGGGTTTAATGCTACAATAGCTTCTTAGACTTAGCTTTTCTGGGCTCTCAGTTGAATGCCCAGTGTGAAAAATGAGGTCTCTTTATTCTGGCTATTCAGGTCTCCAATGTCTCCTAACCCTATTCAATCTCTAGAATCTCTCCTCACAGCTTCACAGAGTCTTGCCCTGTGCATTCACAGTTCAGAACTTAGCTAAAGATTCCTATTTCTGGGTCTCTCTCTCTCTCTTTCTCTCTCTATGTATGTGTACAGCTCCTTCCTCTCTGGTACCTGCCACATAAATGCCAGCCACCTCAGCAATCCTGAATTCTGATCATCAACTCAGAGTTATCCTTCCTGTACCACCATCTGGAATGTACTTCCAGGAAAGAAGGTGAAGGTGATGATGGTGCTGACTTCTGAGTTTCCTTTCTCTCAGGGATCACATTCCTTCTGCGACTTTGCTTCATATATTTTGTCCAGTTTTATACTTGCTTATAGCAGGTACTAATTTCTCCATCATGGCTGAAAACGGAAGTCTCTAGTTCAACTGAATAATTTATTATCAATAGTCCATCTTAAGTGGCCATAATTTAAATAATGGGATATCTTTGAGAAGGCATGTGAAGTTAAGTAAATTTTACAGTTGAAGAACATGGCCAAAATGATGTGTACGATTCATGGTATTGTTTACAGATTCTGCTTAATGCTTTTCCTTTAAGTGTGGTGTGTGCTTTTAAACATTTGTGTGAGAGAGTAAGAGGAAATGAGAATAAGAAAAGAAGAAGAGATCAAGCAAATGTAAAAGTAGGGCAGATACACTGGAAGACCAGAACTTTCATTTTTACAAATAATATTTAGCGTGAAAGTCAATCAAAGCTTTAAAAATTCTTTTAACTCTTCTTGTAATACTAGGTAACATTTTGAATGATTATTGTATGCCAGGCATTGCTGTAAGTGTTTCACATATATTAACTTATTTAACTCTCAAAGCAACCCTTTGTGGTAGGTGCCTGTCTTATCCCCATTCTATAGATTAGAAAACTGAGATATACCGAGATGACTTGCCCAAGGTTACATAGTTAGTAGGTGAGAATTGGGATTTGATCCCAGGTGGTCTGGCTCCAAAATCTACATTTTTGGAGATTTTTGTCTTCATATTAGAGAAGGATCTTGCTACTGGCTCTCTTACTTCCTCCTCCACTCCTTTGCCTCCAAACTAAAAAATCCCATGGTAGATTTGGTGAGCTATAAAAACCTCATTGGGATTTGGTGCTGGTGAAAGATGCTTGACAGGGAGATAGGCCTTTGTTGGTCTGCAGATTTTTTTTCACATTGTGCTCTTCTAGCATCTTCTGTTTCATCAGTTTCAGTGATCAGTAATCTCTTTGACATTCAAGTGACCTTAAAATATAGGAAAACTTGATGAGTGACTCAGGGAGATTTTCGGTGCCTATCTTCTTAATCTGGACAGCTCGAGAAACCAGGTGATGATTGTGATGACCTGATGATTGAAGTATATAAAAAGGTGTTGGGAAAAAATCACTTCCCTACATCAGAAATAATTCACACCATGAGATTTTCAGACTAATTCTGCTTCTGACTTGGGAGTGATGATGTGGGGAGGGGAGATAGGGATCCAGGGAGGCTAGACACACTGGGTCAGCCTAGGATTTTGTTTCCATGTCTGTACCTAAGATGAGGTCTTCCTGTGATCTTTGAGATTTCTGTAAGGAAGGAGCTAGCAGATTGCAGGCTAGTGTTATGGCAAGATCATTTCTCTCTGGCCACCAAACAGTTGTTCTTTGAGTCACAAACCACTCAATTCAGTGCCTGTCAAGCTGCCTTTGAAACTCAGAGGAGAAAGTCTGTGTGTGCCAAAACCAAGCTCCTGAGTCACCCAGCTCACAGCAGGAATACAGCAGTGAGTAGGACTGGAAGCAGTGTCAGGGCCCATCTCCTGCAGCTAGTATGGACCTTGAGGCTCCCATTCCACAGATAGCTTTCTAGGTCGTAAAATCTCATGTTCTTGTACACAGGAGGTGTGGTTGTCTATTCCCTTTACTGCCTGCAAGCTTCTTGATTTACATGGATTGAGTCATATAATATAGAGATTGTATTATATTTTTAATCTCGAAGGAAATTGTATTAGACATTACAATATATGAAACAAAATAGGTGGAGTTTATATTTGGAAATAAGAACTTATTTACTAGAAAGACCTGAGTTTGGACAGATGTACCTGGGCCCGTTTTAGAACCAGATAACCAGTGTTCTTTTTCTCTTGTCAACTGGAGTTCTGCAACAATTCTATATAATTGTTATTTTTCTTTTCTTTTTGGAAGGAGTCTCCTGCTGAAGAAAGAATCTAAAGAGAGGCATAAGTTCTGGGGAATTTTCCTCTAACAATAGTAACACCAGGATAGCTTTGATTTGATTTTAATTTCTCTTCCTTATTTTTTCCACATGAAAAATGTGTCATCTTCAGATATCCTGGGTTAGAATTTGTTATTTTCCTTGTGCTGGTTGAAGAAGAATCTCAAATCTGGATGCTGTAATTTTTGCTGTTGTTTATTTCGTGAAGAATTTCAGATGATGCTTGACAATGTATGCCCCCTATAAAGCCAAGAAATGTCCTTTTGTACTGAGAATATTAAAGATGTCCTCCAACCAACACTTCACTAGATATTTTTGGTTAAATATTTGGGTGCTATTGTTTTGAGAGTCCCCACAGTAATAATTGCCAACTCAAAAAATGTCCTACTGAAGGTTCAGTTAAATATTGACTCTATTTCTACATTCATATTCCACCTATTTACCCCCTTTTTGTTCTTCCTAAAACAAAGCAATGTATCCATTTCTCCCTCCCTCCTCCAAATCACCTGCAAAATCTCATTTAACAAAATGCTGAACTTGAAATTATGAAACCCCATCATCAGTTTCCGAGGACTGCAGGACGAGAGATAACCAGCAACTTCGTGGTTTAGGGCTCAAGGGCCCAGAACCAACTTTCTGAGCTGCAATGATATTGGCTGCAAGGTTAAAAACAAAAGACCATATTTTTATTGCCTTTGATTATGACACACTCCGTGAGAACGTCAGTAGGGCTCAAACATGCAATGAAGGCAGCCAAAGGATAAATAAATTAAGCTGAAGTGACTCAGAAGGCACACAGGGACAGAGATGTACAGAGGTTAACAAGGAACTTTGTTCTTGAGAGCAACCCCACTTATAACCCAAGGGAGAAATCTCAGTAGAAAACTCAAAGAACTAGAGTGCCAGAATGAGTTTCGTTTGTAAGCTTTCTCAACAGATTCGGCAAAGAATAAGTGTATGATGAGTTAAGGGGACTGGAATCCATTTAAAAATCTCCCAGGCATGTATATACATTCAAATTAACATGTTTCCTTTTAATCCAACAGAATAGCTGGATCTTGTGTTCCAAGGATGTTTGTTTAAAAAGATGGACTATAAAATATGTTGATGTAAAGACCATGAGACTTTCCTCAATTCCACGTAACAGCCTGCTTCTTGGAGTAGCTTCTTCCAGGGCTAAGAGCTACTACTCAAGCTCATATTTGTAGAATCTTTTTTCTCAGAGAGTTGCCTTTATGACACTTTACCTTTTTACATCTTCCTACACCTGGATAAGACCTAACTGTCCATTGACTTTTAAGAAGGTATCTATGGAAGGTTTCGAAGTTGTGGACTTTCGAATTTGATGCTTATGTAGGCAGAAGGCGGTCAGAAGCAATACTGAGTCACGCTTTCAAACAGCTGCACTGGAAACAAAGTGAGAGGGCAACAGCCTTGGCTTTGCAGTTGACAAACCTTTGTCCTGGTCCTTGCTTCATGGTGGGTTGCCTCTCAGTATCTCTAAGCTTCATGTACCTTCTCCTTAAATATTGTTTTTTAATGAGCACTTATTATGTGCCAACCACTGTGCTCAGCAGTTTTATTGATTTAAACCTCACAGCAACCCTATGGAGTAAGCATTATGATCATTCCCATCTTATAGATTAGGAAACCAAAGCTCAGAAAAGCTATGAAGCTTGCCCAAGGTTGCACAGCTAAAAAAATGAGAAGGCCCAGATTCAAATTCTCATACACTTCACTTCAAAGTGTGAGCTCTTAATCACTGTGAAATGAACTAATTAATAATATTATGCAGTGAGGATCAAAAGAGATCATGCATGCAAAAGCATCAAAATGTATATTCAGATCCAAGATGTTAGAATTATCAGAATTGAGATCATTTAAGAAAAGGGAAAGCTAAAAAATAGTTACATGACATCGTCATGGAAAAGTACTTTCAAAGCCTATAAACCAGTGCTTTCTAGTTCTATATAAACCAACTTAGAATTTCCTAGAACATTATTTTTCTTGGCGTACCCCATCACTATATTAAATATGACATGTTACATAAATCAGGTATGATGTCTGACCATTGCATTTTAAATGTGTCAATTTTTAGAAGGCTGGGAAGCCTAAAAGCCAAAGAGGGGCGACTGTGGTCCATTGTTACCTCTGAGCCCAGCCGAGAAGGTTTGCTTATTTGTTCAAGTTACAAAGACATTTGCACTGACGTTCAGCCCGAGCACCATGGGAACAATAATGTAGGTTACCAATAATCCAGAAAGTATTATTTGTTTACTTGTAGGACATAGCAGGATCAGAGTCTACAAAACTGAGACATGATGTTCTTTAAATCACTACCACAATAAAACATACACAACCATCAAGTTATTTTTACTTTCAGAAAGAAGTTTGAATGGATCCCCACTATCAGTAAATTTAGTAACATAATGATTGAAATGCTTTTTAGATTTACAGTTAAAACAACCTAAACAAACAAACAAAAAACCTCAAGATTTTGCAAAAGATGTATTCAAGTTCCTTATACTTGTTCTCAGGGACGTATAAAACCCAAATGTTTGGGCCACAAAGCCAAAATATATGTTCTCTCTCCAGTGGGTCTGCAGATCCCACAGATCTGCAATGCCCACCATGAATGCCTTGCTTTTGCTCTATGGA
Source organism: Choloepus didactylus (assembly GCF_015220235.1). NCBI lineage: Eukaryota > Metazoa > Chordata > Mammalia > Pilosa > Megalonychidae > Choloepus > Choloepus didactylus. Next base: position 36,067,182 of record NC_051312.1, on the reverse strand, counting down.
CTGGTCTTCTATAGTCAGAACTTTTGATAGGTGGAAGCATGAAGTAGAAGAGAAGGTTGAAGTCCTTCCTTCTGTTGTCTGTGTCAGGGAGTCAACGAGAAACCTATAGTCATCAGGCGCTAGAAGCCATGTCTACACTGGGTCAGCTAGATGGAGTCCCCCATGCAGCCTTTTGACAAAGTCAAACTGGCTTGCCTCATTCTATTTAATTAATAATTGAACTGATTAATTATTTTGGGGTTGTATAAACAGAGATGAGTATACAATAACATGTAGAGCATAAGTAAAGGGACAAAAGAAAAAAAAAGAAGAGTAAAGTGACTAGAGTCAACCAGTACGTCTCAATATGAAAATGCAAACCCATATCCTAGTTACCAGATATTGTTCCCTTTGGGGAGCCTGGGGACTGAAAACTTAGAATCGTGTTTATGCCCCTTAAAAAGAAACATTTACTAAATTCTTAAGCTTATTGATGACAATAATTCTCCAACCAGAAATGGGGATATGTGATCTCACAGATGAGTCTTCTTTTTTCCTGAATTTTGAGTCTATTGATAGAAAAAAGCCTCTCAGAGTTGTACATTTGCATCACTTTTAATACATATTCAATAATTTGTTTTTATTGAAAAGAAGGGCATTTTCTGAAATTTCTACTGCAGTAGAAAATCCAGACAGAGTGGTTTCCATAACTATGAGTTATCTTAGCCGATCTTCATCTACTGAGCTATAAACATTTCTCTCCCGAAAACCAAACCTGTGTCCTGCTAATGGTTTCGTTGAGTCACAGAACCACTTACGTAGCTGTGCCCCAGCCTTCCCTCTTTGATCCAAAAATATGAAAGGAAGGGTTTGCACCCTAATAAACTCGAAGTGGTTTTGGAAGTCACACGGGCTCTGTCCTTGTGAGAATAAACTGGATGTGGATTATCCTAGGGAGGGAGAGGCAGGATATGGTAGTTGAATCCACTACACAATTTTTGGGGTTTGGGGGGGGTCTACTGTTTAGATTTCTCTGAGCTCTGTAGCCCCTAACAACTCAATAATAGATTTTATTATCTAAAGTTGGAGCTCACTTTCACTGTGGTAGACAGAATACTGAGAATTACTTGGGGAATAAATAGAAGAGGATATGTGATAAAGTGACCAGATTTTATAAGAAAAGACTTGCAACCCAAGACAGAATTTGCAATATTCTTGAAAGGTGATATTGGAGACTTCTTAACCCAGTCTCCTTTCCCCTTGGTTTTATTAGTGTATGCACTTCTAGCAGAAAACAGGGCATAAATAAGGGATCATCAAGTGAAAAAAGAAGAAATTAATCCCCTTAGGAAAAAAGAAATCTGGGGCTAAAAGAATACATCTAGGTGAGCCTTAACTAAAATGGATTATGAAAGGACTATTTTCAAAAGGTGATCCCATGGATCATGTCTACAGTTATACAAGGTTTACAATTTATAATCAAATCTTTTTTTGTTTTAATTTTTTTTTTTTTTGGTTGGTTCAAGTTGATTAATAGTTAACAGATCCCATTTGCCAGCAGCCATATTGAGGGCCTCACCAACAACAATGAAAAAAGGAAAAATGTCATTGCTTGACTAATGTTTAAAGCCCAGCTGCTTAACAAAATGCAAATAATTTTATGATTGTTAGATCGTGTGACTAAAGTTTTATTTTCCAGGTTTTAATCTGGAGGAAGACAGATTTATTCAAAATGGCTGAAAATGAAGGATTCTATGCACGTTCTTTTTCAGTACAGCAATAACAGCTGTTGGAGCAATAAGATAACATTTATTAGAGCTTCTGATTCAATCACATTTTTTAACTCTTTCCAGCCTTGCATTAGCCATTTGAAAGAACAATGGAGTAAAGCTCTAGTGTTCGGTGTGTTTTTTTTGTTTTTTTTTTAATATTCCTCAAACAACGTGTTTTTTAAAGGTAGCCCTTTTTGTTTGTTTTTGGTCTTGTGAAATGATGGATAATTTTTTTAACTTTTTATTTTGAAATAATTCAAACCTACAAGGAGGTTGCAAACATAATTCAAAAATAATACAGAGAACTTCAATATGCCCCTTACCCAGATACTCAGATTTATTCACTTTTAACATTTTGCCCCTTCCTTCCTTCCTTCCTTCCTTCCCTCCTTCCCTCCTTCCCTCCTTCCTTCCCTCTCTCCTTTCTTTATTTCTAGCTTTCTTCATTTTTTCTATCTGTATCTATCTATCTCTATCATCTATCATCTATATCTACCTATCTTCTAAACCTTTGAGAATAGGTTGCATATATCATGCTCCTTCACCATTTAATACTTCCATGTACATTTCCTAAGAACAAGGATATTCACTTATGTAACCCTATTAGGTACCATTATCAAGTTCAAGAAATTTAACTTTGATATTTGCCATATAATCTGTATTCCAATTTTTTCAGTTGTCCCAATAATGCCCTTTGGACCTTTTCTCCTTCATTATTACATCCAGCCCAGGATCATATATTGCATTTAATTGTCTCTGTCTTTAGTTTCTCTTTTTTAAAATCATGGTAATGTACATACAATCTTAAATTTTCCATCTCACCTACTCCCAAGCATACAATTCAGGGCATCAGTCACATTCACAGTGTTGTGCTACTGTCACCACCATCTATTACTGAAACTTTTCCATCACTCCAAACTGACATCCTGCACCCATTATGCGTTAACTCCCTATTCCACCTACCCCCTCCCCCCACCTTGGTAACTTGTACCCTACTTTCTGTCTCTATGAATTTACATTTTCTGTTTATTTCATATAAGTGAAATCATATATCTGTCCTTTTGTGTCTGGCTTATTTCACACAACGTGATGTCTTTAAGGTTCATCCAGTTTGTAACATGGATCAGAACGGATTGATAATTTTTTTAAAAAGGGTTTCAGCAAAAGGCAATTGAACAAATCTTGTATTTAACAATTAAGCCACTCCTACTTTCAATTTTCTTTCCTAGAAATAGTTACCTTTAAGTAGTAATTCAGCAATATGTCTACAAAAACCATGACCAAATGTTTTATTTTTGTATAATGGAGGTAAAACACTTTATTTGTTCATGAAAAGTGGGATGGGGGAAGTACACACGTTTTCTTGCATATAAGTGCCAAATTAAGAAGTCCTGTGGTGAACTTTTAAAAGAAAAGTAAAACAGACCCAGGTAAGTTTTAAAACATGTATACTAATTTCTGGATAATGACTGCTTTAAATGTCACAAGAATTCTAGAAGATCTCAGATTCACGTGGCATATAGTAAGAATTACAATTCAAAACACTGGTTAAAAAAAAAAAAGCAGTTTCAAAAATCACAGTACTTCCAAGTCTTAGTCAGTCTAGCTTCCTGTCTTGACTTGCAAACTGAACTGAAGAGTTAAGCAATTATTCAGATAATTCAAAGGAAAAAAAAAACCTCACTTGAAAAAGATTGGGGAACCTGAACTATCTGGATTGTTTGTCCTCAGCTGATCAATTCACCAGATAACTGAACTTCACCCTGAGAGTTTAAAGAGGGAATAGGATTTGAATCAGGGAGAAATTTAATGAGTATTTCTCTCTTTTTCTTTTTTTTTCTTTTTTTTTTTCTTTTTTTTTTTTTTCTGTATATACAACCTCAATGAAATGTGTATAATTTAAAGGAAAAGAAAGGAAGACCCTTGAAGAATCTTCTTTCAAGAAAAATGTAAAAGCTATTTTTATAAAGGAAAGACGAATGTTATAATAGCAGTGATGCCCTCTCCCCCCAAAAAGTTTTCTGATGACTAACCTTTTAAGCACTTTTTTTTTTTTTTCAGATGAGATGACAAGATTTAACAGAAATTAAAAAGACTTATTAAGCTGCCTGTTAGCTGGATGTATGCCCTGCAGCCAGGCTCCCATGATATTTGTATATTTTGCGAATTAAGCAATTTAAATAAAAGAAGGAATTATCTGTGTATCTGGTACAAACTAAGGTAGTTATTGATAGATGCTAAAAAACAGCCAAGCTATGAAATGTTAAAGGTTTAGATAGTCAAAAGTAATTGCAGTGATTTGGTTAGCTAGAGCTAGATCATCTTTTGAAAATATTTTGAAATTCCATTATGACTATATTAAAAACTTTAAAAAATAAATATCCACATAAAATTAAAATGAGTTTCAAATTTCGAGGTAAAAATTAGGTAGATTAATAAATACATAAAATAGATCAGATATTTAAATTAAAATACGAAACTCATTCATGCCAGAAATTATTACTGCCAAGGCCTGTCATGAATCCTACTGGAAAATTAGGAGCATAATATTTAAATCAGGAATAGGTAAATGAGCATGAAAAAGAAGCTTAGTATTTATTTCACTTATTCTTCAAATATAGGCTTGCAGAATACATTTAACAGAATCACATTAATTCTAAAACTGCTTTAAAGAAAGGTCTGGGGACACAAATATTGAAATGACATTTTTCTACAAACAAAAATATTATCAAAACAAGGTTTTGAAATATCAGACATGAATGGCTGTTACCTGTTTCTGAAAAGCCTAAAACTAGATTGATAAAATGTAAAAAGAAAGCAAAACCAAAAATTTAAACTTGTAATTTAACTTTCATGGTCTTTCATTACAATTTTGTAATATTTGAAGTTTTTTTTCTTCAAGGTGGCATAATTAAATATTTTAAACTCTTAACATAATATTAAAAAGCTTGGAGCAACATCCTGGCAGTAATCACTAAATGCCAAATTAATGGTTATTGTTAAAATAATATAATTTTGTTTTTTGGACTTCATGCATTTTCAGAATTAAAGTAAAAATAGATAATTCTAAAATAATCTGAAAAACTAAACTTTGATTATTAACAAATGCAATTTGGCAATTGGTTTACAGTTCAGAAAAAAGCAGACATAACAAAAATGTTTTTTAAGAATCATATCATATAAGATATTGTAAGCATGCAAGATGTTTTATCTCAATTTTTTGTGAACCTTATTTTTAAAGAAACAATCAAATTATAGAAGGAAGATGCTATCTTTACAAATTAAGTTGCTTAAATTGTTGCCAAATAGGAACATTTTGATGAAGGCAAATTGATAACATAGGATTTCATTGTCAATTTAGTCCTGACATCTGGGTCTATAACAATTCACAAAAATGTGAAAAAAGACCAAAACAAATGATTTTGGTCTCAGAGCTAACCTATGGTACTGTTAAAAACTGAAATGATTTTTCTCTACCAAAGGGAATTATTGGTAACTTCTAAATTTTAATATGGATTATTTTGAATGCATAAATGTTTTCATTTAGGAATAAAACTATTGTGAACATTTAAAACTTTGCTTTTTAAAACAGCTTAAATTCTTGATATTTAAAATACTGATATATAATTATTTAAAACACTAAAAGAAAGCTGAGCTAATTTCATTAAAGTTTTTATTTCCATGAAAAGCAAGGCTTTACTGAAAATATATTAATTGGTTCTGATTTTTAAAATTTAATTTGAATTTTTGAAAAGTTAAATAAAAAACTCTGCATTATATCTATTGATAAAACAATGGAAAAGTATACATTCTGAGTAAAAAAAAGTATTTTAATAGTGTTTACTAAAAACTAAAAGGAATCTTAACTAAATAAAAAATGTTTTTAAAAATTATTCTAGTTAAATTCTTTTTATATTTGTAAAGTAACAAAATTTACTTTGAATGGTAACCATTTGAGTAATCTGGTATTTTATTGCTCAGGTTTTCTGTACTGTTTAGCTGGCATATTAGCCTTCTATTTATTTTAATTTGTTTTTAAATTCTAAACATAGTACAGATTTTAGGACTTGCCACCTATTAATTTGTTGGTTTAAAAATGCATATAAAAGTAATGCCTTTCTTGTTTTCACATACAAATAAATGAATAGATATTAAGAAATAGAAATTTTATGGCAGAATGAACTTTTAAAAAGTTTAAAAAGTTGTTAAAACAATGATTTCTAGGAAAATGAATATTTTTATTTTATCTGAAACCCACAGTATCATAAATAATGCTTTCAAAGGAAAATAATACTCTTTGAAGTTTTCATTTTGCCAACTCTTAGATTTATATGAAACAACTGTAAGTTTATAATTTTAATGCAAAATGTAACTCAAAATATGGTTCATGATAACATCTTACTAAACTGTATGTTTATATTATTAAAGAAATAATGTCATACAGTCTATAGGGTAAAAAAAGAGGAGGGATATTACATAGAAATAAGAACTACCACAGAAAGAATCCATACAAATGGAAATTTGAATATAGTTTTAGAACCTTCAAATCCATTGCTAAATGGTTGCATTTAATTTAATTAGTCTTGCATGTTTCACAATTTCGAAAGTTAAAAAAGGGACAGCTTGGGTTTAGAAAGAGCTAAAAGGTTATGTGATTCAGCTCAATTTACCTGACGTTTACAAATATCCAGTTGTAAGGCATTACCCAGGCAACACAGCCTTGTGCATTTTTAAAATTTTCATCTAGATGTATTAACAATATGAAAGCACAGTAATTGGTTCTATAATGATTATATAGAATTATATCAACATTATGAGAAACGTTAGGGATAAACCCTAGCATCTCCTGAATTTGCTATCTAACTGTTAAGTACTAGTCCTGGGTTTTAAAAAATTTAATTAGATTACAGTGATCTGTATTTAAGAAAAAAATATGTTTCTAAGTTCAAATAAAGATGACATGATTCAACAATAAATTTATAATGATACCTCCTTATCAAATATGAGCCATAGATGGCATTTTACTAATATGGGATTTTACTGTTTTATTATTATTTACTATTAAGCATTCTGGATAGTTTTAAACATTTTCTTTAAAAGAGTGATGTCGGATCTGTTAGCATGTCATTTTAAACTATTTTTTAAAATTTCATACTATTAAAAAAATGTATATTCTGGTTTTTTAAAGTAATTGTCAATATCAGTGAAAGTTTACCAGTTAAATTCAGTGCTTATTTCTAAAATATATTTTCAGGTATTCTAAATTATATTCTTTCATTTAGATTTGATTGAAGAATTCTGATATAATGCTAACCTTAAAAGTATTGAACATGATAAATAAATCTTTAAAAAGTTTTGGTTTTGCCTTATGTTATGAAAAAATGTATCTGTCTTACAAAAATATTTTAGAAGAGAATTGAAAAGCACTGGCAGAATTTTCTTTTTGCTACTTTTAATCTAAGTGATATAATTTTTTTAAACTCTCAATATTGGTCCAAAAGCTTTTGTCTTCATGACATTTTTTAATAAAATGCCATATAAGAAGAAATATTATAAAATTATGTTTTTCATGTACAATATGCCACATAAAATAAATACTACAAAGCAATGATTTTTTTTTTAATTACTGGAGAAATTGGACCCCATCTAAATGAAATCATTTTTTCTTCTTGAAAACAAACATTTTTCTTTACTTTCTTTCCTTGTCAGTGTCCTGTGTCTTGTTTTTATAGTGATATCCCATATTGCTGAAGAACTTTCTATTTAAAACTTATCCCAAATAAAAAAACATATAGTTTAAGCATGACCACTGACCTCATTATTGTTTTGTGCTTGACGACTATTGACTATATATCTTTTGCTATATATGTTTTGCCCTCGAAAACAAAAATTTCTGGCTTTGATTACTTTTCACTTCACTATTGGTTTGAATTTTAAAAGCATTTTTAATTTTCAAGATTTGTTAGTCATTCAGATAAGCACTGGTTAACAACTTACAGGCAGAAAAGAAATCAGCTACCCCAAAACAAAAATGTTGGGCAAATATAAATGTTAATAAAAATGCACAAGAAGATCACTTTGTCCCCCAGCAATTTTTCAGGCTACTTTAATTTTAAAACATCATGTCCCAAAGATTTTGTCTGTGTTAGAGCTAGTCTGCAGAGCTGTGTTTGCTTTCTAAACCGTCTTTTTACCATGGCCAAAGAAATGAGAAATGAATGAATGTATGGAAGCATTCACTTATATTCTTTACTTTTTGTGTATTTATTATATTCATGGCTCTAAACTGACACTGCATCATACCATTGGTAAAGCCATCCCAAACGTCTCTTAAAAAACTCCGAGATTCATCTAAGTAATTTCCAAACAAGCATTGTTGATTCTTGCAACATAATTTGCCTGCTTAATCAAAAATGTTATGGGCTATATGAGCATTTAAGAACATTGCTCATCCTGACTGATAATCTCTACTGTTAACCTCATAACCGCATTTGACCCAAAGTCTCGATCTACGTTTGTAATTGATATGAAGCTGTTACTTGGCCAGGCTTGGTCTCATCTCTGAGGATTTTCTCCATGTTGGTAGACTTGGATGTTGATTTACCCAAGGGAAACAGTGGGAATGTATCTGAAGAAACATGTTCATTTTTCTTTCTCCAAACAATCTGGAAAGATCCAGCTAACTGCTGATTCTGAAAAAACCTATTTGCAATAGTTGGATACATTTGCATTAAATAAATTACCAGACTTCTTGACAAAATATAATAATAATTTTATAAAATTACAATTTCCTGAATGATCACTGTCAAATCTGTATAATAGACCCTAAAGGGTCTTGGTATTCAAGTGCAGCCACCTGTGGTATTTTTGTCAAGAACAGGAAGAAGTCTATTTCATTTCCTTGAGAACATTACTAGTATATTTTAATACTAGTATCTTGAGAACATTACTAATATTAGTGATACTGCTAGGTACTAGTAATTGCTAGGTACTAGTAATGTGCCTTGAGAACATTACTAGTATATTTTTACTTGTCTTTGGTATTTGTTCAACTTTCTTTGATTCATAGCTTTAAATTTATTGAATGACTCTGATAAGGATAGATTGTTGTTTTTACCCAAGAAAGCCCAATGATAAATCCCTTGGTGGCCCATTCATGGAGTTACTTGAACCTGCCTAGTATCTTAGCACCTATGTCATTAGTTGAATTCCTACCTACTGCAGGTTCTTTTCTGTACTGAATTATCTCTATGACATAGGAAAGCCCATAGGATTAGACTTATCTGCTATTACTTCCAGGAGGGAATTTATAAATCAACAGAGCCTCCTTAACTGGTAAGAAGGGAGGATGCCGTGTTAAAATTCTTTCTCAAGGTAACTACTTGTATTTAGTCTGATCCCCAATTCAAAGGGCATGTGAGTGTTTTTTTTCTTTAATTAAAGTTTTAAAGAAAAATCATGATACACAAAGTGCAAATGTAGGCACTGAATAAACAGACACTATTATTGTTTTCAGACATTAGTTAGGAGAACATCTGATTCAGTGTCAAGAGACCTGACTTTGATTTGGGATCTGGCAGTGACCCTTGGTGTAAACTTCTGTAGTAATGTCTTTGGAAAATAGGGATACACTCTATCCTCTCCAAAAGGTTCCTTTCAAGATTAAATAAGGTAACATGATTAAAGGTTTTATAAAGGCAAAATTCCAGTGAAAAGTACTATGGTGCTGAGATGCTTAGGTACAGCATAGCAAAAGGAAAAGAGAATTGGCCTGGGAGGTGGAAGACCTGAATTTTCAGCCTCTTGGTCGTGTGCCTTTGGTATTTGTTCAACTTTCTTTGATTCTTAGCTTTAAATTTATTGAATTTAAAAATTCAAATTCCTTCTTCCCCTCTCTTGATCCCAGTCTTCTTGTCCATAAAATGTGAAAGTTGGATTAGATGATGGCAACCCATGGTTTCTATAGGATGATGAACATTAGAGCAGGTGTCTGTCAGGCAAGCCAGCAAGGTGCCAAGCTGTACCCAAAGTGGGGCTTTGTAGGGTACCCTTTATTTTCTCTGTGCTCAGGTTAATGTACAATTTCTGCTTGCTTCTTGTGCCTTTGACTTCTTAGGTTATATTGCCTGGAGGGGTCTTCAAAACATGGCAAGCCCCTGTGTGTCCAGGTATCTTTGATAACCAGAAACACTTCTGCTGTAATGCCCAGCAGTGATGTCTCTTTTGATACGGTCAGCAAAGGTTCACTGCAAGAGCTAAATTTCTGCATTTCTACGAAGTTCATCTTCTTTGAAGAACTTATCTGAATGGCTTTTAAATGAAAGGGTGAAAAGGATGAAGGTCCAAGATGGCTGAGTTTTTTACTGCTTACTACCTCACTCCTACTGATGCTTCCATGGCCTGGCCTTAATGTCCCATCGAGTAATCTTAACAGTAGAATAGATTTCTTTCAAGAAAATTTACTTTTATCTTTTAAAAATTAGGGCCATTGGCTGCTGGACACACATCTTGGACTATGAAGGAGATTTAAATTTGATGCAGTTCTCTGGATGGATGTGCTGTAATGTATTTAGCCATTCCCCTAAATGAGGAGATAGATAATAGATAATCAATTTCATTACAGACTTTTGCTAGTATAAATACTGCTGCATTGAACATCTTTGGCATCTCCTGGGCATATCCATAGGGTAAATTACTGGCAGTGGAATTTTGAGTCAAGGAATATATGAATTTAAATTTTCGTATATAATGCCAAATTACCTTCCAAAAATGTGTACCATTTATACTAGCACTCACCATTTATGAGTTATTTCCTTGCCCCTTTTACCAAAAATTTTAATTATCAAACTTAAAGTTGTTTTCAGTCTGTAATATAACTGTACTGATATCTGATAATTGTGTTGATTTGTGCTTTCTAAAATTTTGAGTGATTAATTTTTCATATGTTGACTGGCAACTTGTCTTTCATTTTCAGTTATATCTTTACCTATTTTTTCTACTGAGTTATTAGTTTATTTTTATAAACTTTTGGAAATTGGCCCATTTTCTATCATATATTTTGCAAATATGATTTTTTTCTGAATAAAAGTTTTTAATTTTCATATGGGCAAATTTTTCAATCTCTTCTCTTAGGACTTTTGAGTTTTCTGTCTTGCTCACACCAAAATTATAAATAAATATTCTTACTATTTTTCCTATTAAAAAAAAGTTTGGTGCAGTTAAGTTTAGTGCACCACAGATGGTGGATAATTTAACCTTAAAATAATAATATATATAAAGTATTTTAGATTGGGCAGAAAGTAAGAGATCTTGGGTTTCTCCTTATCTGTATTTAACAAGAAAGCTCCAGATCATTAAGGGATCTTCCAAACACCTAACCACAAAATTCCTAAAGGCAGATCCTAATTTGCCCAGAGCATGGCCAATCCTAAGGGGTACCCCTTGAGCTCCTTTTGACTTAATCTTTAAAAGGTGACTGTTAAGGTCCATATCAACTCCCTGCTAGAGCAGGAAACTGAATGAACAACAAAAAGGTAATTTTTCCCCTCTGCTTTTCCCTTCATTTCTTTCATTGTAAAAAAATTGTTCTCTGTTAAACCCTCAGCTGCTTTGGCCTGCAGTGAACTGTAGGCTGTGGTGGAAAGGAACCACCCTAATATTTCTTCATTTCCAGCTGACTCTATAGGGTTCTGGTGCTTTTTTCTGGACTGAGATTTGGAGTGTGTATTGGGTAGCCTCCGTTTCCTATTATCATTGGTCATGTTCTTCAGAAAATGGAATTATTGCATTTTCAAATTAGCACTTGTTTTTAATTTGTGGAAGTTGTATCAGTCCATCTCTCTTTTGGTGCCTTAGCAGAGCACACACAAGTGCTAATTTTCTTAATAAGCTTTGCTTGATGATTTGGCACAGAGAACAATAGTTTAGTATGCACTGAGCAAGGCTCTTTCCTCTTGTGTGCAGGGGAGTCAGACGTCCCAGTGCCTGCTGTTTCCCCTCTCATCCCTCCTCTCAGGACCACAGCTGGGTTGGAGAGGATCCTTGGAGGCAGCTGGGTGACTACTGTGCAGCAGTGTGCCTGAGTGGAGGGGGTGGGGTTAGGGAGGGGGCCGATCAGGGCAAATGGCCAGAAACTTTTTCCTCTTCTGAAGTGTCCCGGAAGCTCCAAGTCCTGCGAGGGAAGAATGGTATGGGACAAGAGACACGAGGAATAACAGCAAGACAGGTTTCTGATCAAGCTGCAAAATTTTATTGAAGAGGCAGGGTATATATACTCTAAGGGTGGAGGGAGTGGCTAGTAAGGATGGGTGGCGATCTAGGATTGGCTGCTGCTGTTGCTAGGGTGGAAGGCAGATGTAGGGGGATTGGCGGTTGCTGTTGCTGGGGGTCTGGGATTGGTGGTAGCTGTTGCTGGGGTGGATGGCCAATGGGCGGCTACTGTTTAGGCGCGAACTAGCTACTGCTTAGGCCGGAACTACTGTTACTTCCTTGAAGAAGGCTAATTATAGCTTAGGCTGTTCTTGCATCAGCCCTGGTGGCCATGTTGCATGTCACCGGTATCGCTGAAGGTGAATATTATATATGCTACCTTAATTGTCCCCAACACTGAAGAGTTGTCAGAAAGTGCAATCCTTCATCTTTTAGTTTTGGTAGTTATCGTCTGTCACGTCTCTGGATTACTATTTGGCAGTTCCTACTTTTGAGGTCTTTGCCATCTTTTAAGTGGGTAGACAGTTCAGCAAGCCCTGTGGCCTTGGTAAGTCATTTTGCCTCTCCTGTTTTCATCTGTAGAGTGAATGAATTGAATTTAGGTGGTCTCTGAGGACCCTTCCAACTTTAAAGACCAATGTTTCTATTGCCAGGCATGTAGAGGTAATCAGTTCATCAATAAGTAATTACTAAATGAGTAAATGACACCGACATTCTGTTTCTGGGACAGTGGAATGCCTGTAAAGGATGGCATAGTACAGATCTGCTTATAATGTAAACTACTTTTAAAAATAAACTTTTTGGAGGAAAAATAGCCTTTTCCTGTGAGGTATTTAAAGTTTTCTGCTGTGTGTAGTGTGTGTGTGTGTGTGTGTGTGTGTGTGTGTGTGTGTGTGTGTTGGTTTCCTTTGAGGTCGTTTCTTTTAATGTCCCATTGGGTGATGACAGGAAAGCATCAGTAAGGAGGAGCGCCGTTTTAGTTTCACTAAAACAAATCCCATAAAATGGGTTGTCTTAACCACAGGAATTTATTGGATCATGGTTTCAGAGGCTAGAAGGTTTGCTTCCTGCCAGGGTTGGTATCTTCTCCCTGGCTGGCAATCTTTGGGGTTCCTTGGCTTTTCTGTCACATGACAATACACATAGCAGTCTCTTCTTTCTCTTTCAGGTTCCATTGACTTCCAGCTATTGGCTGTTCCTTATGGCTTCTCTTCCGTGTCTAATTTCCTTTGCTTATAAAACTTCAGTCATATTGGCTTAAGGCCTACCCATTCAGTCTGGGCACACCTTAACAGATAACATCTTCAAAGGTCCTATTTGCAAATGGGTTCACCCACACAGGACCAGGGTTTGGGACCTGAACATGATTAAATCCCCAACAATCACCATATGCAAGGCTATGTGCACAACCTTCCATCTGCACAGATGTGTGGGTGATTCCTTGCATATTTGCAACTTCCTTGCTTTAAAGGTTTTATTCAGCAGAGTGGTAAGAGGAGGTAGCCAATGCCTGGCTTATTTATTGATTTTTCTGGAAAATTTTTGGTGACTGGAGGAAAAGATTGAGGACTGTCTTTGGATTCTAGTTTCCCATTGTGTCCTTTGGCCCCAATTTGGAAGTAGTTCACTTTGTCTGTCTCTGTATAAATTGTGTTTACATTTCTACATATGTATTTTTGTAAATGTGCATGTGGGCATGTTGTATGTCTTTAGAAAGAGGTTCTTAAGGGGCTGGCATAAATCTAAGTGTTGATAAGCATGGCTCACTCAGTTCTGATATTATCAGTAAATATTCTCTATTTCATACTTTTGTTATATTTCCCTTATTTTAAAAAACAGAGTACAACATAATATGGCTCTATGGAAGAAAGAGGAGGTATCTTTTCCCCTGCTCTTTTACTTCAGAAAAAAAAAATTTTTTTTCTGTTTCCTTAGCAAGCTCAGTCATATGCGAATCTGTAAAATCACAATTTAAAAAACAATAGCAGCAATAAGGGGCTTTCTGGATTCAGAGAGAAGGGAAAGGATGGAAGGCAGAGGGTGAGAAAGAGTGTTGTTTAGCTGTCCTTACCTTAAAAGGCACAGAAGACAAGCCCTCCAGATAGCTTCAAGTGTCAGAGCTTGCAGAACCCTTGACCACCTTCCCTTGTTTGCATCAGTTTTTGAGAGACTCATAGGTAGAAAACCTTAGCGTTTCTTAAAAAACAAACAAACAAGCAACAGCAACAACAACTGCTTTCTTGCAGTTGCAATTGAAAAGATAATCTTAGGTTGCTCTATGCTTCTGATTATTTCCTCCACTAGGACAAGAGAACTTCCTCTGGTCTTAATGGCTGAGCATAGCTTAAAATTAAGATTGGCTCAATTTCTACACCATCTCCTACCTCTTTATCACTAACTCTGAGAAAATCCAAAACAACCCAGCTTCCTCCCCTATCCCATGGACTATTATAATTCTACTTGTTCTGAATTAACTAAAGTTTTGAGGGGAAAGTAGATTTTTTTTCCCTTTGCGTCTCAGTGAATTTGACTGTGGAAAATTACCACCTTTGCATCTTGTGTAGATTGGGCTATATAGATCTGTACTGAACTAAGAGATAAAATAACCCCATTTTAAACTGTATGGTTATATTTAGGCTTTGTAGTCCCCCTCTCCCACTCTCTGTGCTCTCCAATGCACGCTGATTATTGAGTGGAAATATTTATTTGAAATTCCACAGATCTTTTTTCCAGTTCTCATCAATGTTTGATTTAAAGTGACATCCCCAAGAGGCATAAGGGTGAGATTAGATGATGTAATGCCTGGTGGTCCGTCACATAATGGACTTGGAGCAGTTTAGCAAGGGTATTGCTTCCATAGCAGAATTGGTGGGAATTAGCTACTTTAGAAGTGGCATTTATTTAAGAACACACATGCACTGTCACTGATGACAGAGTAGAAACTTAAGGATATTACTGAGAAAATTAGATTCCAGGTGGGGAAATTGGAATATGGACTGGGTTTTAGAGAATTATTGTTAATTTTGTAGGTGTGATAATGACATTGTAGTTATGAAGAAAAATGTCCTTATTTTTTAGATGGGCACAATGAAGTATTTGGGAGTGAAATGTTATGATGTCTGTGATTTCCTTTGGAGTACTTCAGAAAAAAAAGATGCAAATATAACAAAATATTAATAACTATTGAGAAGAAATGATGTATACAGGGGTGTTTGACATATTCTTTCTACTTTTCTTAGTTTGAAAATTTCCATAAATAGTAAAAAAAAAACAAACATAAATAAACCTTGGGATCAAATATGTCAATTTTAAAAACACTGCACATATTAGTAAAATAAAATCCTATTTTACAAGATGCAAGAACAAAAGGGGAGCATGCACTTAAGATTTCTTTGGACTAATGGGGAAACTCAGTGTTCTAAAGTAGAGATTTAGCTCTTAGGGTACAGTCAGGAAAAAACCCATAATCTAGTATGAAATGAAAATTCCTGTGCAAAAATACAGATTTATTTTTTCAAATGCATTTTAAATTCCAGAACTGAATCTAAAGGAAAAGCACAGAAGATATAAAAAATAAAAAGAGAATCATTTTTATTTACCTGAGCTAAGTATTGCAAAAGTTTGGGGTGCTACTAGAGTCCTAGGTGAAGAATTCTTAAAAAGAGTTATAGAGATACAAGGGTTTGAAGACCTTGGGTTCAAGGACAAGAGCTTGACAAATAAATTAGACTAGCCAGCCCCATGCTAAAAGCTAACTGCAAAGCTGAAGGTGGATGACATGAATTATGAAAACACAAACTGTATAAAGGTGGCTTGATTTTAATTATCTTTTGAATTACCAGATTAGTGTGCTTCTTAAAGATGCTTGCTTTGACTTTTGAGTAGTTATTTCTATAGTAGCTGTGATCTGCCCAAGTACTATACTTTTTTGATAAGTTAGTATAGCATTTGTTTATCACAAAATGAGTGTTTATTTATTTATTGCCATGAGGATGCAGAAAGAAATTATGCCTCCAATAGTGAAGGGATTGTTTTTATGTAAAATTCTGGGGTGCAGAGCCCAGCTTCAATTGTGTTGACTTTCAGTCCTTTGAGTCCTTGCTGTACACAAAGGCATGCCCAAATCTGTTATCAGCACATTTAATAATTCACATTGATTTTAAAATATAAGTATTACCTGGACAACCCTAGCAAGCCCCAGCTTTGTTTGTGCAGGGAAGAACTTTACTGCTGAATATCTATTTATTTTTCAACTAATAGATATATAATGGGCTCATTTTGAAGTAGCGGACCTGTGGTGAGAAGTAAATTTCACTAAATCAAAATTGTCATCCAAAAAGACTTTAAGCCTTATACTCAAGATGGAGGTGGTTTATAACAGATCTGAAGTCTCTGGTAAGCTTGTTCTTCCAAAACCGTTAGACAGTGTTGATTTACTGGTAGCAAAGTCAGACTGCACGCTGGGAGGAGAGAGTACGCAAATTCAGAATCCTTGATTCCTTGGGGTTTGCTTTTTAGCAAGGAAAGAAGGAATGTCATTTAAGAGATAAATCACTGGACTAAGTAAGAAACATGAGACGTGGAATATTTTAAAGTCTTAAAATTTAAGTGTGTCCCTGAAGTGAGCACTTCATTAACGGTATTTTTTTAAAACAAGTGGGGTTTAATACATGAGGGTTCCGGTCCCAGTTTTTTCAATAACTAACAACTGACCTTGATCTCTAGAGCCTTCATCTGCAAATTGAGTGACTCCCATTTAATAATAATTGCTGACATTTCCTCAAAGTATTTCCTCTGTGCCAGGTATTGTTCTGAATGCTTTGTATTAAATTTTCTTAATCCCCACAATGCTACAAAGTAGACAATCTTATTATGCCTAATTCATCGATAAGGAAACTAGATATTCTGAGATAATAGAGAATTTAGTGCTGGATAACTAGAAAATTTTAGAGGTGGGAGGGTCCATGGAAATCATTTAATCAGAGCTGCAGTGTATCATGGTGGTTAAAGTTGCAAACTTCATACCCAAAATATGTGGCTTTCAAACTTGGCTCCTGCACTCATGGGAATATAGCTTTGGGCAAATGGATTAACCTTTATGTGCCGCAGTTTCCTCATCTGTAAAATAGGATTAAAATAAGAATTTGTATTATAGGGTTGTAACGAGGATTAAAGGAGTTAATCTATGCGCAGTATTTTGAAAGATCACCTAGGAAACTCTCAGTAAATTATTGATGATGATGGTGGTGGTGGTGATGATGATGATGATGATGATTGTGATTGGATAAGTAGGTACAATTGTTATTCTTAAAAGAATGTGTTTCAGTATTATTGAGAGTCTCAATTAGGACAGAAAAAGTTTGCTGGTGGTAGTGGTGGTCTTGATGGAAAGAATGAAACTGTCTTTATGAGTGAAACCGAATGGTTTCTTAGAGAACGAAAAGAAAGAATTAGGTTGTAAAGAGGAGACAGCCCTGAAACGCAGAAAAAATGTGTGTTAAATCGTTAACTCAGCAAAAGTTCACAGAAACATGGTATCCATGCACTGGGCAGATGCATGTATTTTCCAAATGTCTTTAAGGTTGAGAAATTTAGATAATGTGTAAGAGAAAAAGCATTATGTAAATACCATCACAGTTGGGGAGAGGGTTTTTTTTTTTAGGCCATTAACAAAAATTAGGCATTAGGCAAAAATGACCCAGGGCAGTCTCTCTGGGCACTTGAGGGCTGTCTTGCAGGGCCGCCAGAACTGGGCTCTGTGGTCTTAGCTGGAATGTCAAATTTCAGTAATGGTCTGCTAAACCATCAGTGTTGGAGAGGAAGACAGAAAGCAGACCAAGAGAGACAGCAGTGAGGCATATGCAAATAAGGCTGAAATTGGGGAGTTTGTATGGAATTCTTCCAGTTTCTGTGTATCATCATAGACTCATATAGAATGTTAGAGCTAAATGGGACCTTGGAGATTGTCCAGTACACCCCCTTCATTTTACAGTTGAGCATTTCATGAGGATAGAATTGGTGAGATTTGACTAGAATTGCAGTGCATTGAAACCAGGGAAGTTTGTGGTGTGTTTAAAAAGGAATTTCAAGTTAAGGATGAAGGGAAAGAGCAAAGCAGTTGCTTCATTTTAGAGTGATGCCCAGATGGGAAAGTAGAGTAGAGAAGGCATTGATTTTTCCCAGATTAGTTTTAAAAAGGAGGGAAGAGGGCTAAAGAGAGACAGAGAGAACATTTCTAATTTTATGCTAAATAGTCTTAGATTGGATTTGTAGTTAATGTTTAAAAGTCGATGATAAGAAAAACTTAATTCTTTTATTTCTAGGAACTTGGTTTCCTTAAATGGAAGGGAAATTGGGGGTAGCGTTGATGGTTCCAGCAAATGAATAATCAGTTTGCAGCTGATGTTAAAAAGCGTAAGTAGTTAATGTTAATCTGTTACCATTTAGGATAACTATATCTTGGCTTTAAAAAAAAATCGCTTTTAACAAAGTTTATGCTTAGTGCCTTATTTTAAATAACGGAGTGTCTCAATAGGAGCTAATGAGTCAGATGAATTTGGCATGGAGCTCTGAGCTGAGGAGGGGACAGGAGTCTTTTTTCAGAACACTAAAAATGCTTTAGTGAGTTTCCCTTAAAATTCCCTGGAGCCAGTTGGGTTGGAGGGAGTCTTTCTGAAGGGGTTAAAAACTCCCCATTGTGCTGGCTCCCCAGGTACAGAAGCATTGGGTTACCGAATGACATCTCTAGTTTGTCTGTTTAGATGGGGAAACGTAGCCAACAAGCACCAAGGCTTAGCCAACAAGCACCAAGGCTTAAACAAAGACAAGATTATTATGGCTCTGTACCCATTTGTGTATTATTCTTTACAAAAAGCATTTACCTCCATATCAGTATTTTAGAAAGATACCTTTGGTATTTTTTTTATTTAAAAAAGAAAAACATCACAGTTATTTCTTACCATGTTATTGTCTGCTCTGTTGTAAAGTTTGGGAATATTGGAGATTCTCCCTATTATACCCCTCAACCTGGCCAATAACACTGCCTCCTCCATTGCTTCAGGAAAATGGGTAGAGCTGAGGAACAAATGCCATGTTAGTTGAAGTCTTTCTCCCTTCTTTTCTTTTTGCCTTTTGATTTTGCCTTCCCTGGATGCTCCCAGGTCAGCATCTGCTTGATATGTTGGGTCATGGAATTAAGTTAGAGCTGAAGAAACTGAGGCACAACAGTTATATGCTTATCTTCAGTTTCTCAGGAGCATGTTGCAAGCCAACATGGGAGGCAGAGCTCGAGCTTCTGGTCTGTGTTGAGATGTTGTAGGTCATGCTACTTCTGCCCTAGAAATTGCTTGGGCCTGGGAGTGACCAACCCTACAACTCCCAAAAGAAGCCTTCCACTGTGAGTTCCACAAAGAAGGTCACAGCCTTTGAAAAAATGGCTTAAGAAATCAAAAGTAGCCAAGAGTGACATAAAGGAAAGGAATTTTTTAGTGTTTCTGCATACGAATTTTATAGGTTCTATATTGCTCTAAAGCATCAAGGTCAGTTGTGAGCAAAAGAATTAACAGTAATGTGAATGACGGCATCTGTGGTTGGCCTTTTTTTCTTGTGGTTTGAATTCACCTGTGCTCTCCAGCTTCCTTCAGCCATTTAGGAACCCCAAATGGGATGTCCTGATACAGACAGGAAATTGCTGGGTCTTGATGAAAAGAAGCCCACAAGTCCCTAGCGGGGAATGAAACTCGGTTATGTTTGGAGTGTGGAGAGGTAATATTAGCCAGACTGTGATATAGATATATTAAAACACAAAAGCACAATCAGAATATGCCCCCGAATGTTGGAGAGAGGAAATTTAGGCAAATCTTGTTGGTCTGTTACAAAAGCTAGTTGGGGTAGCTGGAATTATGGAGAGGGAAGAATTAGGAAACAGTTCTGGGAAAAGAAGTTTTGGGGAGAAAACCACACAATTAATATTCATTTTTCTCCTCTAGAGTTTGAAATAGTAGATTTACATAAAATTAAAAGAAAATGTCAGTAACCTGGAGATTTTCTAAGCAGAAGATAAATTTTCTTTGGAGAGAAGGCATGGGACTTAATGAGTGTAAACCTGCATTAAAATGGAGAGAAAATTATCAGCAGAAAGAAAGAAAAAGAAGCAGGAAAATTGTTTTAAAAATCAGCTTAAATCTTTCTCTGAAGATATTTAGTATTTCCATCTTCGAGTATTTAGTGCTTTAATTATCTCTTTAGGCAGAAATTGATTTGAAACTAGAAAGGCCTTTGGCAACTTAGAAAGTTTTAGGGTTTGGATTTTTTTTTTTTTCATGTTTGTCTGAAATTTGGACAACAGAAATCATGTCTAAACAGGCATAATTATGTATTAAAAAACATTTTAAAACAGATAAGGATATTTAATGACTTACTACATAGAAAGAGTATTTAAACTATTGAGTCATAAATAAGACTACCCAAATTATGTCAAGGGCAGAATAAACTGCAGAACAACTAAGTACTGGATAAGAAAAAACTACCTTGTGATGATTCTGTGATAACATTTAAAATTTTAAATAAAATTTTTAATTGGCCACATTAATTTAATTTAATTATATTTAAACTTCCTATCTAAAATTAGGACTCAAAAAATTCAAATATTCATCATCCCATTATGAGTTTTCATAGAGTAGAAATGATCGTAATCGTTTAACTGTATTTCTGTTTTCTGCAGGAAAATGTCAGAAGTTTCATCTCCTTAAGAACCTTGGAGATTCCTTTAAAGGTACCACTTTTCATCTTTTGGTAAGGAAATGTTATTGTTTATCCCTTTATTGAAAAGAGATATTTCAATTAGAGGAAAGAAGTAACACGTATTTTAAACTTTGTTTATCCTAACTGATGTAAAACATTAAGAAGATGATAGGAAGCAGGATTTTCAGTTAAATAACACAAAACAGTTGCAAATTTTTCATTTAAAAATATCAACTTGTTGGATAAAAATGAGACCCTTTCTTGTACTTTCTCATAGACTGATATAATAATAGGATTCCTATGAGCCATCTTTTCTAAGTATTTAAGACATAGAAAAATTAAAATAAAAATTATATTTTAGGGGAAAGTTTTAAAAAATGTTTAGTAAAATCATACACAAGATTTTTCAGACACCTAGAGTATTTCTAAACATAAATGCAGACTGATGTGATAATAAAAAATAGAGTATTTTGATAAATTTGATGGCTGGTCATTGTTTTAAAAGCAGGCTGGTGAATTAAAGTTAATTGAGATTTGGGCAGTTACAGAGAAGCTTGAATCCTGGAATACACTAGCATCCAGAAAAATTTTGTTTTGCAGGGTCAGAATGTAAATATAACAATCTGTTTAGTCAGGCAAGAATCTGTGCTTTGTGTGTAACGTCTTTTCAGTTTTTGGCTATTGTATAATACTGGTAATGTAGGAAAAAAAAAGATAGACTAAATTTTGGAGCATATTAGAATATTAGCACTAATTCTATTTTTGGCAGTTATTAGTGCAATTTACTTGTACAAAGAGTATAAATTACATGTGTGAAAATCAGATGTTTTAAAGCAGATAAACTAAAAATGCATTAAAATGTCTAAACAAACATTTAAGGATGCTTTGGATATTTTATACAGTTAAAAGAATAAAATAAGTAGTTATAGAAATTATACATAGAATCTGTTGTAAGATATGCAAATTTGTACATTCTAGATTTGTCACCAGTACTACATTTGGAAAAAGAAGTAGATTTGCAATGCCTGCTTTCTCTTAACATATATTCTAAAAAGAAAACAAGAGATCTCATAATTTTAAATACACTAATACAGTCACATATGATTATTTTTAAAATCTTGGTATAGAGCTTTAGGTTTAAAAAAACACATAAAATTCATTTAGTAAAGCAGAATTAAAAACTTTGGAAGCAAAATACTAAATTTCTTTAGATGAATTTGAAGAATCCATTTCCAGAATAAATGAATTTTCTTCTTAAAAAGACATTTATATTAGTATTAAGTATATAGGTTAAGACTTACTTAGCTTATTTAATGAGGATATATTAAACTTATAAGTTTTTTTAGAAGAGTTGTGGTAATCTTAGAAAACTATAAAACTATTTATAATCCAATCTTTAAGAATTCCCTTAATGTGTCACTTTTTAAATCTTATATTTTGAATGCTAAAATAAAAGAAAAAATGACTAACCTCCTAATGGAAAATATAATCTCATAGCACTAAGAAGAGTGTTGTAAGCATGAAATAAAAATATGAGACGATCAGGTTCATTTCTGACGTGATTTTGAGTCTTTCTTATGAATCATCCCATATTTTAACATCAGGAGGTAATATATAAAATATATTCAGTGTGTATGATCTGGTGGCTATTAAAAAATAGAGGGAAAAATTCAACTTTGGCTAAATACTAACTAAACTGTGAAGTGAAAATTAGAAAAATACAGAAGTTGAAATAGTCTAATGAACTGAAATTCCAAATAGATATATCTGTATGTATATGTGAGTATATAATTTTTTGTTTTATATAGCATTTTGTCTTGTTTATAAAACTACATACTGCATGAGTGAAAAAAGAACTAATGGAGAAGTATTTCTCCTTGTAGCTTAATAGACCAAAAAATTTGTTCTGCTACATTTATATCTAAATATAATATTAACAAACATGTTTAAAATAGAATTTTGTAATATTTTGCTGAAGACTTATCTTTCCAACAAGGCTTTGGGCTTTTTTTGCGTGTGTATTAGGATTTCTGAGTTTTGTGATTTGAAATTCATGATACATTTCTAGTGCCATATTAAATGGCAAAATGTTTCTGTGGAAAAAGCAGACATTGTGTATATTTTATTTTATATTTGGGTATGAGAAAAATAGCAGATTCTCTGGGAGAATTGTGGTTTTATTTTAGGGCATGAATCAAACACCAAAGCATTATTTTATCTCTCAGTCAGCTACATGTCTGATGAGCATGTTACAGTTTGTGTATGTCTGTACAACCTAGAGACATTTAACTTATATTTATGATTCAGTGATCTCTCAATGTGATTATCTTTACCGAAATTATGGGCAGTGTATTTAAAAGAAATACATTTAAAAAACTCTCACTTGTAATTAAAATTTAAAAACTCTGAAGGACAGATCTTTCATGAGTAAAATATGATTGTGCTGTTTTCGAAAAGAATGAACTCTTATTTTAGATTATTTTTTAAATTAAATGAAAATGTTTCTTTACTTCTTTGCTGGTATTTTAAAGGCAGAAAGGAATAAATAAACAGTATATCCTAATTCTGAATATCTTCCTATCAACACAGAGAAAGGGAAAGCAAACTATGTTGGCTCAATAGGGTTTTCTCCTTTTAAAAAATTGGCTTGAAATTGAAACGATATATTGCCCATAATTAATTTTTTTATTAAGACTTATTTGGAATTGCTTGAATTTTTTTACGTCAATATGTCTGAGGAAATTTCTCTAATAAAATGGAGAGGTGTAGAACAGTGTGGTTATAGAATAGTTTTTGTCTCTTGTTCATTCCCAGAACTTCAAAAACAGATTTTAAAATTAGTAATGTTAAGTATAAGAATCTCTGGGCTATAATAAATTAGAAAAATCCCCCCAAATTATAAAGGCCAAGGAGAAGATTAATTGAAGCTAAATGTTCCACTTAAATGATACACATTTGGCACTGTGAGGAGTGCTTTGGAGATTACAAATAGGGTATTTTTCTGGGCTGCGGTGATTTGTATGACGCGAGGAGGCGGCAAGATAGCATAACTATAACTGCTTGACAGAATTTCCGAAGTTAGAGTTGGGTTGTGAAGGTGAAAGTACATGCAACAATTGGGTGTTAGAAAGGGGAGGAAGCAGGGCTCGCCAGTCCCGGTGTAACGACAGGGTTAAGCCCGGCGCCGCCCGGTGCACTCTGGGAGTTGTAGGCCGCGTGCATTGTGGGAGTTGTCGTAAAAGTCTACTTTCTTGCAGCGATGGCTGCCTCTGAGGCAGAGAGTTGAGGTTTCTGGCTTTAGGACGGCTTGGGGGGCTGTCTGACCCGTCGGAAGGCACCAATAGCCCCCCAGGTTGCCGAGGGCCTGTTAGTTGTGTGCCTGGGAAGTGAACGAGCGGCTTGACGGGTTAACGTTGAGATCTGCGGTCTCCAGATCGGTCAGGGGGCCTCTGGCGACTTTGGGCGGCTTTCGGGCTCGGTGAGGGGGGGTCCCAGGCGGCCAGGAACCGGCCGGCTGGCCTGACGCCTTGGAAATGTCTTGGTAGCCACCGCCTAAGTGGTTTGGGGTGTGCCTTATTTTGTTATGGTTTGTGTCCTGCACCCTTACTCCTTTCCTACAGAATCCTGCTCTGTCCATGTAGTCGTTGGTGCTTTCGACCCTGTTTGGGGTTAGCGTGGGCTTGTTTTTGGGGGTCTGGTGGGATTTATGCAATAGCTGGGATTTTGGAAGGTGTGGATAACAGTGTCCTAGGTGTTGCGTGTCTCCTTTGGGTGTCAAAAATTGTCTGAAGGAGGAGCATGTATGTGAATGTCGTGATCGTTTTGTTTTGCATGTGGTGAACCTTGCCCTTTTTGGTTAATACTGAGAGGCGGTGTCAGGGAGTTCTGCTTGTGATATGCTTTCCTAGTTAACTTAGATGTGTTCTTAAATCTTTAGAGGTCTCTAGAAGACTGTTTTGCAGTTGTTTGTAGAAAAGTACGTGTGCAGTTCTTAATTTGAAACACGTGCCAGGATCTCAGATCCCTTTAGTTCTAAGCATTAAGCCTCTTGGGCTACTCTAGGGCTGTAAAGTTGATTTGATACTTTTATGGGAATCAAGTTTGTTTTTAGCTGTGTTACCTTGTTATGCCTTTTAGCTGTGTTACCTTGTTCTGCCTATTGGGACACTGATTTTGTTTGGTACTGAGTACTCTTAGTACTTGAGGCAAAGGGGGTCACTGTGTGCTGACATGTCAGTATATGTATCAGAATCTCAGGATTACACCAGATAGCCAAGCAGGTCGGTACCTCTATTACCTGCTCTATAAACTTGTCCTGCTCTATTCTTGCTCCCATGTACTGCTCCATAGTTCTGCCTTATTTAGACTGTCTTGGTTGTTGTCTTTGTAAATTGAGGCTTAAAGAGTCATGAAAAGCCATTTCTCAGACAGTATTATTTAAAAGCTTTTTTTCCCACACGTGGAGCTGGTGTCTAGAAGGTTTTTCACTGGAGTTTGATGAAGTAGGGGATTTGAAATAAGGTACAAAGATGGTTTGGGAAATCAGCTAACAGTGTTTAGTTTTGGGGGTGGTCACAAGCCAAAAATGATTTATAGAGAGAGTGAAAAACTTGTTTTATTTCTTGGTATTTTAAAGCATATACAGCCTGTTTTCATGTCATGTATTGGACCACTTTGGTATAGCATTAAAAAGTCCTTTGATGTTTTGTGATGAATTGGGTTTCAAAATTCCCCTCTTGTCTGGTTTGATTAGGACTCAACTGCTTGAGAATGTGTTAATGGTCGAAAAAGGAGTAAAGCTGGCTGGGTTTGTACATGTGTTTTTGTTGAATGTAATTTCATGCATAAATTGAGAGACCGTTATCACTGATTTGCTAGTGGGTCTCAGGAAAGTATGTCTTTCCCTCTCTGACCTGACCCCAGTGTATCTTACTGTATTAATTCATTATTTATCAATTGAAAAAGGATTTGGAAATCTACGTTTAAATGATCTATAGTGTCTATATTTGTTGTTATTTGGTGATGTGGTAAAATGTTGTTGGTTCTGATGAATTGGTTTTTTATCTTGGGAAGACTCAATGCTAGAATTTGTAGATTTGGAAAATCATTCAGAATCATTCAGAACCATTCACCACACAGTGCCAGTTTGCTTTGAAAGGAGATGCATAAATTTTTAATTGCCAAGTTACTTCTGACTTCAGTTGAGCAGAACAAATGGTTCATCAGAAGCTCCTTTGAAAGTGCAAGGGCACTTAATTTGGTAAGTTTAGAGGTAAACTTACCTTTGCATTTGCACAGAACCCATCTGGACATTTAAATTTATTAGCAGGCACATCTCTACCAAATGGTGAGGTTTTGGACATAAGAATTCTAACATTTGATCCTGGAGGCCTTTATTTTGTACTTTGTTTTTCATCTCCATCACTGTCTGTTGCTGGTATAAAATGTTCCTCGTAATATGAAAAGTGAATATTACTTGTTCCAGGAGGACAAAAAATAGTAAGATCCACTACCTTCTGGACCAAATGATCCCTGAGGCTGTAATAAATGTGTGAAAAGTTTTGATTTTGAAATTTAGACTTTGTGTGGTTTTGATGAAACTCCTTTCAATGAGACATAACACCAAAGGGTAACTTTCTTGACGTAAGTGTCAAAATGATTCTGATGTTCATTCAAAAAAGAAATACAAACTTACTTCCAAATAATAGACTTTGGAAAGTAGCAAAAAGTTTTTCTAAACTAAAAAAAAAGTTTCCATTTTAGACTGTAGCCAGAAATTTGTACATGCTAGGAAGGGGTCTGTCTGTTTTGGGCTTTTATTCAGGTCTTTTCTAATTTCTTATTTTCCTGTCTATAACTGTTCAGATTTCTGAAAGTAAGCATTTCTGCACCTGTGAACATTTGTGGTTGCTAAAATTGCATATGTAAAACAACAAATCACCCATTCAGAATTTGGCCTTTGTTTACATTATTTGAAGAGGAAGAATTGTTGATTGTAGTTTGTGCACTTACATGTGTATTTTGTTTTCTTAAGTTTAATATATGTTTTTAGATAGCAGAACATATACTCTTAAATATGGAGTGAATCTCTACCCGCCTCTCTCGGGTCAGTGTGTGTGTGTAATAAAGTTTCTGGAAGAAAAGGAAAGGCGTTTTAATTTTTTTCATGCTTGTCTATGATGAGTTTTATTTTTTGATTCTTCCTACATGTATTTCTAGAAAGAATGTCATCTCTGCTCTGCTACCCCCATTCTCCTTTTTAAAAGAAGAATAATGACTGTATATTATTATCGCATATAAAGCATATGATAAAGATAAGACTGTGATCAGCATAAGAAAATGAGTTCTTGTCGTAGTACCTTTTCATAATTAAAATATTATAAATATTGTATTTCTGTTCTGGAAAAAAATATGCTAGAATTTGACCTGCCAAAAATCCAAGATGGTCTAGCTTTATTTTCTAGTTCCTGACTTGTCATTTTCAAAAAGAATCTGAATATTACTTCCTGCCTGACACTCAGGAAAAAATTATTTTTGAAGATTTTATGACAGTGTAAGAAGAAATCCTTGAATTTACATAAAAAAAATTGAAACTGCTGTCATAGTGTTTTTCTTTTGTTTAAAAACTCTTAAATAAATCATTGTGTCTTGATTTTAAATAGTTTTTAGAAGAGATTTGGGACCGGGGATGGGACCAAATATTTTCAATGAATTTGTGTTGAGTGACCGATTTGTTTTCTTTTTTATCATTAACCAAAGTTAAAGAGTATATGCAGTTGATAAGAAAAAAAAAAATGGTCACTGAAGTAGAGGGTTAAAATTAAGACAGAGATTTTAAACTTTTCTGTGTCATTTGTTATAATTCTTTTCTGATAGAATTGTAATTTAAGTATAATGGAGTTAAGTTTAAAAGATTTGTGAAATGGCTTATTCTTGCATAAGATCCCATAATATTTAATGTATTAATTTTTTTGGAGATACACAGAGTTAAGTAATTCTTTTCACCATAATGGAAGATTTTAAAAAGGAAACCAATAATAAAATAAGTGAAACTGACTTCTCTTATATTCTTCTACATGAGGAGGAGGTATTCTAAAATTGAAACTTGGGAAAACATAATTTTTATACATAAGAAGGTCTCATATACATAAAAGAACTTTTATAAATGAGTTAGGAAAAGGTGGAAGAGCAAAACCATGGTGTTCTGGTTTGCTAAAGCTGCTGGAATACAATATACCAGAAATGGATTGGCTTTTATAAAGGGTTTTTATTTGGTTACAGATTTACAGTCCTAAGGCCATAAAAGTGTCTGAACTGAGGCATCAACAAGAGGATACCTTCGCTGAAGAATGGCCAATGTGTCTGGAACACCTCTGACAGCTGGGAAGGCATGTGGCTTGTGTCTGCTTGTCCTTGCTCCCAGGTTGTATTGCTTTCAGCTTCTGATTCCAGTGATTTTCTCTTTAAGCATCTGTGGGTTCTCACTTAGCTTCTCTGGGGCAAACTCTGGGCTTCATCTCTTAGCTTAGCATCTCCAAACATCTTTCTGTCCGCATCTCCAAGCGTCTGGGTCTGTGTTGGCTCTGAGCTCTCTCTGTCTCCCTGAGCTCTCTTAAGGACTCTAGTAAACAAATTAAGACCCACCTTGAATGGGCAGGGTCACATTTCCATGGACATAATCTAATCAAAACGTCCCTCCCACAATTGGGTGGGTCACATCTCCATGGATACAACCTAATCAAAAGATCCCACCCACAATAAGTCTCCCCCCATAAGAGTGTATTAAAACAACGTAGTCTTTTATGGGGTTCATAGCAGATTCAAACCAGCACATGTGGTTTGACAGTTCACAAAAGAAAAAATTAAAATGGTAATAATGTGGCAGATTGTGTTTTCCAAAGATGGCCACTACAGTATCTCCCAGCTCACATGCTCTTTTGCAGTGTGATGGTGTCGGTATGTCATCAAGAGGTAGAGTCTGTCTTTACACTTCATGAATCTAGTTGGGTCCTTTGACTGCTTTGGTCAATAGAATACTGTTGAAGTGATGGTGTGCCTGTTCCAGGTGTAGCTTTTACCTGTCCTGACAATTTCTGCTTCCTGCCTTCTGGAAGCCACTACCATGTAAGAAATGCAGTTACCCTAAGATCACTATGTTGTAAGAAGCCCAAAGTCATGTGAAGAGGCCTTGTAGGATGAGATATCAAGTGGAGAGGGGCCAGTGAGCATGAAGGACCTACTCATGAAGAAGCCATTTTGGAAATAGATTCTCTAGCCCCAGCCACCCTCCGGATTGCTGTGTAAATCAGATGATCCACCCAGTGCAGCCCTTCCCAGTTTCTGACATAATTGTTTCCCAGTACAGTTATGAGCAAAATAAAGTGCTGTTTTAAGCCTCTAAGGTTTTTGTGCTTTGTGATGCAGAAGTCAATAACAAGAACAAATATTGGGAAAAAAAGATGTTAGATTGGGAAAAAAAGATGTTAGATTTTGTAACAGATGACAGTATGCAGAATATATTTGCATGTCTTAATCTGACAAGGAACTAGTATCGAGATTATATAAGGAATGCCTAGACCATCATACCAAAAAATGAAAACCCCAACAGAAAAATGGGTCAAAGTTATTACAGACAGTTTTTAGAACAGGGAATCTATCAGGCTAACAACATACAAAGATATACTCAAACTAATTAGTAATCAGAGAAATTCAGATTAAAGCAACAATAAAATACCACTTTATACCCAGTAGATGAGGGAAAATTAGAAGGATGGATGGTGCGAAATATAGGAGGGGATGAGGGGATAGGAACCCTCATATATTGTTGACGAGTGTAAAGTGGTGGACCATTCTGGAGAGCGTTCTGGCAGAATTCAGCTAAATTAATATACATATTACTTAGTAAGCTTTTTAATGGCTATGTATTCCCAGAAATCTTACACAGATCCCTAAAGGAACAAATACAAGGATATTCATGTTTGGTTTTTTTCTTTTCCTTCCTTCCTTCCTCCCTCCCTCCTCCGTCCCTTCCTTCCTTCCTTCCTTCATTTTGTGTGTGTGTGTGTGTGTGTGGTGGAAGCTGGGATCCAGAATGGGTGTCTTAATCACTGGGGGGCATAGATAAATAACATATGATGGATGCAGACATATAGTACTAAGCATCAGATAGAAACAAAGATGCAGACATATAGTACTAAGCATCAGATAGAAACAAAGACTACACATATCTACCACAACATGGATATATCTGAAAAATAAGCTGTTTAGTAAGAATAATGAACAGTGGAATCTATAGCAACACCATTTATGTAAATTTAGAATATATGAACACAAAGCAAATGTGTTGCAAAAAAAAGTTCAAAAATATATATCAAACACATTAGAATGGTTACCTTAAGGGCAAGAAAAAGTTGCCTGTGGAGGGAAGAGAGAATAGGAGCAGAGAGTGACATAAGAGAAACAAAATGCAAAGACCGGTGATGATATTGTGCTATGAACACATCAGGTGTTCTGCACCTGAAGTCCAACATTGCTCCCCTCCTCCCAAGAAGAGAAAATTACAATTCCCTAATAATCCAAAAATGGAAGTTGAAAGAGCAGAAGTATTCAAAAAATCTTCCACACTTTGGAAAAAAATTTAATGAGATCAGTACTTAGAAAAGTCTGGTCCATTGGGCATTGTCAATGATCTTTATAGAGAACAATCTGGCCATATTTGTGAAGAGCCTTAAAAAGTGCTCACGCCCTAGTGACAAACAAGTGTGAATTGCATTTAAGAAAATATAAGCACTTAAAATAGGTGTTTAACAAAATATATGCAAGACCTGTATATTGAAATTACAAAAGATTCCTGAGAGAAAGAATACCTAAATAATAAGAGTTATACCATGTTCATGGGTTGGAAAACTCAATATTGTTAAGATTTCAACTCCCCTCCATACTGATATATAGATTCAAAGAAATTCCAATCAAAATCCTAGAAGGCTTTTTGTAGAGTTCAACAAGCTGATTTTACCAAACTAAAATTTTTATGGAAATAAGGCTCTAGAATAGCTAAGATACTTTGGGAAAAAAAAAAAAAAAAAAAAAAAAAAAACAAATTTAGAAGACTTGCACTACCTGGTTTCAGGACTTGCTTTAAAACAACCATTATGAAGAGAGTATGGTACATCAATGGGACAAACAGAAAGGACCCCCGCATATACATCAAGTGATTTTCAATGAAGGTGCCAAGGACAGTAGGGAAAAGATAGTCTTTCAACAAATGGTGCTGGAATAATTGGGTATCCATATGCAAAAATTCAAGCCTTGTCCCTTACTTTACTATAGACAAAAATTAACTTGAAATGTATCATAAACCTAAACATGAGAGCTAAGATTATAAAACTTATAGAAGAAAACATGGAGAAAAATCTTTGTGATCTTAGATAATACAGAGATTTCTTAAGTAAGACACAAAAAGTAGGGGACATTTAAAAATGGATAAGTTGGACTTCATCAAAACTAAACAATTTTCCTCTTCAAAATACACTTAAAAAAATGAAAAGGCAAGCAATGGACTGGGAAAAAAAGATTTGCAAGACATCTGATGAAAGATTTATATCCAGGATATCTAAAGAACTTGTATGAGTCAATAATAAGAAGATGGCCTAATTAAAAGAATGAACAAAAGATTTGAGCAGACACTTCACAAAGTAAGACAAATGAATGGTCAATAAGTGCCTGAAAAGATTCCATTATATTTGTTTTTCAGGCAAATGCTAGTTAAAACTACATTGAGATACCACTGCATATGCACTAAATAAAAAAGACTGACAATACCAGCATTGACAAAGGTTTAGAGCAACTGGAGAAAAATGGTACAGCCTCTTTGGAAAACAAATTTTACAGTTTCTTGTAATTCTGAATAATTACAATGTAAGCCATAGTCCCATTTCCCAGCCTCATTTACCCAAGAAAGATAAAAACACATGTCTACATAAAGACTTCTCTGTGAGTGTTCATAGCTGTTTTATTCATAATAACCCAAAATTGGAAACAACCCGAATGTACATCAAATGAAATGTGGATAACTGAATAGAATCTTAACTCATCAATAAAAAGGAACAAACTGTCAATATACACAACTTGGATTAATAACAATGGCATTGTGCTAAGTGAGAGAAGCCAGATACAAAAGACTACATACTATATTATTTCATGTGTATGCAATTCTAGAAAAGGCAAAAATCGAGTGACAGTGGTTGTGATAGGTGGTGCATTGGAGGGTCACGGATGAGATTGACTATTATAAAGAGGCATGGGGAAACTTTTGGATATAATGGAAAATTAATGTATCTTGACCATGGTGCTTGCACCACCAGATACATTTATAAAAAACCCTTGAGCACTGCACTTAAAATTTGTGAATTGTATGTAAATTATGCCTCATAAAGTGGATTAAAAGAGAAAAACAAATCAGTAACGGTACTTCTAAGAATTTGTGTAAAGAAATGATCAGAGATGTCTATAAAAACTTGTCTACAGGGGCATTCATTACAGCATTATTTATAATAGCTAAATGCTCTAAATGCCTAAATGCCCAGGAATAGGATATCATTAAAATCGATCTATGATATATTCATATGTGGAATCTGTCAAGCCATTAAAAATTATATAAAAATATGGCTTGGAAAAATGTTCACTATTTTAAGTAAAAAGGCAGACTACGATACAATATGTACTCTAGTTTATTGCATTTGTTTTTATAGTTAAATTATGCAGTTAAGAGGATAAAAATGAAACAATAATTCATGATTTCATTGATAAATGAGTATTTTGTGGGATTCTTGTGATGTATTATACAAATGGGATCTGAAAATTTGGTTCCTGTATGTAATTTTTTTTTCTTCTCATGGAGGAATGAATGAGTTTAAAAATTAGACTAATGTTGTTAAGCAACAAGATAGGCCAAGTTCACCATTTTCTTTTGCTATACAACAGTGTATATACCCACCCAGAAGGATATTGACTAATTTATACAGATCCCCAAGCTGGTACATTAAACAAAGAAGAATTCACAAAGGAAATTAGAAAATATTGTGAGGCAAATGAAAAAGAAACACAACATACTGAAACTTATGGAATGCAGCAAGGCCGTGATGAGAAGAAAATTTACAGCTCTAAATGACTACAGTAAAAAAGAAGAAAGATCTCAAATCAGAGCCCTAGCCTCATGACTGTAGGAACTAGAAAAAGAAAAGCAAACTAAACCCAAAGTGAGCAGAAGGAAGGAAATAAAGATTTGAACGGAGATAAATGAAACAAAATAATTAAAAAAACAGTGGAGAGAATCAACAGATACAAAAGTCGCTTCTTTGATAAGATCAATAAAATCAACATTTAGCTAGACTGACAAAGAAAAAACAGATGATGTAAATAACAAATCAGAAATGAAAGGGAGGGTATTACTACTGACCTCCACAGAAATCAAAAAGATTATAAGAGGATGCTATGAACAACTCTGCCCCAACAAATTAGATAACCTAGATGCAATGGACAAATTCAGAGAAACACGAACTGTCTGCACTGACTCAAGCAGAAACAGAAGATCTCAATAGACCAATTACAAGTAAAGAGGTTGAATCACTAATCAAAATCCTCCCAACAACAGAAAATTAAAAAACAAAACAAAACAAAAAACCTCCCAACAAAGAAAAGCCCAAGACCAGATGCCATCACTGATGTATTTTACCACACATTCCGAGAAGAATTAGCACCAATCCTTCTCAAACCGCACCCCCCCCCCCCAAAATCCTAACTCAATCTGAGGCCAACGTCACCCTCATTCCAAAGTCGGATAAAGATAGTGCAATGTGAGAAAATTACAGACCAGTACCCCATATGAATTTACAGGCAAAAATCCTCAACAAAATGCTAGCAAACCAAATCCAACAACACATTAAAAGAATTGTACACCATGATCAAGTGGGATTTATCCCAGGCATGCAAAGATGGTTCAACTTAAGAAAATCAATTAACACAATACAGCACATTAATAAAATGAAGGAAAAAAAAGCACATGGTCACCTCAATTGATGCAGAAAAGGCATTTGATAAAATCCTGCAACCCTTCTTTATGAAAATGCTCAGAAAACTATGAATGAAAGGAAACATCCTTAATGTGATAAAGTGCGTATAAGACAAACCCACAGCTAACGTCATCCTCAGTGGTGAAAGACTGAAATCTTTCCTCCTCAAGAACAGGAACATGATAAGGATGTCTGTTGTCAGCACTTTTATTCGACACTATACTGGTTGTTCTGTCCAGAGAAGTTAGGCAAGAAAAAGGAAAAAGGCATCCAAATTTGGAAAGGAAGAGGTAAGCACCTATTTGCAGATGACCTGATCCTATATATATAGAAAATCCTGAAAAATCCGCAACAAAGCTGCTAAAGCTAATAAGCTCAGCAGTGTGCTTAGGGACAAGATCAATAAGCAAAAATCAATAGTGTTTCTACATACTAGTATATAGAAACTATATTTTACCCTTTTAGTTCTGCAATAACCACTCATTCATTCATTGAGTGAATACTTACTGAGAGCCTACCACATGTTTACCAGGGCTACAACGTTGAATAAGACATATAGGCCTAAATGGATAGTATAGTTAGGGAAGAGTATATACAAAAACCTTGGAGCAGGATGGACCGTGTTGCTTTCAAGGACTGTAGAGAAGGCCTTTATGGTTAGAGTGTGGTGAGCAAAGGAGACAGACATGGGCCAGAATGTGATATGCTTTTTGAGGAAACACATACACACACACACACACATACGTATGTTGCTGTAACAAATTACCACAGACCTAGTGGCTTCAAAACTCACATTAGTAGCTTAGAATCCTAGTGCTGCTCCCACTAGGCTAGAATCAAGGCACTGGCAGGGCTGTGTTCCCTTCTGGAGATTCTAGGGGAAAATCCCTTTCCTTGCCTTTTCCAGCTACTAGAGGCTGCTCACATTCTGCGTCTCATGGCCTCCTTCCTCCATCTTCAAAGGCAGCAACGTGGCATCTCTCTGATTATTCTTGCATAGTCATATCTCCCTCTCTGACCACAGTTAGGAACATTTCCAATTTTAAGGATCCATGTGATTAGACCAGTCTGGATAATCTCCTGTTCTCAAGGTCCTTAACTGAATCACATTATTACAATATGTCATCATAGGAGGTAACATTCATAGATGACAGCAGTTAGGATGTGGACATCTTTGTGGAGCCATTGTTCTGCCTAACATACAGAAACAAATACAGATATGTAATGAATTTTTAAATTTGTATAGAAAATTTTCTCAAAGTTTGAAATAGGTAAAATAAAGGAACATAAATATTAAGAATGTGTACCCCAAACAGAGGCATAATCATTTTAGAATGAAAAAATAAAAGTTTTTCATACATAAATTGTTAATTTCTCTGATGAAATAGTGCCATTGATATTGAAGAAAAAAAGAAAGAAAGAAGCACATCCGTAGTGAACAACATGAATGATTCTTAGAAACCTGATGTTGAGTGAAAAATGCAAGTGCCTGAAGACTACCCAAGTATATGTCTTAGTTTGGGTTCCCCAGGAAACAGACCCTGAAATTGAGATTTGTGTGCAGGGGACTTATTGAGGAGTACTCTGGGGGAACAGCGTCTTTAAAAGTGTGAGGGAAGCAGGATTAAGCAGAGGGAGCAGTTGAACCCCGATACAGTTGCAACAGAGGCCTCATCTGATCCCAGAGGGAGCTCTGGAACTGAGATGGCCTTTTGGAGATATCCAGGATTAAGGTGAAGAGGACTAGGCTTTCACCAGGGGTACCCGCACTTCAACCAGTCATTGGTTGCAGGCTGCCTCTGGGGAGGGGGCAAGGTAACTTTGGCCAAGGACAATGCCCATAGAGGGACACACCTGTGAGCCCTCAGTAACTAACCCTTTCTACAAGGTGGGGAATGAGTGTCTTGGCCTAGGAGAGGATATCTGAATTTCATACCCAGCATCTACTACATTATGCCTTTTTAAAAATATAGAGCTCAAAAAAAAAAAAAGCAAAATAGACAATGTGTTATCAGTTCATATATGTTTCTGATTAAAGTATATATTTTTGGAAAAAAAACAGTATACACAACCTTTAGGACTGTGATTACATCTGGAGGATGGGATAGGGTAGAGTTTTGGTTCTTGAGTTGGGTCGTGAGTTTACAGTTATTCATTGTCTTATGATTTATGACTAACATTGTGTAATCTTTTGTATGTATCAAATATATTTACAAATATAATAAAGGGAAGAAAGAAAAGAACTAGGTAAAATTAATAGTAGATGCGGTCGCAGTTGATTTATCTGGGGGGGGGCAGCCGGTTGTTGAACCCTCGGCTCTCGGCGTTGCTCGGAGGGTACCGGCGGCGGGGGCTCTTTCCCGGAGGCGAGGGCGAGGCGGGGGACTGGGCCCGGTCCCCGGCGGAGGCGTGCAAGGTGTGGAGGGCGGCGAGAAGGGAAAGACAAGACACTCTTCCTCCAGTAGGGGTAGAACAAAAGCGGGGGGGCTTTATTCAGGGGGGTAAAATCAAGAGCGTTTATTAGGGGTGAGCACAGGTTATATAGGTTGGCATAGAGGGCGGGGGTTGTTACAAGCCAATGCTGAGGGGATAAAGGCTAGGATTGGTTCTGAGAGGGTGCGGAGGTTAGGATTGGTTCTAAGAGAGCACGGAGGTTGTTTGAAAAGGGGCGGGAGTTGCTCTGGCAACGGTGTCTGGCAACAATGTATGCGCACTGGTGGTGATGGGAGTTGCACTGGCAATGGGGAGTGTCCGGGCAAGATAAGGGGGTGGGGAAAAGGCGGTTCCCTCCGGCAAGCCTCCCCTAACGGTGGTATTTTGGGTGAGGAAATGGGGCCTGCCTCCGGCCTCACTTTCCCAGGCCTGGGGGGCTGTGGAGGGCGCTGTCACCCGTACCCACTACCCTCCCCAGGGGTGGATCCGGTCCCCCAGCCCAGGCCCGCCAAGTTGAAGCACGTAATCAGTGTCCCGCAAGTAGAAGTTAAAGTAGCTAGAATTTTTAGAGGAAAAAATGGTAATTGTAGCAAATCCTGAATCTGTTGCTAAAGTTATTCAGGTGAAGTTTCCACCCCATCCCATGATATTTGCCTGAAGTTTGCTTGCATAGTTGTCCTAAAGTTTTGTAATTTTCTTGGCAGAAAGTATGATGGCAGAGTACTCTGGTTTACTTTTCCCTCTCACTTAGTTAAACTGATTTGTTCACCATGGAAGTATTTTTTTCTTTTTTAAATGAAAGAGTACTCTGGCTAAGTTTTCTGAAATGATTATTAGATCTGCTAACAATAAAGAAATCCAGCTATTGTGTTATATTAATATGTCAGGATTTCCAGATGGTATTTTTTTTTTTTAATCATCATTTTATTGAGATATATTCACATACCACGCAGTCATACAAAACAAATTGTACTTTCGATTGTTTACAGTACCATTACATAGTTGTACATTCATCACCTAAATCAATCCCTGACACCTTCATTAGCACACACACAAAAATAACAAGAATAATAATTAGAGTGAAAAAGAGCAATTGAAGTAAAAAAGAACACTAGGTACCTTTGTCTGTTTGTTTGCTTCCCCTGCTTTTCTACACATCGATCCATAAACTAGACAAAGTGGAGTTTGGTCCTTATGGCATTCCCAATCCCACTGTCACCCCTCATAAGCTACATTTTTATACAACTGTCTTCGAGATTCATGGGTTCTGGGTTGTAGTTTAATAGTTTCAGGTATCCACCACCAGCTACCCCAATTCTTTAGAACCTAAAAAAGGTTGTCTAAAGTGTGCGTAAGAGTGCCCACCAGAGTGATCTCTCGGCTCGTTTTGGAATCTCTCTGCCACTGAAGCTTATTTCATTTCCTTTCACATTCCCCTTTTGGTCAAGAAGATGTTCTCCATCCCACGATGCCGGGTCTACATTCCTCCCCGGGAGTCATATTCCACGTTGCCAGGGAGATTCACTTCCCTGGGTGTCTGATCCCACGTAGGGGGGAGGGCAGTGATTTCACCTTTCAAGTTGGCTTAGCCAGAGAGAGAGGGCCACATCTGAGCAACAAAGAGGCATTCAGGAGGAGACTCTTAGGCACAAATACAGGGAGGCCTAGCCTCTCCTTTGCAGCAACCGTCTTCCCAAGGGTAAAACTTATGGTAGAGGGCTCAACCCATCAAACCACCAGTCCCCTATGTCTGTGGTCATGTTAGCAACCATGGAGGTGGGGTAGGCGAATACCCCTGCATTCTCCACAGGCTCCTCAAGGGGGCACTACATCTTTTTTTTTTTTTTCCTTGTTTGTCTTTTTTCTTTCTTTTTTTTTTTTTTTTAACTTTCCCTTATTTTTTCAAATCAACTGTATGAAAAAAAAGTTAAAAAGAAAACAAACATACAATAAAAGAACATTTCAAAGAGACCATAGCAAGGGAGTAAGAAAAAGACAACTAACCTAAGATAACTGCTTAACTTCCAACATGTTCCTACTTTACCCCAAGAAAGTTACATACTATAGCAACATTTCAGTGAACTTGTTCCTACTACATCCATCAGAAATTAACAGACCATAGTCATTTCTGGGCATCCCCAGAACGTTAAATAGCTTATCTGTTCTTCTTGGATTATTGTTCCCCCTTCCTTAATTGCTCTCTACTGCTAGTTCCCCTACATTCTACATTATAAACCATTTGTTTTACATTTTTCAAAGTTCACATTAGTGGTAGCATATAATATTTCTCTTTTTGTGCCTGGCTTATTTCGCTCAGCATTATGTCTTCAAGGTTCATCCATGTTGTCATATGTTTCACCAGATCGTTCCTTCTTACTGCCGCGTAGTATTCCATCGTGTGTATATACCACATTTTATTTATCCACTCATCTGTTGAAGGACATTTGGGTTGTTTCCATCTCTTGGCAATTGTGAATAATGCTGCTATGAACATTGGCGTGGAGATATCTGTTCGTGTCACTGCTTTCCGATCTTCCGGGTATATCCCGAGAAGTGCAATCGCTGGATCGAATGGTAGCTCTATCTCTAGTTTTCTAAGAAACTGCCAGACTGACTTCCAGAGTGGCTGAACCATTATACAGTCCCACCAACAATGAATAAGAGTTCCAATTTCTCCACATCCCCTCCAGCATTTGTAGTTTCCTGTTTGTTTAATGGCAGCCATTCTAACCGGTGTTAGATGGTATCTCATTGTGGTCTTAATTTGCATCTCTCTAATAGCCAGTGAAGCTGAACATTTTTTCATGTGTTTCTTGGCCATTTGTATTTCCTCTTCAGAGAACTGTCTTTTCATATCTTTTGCCCATTTTATAATTGGGCTGTCTGTACTATTGTCATTGAGTTGTAGGATTTCTTTGTATATGCAAGATATCAGTCTTTTGTCAGATACATGGTTTCCAAAAATTTTTTCCCATTGAGTTGGCTGCTTCTTTACCTTTTTGAGAAATTCCTTTGAGGTGCAGAAACTTCTAAGCTTGAGGAGTTCCCATTTATCTATTTTCTCTTTTGTTGCTTGTGCTTTGGGTGTAAAGTCTAGGAAGTGGCCTCCTAATACAAGGTCTTGAAGATGTTTTCCTACATTATCTTTTAGGAGTTTTATGGTACTTTCTTTTATATTGAGATCTTTGGTCCATTTTGAGTTAATTTTTGTGTAGGGGGTGAGGTAGGGGTCCTCTTTCATTCTTTTGGATATGGATATCCAACTCTCCCAGCCCCATTTGTTGAAAAGACCATTATGGCTCAGTTCGGTGACTTTGGGGTCCTTATCAAAGATCAGTCGGCCATAGATCTGAGGGTCTATCTCTGAATTCTCAATTCGATTCCATTGATCTATATGTCTATCTTTGTGCCAGTACCATGCTGTTTTGGCCACTGTGGCTTTATAATAAGCTTCAAAGTCAGGGAGTGTAAGTCCTCCCACTTCGTTTTTCTTTTTTAGAGTGTCTTTAGCAATTCGAGGCATCTTCCCTTTCCAAATAAATTTGATAACTAGCTTTTCCAAGTCTGCAAAGTAGGTTGTTGGAATTTTGATTGGGATTGCATTGAATCTGTAGATGAGTTTGGGTAGAATTGACATCTTAATGACATTTAGCCTTCCTATCCATGAACATGGAATATTTTTCCATCTTTTAAGGTCCCCTTCTATTTCTTTTAGTAGAGTTATGTAGTTTTCTTTGTATAGGTCTTTTACATCTTTGGTTAAGTTTATTCCTAGGTACTTGATTTTTTTAGTTGCTATTGAAAATGGTATCTTTTTCTTGAGTGTCTCTTCAGTTTGTTCATTTCTAGCATATAGAAACATTACTGACTTATGTGCATTAATCTTGTATCCCGCTACTTTGCTAAATTTGTTTATTAGCTCTAGTAGGTGTATCGTTGATTTCTCAGGGTTTTCTAGATATAAGATCATATCATCTGCAAACAATGACATTTTTACTTCTTCTTTTCCAATTTGGATGCCTTTTATTTCTTTGTCTTGCCGGATTGCCCTGGCTAGCACTTCCAGCACAATGTTGAATAACAGTGGTGACAGCGGGCATCCTTGTCTTGTTCCTGATCTTAGAGGGAAGGCTTTCAGTCTCTCACCATTGAGTACTATGCTGGCTGTGGGTTTTTCATATATGCTCTTTATCATGTTGAGGAAGTTTCCTTCAATTCCTACCTTTTGAAGTGTTTTTATCAAAAACGGATGTTGGATTTTGTCAAATGCTTTTTCAGCATCTATTGAGATGATCAATTGATTTTTCCCTTTCGAGTTTTTAATGTGTTGTAATACATTGATTGTTTTTCTTATGTTGAACCATCCTTGCATGCCTGGAATGAACCCCACTTGGTCATGGTGTATGATTTTTTTAATGTGTCTTTGGATTCGATTTGCAAGTATTTTGTTGAGGATTTTTGCATCTATATTCATTAGGGAGATTGGCCGGTAGTTTTCCTTTTTTGTAGCATCTTTGCCTGGTTTTGGTATTAGATTGATGTTAGCTTCATAAAATGAGTTAGGTAGTGTTCCATTTTTTTCAATGTTTTGAAAGAGTTTGAGTAAGATTGGTGTCAGTTCTTTCTGGAAAGTTTGGTAGAATTCCCCTGTGAAGCCATCTGGCCCTGGGCATTTATTTGTGGGAAGATTTTTGATGACTGATTGGATCTCTTTGCTTGTGATGGGTTGGTTGAGGTCTTCTATTTCTTCTCTGGTCAGTCTAGGTTGTTCATATGTTTCCAGGAAATTGTCCATTTCTTCTACATTATCCAGTTTGTTTCCATACAGTTGTTCATAATATCCTCTTATAATTTTTTTAATTTCTTCAGGATCTGCAGTTATGTCACCTTTTTCATTCATTATTTTGTTTATATGGGTCTTCTCTCTTTTTGATTTTGTCAGTCTAGCTAGGGGCTTGTCAATCTTGTTGATCTTCTCAAAGAACCAACTTTTGGTGATATTTATCCTTTCTATTGTTTTTTTGTTCTCTATGTCATTTATTTCTGCTTTAATCCTTGTTATTTCTTTTCTTGTACTTGGTTTAGGATTGGTTTGCTGTTCATTTTCTAGCTTCTTCAGTTGATCCATTAGTTCTTTGATTTTGGCTCTTTCTTCCTTTTTAATATATGCGTTTAGTGCTATAAATTTCCCCCTTAGCACTGCTTGTGCTGCATCCCATAGGTTTTGGTATGTTGTGTTCTCATTTTCATTCGTCTCTATATATTTAGCAATTTCTCTTGCTATTTCTTCTTTAACCCACTGATTGTTTAGGAGTGTGTTGTTTAACCTCCAGGTATTTGTGAATTTTCTAAGTCTCTGATGGTTATTGACTTCTAATTGTATTCCATTGTGGTCAGAGAATGTGCTTTGAATAATTTCAATCTTTTTAAATTTATTGAGGCTTGTTTTATGTCCCAGCATATGATCTATTCTGGAGAAAGTTCCGTGAGCACTAGAAAAGTATGTGTATCCTGGTGATTTGGGATGTAATGTCCTGTAGATGTCTGTTAAATCTAATTCATTTATCAGATTGTTTAGGTTTTCAATTTCCTTATTGGTCTTCTGTCTGGTTGATCTATCTATAGGAGAGAGTGATGTGTTGAAGTTTCCCACAATTATTGTGGAAACATCCATTGCTTCCTTTAGTTTTGCCAGTGTTTCTCTCATGTATTTTGTGGCACCTTGATTGGGTGCATAGACATTTACGATTGTTATTTCTTCTTGCTGAATTGCCCCTTTTATTAGTATGTAGTGGCCTTCTTTGTCTCTCAAAACATCCCTGCATTTGAAGTCTATTTTATCTGAGATTAATATTGCTACACCTGCTTTCTTTTGGCTATAGCTTGCATGAAATATTTTTTTCCATCCTTTCACTTTCAGTTTCTTTGTGTCCCTGTGTCTAAGATGAGTCTCTTGTATGCAACATATTGATGGTTCATTTTTTTGATCCATTCTGCGAATCTATATCTTTTAATTGGGGAGTTTAATCCATTTACATTCAACGTTAAAACCGTGAAGGCATTTCTTGAATCGGCCATCTTATCCTTTGGATTATGTTTGCCATATTTTTCCCTCTCTCTATTAATATCCTTTATTGTACCCATACCGAATCTCTTTAGTACTGAACCTTTCTCCAAGTCTCTCTGTCCTGTCTTTGTTTCTCTGTCTGTAGGGCTCCCTTTAGTATCTCCAGTAGGGCAGGTCTCTTGTTAGCAAATTCTCTCAGCATTTCTTTGTCTGTGAAAAATTTAAGCTCTCCCTCAAATTTGAAGGAGAGCTTTGCTGGATAAAGTATTCTTGGCTGGAAATTCCTCTCACTCAGAATTTTAAATATATCGTGCCACTGCCTTCTCGCCTCCATGGTGGCTGCTGAGTAGTCACTACTTAGTCTTATGCTGTTTCCTTTGTATGTGGTGAATTGCTTTTCTCTTGCTGCTTTCAGAACTTGCTCCTTCTCTTCTGTGTTTGACAGTGTGATCAGTATATGTCTCGGAGTGGGTTTTTTTTGGATTTATTCTATTTGGAGTTCGCTGAGCATTTATGATTTGTGTATTTATGTTGTTTAGAAGATTTGGGAAGTTTTCCCCAACAATTTCTTTGAATACTCTTCCTAGACCTTTACCCTTTTCTTCCCCTTCTGGGACACCAATGAGTCGTATATTCGGACGTTTCATATTATCTATCATATCCCTGAGGTCCATTTCGAGTTTTTCAATTTTTTTCCCCATTCTTTCTTTTATGCTTTCATTTTCCATTCTGTCATCTTCCAGGTCACTGATTCGTTGTTCAACTGCCTCTAGTCTTGTACTATGAGTGTCCAGAATCTTTTTAATTTGGTCAACAGTTTCTTTAATTTCCATAAGATCATCCATTTTTTTATTTAGTCTTGCAATGTCTTCTTTATGCTCTTCTAGGGTCTTCTTGATTTCCTTCATATCCCGTACTAGGGTCTCATTGTTCATCTTTAGTTCTTTGAGTAGCTGCTCTAGGTGTGTCTCTTCTGGTCTTTTGATTTGGGTGCTTGGGCTTGGGTTATCCATATCGTCTGGTTTTTTCATATGCTTTATAATTTTCTGTTGTTTTTGGCCTCGTGGCATTTGCTGACCTTGATAGGGTTCTTTTTGGGTTTGTAGACCAGTTGAAGTCCTTATCTCTAATTTATCAGATCTACAGCTTCGTGGAGTACACTTTCTCTAACTAACCAGCAGGTGGCATCCACGAGCCACCCGCTCTCCACAAGCCAGATCTCCCCTGCCCAGCCTTTTTGGTGAGTGGAG
This sequence comes from Choloepus didactylus, assembly GCF_015220235.1. Classification (NCBI taxonomy): domain Eukaryota; kingdom Metazoa; phylum Chordata; class Mammalia; order Pilosa; family Megalonychidae; genus Choloepus; species Choloepus didactylus. The sequence continues at coordinate 36,023,660 of NC_051312.1, read as the reverse complement.
GAGTGAGTCTTGTGGGGCCCAATTGGTGTCCCAAGCTTGCGTGTGTAGTTGGTGTTGCCTGCCCTGTATGTGGGGCGTGTTTCTGGGCAGTCGGGGAGGGGGGGTGGCCCTAACAATCAAATCTCCCTGATGATCCTAGAGTTTTAAAGCTACTGCAATAGTCTAATCCTTCAGTTCAGTCCTGCCACAGTTTGTCTCTGCCACTGACCCACAAGTCTTTGGTATTGGCGTATGGCTCCTGAGACTTGCAAGTGGGCCCCTCTTCCAGGCTGTGAACCCCGGGTCCTCTGTTGAGGGATGACTGTGCTATGTCACAGGTGAGTGCCGTCCCCCCAGGGCAGTTCTGGGCTGCTGGGCTGTGTTGGGAGGCTCCCAGTCTGCTCAAATGATGGCTGAATGGGGCTCTGTTAATTCACACTGCTCCCCCTTCCCAGCTCTGGGACATTCAGCTGAGGTTGCAGGGAAGGCTAATGTCCACGCCCAGTTTTGTGGTGTGTGCCTGTTATTTGAAGCACTTCCGTCACACTGGGTTGTCTGGGGCAGCTCTGGGCTATGGGGCTGGCGATGGGCAGGAGTGTTTCCTGTCCACCAGGATGGTGGCTGTGAGCGGACACCCCCCTTTTCTTGGGAAGTTGTGTTGTTTAGTGAATTTTCTCAGCCACTGGATTATTGCCTTTTGTCTCAGAGCTCTCTTAGTTCTGCTCTTGACTTGACGTGCCCAAATTTCAATTCTTTGAAGCTTTCTGTATTGAGCTTCTTAGAGTAATTGTTTTAGAAAAAGCAAAAAGGATTTAAAAAAAAAAAAAAAAAACGGCCCTCCTCAGAGATCTAATGGGTTATTGAAATGCTAATAGACAAAGCAACCAGGGCCATTAAGGAAAGGTGCCCAGGGCAGAGAGATCAGCCTTGCTTCGGGATTTGCATATGCGCCTCAAGGCCTGATCTCCGCCCTTCCCCTTTCTGTGTTCACCAGAACTCCAAAAATCCTCTGCTTTTATTTTGGAGTTTTTCGTGTTGTTTTTTTTCTATGCCTGTCTCCTCTCTGCTGGGCTGGCTGCTCTCAGAGTCTCTGGTGTCTGGCCTCAGTCTATCTATGGTTGGAGTTTGAATCAGTAGAATGAGTTTCCGATAAGAGCAGCCACTGCAATTCTCCCTTCTCCTTCCTGGAGCTGACAGCCCCTCCTCCCCCGGGACTGAGCCTGGCAGGGAGGGGCGCGGGTCCCCTGGCCGCAAAAACTTACAGATTTCGCTGATCTCAGCAGTTCCACGTTTTCATGAGTGTTGTATGAAGTATGCCCAAAGACAGATTGCTCTGTGGTGTCCAGTCCACGCAGTTCCTGGCTTTTTACCTACTTTCCTGGAGGAGTAACTAAAACATACAGCTCACCAGTCTGCCATCTTGCCCCGCCCCAGATGGCATTTTTTATTGTATATTATTGAGTGAAGAAAGAAAGTTGCTGGATTATGTTTGTGTGATCCCAGTTTTTACTTTAAAAATGTGTGCGTAGTATATATTATATATGTATATATAATATATATATACATATATAATATATATAATATATATATATATATACATATATATATATATGTATTTTACTTAAAAAAAGAAATGGAAAGATATACTCCAAATTGTTAACTGTGATTTATGGGAATAAGAAATGGAGTGGAATACTTTTTCTTTTTTACATAATTCTATAAGCTTTCGAGACTGAAAAATAATCTTAAGATGGTATTTTCTAATTATTTGTTTCAGAATGACTGATTTGTTTCAGAATGACTGATTTCGGTTTTACATGAGGAAAAGGTTTACAAAAGTTTCCGTGAAATGTGAGTCAAAGTTCTGTTATAAAACAGGTCAAGGAGAAGAAAGAGCCCTGAATTTTTTGTGTAGATTCCTGGACTCCAAAATCAAGCCTACTGCACCTGGAGTGGTTCTTAGGCAAGAAATTTACCTTAAACAGATTCTTTTCTTCTGGGAAAAATGGGGATGTTACTATAATGCTTGAATGGGATAATATATGTGAAATCACTTTGAAAATGCTAATGCAATATTGAATCATAATAAGTATTTATGTTCATTTCTTGTGATAATATTCTTTGTTACATAAATTAAATATTAACTTTTTAGAAATCTCCCAATTTCTAATGCTAAAGATTTCAGTTTCTTTTAAAGTGGTTTGTTTACCATGGTACTTTTTTTTTTAACCCAGGATTGGATTAAAAAAAATTTAAAGGAGAGAGAGTACAATATTTTCAGCTGTGTTTAAATAAAGGTGAGATAGAAGAAAACAGAACTGTTAAGAATGTGTAAGTTTTATTATACAGCCAAATGAAGGATCCAGATCCATTGTCCCAAAGGATTGACCAAAAAGGTATTCTGAAAAATTCTAGCTTCTATGAAATTTCCTCATTATAGAATTGTCTTTCATTATAATAAACCACTCATGATGCCAGCATGAAAATCTGATCTGAAACAGCCTACAGAAATAATGAAAATGAATTTAAAATTAAATGGGAATATTTATTTCCTAATATGTTACAATACTGTTGCTTCATATTTTTCCATATTAAAGAATATTCAGAATTCTCAATTCTTTTTAATAAATGAGACTGAAACCAAAGTAGCTATGTCTGAGTACATTGTTTGTGAAACAGCTGTGTATTTCTAGAAACTCTTCTACTCTCCCTTATCCATTTTTTTTTTTTTTACCTTATCTTCTCTGAGGTAGTTCTGGAGGCATGATTTCATAGCTACACCTTGTTAGTTCAAATCCTAATTCTGCCACTAACCCTTTATGTATTCATAGGGAAGTTAGTTAAACATTGTAAACTTTAGCTTCCTCATCTGTAAAATAGGGATAAGAGTAGTAATTACCTTATTTTTTATTCCATTTTATTGATAAATATTCACATACCATACAATCACCCACAGTGTACAATCAACTGTTCACAGTACCATCATATAGTTGTGCATTCATTACCACAGTTTTTGAACATGTACTTACCTTATTGAACACTTTAATATCTATCTGCCAATCACTGCTAAACACTTAAGTAATATTGTCCCCGTTTTACTGATGTACAATTTGAATGCTAGTAGCTAAATCTGTGCAAGGTCATATAGCTAATAAGTGGTGGAATCAGGATCCTGTTCCAGATTTATCTGCCACCAAAGCCCAAAGTTTTTTTGTATTGCTTCCTCTTTGGAGAGCTATTAATGGTTTCACATGTTTGATTAGTATGGATCTACCAATCCCTGAGAACCCTTATTTATATGTTAAATTAGCACAGGATACTGTAGAATAAGAGGGGTCATCATACATTAGAGTTTGTAGTGGTTCATAAAATTTATTCAGAGACAAAGGATTGTTGTTCAATTCCAAAAGTATATGACTACCTGAACTCTGAAAGGCTTAACTCGGCCGTATATCTACTTCACTCTGTAGAAGCCACCATTTTTTACATATTGGAGAAGAAATGGTTAATATTCTTAAAATGGAGACTGAGGTGATCAGAATAAATGTGTATATTTTTTATAAAGATTATTCCTGTTAATTTCATGGGTACTATCCAAACTATAGAAAAGAATGAATACAAGAATATCTTCAATAATCCTTATAGTTAAAATAACATTCAAAATGTATTCTAACAGCAATGGAAAGTCCATGTCTATGGTACCTGTCCTTATTAATATATTAAAAAAATAATTTTTTTATTGCCTGTTTAATTTTGTGCCAGATGCTGTGGTAGGGGCTAGAGGCACATACATGTATTAAACAAACCCACAACAAAACCCTATTGGGTATTTGTTCTCTCTCTTTCCCCTCTACCTCACCCCACCCCACTCTTTGCCAGATTAATTTTTACTTATCCTCAGATCCCACCTCAAATGTCGTTTTTTTTAGAAAGGTCCTCTATGGCTGTTTCCTTTCTCCATCCAGATTAAGTTCCTCTGCCATCTTCTTTCCTTACACTCTATTTTCTTTGTTGTACTTATTATAATGTGTCCTGTAATTATTGGATGTTTGCCTAGTGTCTGTCTCTCCCATTAAATTGTCTGTTTTCATTTATTCATTCATCAATCATTCATTCCATGGGTGATTATTGCATACCTACTAAGTGCCAGTCACACTTAGGGGCTGAAGATACAGCAGTGAACGAGATAAGATCCTGTCTTCATGAACTTACATTCCATTGGGAAGATGGTCAAAAACCAAATAACCAAACAATTTCAAAGCAGTAAGTGCTATCAGGAAAACAAAGCAGGGTAAGAGGGTAAAGATGGATGAGGTAGAGGAGAGGAGGCTATTTTGGATATATATGTAGAATGGTCAGGAAACCACTTCTCTAAGGGGGATGATGTGAACAAAGGCCCAAATAATATAAAGGAGCAAACCTTGGAAAGATTGGGGATAAGAGGTTTTAGGTGGAGAGAACAGGAAGTGGAAAGGCTCTGAGACCAGATGAATTTGACTTATTTGAGGAAATGGAAGAAATTAGTGTGGCTGGAATCAAATGAGTGAGAGAGTGGTTGAAGAGGATGGTCAATGCCGCTGGAGAGGTCGGGACCGGATAAACTCACTATGGGGGTTTTCTTTTAAATGTAACAAGAAGTCCTTGAAAGAATTGGAGCAGAAGAAATGATTTCTAATTTATTTAAAAAAAAATAACAAAAAAAAATTCTAGTTGCTGTGTGGAGAACAAACCCCAAAGCAGGCTTCAGACAGACCAGAGGCTGTTGCTGTATGAGTGTGACTTGGATTAAGGGTGGTAATACCAGAGGTGGGGAGAAGTGGTCAGTCAAGATTCATCTTAGAGGTAGAGTGAACAAGACTTGCTGAAGAAATGGATATGTGAATGTTTTGAGAAGAAAGGAATCGAAGTCAATCCCTAGGTTTTGGTCCTTAGAAAAGGGTTAAATGGTGGTGCCAGTAACAGAGATGGGGAAGACTTTGGGAGGGATCAGTTCATGAATGTGTGTTTGTGTGTGTGTGTGTGTGGGTGGTGGTGGTGGTGGAGGTGGTGGTGTAGAGTTGTGTTTTGAGCCTGTAAAGTTTGAGATGTTTATTTTACATCTGAGTGGAGATTTTGGGTAGGTAGGTGGAGAGAGTCCAGACCTCTGAGCAGAAGTTGCACCTGGAGAGAGACATTTGAAAGTCACCAGTTTACAGTTGATATTTAAATCCATGGGACTGGATGAAATTACCCAAGAACACCATACAGAGGTATGGAGAGAGCTGGAGTCTGAGCTCAAGGGTATTACATCATTTAGAGGCTAGGAAGAGGAGGAGCCAACAAAGGATGACTCTGGGAAGAAGCAGCTGGTAACTAGTGAGGAAAACTGTGGCCACCACTGTTGAATGGTAGAGTAGGATGAGGACTGAGAGTTGACCATTTGCTTACTATTGTTTACCCAGTACCTAGCTCAGTGATTGGCACATAATCAAAGCATAATGTTTGTTGAATGAATGAATCTTACTTCTACGTATTTGTCAGGTAATTGTTGAGTGTCTTTAGGTTCCAGGTACTGTTTTCATTCTATGAATTCACAGCACACTGTCACCAATAATCATAATTTTTCACTGGGGCCAGAGACATACATACAAATGCAACAAAGAGACATAATAATTTATAATAACTCTTTTGCCCTCCCTACACTGTATTCCAAGAAGGATAGGATTGAATGTCTGAAGGGCCCTTTCTTTTTTTTTTCTTGCAATTTTATTGAGATATTTATATTGTCAATACCATACAATCATCCAAAGTGTACAATCAGTTGTTCAGTATCACCATATAGCTGTGCATTCATCGCCACAATTCGATTGTTGAACATTTTCATTACTTCAAAAAAAGTAATAAAAATAAAAATAAGAATAAAAATAATAGTAAAAAAGAACACCCAAAACAACCCATTCTCCATCCCTCTCTGTTACTCATTTACTTTTTTGTCCCTATTTTTCTATTCATCCATCCATACACTGGATAAAGGGAGTGTGAACCACAAAATTTTCATAATCACATGGTTACACCATATAAGCTATATAGTTATACAATCATTGAAGGGCCCTTTCTTGATGAGCAACGATGGATTAATATATATAAATTTGGGTCTGTGCTGTAGGCACAGGTTTCGGGATGAGTGAGACTGAGGGAGAGGAATGGTGGAACTACTGCTGAACTGGCAAGGCAGTCGCAGCTGAAGTTATCAAATTCAATGAAAATAAAATATGGTTCTAAGCTCTACTCTCATGGCTGAATTCTGCTGGAAAGTTGACAATTTATGAACAGGAAATGCCTAGTTAATCTGATAAGAGAGTGGGGGGTTAGGCAGGAAGAGACAAGGCTCAAACTAAATATTTTAAAATTATGTCTTTAACTTCAAGATATGTTGAACTGTTGACCTTTAAAATTATTATCCTTAAGTTTCTGCCTTACAAAAAACTCTTAAGCCTTTAATTAGCAAGCCTGCTGGCTAAGGATGTCAAGGGACCTCACGTGAGCCCAAATCCATGTCAGAAAAGTAAACAAACAAAACTCCTTGAAGGGAGGATGAAAGAATAAGTGTGAAGCACTTTATTGCACTACACAGTTTCTCAAACTTACTAGGTGGTCTTCTTCCTTTGGAACTTTGCCGAGGTAGGTCCCATGCACAGCACCCCCTCGTGCTTCCTCCCAACTCCCCTATCCCTGCCGAAGGAAATAAAAAAAGGTAAAAAAAAAAAAAAACTCTTTATCATTCTTTAAGGCTCAGTTAAAAGATGGACTCTCTTTCCCAAAGTGATTTCTCAGAAAGCTGTGCTCCTATAGATTTTTCAGTCATCTTACTGTTCTCATTGTATTGCATATTATAGTTATTTGACTCCAGCTTGAACTCCAAAACGTTGGGAACCGTGTAACGCTCAGCAGGGAGGGAGGCCTGCCATTTAAAAGGCCCTCCATAAGTGAGTGTAACCGGAACGAATGCGTGCTGTGGGGAAGGCATAGAGACAGGAGGCAGCAACTCTTTATCCGGAAAACTGTATGGGAACAATGGCAGCACACTTAACAATGACACAGAAGTGTTTAATAAAGAGGTGAAAAAAAAAAAACAAAAAACAACCAGACGCGAAAGTTTCCACGCCCACTTCTTTTTACAATCTTCCGGTTCAGTAGCAGCTTCTAATTCCGCTGCTTCTTCAAACCTGAGCACAAACCAGGCTGGGTCTGATTGGCCAATCGGACCTCAGTGTTTTGCAATTGCGTACATCGCTGCAGCCAGTGAGACACCAGGGAAGTTTGGTGCGGTGAGACTCGCCCCCGCAGGCCGAATTCTGCCGCGCTTGGTGACGGGGTTGGGCGGGGCTGAGAACGCTGGCAGTCGCGCGATCCACCGCGTGACAACAGTAAGACTCTATAGCACGCGGGAGGGGCTAGAGCGGGGCAGTGGAACCGGAAGGGTGTGTGTGTGTCCGGGAGTCAACCAATGGCTGTCTGTGTGTGTGTGTGTGTGTGTGTGTCCGGGAATCAACCAATGACTGTGTGTGTGTGTGTGTGTGTGTGTGTGTGTGTGTCCGGGAATCAACCAATGGCTGAGTGTGTGTGTGAGTGTGTGTGTGTGTCCGGGAATCAACCAATGGCTGTGTGTGTGTGTGTGTGTGTGTGTGTGTGTGTGTGTGTGTGAATCAACCAATGGCTGAGTGTGTGTGTGAGTGTGTGTGTGTGTGTCCGGGAATCAACCAATGGGTGTGTGTGTGTGTGTGTGTGTGTGTGTGTGTGTGTCCGGGAGTCAACCAATGGCTGACACGTTACCCGCAGAGGGAAGGCAGGCTCACCAATGGCGGCACTCATATCACGCCGTGGGCGGGGTTTGAGCCAAAATCCCTACTGGAGCTGCGCACTTATTAGCGTGGGCCTTTGCGTCACAGCCGGCGTCTCCTGCAGGCTTCATTCATCTTTCGTTCCTCAGGTAGTGAGGCCTAGTCGAAAGCATGGAGAGCGCAGTCCCAGCCGCCGGCTTCCTGTACTGGGTGGGCGCGGGAACCGTGGCCTACGTGGCCCTGCGCATCTCATACTCGCTCTTCACGGCCCTTAGGGTCTGGGGGCTGGGTAACAAGGAGGGGGTCGGACCAAGTCTCGGGGAATGGGCAGGTGAGTCAGATCCAGTGCGCCCCTTCCTCCTGCCTCCGCCCGCGCCGATCCCGGTGGGCCCTGCGCTTGGCCTGTTCAGTTTCCCTTTCCTCCTTCCTGAGGCTCCTGCGTCCCGTCCTGGCTCCTTGAGTCACATTATTCTGGCTTGCTTAGACTTGTAGAGTTTGTGTTTTTAAATGCTGAAGAGGCAAACGTTGCTGGCTCTACTCAGGGAATCTTAGTGTCACTTGGTTGGAAGGAATCTATGTTAATTCTCTGGGGCTTGTACCTTTTAAGGCATTCCGCATTCATGGCCCGGAGTCGGTCGTCTTGCTGCTTCCTCTCTCACCCTCTATCCAACTTAGTTCGCCCCTTGTGAGCGTACTTACTATAAAGTTTCTCGCTTACCTCGGAAGAGTGCCCTGTGCCAAGGATGCAAAGCATTCTGTTGACTTTTGGGGGATGAGAATGGGGTGTATGGACACTGAATTTCAGAAGTCTTTTGCTTTTTGGAACCTTACCTTTCCAGTTGCTTAGATTCGGCTTATTTCATAAGACTTACAAAAAAAATAAAAAAATTCAATCCTCGCTAAACTATTCTGGAGTCATAATGTTGGTAGCAAGAATTAACGCTTCTGTAAAACGGTAATCCTGCGTGTTGAAATCAGAAACTAAAATGATAACCTTGTATGTTGAAATCAGAAATACTTTCGTAGAACATTTGTAGGAGAGAAAGCAAATGGATCTTGTTCCATCTAGCCGGAGATTTAAACATAGAGGCAAAGGTCAGATTGCAGAACTTGGAAAACTTACCTGCGGAAAAGTTTTGCACTGGCTGTTTTTCTTTTTGTGTCTTTACTTTGTTACTCTTCTCTCTCTCTCTCTTTTTTAACCGAATGATTGCTTATTTTATGTTTGTGGTCGTTCTCTGATGTAATTATTCATCTTGACGTTTTATAATTCAAGTATTCACTTCACCAAGCATTTTATTGAATTTTGGAGTGGTTGGGGTTGCTTTCAAACTAGGCTCAAGTAAAATACAAAAATAACGTTACTGGGCATTCTTTACTTTGTTCATTCAGAAATATTTGAAAAACTAAGTAGGAAAAACATAGTAAGTTAACATTTCAAGGCAGCAGCCTAAATAGAGAAAATACCTCAAGTAAGAATCGATATGTATGTGAGAGCTCTGTCCCTGATGTGAGGCAGTTATTATCATTATAACACTTCTTTTTCACTTTCTTTTGATATTCATAAAAGGAACTTGATATAATAGAAATGCTTTTCCCAAATTCTTGATTGTCAGTTTCAGAAAACTTGTTTGTGGAGTTTTGCAATAGTTAGAAAAGACAGTGATGTCTTAGGGAATCAATATTAAGATGAAATTTTGTAATTTGCAAACAGACTCTACTGCTGTTTTAGATTTCCTTGGCTACTTAAGCAAGTATCATGCAATCGATGAGCTTAAACAATGGGAATTTCTTAGCTCATGGTTTTGAAATTGGGAAAAAAATCAAATCAAGTTATCATCAAGGCAATGCTTTATTCCCGAAGACTGGCATTTAGGGGCTGGCTGCTGGTGATCCTTGGTCCTTGGCTCCACTGTCACATGGTGGCCCTTCTCCCAGCCTCTCTCTTCTCTTCTGGTTAGGTTGACTTTCAGTTTCTTGCTGTCTATGGCTTTTTCATTGAGTTTCATTCTGCTTATAAAGGACTCCAGTAATAGGATGACCCGATCCTGCTTGGGTTGGGTCACACCCTAACTGAAGTAACCTCATCAAAAGGTCCAGCTTTGCAATAGGTACACACCCACAGAAATGGATTAAGTTTAAGAACATGTTTTTTCTGGGGTATATACAGCTCCAAACCACCACAAGTGTTAATAACTCAAGTTAAAAAAAAAATCTAAAATTGACCATAATGGCTTATAACACAAACAGTAAGTCTAATCATCTGTATGTGAGTCTAGTAAAAGTCAAGTGATGTGATGTTGTCCTTTCATAATTAAGTTTGGATTGGAAAGATCTGGTCCCAGAGAAGTGATATTTGATAAATTAAGGAAAGTGTTTATATAATATTTAAAAATAAATTAGAACATTGGAATAAAAAAGGATAATAGTATTTATAATTAAGTTGAAATATTGTTTATTTAGTTTATACTGGTTTTTGAAAAAATCCGTTTTTAAAGTGCAAAAACAGAAATGAGTAGTTGTTTGTTAACATTATTTACTGATGGTGGCCTGAGTCTGAAAAAATATTTTATCTCTCCAAACTCAGGGAATCTTTGAAAAACAAAGATGATTAAGAGAGGCTTATCTTAAACAGGGTGAGCTGAAATAATCTGAAAAACAAACTAGCAGAGATAATACTTGAATAATGAGTGCTGATGTGGTTAAAAATAGGTAGGTAATTTGTTCAACCAAAGTTATGATCTTAGTGTTAATTTTTCTATATAAATAGTACTAAGTTTTATCTCCCTACAAAATTGCTCTCAATCTTTTTTTAAGTTACAAAGGGTTAAGCTGCTAAAGCAAAGTGAAAAATAGAGTTGAAAGGGATACATGTGCTTCTTAATATTAGCCAACCAGAATCCCTTTTTAAAACCTAAAATCAACTTGTGATAAATGTATTTGTTTTAACTACATGATAACATTTCTAAGAACATGTCAGACCTTTTACTTTTCTTCAGACAGTTTTAGAAAGTGATTCATCATGTGCCACTTTGGTTCTGAGGGACTTAACTAGAAAGCTAAGAAAGGAATCATTCAATTACTGTTGTTTTTGTTAATTTCTGAAAATCATAAAACATTCAATAATCTGGAATTGTTAGTAAACATAATAAAGTAGTAAATCACACCATATTTTGTTCTTTTTGCAGGCAGGAATATAAATAAGGATATCCTTACACAACTCTTTATAGCTACTGTGACAGAAATAGAAAAGGAATGGACAACACATTTTGCAAAGTTATCTTCATCTAAACGACTGTTTATTCCTGTGAACCCTGTTGAATAATACTAGTAGGAGGCTGTATTAGAGAGACATTGCTTTCTTTATAGTATTAATGTTAACATCTTCCTCCATAACCAATTAAACATAATTGTGTTGAGTTGATAGCATATTTTTCATCCTTTCTTATTCTTAAGTCTCTGTGTGTTAATATGTGTAATTTTTTCTGCTCAGATTTTAGGATCTGAGAGGCAGACACTGTGGCTCATTTTTTTTTTTTTAATCAATTTTATTGAAATATATTCAGAAACCATACAGTCACCCACAGTATACAATCAGTTGTTCACAGTGCCATTACATAGTTGTGCATTCATCACCAAAATCAATTTTTGAACATTTTCATTATCACACAAAAAAGAATAAGAATAAAAAAAGTAAAAAAGAACACCCGAAACATTCCATAACCCCCATCCCTCCCTATTATTCATTTACTTTTTGTCCCCATTTTTCTGCTTATCTGTCCATACACTGGATAAAGGGAGTGGGAGCCACAGTTTTCACAATCACATGGTTGCATAGTGTAAGCTATATAGTTATACAGTTGTCTTTAAGAATAAAGGCTGCTGGGTTGCAGTTCAACAGTTTCAGGTATTTCCTTCTAGCTATTCCAATACACTAAAAGCTAAAAAGGGATATCTATATAATGTATAAGAATAACTACCAGAATGACCTCGCTATTTGAGATCTCTCAGCCACTGAAATTTTATTTTGTTTCATTTCTCTTCCCCCTTTTGGTCCAAGAAGGCTTTCTTAATCCCACTATGCCAGGGCCAAACTCATCCCCAGGAGTCACGTTCCACGTTGCCGGGAAGATTTACACCGCTGGGAGTCATGTCCCATGTAGGGGAGAGGGCAGTGAGTTTACCTGCCGAGTTGGCTTAGAGAGAGAGGCCACATTGAACAACAAAAGAGGTTTTCTGGGGGTGACTTTAGGCACAATTTTAAGTAGGCTTATCCTCTCCTTTATAGTAACAAACTTCTTAAGGGCAAGTCCCAATATCGAGGGCTCAGCCTTCTAAATTGGCAGCCCCCAGTGCTTGTGAGAATATCATTAATTCTCCAGGTAGGAAAATTTAATATTTCCACGTTTTCTCCTAGACTGTCGAGGGGGCTTTGCAAATACATTTTTATCCTCTGCCCATGTTACTTTGGGATGTATTGGGGCTTCACACTAACCTGTACAAACCAACCAGATTTCACTCTCTACTCAGTGTTCCATGTAATTATGTTGTATGAATAAACTGACTATATAAGTTAAATTATATAGTATGCTACAAAAAGTATAGATTTTGACCAATAAACATCTCTTCCCTTGTCTCACACAGAAGTTGAAGTTTTAAAACACTGTCACTATCATCCTTTACTCTTCAGTCTGATTTACCTTACTCCTAGTTGGATTTCCATTTCTGCCACAAAGAAGAAGGAAGACGTGAAAAAAGGAAAAGAAAGAAAAAAAATGACAACTCAAAAGCAACAAAAGAAAAAATAAAATTAAAATAAAATATGATAAAAAAGACACCACCACCAACACCAAAAATCCCATAACCTTCCCGTATATCCCCCTCTTACAGACATTTGCTTTGGTATATTGCCTTGTTACAATTAATGGAAGGAAATTACAGCTGTACTGTTAAACTATAGACTGTAGTTTGCATTGACTGTATTTTTCCCCCACTACCACCTCATTTTTAATACCTTGCAATGTTGACATTAATTTGTTCTCCCTCATGTAAAAACATTCTTATATTTATAGATTTAAACACAATCATTGACCACTGTAGGTTTCACTAAGTTATACAGTCCCAGTCTTTATCTTCTGTGTTTCCTTCTGGTGTCCTACATGTCCCTACCTTTCTCTTTCAACCATACTCACAGTCATTTTTTGTTCAGTTGACTCTATTAGTATTGTGTTACCATTCACCCAATATTGTGCTATCCATTTCTTGATCTATACAAACAATCCTTTTGAGCATTCTGTACTCCTTCAGCATCAAATGCCTGAGCTTTACCTTCTTTCTATCTCCTGGTGTCTTCATTTCTACACTCTTCTACAAACCTCTCTCTCCTGTCTTTTCCTATCTGTGTGTAGTACTTCCTTTAGTATTTCTTGTAGAGGAGGTCTCCTGTTCACGAGCTCTTTCGGTATCTCTTTATCTGTAAATATTTTAAATTCTCCCTTATTTATTTATTTTTTGAAATAAATTTAAACTTACAGGACAGTTGCAAAAATAATACAAACCCCATACACAGAACTCCAGCCTAGCCCAACCCCCCTCCACTGATACCCAGATCTACCAATTTTAATATTTTGTCACTTTACCATTTCTTTCTTTCCCTCCCTCCTTCCCTCCCTCCCTCCCTATCTATCACCCATCTTCTATTGCTCTGTCTTCTGAACATATGAGAGCAAGTTGCACACATCCTTGGACAAATAATATAATTCACATATACATGTCCTTTGAACAAGAATATTCATTTATGTAATCACATTAAGTATAGTTAAGAAATTCAAGAAATTTAACATTCATATAAAGCTTACATTCTGTATTTCATTTTTTTATTATGTCCCAATTGTGTCCTTTTAAGCCTTTTCTCCTCTATTCTTAGATCTTATCCAGGATCATCTGTGGCATTTAATTGTCATTATCTATTTAGACTGTCTTTTTCTTCAGTTGTGGAAACATATATACAGCATAAATCTTCCCATTCCAACCCCTCCCGAGCATTCCATTTAGTGGGATTAATCACATTCACAGTGTTGCAATGCCATCACCTTCCCACCATCCATTACTAGAAATTTCCCTTTACCCCAAACAGAAACCCTACACTCATTTCTTATTAACTCCCCATTGCCCCTTCCCCCACTTCTCATAACCCATGCTCTACTTTTCATCTCTATGATCATATTCTCTGATACTTTGTGTTTACTGTGGGGCTTAAATTTAACATCCTAAATCTATAGCAATCTTGTTTTCTTTGATACCAACTTAACTTCAATTGGACACATAAACTATGTTCCTATACTTCTCCATTCCCCCACCTTTATGTAGTTCTTGTCAAAAATTACGTATTTTACATTGAGTCCAAAACCACTGATTTGTCATTATACTTCATGTATTTTAGATCCTGTAGGAAGTAAATAGTGGAGTTATGAATCAAAAATGTAGTAGTATTGGTATTTATATTTACCATGTGATCTTTACTGGAAATCTTTATTTCTTCATGTGGTTTCAGCCAATTGTTTAGTGTCCCTTCCTTTCAGCTGCACAATTCCCTTTAGCATTTCTTATAGGACCGATCTACTGGTGATGAAGTCCCCTCAGCTTTTGCTTATCCGGGAATGTTTTCATCTCCCTTCATTTTAACCTCCAGGTGTTTGTGAATTTTCTAAGTCTCTGGAGGTTATTGACTTCTAATTGTATTCCATTGTGGTCAGAGAATGTGCTTTGAATAATTTCAATTTTTTTTTTTAAATTGTTGAGGCTTGTTTTGTGTCCCAGCATGTGGTCTATTCTGGAGAAAGTTCCGTGATCACTAGAGAAGAATGTGTATTCTGGTGATTTGGATGTAATGTTCTGTATATGTCTGTTAAATCCAATTCATTTATCAGATAGTTTAGGTTATCAGTTTCCTTATTGGTCTTCTGTCTGGTTGATCTATCTATAGGAGAGGGTTGATGCGTGTTGAAGTCTACCACAATTATTGTGGAACCATCCATTGCTTCCTTTAGTTTTGCCAGTGTTTGTCTCGTGTATTTTGTGGCAACCATGATTGGGTGCGGTAAACGTTTATTGATTGTTATTTATTGTTGAAGTGTTGCTTTATTAGTATGTAGTGGCCTTGTTTGACTCTCATAACATCCTTGCATATAAGTCTATTTTTTCTGAGATTAATATTGCTACTCCTGCTTTCTTTTGGCTGTAGCTTGCATGAATATTTTTTCCATCCTTTCACTCTTCAATTTCTTTGTGTCCCGTGTCTATGATGAGTCTCTTGCATGCAACATATTGATGGTTCATATTTTTGATCCATTCTGCCAATCTACATCTTTTAATTGGGAGTTTAATCCATTTACATTCAACGTTATTACTGGTGAAGGCATTTCTTGAATCAGCCATCCTATCCTTTGGTTTATGTTTGTCAGATTATATTTTTTCCCTTTCTCTCTCATTGTCTTTAATGAACCAATATGAATCTCTTTAGTACTGAACCTTTCTCCATATCTTTCTCTCCTTTCTTTGGTTCTCTGTTGGTAGGGCTCCCTTTAGTATCTGAAGTAGGGCAGGACTTTAATTAGCAAAATCTCTCAGCATTTGTTTGTGAAAAATTAAGCTCTCCCTCAAATTTGAAGGAGAGCTTTTGCTGGCTAAAGTGTTCTTGGTTGGGAAATTTTTTCTCTCTCAGACTTTTAAATATGTCATGCCACTGCCTTCTTGCCTCCATGGTGGCCACTGAGTAGTCACTACTTAGTCTTATGTTGTTTCCTTTGTATGTGGTGAATTGCTTTTCTCTCGCTGCTTTCAGAACTGCTTCTCTCTTCAGTATTTGACAGTCTGATTAGAATATGTCTTGGAGTATGTTTATTTGGATATATTTCTATTTGGAGTTCGTTGGGCATTTATGCTTTGTGTATTTATATTATGTAGAAGGTTTGGGAAGTTTTCCCCAACAATTCTTTGAATACACTTTCTAGATGTTTACCCTTCTCTTCCCCTTCTGGGACACCAATGAGTTGTATATTTGGACGTTTTATTTTATCTATCATATCCCCGAGGTCCATTTCTATTTTTTTAAATTTTTTCCCCATTCTTTCTTTTGTTCTTTCATTTCCATTCTGTGGTCCTTGAGGTCTCTGATTCATGTTCAGCTTCCTCTAGTCTTGTACTATAAGTATCCAGAATCTTTTTAATTTGGTCAAGCGTTTCTTTTTATTTCCATAAGATCATCTATTTTTTATTTACTCTTGCAATTTCTTCTTTATGCTCTTCTAGGGTCTTCTTGATGTCCTTTATATCCTGTGCCATGCTCTTCTTCATGTCCTTTATATCCTGTGCATGCTCTCATTGTTTGCCTTTAGTTTGTTGATTAATTGCTCCAAGTACTGTGTTCCCTCTCATCTTTTGATTTGGGTGTTTGGGTTTGGGTTATTCATATCGTCTGTTTTTTTATATGCTTTAAAATTTTTCTGTAGTTTTTGGGCTCTTGCATTTTGCTTTACTTGATAGGGTTCTTTAGGATATGTAGAATTATTGAAAGGACTAATCTCTAATTGTCAGATCTACAGCTTGGTGGCGTTACACTTTAACTAAACCAGCAGATGGCGTCCGCAAGTCACCTATTCCCCCTCAAGTCAGTTCTCCTGAACTTTTGTCTTTGTGGTGTGTGGGGGTCTGATTCTTGTGGGGTATAATTGGTGCCCCAAGTTTGGGTGTGTTGTTGATGATGTCCGCCCTGAATGTGGGGCATGTGTCTGAGCAGTTAGGGAGGGAGGGCAGCTTTGCTAATCAGATCTCCCAGGTGTTCCTGGAGATTTAAGGCTGTTGCAAGAGTCTAAACCTTCATTTCAGTCTTGCTGCAGATTGTCTCTGCTGCTGATCCACAAGTCCTTGGTATTGGCATATGGACCCTGGGATTTCCAAGTGGGTCCCTCTTCCAAGCTGTGTCCTTCTAGGATCTCTGCTGAGGGAAGGTTGTGCTGCGTCACAAGTGTGTGCCATCCCTCAAGGGAAGTTTCTGGGCCGCCGGCCATGTAGGGCGTTCCCAGCCTGCTGTAAGGATGGCTAAATGGGGCATGTTAATTTCCCCCTTTTCGCACAGCTCCACCTTCCTAGCTCTGGGACAATTAGCTGTGGGTGTGCGAAAGGCTACTGTCCGTGCCCAATATTGTGGCATGTGCGTGTGTTGCTGGAAACACTTTCTGTCACCACTGGGTTTTTTTTGGCACAGCTTTGGGATGTGGCGCCCAACCCGCCGGGAAGATGGCTGCAAGGTGCGTGGTTATCTTCCCCTTTTGGCTCACCTCTGCCTTCGTCGCTCCAAGACAATTAGCAGCGGGTGTGTGAAAGGCTATCTTCCACGCCAGATAGTGAGGCGTTCAAACAGCCTGTTCCTGCCGTGCTTCACTGTGCAGTTCTTGCTGCCGTATCTGCAGCCATTTTTGGTTTTTTAAAAAGAGCTAGTCCGCCTCCAAATGCCAACCCACGGTTTCCCCACACCACAGTGTGGCCTGCTGGATATCAGCAGCTTACTCATTCATTCAGATGCAGGTACTCCGGTTTCACCAAGTGCACTGTCCCTGTGGATTTAGCAGACCTTGTCCAGCTGTTGCATCGCTGGAATTGGTATTCTGGGTCGCTTTCTGGCTTTTACCTAGTATTTTTCACAGAGGTATTTTTTTGCCCTGTCTCTCCTAGTCGCCATCTTAGGTTCTCCCTTATTTTTGAAGGACAGTTTTGCCTAATATAGGATTCTTGGTTGGCAGTTTTTTTCTTTTAGTATCTTAAGAATATCCATACCACTGCCTTCTTGCCTCCATGGTTTCTACTGAGAAATCCGCACTTAGTCTCATTGAGTTTCGCTTGTATGTGATGGATTGCTTTCTCCTGCTACTTTCAGAATTCTCTCTGTCTTTGACATTTGACATTCTGACTAAGTGCCTTGGGGTAGGTCTATCTGGATCAATTCTGTTTGAGGTACGCTGCATTTCTTGGACCTGTACTTTTAGTCTTTCGTAAGAGTTAGGAAATTTTCATTGATTATTTCCTTCTATTATTCTTTCTGCCCCCTTTCCCTTCTCTTCTCCTCGAGGACAATGTAAACATGTATATTTGTGCACTTCATGTTGTCATTCAGGTCCCGGAGCCCCTGCTCAGATTTTTCCATTTTTTTCCCTATCTCTTTTGGGTGTAGGATTTCAGATGTTCTGTCCTCTAGTTCAGTAATCTTTTCTTCTGCCTCTCCAAGTCTGCTGTTGTATGTCTTCATTGTGTTTTCCATCTCTTCTATTGTGCCTGTCATTCCCATAAGTTCTGCCATTTGTTTTTTCAAGCTTTTCAAATCTTCCTTCCTGTTTGTCACATTTTCTTTCAACTCATGATTTAATTTAGAAAATTTGTTTGAACATCTTTAATTGGTTGTTTCAACTCTTGAATCTCAGTTGAGGTGTTAGTTTGTTTCTTTAACTGGGCCATATCTTTGAGTTTCCTGGTGTGGCTTGTGATTTTTTGCTGTCTAGGCATCTGATTTTCTGATTAGTTTATTCTGGAGGTTGTTTTCTCTCTATTGCCTTGGGTTTTCTTGTTGGTTTTCTTTTGATCTCTATATTTCTTGTTTCTCTGCTGGCTGGTTGTCAGATTGGCTCTTCCTGCAGTATTCCCCCCAAACCAGGCAGCCACTGTGGGATGGTAGCTAGGCACTGGGCACCCCAGCAAGTTCACTGTGTGTGGTAATACAGATCTGATGGCTTCCAGTGGTGCTCTGTTTTCCACTGGTCAGGAAGACCTGGGTTTGTTTTAAAGCTCTGCTTTGGCAGTTGGGTTTTCTGTATTTCTCAGCCAAAACTGGGCTGGGTTGCTGTGCAGGGCATGTAGACCAGTTCCTGTCGTCCTCATTGAAGGTCTGAACCATCTTTTTAAAAGGGCTTCTATTCCCTTGCACTTTCCAGACTGTCCGACAGATGGCGCTGTTTGGTAATGTAAACATCCCCAGAGCCTGCTTTGCCTTTGAGCACAGGCTGCGTCTACACAGGTGAGGTGAAACTGTGGGATTCTTATGCTCTCAGTTTGCCGGCGCCAAAATCTGGCTTGATGTGGGGGCTACATCTGTGGCAGAGGATTCCCTCACTTACCCAATATTCCAGCTGTCCCCAAGACAAGGAAACAATAGCTGGCTGCTGAGTCCCTCAAGGCAGGGGGAAGGGTTTTCAGACCCAGGGTTGGAAATGCAGTCTCTGTCCACGTTTTCTCCATCTCTTTGTCCCTCACTGCCCTGGGCCTTGAATTGTCCTCTCCTGTCTGCCAGATCTTCAAATAGTGGGGGTATGTCTCACTATATGAGAGATTTTAAAATCCATGTCCCTGGTGGGAGGGGTCCCGTCTGCTGATTCTTGCCTTTCCCACACTGAGGCTGAGTGAGAAGGGGGAAGAGCAGCTGGTCTGAAATGGAAGATTCCTACCTAATATTTCTTCTGTTTCTTCAATTCGGCATCTCAGGGTCCTTCCCCAGTCAATATCCTCCTCCAGAGTTTCAAACAATTCAGAATTGTTCTTTTTTTCATTGAATCTCTGGAGAGTAGTTTTCAGTAGCTGTTTACATCGCCATGTTGATGACTTCTCCGTGTGGCTTGTTTTTAATTTTTTCCTGCAGAAACTGGCACATTGTAGAGATATAAGCTCTACTGAACTTAAAAACAAATCTTGGAAAAAACCTGAAATACAAGTGTGCTTCACAATTGGTAAAAATATTCAAGGTTACAGGTTCCTAAATTTAGTTAGGTTTGTAAATGCCATCTATTACTTGGCCCTTACCTTATCTTACCTTATCTTATCTTATCTTACCTTATCTTATCTTATCTTACCTTACCTTACCTTATCTTATCTTACCTTGCCTTACCTTATCTCCTAATCAAGAGCTTGGTCATTTCTTTTCCCTAGTGTTGTCTAGTAATGTTCTGTTCTCCTGTGAATCCTGCTGGTTATTACTAGGCCCTTGCAGGTAGATTTAGCCAGTCTAGTAGCTAAGACTTCTTTGGAGATGGCAGTTTATTTGCCTGTTAGTGTAATATGCTGTTTGTGGAAAGTTCAGTTATGTGAAAGTATCAGTTCTGCAGGTAATTAAAAGGAGATTGTTAAAGATAGTTTGTACTAAAGGAAAAAATAGTCATTGATATGGGGCAGTAGTAAATGTAATCTACAGAATTTGGCTTGAGCATAGGGAAGTTTTATAATTATTTGAGCAGTGTATATCACTGTAACTCATCTAAGATGACTGATAGGTTTTTTAACTGCTTTACTGAGATATAGTTCACTTACCATACAATTCGTTTAAAGTATACAATGCTTAATAACTTGTTGCTATTATTATTATTATTATTATTATTATTGTTAGACTTAGTAGCCTTATACGCAGATTACTTGAACTAATTGCCAGGATAAGACTTAGTAAGAAAAAGTTAATATCTGGCTGACCACATCTTCAGAAACTGAAATTACCATTACTACTGCAGCTGAGACTATTGAACTTCAAAACTATTTTTTGTTGTTGTTTATTTTTTATTGGTTGAATTGAGAATAATTTACTTCTTTCAGTTTCAGAAAAAAAATTGTTGAAAGATTTAGAAAATGAGATTTGTAGGTTCAGGGTGCTTGGGAAAGTGGATTTGAATAGATCAATTTTAATGCCATTCAATGCCATTTGTAAGGAAATTTAAAGAAATTTTTTTTTCTTTTTATTAATAATGGATCCTTTATTCCATTTCTCTTCTTCTGATCCTTAGCAAAAATAAAAATATTGTAGCAGTTGGCATGCATGTCTTCTGGGATAGATTGAGGTTAAGGCTGGGGAAGCAGGGTGGGGTTAAGGCTGGGCAAGTAGGGTGAGCAAAGCCTTCACTGCGTTTAGGGAAGAGTATGATACAACAGCATTCATTTGTCTGTCCTCCACCAAAAATATTGAGTGCCGACCATGGACCTTATAGTCCAGTGGGAAGGTCAAAGACTAATCAGAGGAACAAATTGTGCCGGGACAAGTGATGGGAAGATGAGGTACCTGGTTCTGTGAGAACTTCTGCGGAAAGATCAGAAGGCTTTTCTGGGGAAGAAATGTCTGAACTGAAATCTGAATATTGAGTGTGACTTAGCCAGGTGAAGAGTAGAAGGAAGAGCAGAGGGAAGAGTAGGTACCAGTTTCCTAATGCAGAAAAGAGCAGGGTCACTCATGAAAGAAGGCCTGTGTGACTGGAGCCAAGAAAGGGTGGCATGATGTGAGATTGATTGGAGAGGTGGAAGTAGCCTGCAAGCTGGACTATTTAATCTTAATCCTAAGAACAACTATTTAATCTTAATCCTAAGAACAATGGAAAGCAATTGAGGGATTTTAAGCAGAAGGGTGACATGGTCAGTTTTGTAGCTTTGAACAGTTTTTTGTTTCCCTTCTTCCCCCAACCACCCCAAAGGTGTTTTTGGCCTTCTTTGAGAAAACACTGCCCTCAGAGCAGACCAATGGAAGGTATTTGGTTAATCTTTGTTACAATTGCCTGCTTTAAAAAAGATAAAGGAAATTCATATTTTATTGTTAGGGAGGCCACTTTTGTGCATTTCCTGGTTATTGTTTTTTACAGACCATTTCTGCCTGGGGGAGAAAACCTAACAACCATGGTACTGGATGTTCTCTTCTTTTCAGGGACCAAGTGAGTGATAGATAGGGTTCTTGAATGAACCTTGAAACTGGGTCATTGTATTATCAAAGTAACTCTATAATGCCATGGTGTAATAGTTGAGAAGCCTGCCACAAATCATCAGAGGGAATGTTTTTTTTTTTTTTTAATTAAAAAAATTTAAAAAACAAATTTTTTTTTGTGTGTGTAAACAGTGTCTTGCTATATCTTGAACTGGCAATTCCAGAGAGACAATCCAGTTTCTGAAAAGTTATCTTTACCACTATTAAGTGAGGTTATTTCTATTTAAATAATCTAGTCATTGAGGAGATGGGGGAAAGGCTAGGAAAGTTAAGATTTTAAACAATGAGTACATCTCCAGAGGATTACATTGGGAAATAGTATAGCTAACAAAAAGAGATTGGCTTTGCAGTCAGTTGGGCAAGGGCAAGTTTTGCTCCTTACTAAGCTGTTTGACTTTGGGCAAAGACAGTTAACCCTTGAGCAAGTCATTTATTCAGTGAGGATGGTATTTCTGAATTATTCTGACAGTGGAAATGAGATGTAAGTGAGGTCCTAGTGTAGTCTATTTCATACCAAGATATATATATATATAATTTATTGTGGTAATATACTTAAAAATAAAAAATTTCCCATTTAAATCACTTTCATGTGTCCAGTTCAGTGATATTTACATTTTGTGCCATCATTACCACCCATTACCAAAACTTTCATCACCCCTAGCAGTCACAAACTATATATTTAAAAATATCTTTTATTTGTGCACATTACTCTTATTTGATAGAAAGGGATTGTTGAAACCAAGAAATGATTGTAGTTCACTCAGCAGACATGCTGTGAAAATCTGAATTTAATGAACCTATCACTTAGGTGATGAGTCATGCTTCTGCAGAAGAATTCCTTGCTTTGTGAAGAAGTTTACTGAGTGACTAAGATATGATGGACTTAGAATATTTTGCTATTACCTCAGGAAGAAGTTCTCATAGTATGTAATCTTTGGAGCTAGACTATCTGCATTTGAATCCCAGCTGTGACAGTAACATTCTATATCAGCTTAACCTCTGTGTAACTCAGTTTCCTCATCTGTAAAATGAGGATAATAATAGGTTTGAGCAATAAATGAGTTAAAGGGTGTGAAATACCTAGCCAGAACTTGGCACATAATAAGTGCTTTATAGATACCAGGTGCTGTTGTCGTCATTGTTATATCTGCTGTCACTTTTGTCTGTGGGGATGATTCTTTTTTCTATTTGTATCCATCTTTTCTTTCCCAAGCTTCTGTCTCAAATTTCCAATTACTTACTGCATATCCCCTCCTGGATGGGGAGTGAAGGCCTCAGTGGTAGCATGTTTAAAATTCAGTTTTTCTACTTGCCGGACCTGTTTTTGGACTTCCTCATTTCTGCTGATTATATCATCATCTTGCTAGTCATCCAGCCTCTAAATCAGGGGTGACAAGTAAAGGAAATGAGTGAAGTGGACTAGGTATAAGTGCTTCTCTAGACACTGAGCCATGTGCCATACTTGCTGCGGCCACCACTCCATCCACTTGTTGTCCCTCAGCATGTTTGGCCCAGTCTTCTCAGGTTTTAAGGTTGACGCAAACTTCTCAGATTTATTTTGTGAGCCAAATCAGTGATGTCGGTGGGCCATAAGCTGCAAGTAGCCAGTTGTCCCCTTTGCTCCAACTCTTAGAATCACTCTTTTCTTTTCTAGACAGGACATTGCCAAATCTTACTGAATCTACTGTCAGTATCTCTTCCATCCATACCTTCCTCTTAGTTCCCATCATGTGTACCCTTCATACCAAATTTTGTACATCATTGAAAGTTTCGTCTTCTGAAAAAAAACTCTAGCCAAATTGCTCCTTGTACCTTATGCAAAAACTTCAGAAGCTTCCTAATGACTGTGCAAAGCTCAAGCACCTTGACCCATTTTACCCTTAGGGCTCTTTCTCTTATCTCATGTCCTTCCTTGCTGTTTCTGCTTGTAAAGTTCTAACCAGTTTTCAGGGTCCAGATAGTTTTTCAGTTGCTGCCAAGTTGGAAGCAATTATGCCCTCTGGAACTTTGATAAAACTTCTTTTCTTCTTTCCTTTGGGGCTTTTCCACATTTTACCTTATTAACTGTGTGTGTGTGTGTGTGTGTGTGCACAGGTGTGCATGTGTTTGCCTCCTTTTTTCTAGAATATAAGCTCTTTGAAAGTGCACAATATATATTATTCAGTAAATGATTTTTTTTTTCTTAAGGTTCCAGTGTATTTTAATTGGGAGTGGGTTTTTTTTTTTTTTTTATTTTGCAAAATGTCCTTTTCCTTCTTCGTTTTAAGACTTCAAATGACACATATCTAAAAAGCTAGACTGTAATTGAATAAAGGCTGCTTAGACAAAGACTTGTTACAGTTACTATATTAGGGCCATAGTAGTAGTTTTGAAAGTATGTAATGCAATGAAATAAAAAAGATGTCCTTGAGTAGCAAAGATTATCAAGCTAACCTGTCTTCATCTTTGGCTGTAGGGAATCGTCATAGAGAAATAACCATTCTGCCATATTTTATCAAAAGTTAAATGTTAATAGAATTTTGGCTCTATGTTTATTATTCATTGCCAAATCTCCTTTGCAAAATTCTTGCAAATCGATTTTCCTTTAGTAAGACTTTTCCAATTAAAGTTTCAGTAAACCTTGATAATTTGACTAATTAGTAAGTTTGAGATGAATTAATGAAAAATTAAAATCTAGTATCAGTTGAATAAAATGTGGTTTTGTTATTTTGAAGTCCTGATAAAATAAACCCAAGTCTTGTAAGGATCTTCAGACTTTTTGAATTGGAGACCCTGAATGAAGTCCCTGGAAAATCTCTTTTGCAGTAAAGGCACTGAATGCTAAATGTGTATAGTCAATTACTGCCATAAAGTTAACTACAGAGCATTGAGTACATAGTTTGCTTCGTGGAAAGAAAGAATACTACAGTTGATTGACCGTCTTTACAAATGTTTAGTCAGCCATTTTGTGAGAGCCTTGAGAAAATGGAAAAATCATCAGGAAGCAGAAGACAAAATAATGCTAGGATAACAAAGCTGGAAGAGATGTTAGCCACTTCTTCAGTTGAACTAGGGAAATATGTAATGACTTGCTCGAGATCGTGCACCCAGTTTGAGAATAGCCAGGCAAGACAGGACAGTGGCAAAGGGCAGAAAATGGTGGCTGCCTCTGTGGTACAGTTATTAAAAGCAGTGGTAGGAGTGAGATGTAACAGACTCTGACAACACAGTAGAAGAGACTTGCCAGGGGTGAATTATGAGAGGAAAGCAGGTGAGGAGCAGAGGTGTTCAATAGTGGGGTTGCTGGTAGCCCTGGACTTCATCACACATTCCTGATAGTGAAGAACATAGACTAGTATGGGCAACTGGTATACAACTGGTATATACAGTTGGCATAGGCAAAACCAGCCCTCTCTGTATAAGACCCTGAACTCGTGAAGAAATGACATGCTTCTCGGTAACCCCTGAGGGCACACTTATGCCATGCTCTTGGTGCACCGTACCTGGGCATTAAGACTGAGGGAAATTTTTATTGTATATAGTTGCACAAGCTAAGTTGCTTGTCTATAATTTCAGCTGTGCCTGTACCCCCAAACTACTGATTATGTTGATGGCACTGAATTGCCAAGGAAATATTGTATTGTCTTAGTATATGCTTCTCAAGGTGATCAGGAAAAGGTACAATATCTTTTGGAACTTTAAATACTAGTTTTAAAGTTCCCTTAACATTCCCACTATGTAGAAAACTCATTTTCAGATTGCTTTTACTGTAATGACTGGTATTAACTGCCCCGAACCAAGCTAACTTCCAGTAGAAATATAGTCAAGCTTGCTTTAATGATAGCTGAAACTCCGGTTCTGTCACATAAACAGTGCTAATAAACATGCTCCCTTAATCTTGCACATTCAGTCTAATAATTTTGCTGGGGAGCAGGTTACTATTGCTGATCTGGTCCAATGCTTATCATTGCCGGTCATGTGAAAGGAGGTGATGGTCTCTGTACAAATAATGTGAGGAAAACAATGTTCAGACATTCTGAATTAGAGGAGGCTGAATTAATGAAATTTTACTGTAATGATGACGTTTTAATTTATAAAGTGTGTTTGCAAGTACTCTCATGATTTCCACAACACCCTATGGGGCAGGCTAGGGTTTGTTTTGTTATTTCCATGTAATATACAAGAACAGAGGGAGACGCAGTGGCTGGTGTAAGGGTTACCCAGCTAGTAAATGGCAGAAGAAATTGAATCTAGATTTTCTGACTCCAGGCTCTGTGTTCTTTCCTATTTTCTACCAAAGTTCCTGAATAAAGGTGACTTTAAGGCAATTTGGAAACTACCTGCACACAAGTTCCTAAGTTGGAAAGTTCTTCAAATGTTGTTTGAAAGTGAAAGTTCTGTTTATGCTTTGGTAATATCCAAACTCCTGTGGACCATAAAAATCATTCGTGTGTGCTTGTTAAAAATGTACATTCTAGGGTTTCATACAGACCTACTGAATCAAAACCTCCAAGATAAGAACCTGGGAAACAGTATTTTTAACAAATAAGATGGTCCTTGTAATTATGCATGTTGGGAAACTAGGCCATGGTAAAGCTAGGCCTAGAAGAAGACATTGAATGGATCCATTCAGATTTTTTAGCAGAGTGTTTATGCTCAGTACCAATGCTTGGTTTATAATAGTGTTAAAACTTCCAATGATTTCTGTACTAAATATTTACTTATAATTTTGACAGTTTAATAGGGATTCTATTCTAGGCTAGCTCTGCGTTTGTGCATTTGAAATAGATTAAAAAAAAAAAGAATACTTGGAACTTCAGTATGTTATTATGCAATGAGAGCCACAAGGAGCAAATCCAATACTTCTCAGTCTTCATCAATTGATGATTAGGGGTGAGACTAGAGGAGTAAGAAAGAATGTTTTTTGGTGAATAATAGAATATTTCATTTGCTTTTGGTTCCAGTAGGTCCACACAGGGGTAGCTGCAGATGTTGGAAACTTAATTTAAAAAGAATTGAAAGAATAGCATTTTATTCTTATTTTCTGCTTTTGTTTGTGACTTTTTAGTGGCTCCGTATCTTAGTTTATTTTTATTATGTTTAGAGAAAAGAAAGGTTTAATTCTGTTTTTTTTCTTCATGGGTGGGAATTTTTAAATAATCTTTATTGTGAAATTAATATAAATGGTACCTGCTGTTAATTCTTAAAGAGCTCAGAGACTGAAGAGGGTCTAATTAGTCTTTTTTTAAAAAGATTTATTAAGTTCTCCAAATGACAAGGTAAGAGAGAAAATGTACTTCAGTTCAACCGGAAGAAATTTAGATTTTAGTTGGCTATCTTGATGACATTTGTAGGATTATATGGTGTAATTGGATCATTCATTCATTCAGCAGATAAATATCTGTTGTGTGCTATGGTCCAGACACTGTACTTGGCATGGGAATAAGTGGTCAGCAAGACAGCCATGGCTTTTCCTCCACAAGGCTGCCTCTAGCAGGGAACACAGTGTGATAGGAACCAACATGGGAAAAGTGAGTGCTACAGGGCACTAACCTAGTTCAGGGTTAGAGATGGCTTTCTGGAGGAAGTAATAATCGAAAGTTTGGAGGAAAAGGAGTGGCAAAAAGAAGATGATGTTAATGGTAATAAGACATAATGTTTATTAAAAAGCTTATGTGCCAGGTACTTTTCTGAACACTGTACTTGGATTAACTCACTTGATGTTCATCTAACCTGGTGATGTAGGTCTATTAATATCCCCATTTTACTGAAAGAAAGCAAAGATACAGAGAGGTCAAGTAATTTGCCCAGAGTTGCACAGTTAGTAAATGGAAGAGGACCTGGGAGTTTAGCTCGGTGTGTTTCCTGGACTTCCTCTATTAACCACTATGTTAACTGCTTTGATGAGTTAGGGAGAGTCAGGTGAGGGTTTGGAGGATGCAGGAGTATCCCAAGCAGAGGGAACACCTTGAGTGAAAACCTTGAGGTAAGTGAGAACATTTTAGGAACTTTTCATAAAAGAATATCAGGACAGCTGGGGCTGGAAGTCTTTGTGGGAGAGAAACAGAGGTGACTTGAGAAATGCAGGCAAGGGGCCAGGCTAAAGGACCTTGAGGCCATGGTAAGGGGTTTGTTTATCCTAAGAGCAGTGGGAAGTCGTTGAAAGGTTTTAAGCAGCAGAGTGTCATGATCAAATTTATATTTTGGAAAGTTCACTCTGGCATTTTGGAGAATGAATGTGGAAGGAGCAAACAGGAGGTAGGAGACCAGTAGGAGACCGGTGATGGTGGTAAGCCAGGCACTGGGTGATGGTGGCTTGGATTAAGGTAGTGGGGACAGGACTGAGAGAGGGAGTTAGAATGATACAGAAGGTGGAAGCCATGGGTCTTTGTCATAAATTGGTCATGGGGGTAAAGTCAGTAAGGACTAAGGTGTCTGGGCTCTGGGGTAATCACTGAAGTTGGAAATACAAAGAGAAGAAGGGTATTGGGGAGGGAAATAATGAGCTTGATTTCTGATAGGTTTGTGTGGAAGTCAGGTAATCTCACCATCGGTTAGCACCAGGCTGAGCTTCCTCCTTAGTTTTAGCGATCATTTATGGTTGTCCTAAGTTGTTATGCTATATTTTATAGTCTATAGAAGAGTTTGGAGACTCAGCATATAATATCTTGGGAAAGGGAGAACATTGTTTTTGGTTTGAGTGTGTCCCATGTAGCACTTTGGGCTTTATTTGGGTAAATCAGTTTGATATTTCCTTTTCATACGGAGAAGCGGGAAGTACAGTGGAAAGTGGACTGGATAATCAGAAGACCTGGGTTCTTATCCCACCTTCTCACCTTTGATACTTATTACCTACGGAGTCTTCAGCTATCCATTCTGTTTTTCCCTCTTGTCACATGTGTCTAAAAATGCCCTCTTTGTCTTTCTGTAGAGATAAGAGTCTATGAGATCATCTTTGGAAGCACTGTCTAGGGTACAAAGCATTACGCATGTATAAGGCATTGGACCTTTCTTCCACCTTCTGTTTTCAATTAAAAACCTAGAAATAGAATTGCTCCATTAGTTGATCAAATTGTTTGTGTGAGATTCTGATTGTTTCAGAGGTTTATTTTAGGATCTGTTGCAACTTTGTCGTGATCAACACCTGAGTCTTTTTTGATGTGATTATCTAATATATGTCAATTTTAAAATGCATCTAAAACAGTGTTTTTTTTTTTTTTTTACAACTTTGTTAATGTAAACTGAGTTTCTGAATTAAAAGTTAAACTATTTTAACTACTAACTGGGTTGCTTCTAAAGAAATGCTTTTTAAAACATATACAAAAACTATGGTTGGGTATAATGGATTAAGAATATAGTTAAATTATTGCTAATGAAGTGTCATTTCAATTGTGATATAATTGGAAGACTTTTAGAGCTTGACATAACTGTTTGAAGTCCTATTATTGTATTATAAGTTTTATTATAAGCAATGATTATAAGTTCCTGTCATTTCCCACTTAATATCCCTATTATTCCTGTCTTAGGCTAAAAGATATTTAGAAAATTCTTTTTCTTCAGTTAAAGAGTTTCTGTTGTTCCCATTTTTATTTAGATATCTGTAGCAAAAGTATCATCTTTGAAATGAGAAAATATTTTCCAGAATGTATTTTGAATGGAGACTTTAAAAACATACTAAAGGTTAGAATGACATATAAACATCAAAATCTTCTAAAAATATTTGCTTCACAATATATTACTTCTTTGAAAATCATGAATTACATTTTTCCCCAATTTATTTGTTAATTGCAAATGGAAATATTTACTTTTCTCTTCTTTTGCATGGGTTTCCCTAGAAGCAGATGCTAAGACAGGGTTTCAGGTACAAGCAGTTTTATTTGGAAGGTGATCTGAGGAAACAACTGTAGGGGAGTGTGGGCTTGAGACAGGGAAGGGATGGCAGCTAATAAAGGGGTCATTACTAGCAAATTACCACTGTGGGCAACTGGGGCTTAATCCTGCTGTGGAACCCTGGGAGCTAATGCGGAACACACATCTCTGAGGGGCCAGGGAGCTGGGGTATTTATACACCAACTGCCATTTGCCACAGGTTGAGGGCCCATGGGGTGTGGGAGATAGGGGAAGATACTAATTCTCTAGCACTTCTGGGCCTTTGTGTTCTTGGGTGTTGCTGGCTTCAGCTACCAGAGAATGCCCCTGGGCAAAGAAGATACATTTAGAATATGCTCTCCAATGGTAGCCAGAGGAGATATGGTCTGGCCACTACCAGCTTAGCTGAAACTTCCATCACAAAATTTGCACTTGGTGTCATTTTTCTTTACACAAAACCACAAAGTAAACTCAAAGGACCAAGAAGGAGTTAATTCCTGGAGTTAGTAAAAGAAATATTTACAGCAGATTTGAGGCCTGTGGCCTGAGGCCACTGTGGGTGGGGTTCTGCCACCTCTCAGAGTAGTTGATGTGTTGACTGGTTGTAAGTATTTTAACATTTTCTGTAAATCAGGTAATCCCTGACTATGTGTAAATATTGAAAGGACCTTATAGGTTTGTGATTGTGTTTAAGTATGAATTAATCTCTTCCTCTTTATAGTTTAATTCTGATCCACCGAATGGGAGATGACTTCCACGTGTTTAGTACAGAGTGAGTATAACACTTGGGGAAGTTGTGGTAGGTACACTTGGTTGCTTGTTGAGAGAAACCCAATTTTGTGTAGGTATTGGATAAAGATATACTTCAGTGAAGGTGGGGGTAGGCTTCTCAGCCCAGGGGCCAAATCTTGACTAGCTTAAGCTTGTCTTGGTGATCCCTTTCTTGCTAGTGGTTGGTTAGGAAAGGGCATATTCACAGCTCTGGCCAATGAGATGTGAGGGGATCTGCTAGAGCAAGGGTTTCTGAAAAGGCTTCCCTCATCCTTAAAAAGGGGCAGAAGTCAGAGTGTTGTTATGTGAGGATATGATGGCTGCAATCATCCTTGGGACCAGAGAGAACAAACTGTGGAAAATGAGCACACTGTGGATTGTGGAGCAGATAAATGGACCACCCCTGGACCTTGATGCTGTTACTGATCTGCTCAATTAACCTACCTCCATACGCTTGTTATTTTGAGATTATAAATCCCATTTTTTTTAACAGCTGTTTCTGTTACTTGCATCTGAAAGCATACTGAATTGTAGATTTAGTACAAAAAAAGGATTTTTCTTATTTTGAATAAAATTTTATAATTGATTTAAAGTCCAGTAGATGATGAGTGAATTTATTGCTCTCCATTTGACTGTTGAAATGGAGGAGAAGATGCAGGCTTTGAAGTGGGATATGAGTTTCATTAAATAAATTGTTTCATTCCTAATTATGCTGGTCATTGAGTTCTTTGAGTTCTTATCCATATTAAGCCCACTGAATTATTTTGTACCCAGGTTTACAGTATATAAAGCCAAAGAGTATGAGTGTGTCAGAGTTATCTCATAGCCACTATTCTTTTAGAATTGTTACCAAAAGATTCAGGAATATTGTGTTTTCAATTAATTTGAAGTTTTTGGTTATCTGGGGACCCTGACCCAATGTAGCTCAATTGAATTAGAAAAGGATCAGTACTAGAAAAAGTATCAGTATGAAGAAGTGAAGGCAGGATGTGTGTGTGTGCATGTGTTACTGTCTTTACCACATATTTCTCTCTAAATAGGTTCCAAAGCCAGTAAGAAGTCAAAAGTGTCCATTTTCCTGGTGGTATATTTGTAGCATTGCTGTTTCTCCAGGTTAATATATTATTAAGTATAAATTTATGAAGTCTGTTTTAGATATTCCTGGTTTGGGTAGAACATCAAATATAAGATTAGAAATTAAGTGGTATTCAAATGCCTTTATTTTAAAAATCCATGTGGTAGGGAAATGGGCTAGTGGGATCACTGGAAAGCTGGAGCAAAGATTCATGGGGTTCAGGGAAATGGACTCTGCTTTTTATCCCACGTGGGAAAATGGCCTTGCTGATGCTGAGTTTGTGTCAAGAACAAGCAGAGTTTCATGTGTGTGTATAGATGTTGCCTTAATCAGGTAGAGACTGTTAATCTTGAACAGCAATAATGTAAGGCAAAGGTATAAAAAGACTGTAGTGCAATAAGAAATTAAGCATCTCAAGTCTGCGGAGACTTTGGCAACACCATTGCCAGAGGTCCAAGGGAAGCTGCGCCTCTGTGTATGAAACTCTCCCTTCTGATAAGAGCAATTTAGGCAAACTTTGCCCTGTGAATGTGAATGGAGGCACAGTATGTGTGTGTGTTGTGTGTGCTTTTTTCCTGTCTTCCTATTTTATAGACAAAGTACTCATTGATTTTGGAAAAGGTGACTATTCCATTTAAGGTACGGTATTTTTGTACCGTAGTACAAGAATTTGATTTTTTGATAATAGGTTAAAGGAAATACAAGAATAGGACAGCTGTTATTACCAGTTTTAATTTTGAAGTTTTTGGCCTTATTTTCTTCTGTATTTTTTATGCAACTTTCATTTCTGTCCTTAATTTGGTATCAGTGCCTCGCATCAGCCAGGGAGGTTATATTATCTATTCTTGAGCTCTCTCCATACTCCCACAATTATTCTTTCATTTAATTGACTCAACAAATATTTGATAATCTTTGGTGTACCAGACAATTTGCAATGTGCTGAGGGTATGTAAAGCAGTGAACAAAATGGGCAGTCTTTGTTCTCATGGAGCTTGCATTTTAATGGGGAAAGAGGGACAATAAGCAAACAAATATTTAGTAAGTCTGGTGGTGAGAGGGTCTAAAAAGAAAAAAACAAGATGCATGATAGAGAATAAAATGAGGAGGATAGAGAGGAAGTTTGTATCCATACTATTTTATAGGGTGGGTAGGGGAGATTTTCTTGTAAAGTGACATTTGCACTCAGACCTGAATGGAGTTTCCTAACACCACTCCAACCACACTGGTCTCCTCACTGTTTCTTGTGCATCTAGAGCACAAACTTCATGCTACGTAGCCCTCTGCCTAGGATATACTTCTTATGGATAGCCATGAT
Source organism: Choloepus didactylus (assembly GCF_015220235.1). Classification (NCBI taxonomy): domain Eukaryota; kingdom Metazoa; phylum Chordata; class Mammalia; order Pilosa; family Megalonychidae; genus Choloepus; species Choloepus didactylus. Next base: position 35,991,078 of record NC_051312.1, on the reverse strand, counting down.
TGAAATAAATAGGAAAAGGATTGGGAGTGATCAGTTATTTATTCAGACAAAAGGAATTCCTTCTTCTCTTAGAACTTCAGAGGATTCTCTGAGTCTGGCTGCCTTGAATTATGCACAGTATCCAACCTGGGACTTTTGGATTTCTTTGATGAGTCAGTTTTAAAATAACATGTGTGATTTGTTTAAATAAACATGATGTCTTTGTGACCTTTTTGAAGACTTCCTGTCCAAGTTATTTTGCTCCACTTGCTAATTTATATCTTTAAAAAAATTAACATGGAGTAACTCTAACAAAAAAACTAAGTTATAGTATTTTGTCATTTGGCCTAATAAAACATGATGCCTTGAGCAATATCCATAGAGAGTTGTCCTTTATCAACTTTTTCTCTCTTTTTTTGCCACATTAACACCAATAAAGGCTTAGAAAGCTTCCTGGTAAGTTGAAACCTAATAATAGTTTAAAGGTCATTTTTAAAACAACAAAACATTATTGTTTTGTAATCTTCTTTAAAAACTGTACATTAATTGACGACTTAGAAATGCAATATTTGTGTGTCTCTTTACTAACGTTTTTCCTAAACATACTAAAAATATTTTGTACTACACTTTTGGGATTAGGTTTAAAAAGAAAAAGCAGCTATGAATGAATTGCTGAATATCACCCCCTATAGGTTTATCTGTAAAGTGATTAAGTAAAAAATAAAAATAAGCCCTACTTTTGCTGAGCAGATGGTTTATGTCACTGTAAAAGAACTGAGTGGTTCAACACCACACTCACGTGGTGAGGTCTTATCAGGGCAGTAGTAGCCATGTGTGCTATTGTTGAAAGGATAGTTTCTATTTGCAGATAGGGGCTACTCTGAACCTAAAGTGGGTCATTTTCACTGCTATTTTTCATCTGTTTTCCACCAATTTTTATTTATTTATTTTAAAGCAAAGTAGTAACAATTTATTAGGGAACTTACGTAACTGGAGCTGGTCCTGGACAGGGCAGGATTTCAGAGTAGCACTCCGTGCTGCCCTGCAGATTACAGGGGGTTATATGGGCAAGAGCAAAGAAGGCACAGAGCCAAGGTGGAATTTGCAAGATCGTAAACATGTTTGGTCGAAGTTACTGATACGTATGGAAGTGGTTCTAGTTAAATAGCCATGGTGCTTAGGAATCTGCATGTGTATTTTGAGATCCATCAGTGGGGTTGGGTTTTATTTATTTGTTTTGTTTTGTTTTTGTTTTGTTTTGTTTTGTTTTCTCATCTAGGAATTTAAGGAATCTCTGGTTTATGGCCTCACATTCTACCCCTCAAAACCTCCACTCTTACATTCTGTACTCCTCTCTTCTGCAAATATCCCTTAGCAGTAATCAAGGGACACATGTAGAGGCAGAATCCACAACAATAGTGTAAGGTACATATTCTAATACCTATGCCTTCCAATGTCAAGAGGAAAATTAGTAAAACAGGTCCCCAGACCCCACTCTGTTAAGTTAAAAGGCAATATTGTCCACCTCTTTCACCTCATTTTAAATTTATACTTTATGGAAAGTTGTGTGTGGAGCATAATTTTTTGTCCTAGCTGTAAGTCAACTAGTGTTCATTTTTTATACTGGTTTTCGAGGAGAACAGAGATAAATGAAATTCAGAAATATTACTGAGGCATTCTTTCAAATGGCAGTTTTTAAAGTCTTTCCTCACCTGGACTTTTTTTGGAACTGTAGAACAGACCAAATTAGAGTTCACCAAATTTTCTTTTTAGGCAACTGTGCCCTCCAGTGGAGAAAACACAGGGCATTGAAATAGCCCAGGTAATAAACAGCAGAGAGGAAGAGAGGATGTAATGCATCCAGGTATGATTCAAGGTACATACCTATTTTCTACATAAAGAAAGAAGTTGTTGTCACCCCTCATAAGTAGGAATACTAAATCGTTGTCTTCATGAGTTTGTTGAAGGCCCAAAGAGGGATTGTTGGCAGTGCTATGACTTAACTGTCTTTAACAAAATATTGATGCAAGGTGTTTCGTCCCCTCTGTAGTGACATATTCAGTTTATGAAACATTAGGCAGGTCTAATAGGAGGTGAGGGTAGGAGCAATTGGATTTTTTTTTTCTCTCTAGAAGAAAAAAGATGACTTTTAAGTTTTTAAAATTTGAAGAGACAAATGAAAACCCAAAAGTAATTTAGTGGCTGTAAAGGAGAAACGTTTTGCTGCTGTTCCTGTGTAGATTCGCAGCACTACACAGTGGGTTGACCCGTGGGCTGCTGCCTTGGGCTGTGGCCTGCACGTGGGCTCTCAGTGAACACTGGGCGTCATCTGTGTGCATGAAGACTGGATGTGACCGAGCTCCGTGGGGGTACATGATCAGAACATGGGGCTGGGGACTGGAGCGAGGAGGGTTAGGGGGTGCTGAATGGTGCGGCACGTCGCCGCCCACATTGTGCCTGTGTACTCGGGCTCTGCGTCTCTGCTCCTCTAGGGAGAGAAAACTGGATCCGAAACAGTAAAGGAGATTTGTTAGTAGTTTGATGTTGGTGGAAATTTGGAGGTATGTTTTCACCGAAAAACCTAATGGGTGATATTTGAGGAACAGTAAACATGGGCTTTTTCTCGACTCTTGAAAAACCTGAGTTAGCGGTTCTTATAATGAATTGTTATTTGAAGTTTCCCACATATTCAAGAAATATAAGCTTCCTTCTTTATCTTATTTTAATGGAGTGTATATTATGTAAACCTTTTTACATTTTAGAGTGATTCTTAAAATGTAGGCATATATAAGACAGAAATAAAAACCATCTAAGTTTCTAAGTAAGGATCCTTGTGTGGTGAAACTTTAAAAGATGTAGTATCTTTTACTGGAACTGTCGTTTGCAGAGCAACATAAATATCTTAAAGAGATACTGCCCAAACCGAACTTTTTTTTTTTTTTTTTTTTAAGCAGCATATGTGGGCTTTTAGAAGGGAATTTTGAGGTTTTTTTGAGGTAAAGTTGTGATATGAATGTGATTTAAGTTCTTAAAAATTCTTTACCATTATATCATTTTTATTTTAAATCACAAATTACTAGTTTTAAGATCAAATTCATTCTGAGCTATGATAACTGACTCTAGGGGGTACTGATGAGTGCCAAAGACTTTTTAAAAATTTATATTGACAATGATTTTTATTTGAAAATAAACACATATTGTGCCTCCCAAGAGGACCCAGAGTAAAATTAGGTGTTTTTTTTTTTTTTTTTTAACTGTCAGGCATGTATTAATTTATTATTGCACTTTAAAATTCTTTGAAAATTTCATTAAATTTGTAGATTTCTGTAAGCCTTCTTTGATTCCTGCTTCTGAAAGCTTGTTTATTATTTTAAAAGAAAATAACCTAATCTGAGGATACAATATATAAATCTTATTACTTGATAAATTTGTCATCTTTTAAATTTAATTAAGTTTGGAGAGATCTTTTTTTTTATCCTTAGAAATAATCTCTTAAAAAAACTTAAAAGGTAGATTTTTTTTTAGAATTAACACTTAGCTATTGGACTCCCAAATAACATAAGCTTCAAATATTTCAGCGAGTGGAATACATTAAAACTATAATGCGCTTTATTAGTTTGAAGAAAATGATCAGACTCTTAAGAGGGGAAGGCTTTTAGACAAGTGTCTCCTTAACCCCAGAGAACCGAAAGTCATGATGCTGAAGTTGTGTGTTATATAAAAGGTCTATATTACAGGAAGAAAAATTTGTTAAACAAAATCAATTGCTTAATTTGAATATGTCACTACAAAGAATGGATTTTAGTGTAAACTTTTGCATTCTATCAACCTATGGGAAAATGATTTTTTTCCTGACTTTCCTAAGTATCACAGTGTTTTCATTACTGCAGGGAGAAAATCATTTCAGATGAATTTTCTCAGATTTCACGTGTGTTTTATTCATTTAAGGCAGCGTTGTCCAATGGAACTTTGAATGGTGATGGAAATACTAAATTTCTGTGTTATACAATTTGGTAGCCACCAGCTACATGTGGCTATTGAGCCCTTGCAACGTGGCTAGTGTGACTGAGGAACTAAATTTCTAATTTTATTTAATTTTCATCTTACATTAATGTGAGCCATTGAAATGTGGCTAGTGGCTACTGTTTTGGACAGGGTAGATTTAAGGTGTCTTTGCTAGGTGATAGATCAGGGACTGAGTTATGATTCTGATGCTGCGTATGCATATCTGTTCAGTCCCCTTAATTTTTATTATCCTGCCTGCGGTCTATATATGTAAAGACCTTGTTTTCAAATGACCACAGTTATGTGAAGAGAAGAGGAATGGTATCCTGGAAAACAATGTATAGTTGATAAGTCTGGTTTAGGTCAAAAATGCTGTGACTCTTTTAAAACCCACAAATTAAGTTGTCTGCACTTTGGGTGTATCTCAGACCATGAAAATCTTTTTTGTGCTTTTGAGTTAAAAACAGATAGATGGGATATGATAGATAAATGCAAAATAGAGTAATTAAACAAAACACGAGAAACAACAAACCAGTCCTTATACATACTTGCGTAGGAACTTTATTTAGAAGTTGGTGTGCTTTTCTGAATATCCTTTAGTATAGCAAGTCTTCCTGCTTTGAGGGTAAACTTGAGTATTGAAACAGGCAATTTATGGTCATGTCTGGTAAATAATGATATAATTTTTGTATAATGCTTTATAGTTTCACGGATAGTTGCAAATCCATCTTCTCTATGGATTATTAGCCCCATTTTACAGGTAAGAGAACCATGATTTAATCAAAGTTTCAGGCTCATTCATTTAACGAACATTTATTGATCACTTACTATTGTATGTAGGTTTCTGTGTTAGGAATGGAAGAACAGTTCCTGCCCTAGAGGAACTAATGATGGAGTGTGGACAATTAAGCAGAGAAACAAAACAATTATACTATGGCATAGTCAATACTATGCTATATATGTATGCATAGGATGCAATGGGAGAACAAGGAAAAGCTCCTTGGACTAGGGGTGAAAAATGAGGGACTCAGGGGTTCCCCAGATGAAGAAGGCAGGGGAAGGGCATTCTAGGAAGAGGAGATAGCACAGGTAAAGAAGTAAAAGTGTTTCTAAAAGTGATTCTAAAATCAGGGAATAAATTTAGTACACAGAAGATACCTGAAAATTCAGGTACACAAAATTTACTAGTGGTCTTATCTCATTTTGATCTTGTTTTTTTTTCTAGCTCAGTCTAAAGAAGGGCTGGGCTAAGAATATCTCCTGGTAGAACAATAAATCATCCAAGTAACAGTTTCAGGGAGAAAGTTAAAAACTGTCTGGCAAACACTAACTTACAATATTGATGGCTAATTGGAAATTATTTTATTTCTTAAACCAGATCTCTAAAGGCCTCTCCTTGTTCTGCTCACTAGAATGTAAGTTCCACAAGCAAGTGCTTTCATTCATTGCTCTTTCCCAGGGCCTAGAACAGCACCTGGCATGTATTAGATGATCAGTAAATATTTGTAATTGAAGGGATGAATCCTCAGTTATTATCCTAAAAGTCACCTTGAATGCTTAAAAGTATTAAAAATGTGTTTTTTAAAAATTCAAGAATTTAGACATTTCCATTGTTTTGACTGGCCTTTTACCGAATGTGTTAGTTACTTATTGGTATATAACAAAACTGTCAAAACTTAGTGGCTTAAAAAAGCAGCCATTTTATTGCTCACAATTTTGTGAGTCGGGAATTTGGGCAAGTCTTAGTGAATATGGCTCTTCTCTACTCTATGTGGTATTGACTGGGGCAGCTCCACTAGGGGTGGAAGATTCTAGATGGCCTCACCTCCAAGTCTGGGGCCATGGTACTAATTGTTGACCGGGAGAATCAGTTCTCTTTCATGTTGCCTTATTACATAGTCTCTCATTCACTAGACCAGGTTGAGCTTCTTTACATAGCACTGTAATTGTTCCATGAAGGTGAAAACAGGTGTCGCAAAGTATCTTAAGGTATTGACCTAGAAGTAGTACAGTGTTGTTTCTGCCACGTTCTTTTGGTCAAAGCAAGTCATAGGACCAGCCTAGATTCAAGGGTAAGGGAAAGAGATTCTACCTTTTGATGGGAGAATAGCAAATTCCTCTAACAGAGGTATATAGGATGGGAAATATTGTTGCATCAGTCTTTGGAAACTACTACAGTTTGCTCTCTGAGTATAACAGTTCACATCTCTTCCACGTGCAAAATACTCTCACTCACTCCTTCCCCCATCATCCCATATGGCATCGACTTGAAGTTCAGATTTTATCATATAAATAAAGTCCAGATGCAGATGAGTTTCCTCAGGTGCAGCTGCCTTTGTGCAGCTTCTCTGGATCTAGAGATCTGTGAACTAAAAAAGACAAGTTACTTATCCCCTTCTCCGTCCCCACACCCAACATACAATGGTAAGACAGGAGCAGGACAACTCCAATAACCACTCCACACCCATTCAAAAGGGAAGAATGGGAAGGACCTAGTCATCCCTGCTCCTTAGTAATTTTGAAATTCACCTAGGCACATGTCGCCAGTTCCCTTATTCCACATACAAAGAATATTCCTTGATTAGTGCCCAGTTCCACTCCCTGGGAGTTGGTCCCTAAGATATCGTTTTCTGAGACTGACAGTTCTACCCTTTGGGCTCTTGGTTGTGTCCTATGGGTCTATTTTTCTTTTTCATAAGTATGGCTCACGTTTGCAGCTTAGCATCTTTTTTGCCAACTTCGGAAGTTGGGGACCCCAGAGACTTTTTTTTATTTTGAACTTTTTCTGCCTTTTTAAGTCCAAGCTAGCAATACTCTTAACACTATAATTCTTTTAAAAACTTGGAGAGTTTCTGTGACTTTTAATTGGGGTTGATTCCATGTCCCAAAAGTCACATACGTAATTACTTCCCAAGACAGACCTCTTTGTACATAATTACTTTGTATATGATTATTTTCCAAGACAGACCTGTCAGACTGTTGTGGGACAAGGTCCTTAAGATTCTTAGAAGCCCTTTTGTATAGGCGAGACATGTCTAATAGGCAATACCTTAAATCTTTCTAAGGTCTTGACATAGGGTCTTATGTCAAACCCTTGACTTGACGTTTAGCCCTGAAGCCTTTTGTCAATTGGAGAGACTGTCCGGGACCCCCTATATTTCCTCTAAATTTTGCTTGAAAATTAAACAGGTCCTTCTTTAGCTTATTTCTCTCTTTCAATATTTTGTTATATGCAGCTTCTTTTGAAGCTAATTGGCTCTTTTAACATTCTGCCTGGAAATTTGTTTGGTCATATCCACAAGTTGATCAGGTACTAATTCCATCTTCACATCATTGCAAACAGCAGTCTTGCTTTAACATTCCAGTATTATATAGTATGAGTCACTCTTTCACTTCCCTCCTGTAGCAACTTCATTGGTCTTCTAGCCTTTGCTGACAACCCACTTGGCCAATTTTCCAGCCTTTGGCTGCTACCTGGTCCCAGAACCAATGTCACATGTTTTGGGTTTTTTGGTTGTTGACACCTTACTTTTTTTTTTTTTTTAACTTTATTTATCAAAAAATTAAAAACAAAAAACATTTCAAACAAAACAAAAGAATAAGAAAAACAAATATCCTAAAATAACTACATTGCTTCCAATATGCTCCTACCATACCCCAAGAAAATTAGTGAACCATAGTCATTCCTGAGCATTCCCATATCATTAAAGATTACTCTCAATATCTTATCTGTTCTTACTAGATTATCATTCCCCCTTCACTAATTGCTATCTATCTCTAGGTACCCTATATTCTACATATAAGACACATATTTTACGGAGTTCACATCAGTGGTGTCATAAAATATCTCTCCTTTTGTTTCTGACTTATTTCACTCAACATTATGTTTTCAAGGTTCATCCATGATGTCATATGCTTCACGACCTCATTCTTTCTCACTGCTGTGTAGTATTCCATCATATTTATGTACCACATACTTACTTTTAAGTATCAGTTCTGTCTCAGCTATCTATTGCTGAGAAACAAATGTAATTGCTTAAAATAATAGTCATTTCATTACTTACAATTCTGTAGGTCAGGTATTTGGGCAGGATTGCAGGGGTGGCTCATTTTTGTATCATAGGGGTTGGCTAAGACAGCTCAGCTGGGGCTGGAGGATTCAATATAGAACTTTACTCACATGTTGGGGGTCTTAGTGCTGTTTTTGGAGGATTGATGGGGGCCTGAAGATCCAAGATGATGTCACTCATATCAGGAGCTTCAGATCTCTGATGTGTCCTCATTATTCAGTAGTTTTGTTTGGATTTACCTACATGGCTACAAGGCTTTTTAATAGGTTGTATCTCCTGGTGAGAGGAGTGGCAAATTCACATGGCAGAAAGGCATGTGGATTTGGAGGGATTGTTGTGGTCATTTTTGAAATAATCTCATATCCTTCATTGCCAGGGAAATTTACACCCATGGGAGTCAGATCCCATTTAGTGGGGAGGGCAGTGAGTTCACCTGCCGAGCTGGCTTAGCTAGAGAGAGAGGGCCACATCTGAGCAACAAAGAGGTACTCGAGGAGAATTAGGCACAATTATAAGCAGGTTTAGCCTCTCCTTGGCTTGCATAGAGTTTTAATTTAAAAAAAAAAAAAATAAGTTGTCAATATTAAACAATTGGAGGGTTTCATCTAGAAGTTTGTATATTTGATTTCTCTTGAAAAATGGTAAGCTATTTTATTGGGCCTGCATTTCCACATTAACTGGAAAATGCCTGTTTACTCACTTAATGTTACTGGCCGCTATAGCTTACATCCTTTGCTGCTGTATAAAATTAATTTATACATTGGCCTTTTTTGGGTATACAGTGATAAGCAAGGCAGACATAGAGCTTACATTCAACTTGGGGAAGATGGACAATAATCAACTGGACCAGTAAATAATATAATCTCAGATGGTGATAAGTGGTCTGATGACATAAAGCAAGAATCTAGGGTAGAAACTAACTGGTGTGGGTGTATTTTCAAAAGTGTTGTCAAGGAGGCCTCTCTGAAGACATAATGTTGAGTGGAGACCTCTCAGTGTTGAGAAGGAACCAATCATATGCAACTCTGGTGTACAAGCATTCCAGGTAGGGGGAATAATGAGTAAAAAGACCCACAGGTGGGACTGGGCTTGATGTGTTTGAGCAATGGCAAGGCTTGTGGCTGAGCTATGTGAATAGAGGGAAAGTATAAGAAGCGAAAATGGTAGTGGAAGAGGATGAGGTCATGGAAGATCCCATAGGACCTAGAAACAACTTTGAATTTTATTTTGAGTTAATATGAAGTCATTGGAGGATTTCAGGGTAGAGATGTGATGTCATTTGCTTGTTGTAAGGATCAGTCTGGCTGCTTCGTGGCAAATAGACTGTAGAGGCTGGGAGTGAAAGCAGGATGGACATAAGGAGCTTTGCAGTCATCAAGGTTAGTTGTGCTCATATAAGGTATGAATTTTAGATATAGAGTAGGAAAGGTCTTGTGGATGGACTGAATATGGATATGTGGAAAAGACAGGAATCAAAGTAGATTTCAAGGCTTTGGCTTGAGCAATTGAATGAATAGGTGGTTCCATGGGGAATTCTGACGGAGCAGGATTGAAGTGGGAATTAAAGTTTTATCTTGACTATTATTAAGTTGATGATGCCTATTATGAAAATAAGATTGATTAAAATAATTAATAAAAATGAAATTGCTTTGATCTTATGGCTTTTTGGACTTTTTTTTAAATCTTATCAGAAAACTTTGCCATTAGTTAGATTGAGAAACATGCTGAAAAGGAGGAAGTATGTGGATGTATATTGGACGATATATAGACAGACAGATGCACATATAAAGAGATAGCTATAAAGGTATATGTTTTTTGATGTATAGTTTTCTACTGTGAAATGAGTAGCCCAATTGGACACCTTTAAGAATAATGCAGTGTTTGTTGTACTGTGTTGTAAGAACTTCACTGGTCTCTGAAATGTTAATCTGTTTTCCTTTTTTCTTGATTACATTTGGGTGTGATCGTAAAGGATCAAGTGTAATTCATTGTTCACATTTTATTATCATGGACAATTACTCAATTTTACTATTAAAAAGGTAACATGATAGTAATCAAAATGTTCTAGAGGTTTATAATTCTTAGAGTTGAAGGCATTATTTAGCTAAGATCAGAATCATAACCATGTAAGGCAGGATTAAGTAAAGTGAATGGATTTGATGGATTAAAGTGCTGCTTGTGAAGGACAGTAAATTCATTTTTGTATTTTAGCTAACTGTCTTTTATTTTAAGTTCAGATGCAAGATGAGATATAGGTTTTTGCTCCATCTCTGGAGTCATTTGGAGATAACATTTTTACTACATCTGCCATTCAAGTCAGTGTGGCTTAGAAGTAATTTCTAATTTTATTTTTAACTACTATTTTAGGATATTATCATGAGATGGTGATAATGCCACTATTTTATTACAATTGTATTGGGGGGAAATAATCTTTTATGCAGAATTAGTTAATGGTATTTTGCTTTTACCATTTACCTTTGCTTTTACCATTTTCATTTTTTAGAAAGTGAAAATCATTTAAACTTAAATTCAAATGTATTTTATATACAGAAGATAGCTGATTTAAAACCATGTAAAAATATCTTCTCTTGCTAACAAAATGTTCAGTTTTTCCCTGAGTCAAAATATACTAGTGAGTGAGGGTGTTTGTATTCTGGTGGTGTAACTGAACCAGACAGGTCTGCTGCACAGTGGTTTATTTTTAGATACTGGGTTGCCATTTTTATCCTGCAAAAATATTCATCAGTGTCTTGCTGACAGACCATCAGTTTTATAAATGTGTCACACAGACCAGATTTTGTTCTTTGTCTCGTTTTCCCCCTAACTCTTTTTCTTTTCCCCTTTATGATTTGTTCATACAACTATTTGGAGGAGGAAAATGTGGTTTGTTTTTTTTTTTTAATTTTAATTCATTTATTAAGTACTTCAATTCACAGATTTTCAGCGTCACACAGTTCATTCATCTTCTGTCTGCAGCTGCTTACCCATCTCTACTTATTGTCTGCTAGGCTACTCTGTTGTAGATCACAGAGATGAAGGCAAGGAAAAGGGAAATGAATGAACTGGAGACTGTCTTCATGGATCCATTCAGTTCTTGGCTGCCTTCCCCAAATATGTTGTTTTATGTATGTATGTGTATGCATAGTTGTGTATGTGTGTGTGTTTGTTTGCTTGTTTTACTCAGTAAGAGACTGGCATTATTTTTCATGAAGAATAGCTACTTCAGGGCTTAGGGATTGCTATATATGGCTTGCATTGGAAATAAATCCATCATTATCTTTAATACGTAGGACACCAATCATTGTAGGCGGCCCTTTTTTGATTTCAGATGCTTGAGAGGCAGGTTCACCTACAGTAGAAACAAAAGAGAAGAATTCCAGCAATCAAGAGGAAGCAAGGGCACATACTCATAAATATAGTAAATTAATTTTTTAACAGCCTACATTCATGTCTCATTTTTTCCAGGACTTCAATTTCCAAAGCACATTTGGTATATTGCCTTGTCTATCTCTCTAAGAGATATTTATTAAGTAGCTACTTAAGGAATTAATGAAGGCCTTAGTATCTTTTGGTGGATACCAAGTATGCTGGTTTGAATCTATTATGTGCCTCAGGAAAGCCATGTTCTTTTAATCCAATCTTGTGCGAGCAGACCCATTGTGGGTGGGACCTTTTGATTAGATTATTTCCATGACAATGTGATCCCACCCATTCAAGATGAGTCTTAATTTGTTTACTGCCATCCTCTGTGAAAAGGATAAAAGGCAGAGGCGTTTAACTAAGTTAGAATGTACATACTAATTTTATTTGAATTTTAAACTCTGTACAAATATTATGCAAGAAATACATTTTCTTATTATAAAAAACTAGAAAATACAGCCAAGTCAAAAAAAGAAAATTAGAATTGTTCATAGTCTTCTACCTAGAGGTAACTACCACCAACTTCTTGGTATATGTATGACCTTTTAGACTTTTTCCAATATGTTTATACACACAAACATACACATATATGTGTGCATGTAAATCTTCTTTACACAAAGAATAGCTACTGTACTTGTTACTTTGACTACTGCATCTGGAAATTGGTTTATTTATGAGCTCTATTATTAATAGGCATCTTTTAACTCACCATTTGATTTTGGTTACTAGAAATTCTTCAGGAGAAGTAAACATTGTTAAAACAAAACTAGTCAATTTTGTTCTCACAATTTTGCTCTAGTTTTTCTTTACTTAAGAATATACCATACATATCTTTCACTGTCGATAGATGTTCTTTGGTGCAATCATTTTTTTTTTAATTTACTTTTTTAATACAGTTTATTGAGATATAGTCACATGCCTACAGTCATCCACAGTGTACAATCAGTTATTCACAGTACCATCATATAGTTGTGCATTCATCACCAGAATCAATCTTTGAACATTTTCCTTACTCCAAAAAAAAAATAAATAAATAAAATAAAAAAAAGTAAAAAGGAACACCTAAAACACTCCACCCCCCTCCACCCTATTTTTCATTTAGTTTCTGTCCCCATTTTTTTACTCATCTGTCCATAAACTGGATAAAGGGAGAGTGAGCCACAAGGTTATCACAATCACACAGTCACACAATGTAAGCTATGTGGTTTTGCAGTTGTCTTTGACAGTTTTAGGTATTTCCTTCTAGCTATTCCAATACACTAAAAACTAAAAAGGGATATCTATATAGCGCATAAGAATGCCCTCTGGAGTGACCTCTTGACTCTATTTGAAATCTCTCAGCCACTGAAACTTTATTTTGTTTTGTTTCGCTTCCCACTTTTGGTCAAGCAGATTTTCTCAATCCCATGATGCTGGGTCCAGGTTCATCCCCAGGAGTCATATCCCATGTTTGCCAGGGATATTTACACCCCTAGGAGTCATGTCCCACTAGGGAGGAGGGCTATGAGTTCACCTGCTACGTGGGCTTAGAGGTGTGGGGGTCCCACATCTGAGCAACCAAGAGGTTCTCTGGGGGAGACTCTTAGGCTTAATTATAAGTAGGCTTAGCCTCTCCTTTGCAGTAACAAGCTTCTTAAGGGCAAGCCCCAAGATTGAGGGCTCATCCGATAAATTGTCAGTCCTTGTGAGAAGGTCAGCAGTAACCCAGGTGGTGAAGTCCAACACTTCCACATTTTTCCTCAGTTCCTCAGGGGGGCGCTGCAAATATAATTTTTCTCTGCTCAGATTACTTTGGGATGTATTGGGATTTCACACTAACCTGTACAAACCTACCAGATCTCACTTTCTATTCAAAGTTCCATGTAATTATGGTGTTTGAATAAGCTGACTGTACAAAATTATTTAGTGTGCTGCAGAAAATATAGATCTTGCACCAAATAAACATCTCTTCCCTTGGTCTCACACAGAAGTTGAAGTTTTAAAACATAGTCAATATCATCCTTTATCCCTTGGACTGATTTGCCTGAGTCCTAACCAGATCCGCTTCATTCATATCTCTAATTGAAGTCTGAACTCTTTTTCAGCTTTTTTTTTTAACAGTTGCTGTATCAGGTAATACTGACATTCATAGCTGCCGAGCTCTGGCTCTGAGTTTCAGGTGTCATGCAAATACCCAAAGTTCCAGAGACCGACCAGGTTATACACAAAGAGCCCAGCATCTCAGAATTTAGAGATAATCATTACAACTCAGGAATAGATGTGACTGCTGTAAGAGCTTACAATCTAGGGACATTACAGTAAGCATTCCCCTGATAAGCTGTGCTCTAAGATTCAGTTCTCAGAGTTTACACATTATAGTTAGTCCATATTAGTGAGACACTATAATGTTTGTTTTTTCATTTCTGGTGTACTTCACTCAAAATGCTGTCCTCAATTATATAATAATGTAGATTACAAGGGGTGACAGTGTGATTGTGAAGACCTTGTGGATCATACCCCCTTTATCTAGTGTATGGATGAGTAGAGAAATGGGGATAAAAACTAAAGGACAAATGGGGTGGGATGGGGGGGGATGATTTGGGTGTTCTTTTTTCACTTTTATTTTTTATTCTTGCTCTGGTTCTTTCTGATGTAAGGAAAATGTTCAGAGATAAGATTGTGGTGATGAACGCATAACTATGTTATCATACTGTGGACAGTGGATTGTATACCATGGATGATTGTATGGTGTGTGAATGTATTTCAATAAAACTGAATTTATTTTTTTTTTTAATTCAGTTTTATTGAAATATATTCACAAACCATACAGTCATCCATGGTATACAATCAGCTGTTCACAGTATGATCATATAGTTATGCATTCATCACCACAATCTATTTCTGAACTTTTTCCTTAGATCAGAAAGAATCAGAATAAGAATAAAAAATAAAAGTGAAAAGAGAATACCCAAACCATCCCTCCATCCCACCCTATTTGTCATTTAGTTTTTACTCCCATTTTTCTACTGATTTTTTTCAATTTTTTAACTTTGTTTATCAAAAAATTAAAAACGAACAGGCAAACAACAACCAAAAAAACCCCACAGCATTTCAAACAAAGCAATGGATTAAGGAAAACAAATAACCTAAAATAACTACTTTGCTTCCAATATGTTCCTACCATACCCCAAGAAAATTAATAAACCCTGTCCAAACAGAGGAGTAAGAAAAACAAATAATCTAAAATAACTACATTGCTTCCAACATGTTCCTACCATACCCCAAGAAAATTAACAACCCCTAAGAAAACAAAGGAATAAGAGAAAAAAAAACCTAAAATAACTCTATTGCTTCCAACATGATCTTACTATATCCAAGAAAGTAAAACTGAATTTAATAATTAAAAAAAAACTGAAAAAAAATAATACACAGACTCAAAAATGCAGATAAGAAAAACATAAATGGGAAGAAATAAATTAATAAAATATGAATAATAATTTAAAAAATGCTGTCCTCAAGATACATTCACCTAGTTGCATGTCTCACAGCTTTATTCCTTCTTGCAGTTGCTCAATATTCTACTTTATGCATACACCACAGTTGGTACAATCATTTTTGATAGTTGTGTTGTTTTCCATCGTATTGATACACTATAATCTATTTAGCGGCTGTTTACTGTTGGGCATTTAGATGGTATCAATTATTTTGCTGTTGTAAACACTGATGCTGTATATCACTATCTTAAAGGCCGTGATCATTCTAAAAACTAAAAGGGAAAAGCAATAGAGTATTAAGTTAATTAGGGCCAGCATATGGCATGCAAAGACGTGCCATTTAAAGAATTGCTTTAGATATTCTTGCATCTTAAGGATTAATTACCAATTAAAAAACCAATACTGCTGTACACCTAATAGAGTCTAATAGAATACTGAAATTTAAGTTTAGCAGTGTCCTAATTTTGTGAGAAATTGAAGGAGATTTTAAAACTTTAAATATCAGATAGTATTATCTTTCCAGCATACCTCCAAAGTGGGTGAGTAGGTCAGTAAACAACACAATCTTCACTTCGTTCATCAGAGACCTTGTTCTTTGTCTCCTTGAGCTCTTGTCCAGACAGTGAAACTTTGTTAAATAATGTACATTTGAAAAGGTTGTCTAAACTTTCACTGGAGATCAATCATTTTCTTACAGATTCTTTGTAGTATAAAAAGAGGTACACATAAATAAATGAGACCATTGAGAAGTATGTAAGACTGTGTTTAGATCAGCCTTTTGTGAGAAGTTATATTTCTAAGAGGAAGCTTCATGAAGGGAGGAATGCATGCTTCCTTTGATTCCATAATGTTCCCAGATGCTGTCGGTGTTACCCAACCATTACTTGTGGGAGAGTAGTTTATTCAGGAACTTGAGTAAGACAAGCTTCAAAAGACAAGCAGAAAGTTATTTCACTGATCTTGAGTGCTTCCACTCAAGGGTTCACAGGAGAAATAAAAGTTGTAGAAACACGTATCGAAAGATAAATCAGTCAAGTTTGCAGACTGCATCATTTTATTTGGGACACCAAAGTCTTGCTGCAGCAGAGGAAACCTGATGACTTGCAAGAATGGGTTGCAAGCTTTGGTGTTTAGGGATGGCAAACAATTTTTATAAACTAAAAAGAAGTTAGCTTGATGCTAACCAGGTTTGTCCTGCAGCGGCAGGTTTAGCAGGTGGTCTTTATTTTGTATTGGGTCAAATATAATGAACTAGGGGCTTGATTGGCTATTTGGGTCAGCTGCCTTGGTGGGGATTTCAAATTTCAAAAGATATCAAGAGGGAACTCAAGGAAATTCAAAGAGGAAGTAGGTCATGGGTTTCTTGTTTTGTTTTTTGGTTCTTTTTTGGTTCTGAGAGGTCCCCAGGGCTTTCTCTCTATAATTTAATCACAAGACTCAAGTTTTCTACCTTTCTGGTTTAAGGTTTATGGAAGAAAAGTTGAAAATAATAAAAAAATTTTTATTCAGTTACTTATCCTCTTTCTGTCTTTTATTTCTGTAAATTTATTTTATTATTTTATATCACACCTCTGACTTGACCCATACTGTTCCTAAAACTTTGTGAATGTGTTTTTTTTTTAGAAATTATAGATGAGGGAGTCATCATTACTGTGATTTTATATCCATCATAGTCATAGAATCATAGGGTCTTGGCTATTCATTTAGTCTATGACTATATGCTAAAAATGCTTGTTCTGGTTTGCTAATGCTGTCTTATGCAGAACACCGGAAATGGATTGGCTTTTATAAAGGGGGTTTATTTGCTTACAAAGTTACAGTCTGAAGGCCATGAAAATGTCCAAATGAAGGCATCAACACAAGTATACTGTTCTGGTTTGCTAATGCTGCTGGAATGCAAACTACGAGAAACGGATTGGCTTCCATAAAGGGGGTTTATTTGGTTACACAGTTATAGTTTGAAGGCCATAAAGTGTCCAAGGTAATGCATCAACAATCAGGTACCTTCACTGGAGGATGGCCAATGGCATCCAGAAAACCTCTGTTAGCTGGGAAGGATGTGGCTGGCGTCTACTCCAAAGTTCTGGTTTCAAAATGGGTTTCTCCCAGGACTTTCCTCTCTAGGCTGCAGTTCCTCAGAAATGTCACTCTTAGTTGCTCTTGGGGTGTTTGTCCTCTCTTAGCTTCTCCGGAGCAAAAGTCTGCTTTCAATGGCCGTCTTCAAGCTGTCTCTCATCTTGCAGCTATTCTCTCAGCTTCTGTGCATTCTTCAAATGTGTCCCTCTTGGCTGTAGCAAGCCTGCTTCTTCCGTCTGAGCTTATATAAGTGCTCCAATAAACTAATCAAGGCCCATGCTGAATGGGTGGGGCCACACCTCCATGGAAATCATCCAATCAGAGTTATCACCCACAGGTGGGTGGGGTGCATTTCCATGGAAACAGCCTAATCCAGATGTTCCAACTTAATCCCAGCTAACATGTCTGCCCTCACAAGATTGCATCAAAGAACATGGCTTTTTCTGGGAGACATAATATATACAAACTGGTACGTATACCTTCACCAAAGGAAGGCCAGTGGCACCCAGGAAACTCTCTTAGCTGGGAAGGCATGTGGCCGGCATCTGCTGATCCTGGGTTGTGTTCTAGCTCCTCTCTCAGCTCCTGTGCTTTCTTTAAAGTGTTGCCCTTGGTTGTCCTCTCTTAGCTTCTCTGGGGCAAACACTGGGCTAGCATCTCCAAAGCGTCAGCAAAAATCTGCTTTCCATGGACATCTTCAAAATGTCTCTCTTAGCTGCTCTCCAAAATGTCACTCTCAGCTGCTCTCTCAGGGGTGCTTCTGTATGTGAGCTCCTTTATAGGACTCCAGTGATTAAATCAAGACCCACCCTGAATGGGCAGGGTCCATACCTCCATGGAAATAATGCAATAAAAACCTTTGCTCACAATTGATTGCGTCACATCTCCATGGAAACAATCAAAGGTTTCCAACCTAATCAACACTAATACGTCTGTCCCCACAAGATTGCATTAAAGAGTATGGCTTTTGGTGGGACAGAATATATCCAGACTAGCACAGTGCTGAACCTGAGGCTCAGAAATGTTAATTATTAGTCCAGGTAATTAGCTAGCAGAACTAGGACTAGAACTTAGGCTTCCTTACTACTAGTCAATCCATTTTATGTGAAATACCATTTCTCTCTGTAACAGAAAGTAATGTTGGATTACATGAAGCTCTTTTTAAAAGATTCAGTTGGAAGTATATCTCATTGAGCGTTCACTTTGAAAAGTGTGATTGTCATTGAGTTGCTTAGCATAATTTCATTGGCAGTCTTGGACCTTTCTAAAAAGTAGATAGGTTCCAGCCTGATGTTCTCTGATAAGAAGTCAGTTGTTTTGGGGTCCCATGGTTTTGCCTCTTCAGGGATGAGAAAAAAAAATTATAGGGGAGAATAGATTAGTGTTCTTCACCTTGCTCCTCAAATTTGTTATTTATATTTCCATTCTTTATTTTCAGTTTTTCAAGACTAAAATCATACATATATACATATATACATATATATATACATATTTCATGATCATATACATTTAACTGGTAAAGCAATAACTAAATTAAACATTTCCTTAGCTTACAAACAGTATACATATATATGTATACATGTCTATTCTATATATACATATGTACACCAAACTGTCTTTTGGCAAAGTTGTTTTAAAATTCTTGACCAGGCCTGAGTCAGATAGGACAAGTAGATTTCCCCTCGGTGTAACCACAGAGGAGGTGTCTTCAAGACCTCTTTGGCTGCAGCATTAACCTTTAGGCCTCTAGGGCACTATTTAATTCTTGAAGAAGTAATTATTCACTAGGAGATTCTGACTCAAACTCTGACTTTTTTGGTAGTGTAACTGTGAAACACAGTAGCCAATTGGTTTAAAAGCAGAATGACTCCTTAGTGGGGAGGGACATCCTTGTCAGAGTGAATAAAATCCCAAGACTCTTTGTTTGGGGGAAGTTTATCCACGTCATAAGCGACGAATAGTTTTAGACTCTTAAATTGAATGAATTGGGTTGTAACAAGCCAAATATTGTACAGTTGACCCTCCCTATATATGTGTCTACTGTGTTGTATATAAATTTGAACCATTCAAAAGAGGTTAATTGCTGGAATAACCAGGTAGATCTCATTATAACTCATTCACTTCTATCAGGCTTGGGTTATATATTTTAAGGACACTCATGTAGTAGGTGCAATTGCCCTACTGTGTGTTTGTATACTGTTTGTAAGCTAAGGAAATGTTTAATTTAGTTATTGCTTTACCAGTTAAATGTATATGATCATGAAATATGTCAAGAGCTAAAGGGATTTCTTACTTTGAGCTATAGGACTGTTCCAGTTTGGACTTCTTGAGGTCATTTCAAGCCTATAGACGTTTATTAGATGTAAATTTCTTGCATAGGAATGGAGAGAATGTTATGGTTGATGTTGAACATTAGGCGATTGCATCCACTAGATAATTGTCATTTAAATGTTAGCTATGTCATGTTAGAAAGAAAATAAAGCCAGGATTATATAACACATATCAGAGATAAAAATCTCATAACTATACTATCAACTCATTTTTTCCCTTGGCATATTTCATGATCTAATTATTCATTAGAATTAAGAACCAGCCAAGCCAGGAGACTTTGGTTCTGTTTCTTGACTTCTAAATATCTTGATCTTGTGTACGTTATTTGGCCGTCATTAAATTACTTCTGTATAGGAAGATTGGTCAGTGCTTTTTAACATCTTGGAGGTCAAATAGCCAACCAAACTTAACTATTGTTGTAGTCTGTAAAGACTAAAAGTTCAGGTTATTGAAAGGTGGCAACTGCAGTTGAGGGGTAAAGGAAAAATGTAAGGAGTAAAATTTGGGCACGACTTGGAGCTGATTGCCTGACAATGTTTGGGAAACACCAAATAGACTGGCTAGCTGGAGTTATGATGCTGGTTAAGGAATAGTAAAAATAAAGTTGGAGTCAGTATTATT